>NC_071289.1:62859758-64059758 GCF_943734705.1 Anopheles coustani | reverse complement strand
CAAAGCGGCAAACTATGCAACCCATGATTTACCCTCTAGACAACATTATCATACGCAGCCCAGCAGTTTCTTGGTTCCAGGAATAAACACCAATCTTTAAAAAATTGTTCATTTCTGGAATTGACAAACAAACGCAATCTAATCTGCTCAAAGTCACAAAGTCTATCAATTTGTAGGTTTGAGTTTCCGATCAATATTCGAATGTTACCAATGATGCCACTCGCAACTTTCAATTTTTCTTTAAGCTGTTAGCGGTTCAATTGAAATCGATTAAATATAGACGTAATTCACATGCTTTAGGAGGTTTTAAAAACTCATGTTGAATTCATCAACATATGCTACGTATAAGTGTTAAAACATGCTATTAAGCAATCAATTGCCTACATCAGGCATACATTCCCTATAAAGGAGCAAATGATTAAAAGGAAAACGAAAACGAGAACCGGATACCTTACTACATGATGATTTAATGTTTTCAAAGAAGTACCCTTTTGAATGAAGTATCAACTTTCTAAAGAGTAAAGTTACATGAAAAAGGAGTAAGCAATAAAATATATGAAATTTTATCGCTAAACTTTTTTAAACATTTTCATGCTAATATTCGTTGAATTCTGATTTTTTTCAACATACAGCGGAATCTCGTTCAATAATTTTAATTTTTATCTTCAACAAATCCAAAAAAATGTCTCAAGCTGGATATGAAGTACTAACATTTTCTTACGGGCTGGATAAAATCGGCAGGCGGGCCGGACTTTGCCAACCCCTGGTTTAAAACAAACTTACAATATTCTTAATCATCTATGAAAAATATTTTGGAAAAAATTCTCGAAGCTATTTCTAGCAAGTCGACTTGCTTCATGTACGTTCTATTTTAAATGTTTTAAATGTACTAAAAACAGGCATCCAACAGACACTTGACTAAGTGACAGTGGATGAACGTTCTGGAAAGGGTACACAAATTCCACCTATTGTAGATCTGACCCAATTCCAGAACGTTCCGGGAAGACACTTTTTCAACCATTTTTTCCGATCGTCTGTGATCGAAACAGTTTGTAATTGTGAAAAGCCGTTTGATACCCAGCCTAGACAACAGTTGGCTGCCGAACGGAGGGGGTGGGGCACTGGGGGTGGGAAATGGCGCCGTCCGGGGCACGGAAAAACCACCCCAGTTGTTTGCCCTACAAAACCGTCTGGCTCGTTCCCAGCCAGCCCCGGCCCCGGGAGCCGGAGTGAGAAAAAAGTCATATCAAACACACCTATCGCGGACGCAAACAAGACGACGCCTCGAGCAGGCGACTCTGGGGTCCGTCTGGAGGTGCGGAACCGAGGGTGGTGCCGTTGTTGTTGCGCCGGGTGGCGGTGTGTGTGTACTGATAAGGAGGGTAGGTCGGTTGGGAGAAGAAGAACAAACCGACACCTCCAGCAGCCAGTGCCAGACCAAACAGAGTACAATGTTCCCAATCATCATCGTCGTGTCTGCTGGTGATAAGCGCTGTGCGCAACCCCCGTCTGGATCCGCTTTGCGTAAGGCGTAAGAGCGCAGTGGACTCTGGATGGGGCGCCCTTCTTTTTCCTCCCTCTCTCGCTCTCTCTAGGGATCGATTCTGCCGCCATCGGGGTGTTTGGGGTGTGGGAGAACCCACGGAGATAAGACGCGCAGCGCAATCTCCACCAAGGCTCCGCGGGCGAGCGCTAATTGCAGCCATTACATGCATTTTTAACATCAGCTCGTGTCTAGTTCACCCGGACGCCAGTTTGCGCCATCGGGACAAGCACGTCTTCGGGCAATGATTCATTGTAATTTATTTATTTTGCATCATTTGTTGGAATAGCGGTCCGCTGTGCTCGGGAAATATTTGTGGTTGCCAAGTTTTGTGTTTTTAAACTGTAACATTCACATAACGATCAATGCATTTTGATCAATTTAAACTCACTTTGCACCATCGTACTAATAAGGTCCCCGCTTGATCCGGACATACACATAATTGGCTTTAGGAAGGTGGGACAACTATTCCCGATGGTATGCACCAGGCACTCGCGATCTGTTTCGACTCCGAGGGTTATCGCATCATTCAAAAGGAAGATCGAACGGAATCCAGTGTGTTCGATGAGAAAAATGGCAAAACGGCGACTTAACGGTACGGAAGATCATAAAGGAAGATTGTGGGTTGAATGTCAAGGGCTTGAAAGCAATTCTCACATAATTACCAACCACATCCGGGAGCTACTGATAGCTAAAAACTGGATCCGGTGTTCATTCCACAAGGAGAAAAAGTCAACACGGAGGGCTACAATGAAATTGCAAATAAGAATGTTCTTCCGCGGAAAAAAGAACACTGCGGTCTGAAGCCAAAAATTGTATATCAACAAGACAGTGCCATATCTCGAAACTCTATGTGCTGCTTTATGGGGGCCAAGACTTGCTCTCAACGCCACCCTAGTGTGACAACCCTCCAGATAACATGGACACGTTTTTAGAAAGACATGAATCCAAGGAGACCGTTATTACCACAAATGGTAACTCAATCGATGACTAAAATGCTTAAAAACCTTGACAAATACTTCGTTTTAGAATAAATGTAAGACAAAAATATCCTAAAATGTTGGATGATATTTTAAATTGCTTTTATTGCTTAACAGCAAAACTTAAAATAAAATAGTCCAACACCAATAATCAACCTAGGTATTATGCATCATGGCAAATAGGTCGCCAGCTGACGCTAATTAAAACCAATCAAACATAAAACAATACATCCTCCGGAATCTATAATAAGGGCAATTTGGAGCCTGCAGAATAATACAACAGCGGGGCAAGTTCAATTTTAGAAACTGAAAACTGAGAGCCCAAACAAAAAAAAAGGAAAAGGCGAGGAATTCCAAGCGCCCTATAATTATCCTCCCCCATAGGCATCGTGTCGAGCGATAGAAGCGTTCGTTTATGCGGGCGCATCGTCCTTCGGAGCTGATCACCACCGGGGCTTTGGCATTCGATCGTGATGGCACCGGATGGAAGTGTGATTGGAAAGTGCATCAGCGAATGGATGCAATCGGACCGAATGATGACGACGTGCTACATGAACTTGCCATGGGAAGGAGTAGAAAAAAATAAACAGGGAACGGGAGAAGGAGTGGTCGGTTTACGTAATGACGCGGGTAATTAGCAATTGGCATTGAAAAGCCGTGGTACGATGTGTTAGATATTTTCTGTCTTGTTTTTTTTGTTGCTATCTGCACTTTGTTTGTTTTTTCCTGCTTACGACAAGTGCTGAAGCTTTTCTCTTTCCCGTCGTCATCGACGACTTTCATTGCCATTTGATAGGGGCAATGTTTTTGTCTGTCGAAAGTCAATTTGGGTTTCTCCTATTTGTGCACATGACTCTGGTGTGCGCGTGGATTGTTGTTATCGATGTATCGACAAGTATTTTTTGGTTGATCTTCATCATCAGTGTTATTAAAATTGTGACCAGTGATTAACTAAACGTTGTTAGTGTTATGTGTTTTTCACTATTTATGTTATACACAAAATTTTCTAGATGCTTACAGACTCTGAAAGAATGTAAACCTAAATTTTTCGAATGTATTGTTACATATTTTCGTTTTCCAAGTTGTAGATTAAAACATGCCATTGCGATTTCGCAGGTTCTGTTCAAGGTTAGGCGGGTTTCTTATACGCAAATCAAGATAGACGTAGCATAAGTGCTATTCGGTGCGGCTTTGCATCGATAGCGTTCGAAATAAGTCGCAGCTCGTCCAGAGACACGGCATTTTGCTTCCCTTTTTGATTTACCGCCATTTGCAACTTACTTTACAATACGCCGCCTTCGGTTCGCTTAACGAACGAGAACAATGTGAGATGAGACGCAGGGAGAGGATGCGATAAGCCGGGAGGTTCCGATCGAATCCGGTCGACGTCGATGGCGTACAGCAACGCCACGTCAACGGCGCACGTGAGAATGTCCGGCCAGAGCAAGTCGTAAAAGTTTACGACCACCCCGTCTCGCCGGCTCGAACCCTCGGATGGAACGGACCATGGGAGGTTAATGTGCGAGCGATCGTTATAAATTCGCATTGGGAATTTTACTAGGAAACTGCGTTCCACCGTTGTCTGCAAAATTTTCGGATTTTGTTGCACGGTCGGTCTAGGAAAAGCTGCCCCGAAATACCCTTTCCAGCTTCCTTTCGGTGGACGATTTCCTCGATGATGTTGATGCGGGGTGCAGAAAGGATGAAAGCAACACCATACAGTCTTGGGTGGCCGAACGATGTCGATGACCCCCGAGGCTCGGGCAAATAAATACGACGCCCACCAACCCGGCGTAGGCCTTCCAAATTAGGAGCCCTGATACGGAGCATCGCACAAACACTTTGATGCGTGGATGCCGCATCAACCAAACTTTTATGCACGAACACAAACGGGCCGGAGGAAAAATCGCCGGAAAAAGTGGATGAAAAAAAAAGAAGCAGAAAGAATCGTGTTGATGGATAGGTTTTTTGACCTCCGATGCTGCCGCTACTTGGAGGACGTTACAGTATCGTTGATTGATAAGTGTTTAGAAAGCATCGTCGGATTACATCAAATCGATTTCCTCCAAGTCGAATCTTTCCAAATTTAGGCTGTGGGAACTCGATTTCATACATGATTGTAAAGTTTATGAATTTTTTCATGGGAGTTTTGTTACTTATTTATGTTTGTACACTTTAGAACTCTTCAAGTAGGAAAAAAGTGTCGTAAGCTTGAACTGACTAGAACAAAAAACCATACATTTCCCTTTTTCCCTCCGGGTAAATGCTCATAACTTATCTATCTGAACAATGACCCCACGATCCACCGCGTTTTTGTCCAGACCAGCCATTTTTCCATCCATGCGGTTTTGTCGCGTTTTTCCATCTCTCTTCAAAGGAAAATCGAAAAAAACCCTCTTTTCCAAACCCGTGTGTTCGTGAACGACGCGCACAAGAACACTTGTTTACGTGTCCTTCCTAGGCCGAACGAGTGTGTATATGTGTGTGTGTGTTGGTGATTGGACGATTTGCTCCACCTAGGCCTATGATACGTTGGCGTCGTCTTTATCCTCATTCGTTGCCGGTATTTGTCGGAGTCGCTGAAGCTTTTGCTCCCCAGAATTCTGCATCAAGCCGAACCTTCTAGCCGAATTCGGCGTGAGAGTGGACTCTTGGTAAAAACACGCGCAATGTAAAGGAGAGCAACATTGCGTAGAAAGAGGACGGGGACCAAAGTGTTAAGCCAAAGTTCAAGGAACTCTGGTGGAGTTCGGTGGAGCTGATAAGAAAAAGGATCAAATCTTCAGCCGTTAGAAGTTATGTTTGGCTTTATGTCTTGGTTTTTTCTCGAACGCAGCCTGGGAGTTTAATGGGGAATGCTAGACACTTTGTACACTTTCTTGCGACTTTCTCGTAAGTAAACAGGAGTAGTAAACAGGCACTCAAAATAAATCATTTATTATTTCCAATGATTGTCTTACAAGAAGTATGAAGGCTATAAAGCTTACATTTACCTTCAGTTCCTGCAAGAAAAATCCTCCCTCGAAAGGAAAGAATACAAACAATTTATCTTTCTTAAGCACCTGCTGGCTAGATATTACCACAAATAAAGCCAATGAGGTCGGATATTTAAACATTCCACACAATTCTAAAAACAAGAACAAAACGATTTTCGTCCCAGCTCTGCAAAGAAATCCTGGGTTTTCGCCAGGAAACTTGATGAAATAAGAGCACATTCAAAATAAACGATAGTCAAAGCGGTTGGTTTTATAGCGATTTTATGAGTAGCCCATAACCACCAATGACCTGGAGAGGATACTAAATTTGTCACCTGCTGCTCGGAATAAGCATTTCATTAGCGTTTCCATGATCGAATTCGGTTCGTTATCTGTTTTATAAGAGGACGAGTTTAAAAATGCGAATAAAATAAAACTCAAGCTTTATTCCTGAATCCTCCCCGCCCCCATTCTTCACCCCCTCACAGTTCGACAACCCCGAAGCTCATTCATTCATGCTGGCCCCCCGAGTCATTTGCACGGTGCAGCTAATTATAAATGCACATTTGATGGCGGCGGGCCCGGGGTGTTTCATTACGACGGGGTTTATGATTTTGGAATGGGCCGAAAATTGGTCGGTTGATTTACGGTTATATTGTTACCGTACGTTGTGTTTTTGTTTAAATGGGTTTTTTTTAAAAGAAAAAAAATGGTGGTTCGAAGTAGAACGATGCAAATTCGAACCGCACCACTAATTCGTCCGATTAATTGGGCGCCCGTTTAGCATGCAAAGTGGTTTGGTGTGCTATTTGTCTTCTTGGTGGACGTCTTTGCGGGGTCATATTTTAATTAGTTATCCGATGCGAGGTTGTTGGGTTGACGCTTTGGAGCGTATCTACGAGTTGTTTAATAGTTTATTGTATTATGTTTGACGTATTTTTTTTTATTTGTAATTTTAATGTGTATTTTGTTCTTCTTGGCTGCAAACTTTTTCACCCACTTTCGAGTCGCTCGAGACGGGTTCAGTTTATTCACCTCACAAAATTTCCCCTCCAAACGGAAGCGGGATCAGGCCGACGTAGTCAAACGCCACCAACGCCGTCATTGCATAAGTGAATAATGCACCGGCCAATTTCCCGGTCCGGTGGAAAGCCAACCAACGTTGAGCGTCGTTCGGCTGTGCCAGTTTGGTTGCCGAAAAACTGCATTTATCCAATTAAACTCGTTATCACTTTTTTCTTCTGTCTTGTCTTAAAAGGAGCCTACGGTGTCGCGAAACTCTCCTTGTGAAAGTCATTCCAAGTGGTGCGTCCTTGCGGTGGAACGATGCGCCCAAATGCGTTACGATCGTTCCCCGCCTGATCTCTTGTTTGTGTGTTTATTTTGTGGTGCTGCTGCTGATGCATTTGCAATTTTTTTAAACATGGTGCAGCCAGTGCCGTGGATGCTGTCCACGGTTATCTTCATAGCGCAGGCATGATTCAATTTAATGCTTCTCACTCTTTCGGGCGAAGAAAATTGTACAGAATCTAAAGAGGGGAGCAGAAAAAAAACCAACCACCACAGAGAGATGCTGATTGCCGAAAGTAACCGACAATAATGCGTTGATTTCGTGAAAAGAAGTACAAAGGCAGCGAAACACAACGCCAAGCACGGGAATAAAAATCACGAAACCATCCCCCCCTCGCCACAACGTCCCACCCATTAGCGACATAAATTCGCGAATCTGCGATCGCAATCGCGCGAAATTCGTCAAACGTCCAAAAACGGTCCGGCACCGGTCACTGTTGCCGGCTTGCATTGTGACCGGACCAATTCCGGAGCTCCGAAGCCCCCGTGATTATCCAATAAAACGGTCACTGACTGATTTCTCCTGCCAGCTTTTGGGCAGGCCGGCTGTTTTCTTCCCCGTTTTTCGCGCACCCAAAATTCTTCCGCGAACCCTTCCAGTGCATCGCGGGTCAGAGAAACAAAACCAAAAAACCCTCGCAACCTTTGCGAGCAACTTTGTTGCTGCGAATCTTTCGCTTGATTTGTATCTATTTTTTTTTTCGCTTAAACCTGCGCTAACTTTCGCGTGTCTGATTGCGAGTTGCGCCTCCGGGTACGCGTGTCTTGTCGTGGATTTTCTTCTCGGAGACACCGGGGTTGTTTTTTTTGTGTTTGCTACTCCGTCGTCTTCGCATTCACAACCCGTTCCCTTTGCTCGGTTTGCGCATACATACTTGTGCTTGCAGAGCCCCGGCGCGATCGCATCGGATCGTGAAGGTTAATTTGGAAATCGCAGTCTGTCGTTTTGTTCCTCTTCTCGTCCGGCCTTACGTTGAGATGCAGGATTTTTTCGCTTCGTACTTTTTGTCGTTTAAGGCCCAGGGATGCCGGTGGATGTTGATTTTCAGCTGTCATGCTCTTGTTCAACGCCCCACCGGTGGAAGGCGCGTTCGGTTGGACCTCCATTGCGCCCTCCCCCTGTGCAGCTTTGGAGCACTTTTCTCAAAATGACATATGGATTGTGTTTTTTTCTTGCCAGATTATGTGATGTTTTGCCTTTTTACTCTCTCTTAATTCCATCCCGTTAATTCACAAATGCCCTTCCCGCAAATGATATGCTTTCCAAGTTTTGTCTTTTCGATGCATCCGGCGATCCGGACGAAGGAAACGAAACGGTTTGACCTCACCCGAAAGGCATAACCATTTTTAGTCAGATTCCATTTGAAGTTGGACCTTCGATTGGATACTTTTTTTCAATGAATGAGTGCTCCGAAAACGGATTGAGGTCATGGAAGTATGCGAAAGGCGCAAACCCGGATGATTGTTTTGTTATGCAAATTCATGCTGTTCGGTGTGTTTTTCATAAAAAGATTAAATTAAAACAAACTCGATGAGGCTCTCCAGCCGACATAATTGATAAGATAACTGTACACCTGTAGAGCTAAAACTTCGGCAGGAGTTCTTCTGTGTAACAGTTTTAAGTGTTTTATGTTGAACGAGCCTAATCGGTTTGAAATTTTTAAAATTCGTCTCACAATTTCTTTACCATACTAAGTTGAAATCATTTTTTTAAGTTCATCTCGTGCCCTTACTCTAATCAAATCTTCGAAAATCTGTTCGTTTTGATCCTTTATAATTAACTCGACGGGCATAGAGGAACGCTTTAGGGATCGGCATGCTTTTCGGACCCCTTTATGTGAACCACATTTGTGGATCATTTTGATTTAACAGTCCCAAGATTCCTACCAGGCATACACCGACACACACACACACACACACACAGACACATTCGCATCAGTGTTCTGTCGCCGCCGACAGATTATTTATCCTATGGCGTGCGGCATCGGATTTCAGCTCCCGTTTCGGTTTGTGGAAGCGATGGCGTCGATGATGTCATTTATAATGCTCGCCTTGTTTTTTTGTCTTTTGGTTTTGTTTTCCACCACCTCTTCACCAACCGATAGTTGAACGGGGCGGCCAACAACCGAACTATCAACAACCCCCCAGCCTCGACCGACCGACACGACGGGGCTCGTAACTGATCGTAAAAGTGCTCCCGGAGTTGGCGGGTTTTCTGTCGTGTCGTTTTTTTTTCACCCCCACGGCCCGTTTTTTCTGCTTTTCACTTTTGTCCAATTGTGAAAGAAATAAACACACATACGGAGCGGACTGTC
Organism: Anopheles coustani; assembly: GCF_943734705.1. Lineage (NCBI taxonomy): Eukaryota > Metazoa > Arthropoda > Insecta > Diptera > Culicidae > Anopheles > Anopheles coustani. The sequence goes on along the minus strand of NC_071289.1, from coordinate 64,050,595 downwards.
CGGGACCAGGCGTCGGGTTGCCTGTTTGCTTATGCAAGCACGCACAACCATCCGCCGCTTAGAACCCTTCCATATGCTGTCGACTCGAAGTGTCACATTTTCTTCGTTAGGTTTTTGCTATTGTTTTGTCTGGTGCTGGTGCTACTTAGTACCTCCAAATCAACAAGTCCCGAATAGAACTGTTGTGAAGAAGTAAAAAGGGTTACGCTGGCTTTTGCTACGACATTAGAGCGCGCGCGCCATTCCCAAACTCCCAAACTCTTTGGGGGCCGAGCGTTCTGTCGCCAAACGATTTTTTAAACGCGCCACAGCGCCTTAAAAGAAGCGCACTGTCTCTGCGTTTGGCCTTAATAAGTGTGGAGTCGTCTGCTGATTTTTTTTTATGCTTGGATCGTTTGGTCTATTCCCTCTCACTTTTGCATACACTCCGCGCCGTGCTTGGGAAGCGAATGTGGCGCAGTTTCTTTGGTCTTGCGGGAGGTCGCGCTCCCAACGTGCTTCACCGTCTTCATCCCCATGGTGGATCACTCGTTGTTTTTTCTTTCCTTTACCACCACCCTTTACGTCATCGAGTGCGCCGTGAGGAGGCCACGTCTCCGCGGTCACGGTTCTTGACTTCTTGCGCATTGTGTGTAGGCTCTCCGGTGTCTATCGCCTCTACAGTTCGGTTTCCTTCGGGTTGTTTCTATGATTTTTTTTGCATTTATTCTCTTGCTTTCCTCGTGTCTAGTTTTCCTCGCCCCAGTCTTTTCTAGTCCCCTCTCCCTTCCTCGTTACCTCATTTGTAATGCTATGCTGCAAACCACCACCCTGCAGGCAACCCTCCCGCCCCAAAAGTGCCCGGATGGCGGATAGGCGAACCTGCGCGACCAAGACGAGCTCGTTAAATTCGTAAGAAATTCGCGAAACTTGAAGAAGTTGTGCGAAATCGTACCGCCCGTTTCGCTGGAATGGGGCCACATTCGAGGAAGTGAATGGCGGATGGTGGCACGGTGCGGTGCTAGAGGCTAGAGGCGCAATAAAATGAAGCTCGCGACAGCGCTGATCCTACGAAGCACCGGCAGCATAAAGTGTTGTGACCCCCCATCGGGTGGTTGTGGGCCGTCCACCAGGTCGAACACCACCCATCTTCGCGGGGTGGGGGAGGTTGGGAGAGGTGAGAGGTGTTAGGAGTGTAACGTCTCTCGCGCGGCCACAGCCTTCCCTTAAGGCAGGGCTTTTTGCCGGTGTGTGTTGGTGTTGCTGCCATTTGCAATTTTTTGCGAATCGCCTCGATTCGTTTGGATGTGTGCGAAGCATAGCAGAAGGGGATTGTGTGTTGGTTTTTTTTCGCCGTTTTCGCATAATCCAACGTCAAAACGGGGTGGTGTAGGGGTTGGTACGTGAGAAGTAACTGGAAGTCATTCACCTCTCGAAGTAGTCTTGGCGATGGGGCGGTGGGCAGGGTTGGGAATGGGACCGACGATTGGGGAGGTTACTGCGATGAAGAGAGGATATCCTTTTTCGCGGAACTGTTTTCCTTATGAAAGAACTCGGTCCGTTGCCGAAGTGTTTGGATACAGCCGTGGGAGAAGAAAACAAATTGATTTCCAAGCCAAAGGCGTTTGTATATATGGCCCAAATTATCTATAACCAACAAGAAAAGAGATGAACAAACCTAGGAAAACATTAATGTTGGCATCTGTGTCACGAGATTTGCACAATATTGCAACAAAGAAGAATGAATAGAAAAAAAACAGTAGTGAATGGAAAATTTCAATCAAGAAACGGAGAATTTCATTTGCATAACGACAAATAATTAACAATCCTTTGAATGTTGTTCCTCTTTACTTCTCCCAAACGAACACATTTATAATTTTATATCTCTACCTCATGCTTCAAAACAACGCGATCGAAGCGCGATCAGCAGCGAACATCCTTATGACGCGTGAAATCGTCGTTAAAGCTCCTCGTCGGGTTTCGCGCCGAAAACACTGCTTGTATCATTCATCTTTTCGATCGCTGATTTATGGCATAATTTTAAATTCAATCATTGACGTCGCTTTTGTTGGGTCGTACGTTGGGTTCTTTTTTTGTGTCCCGGTTTGAATTTCTTCTGTGGGGTGTTTACCATGCAGTGAAGCAACGATCGTTTGAAGCAAAGTTAGAAAAAATAGTTGGAAGGCAGCTTAAATTATGTTTAGGTATCGGTTGGAATCCAAATCTTGCGTCTGCTAACAGGCATAAATCAATACAAAGATTTAAATTAATGGTAGAGTATACTGACATTAGCCTCTCGTGAGTTCGCCACAATCGAACTTAAACACGTGCCTTGGCTGTAACGCCATTTGCTAAACATTTTCTTACCGTCCTTGAGCCATATTTTAGTACCCTTAAATAAGCGACACCGAGTGTCCAACGTCCGAAATCCGCTGGCTGCTCCAGACTTCTCCGAAAATAAAACAGACGAACGAACGAAACGTTTCCGTTTCCGAGCTGGTTTTATCATCCCATCCTGTCCAGCGGTGTCATCCGGACGAAGAGAAAAGCAGCCGGCTTTCGTGTCTCTTTCCGGTACGAGCTGCGACAATTTCGACAGAGATTTATTTTACCAGCTCCAGTCGGTCGCCTTCACCATTTCCTACATTCCTTCAGCCTGTTTTGGGGAACTTTTCGCTTCTTCGTCAACATCCGTATCAGCCTGGAGTTCCCGACACTGGTTTTGCGGGATTGCTGCGTGCGATCGATTTTGGTGTTCGCTCGAACGTTGGTTGGATTTTTCTTCGTTGCTTTTTCGAACTAACTTTTCGTATGTTCTATTCTTCTATTCCGGAGTTGTTACTTTTTAATTCTGGTTAGTTTTACTTCTAGATTGGGGCACTTTCAAACGCATTCAATAATGTTAGAGGTTACTCCTTTCGCAATGAAAAAAAATTGTCTACGAGAACATTCACGTGGCAGTTTAGGTTGAAACTGGTGGTAATGATGAAATGATTGATCAAAAAGAAATAAAAATGTCAGTACATCCCAGTTTAACCACCTACAATTCTTTTTACCAACTGTTCGTTCCATTGAAACGTTTATTTCGCTTTCAATGGTGTATAGGCATGCAAAACGGCAGACCGCAGACCGAGAGGAAGCGATCGAAATAAAAATATCCAAAAATCTATTTTCGTCAGTTACCACCCACAAACAAAAAATGCACTTCAAATAATTGTATACGAGCCCCCTTCACAACCCCCACCCACTGGTTGTGACAGCTCGTGTGTGGGTATTTGACGGTGGTTAGCTACACAATCTCTCTCTCTCTCTCTCTGTTTCCCTCTCGTCTCAACCGAATCCGGCCACCTACGGGATGTTGATGAGCACACTAAACACCCCCGGACCCCGGACAGAAGAGAGGGGCTGGGGAGGGTGGTGGTCGGTTCGGTGCCGTTAGGCGGAAGTGTCCGAAATGTCCTCCGTTCGTCCGTCTGGCCAGTCTGTCTGCGCTGCGTTGCGGTCGGTCTGTCTGTCTGTCTGTCTGTCTGACGCTTGGATGCCCTTCAAAGCTGCCGAATGCATGATTTGATGCGGGCGGGCGGGTCGGCGATGGTGTGGGGGGGAGGGGGGCAGGAGGAGCAGAATGTGTTAGGTAATAAAACCGCAAACTAAATGACTCCCCATGCATTTTTGTGCCGCGCCAGGTGACGCGAGAAGGTCAGACGAATTTCGTGCGCCGGAAGTCCGATCTGTTGGGGTCGAAATTTTGGAGGAAAACAGCGCAACGATGGGTATGCGGGAGAATGGGGGGGTAAAATTGTTTAAAATTGAGCCATCATCATGCAATTATAGTGAAAAATTCCCAGAGACCATTTAAAACACCAAAAAGAGTATTAAATAATTAAAATCAAATAACAAATCTATGAACGTTGCAAGTTGACAGGCACAAAAAAACAGTAATAATCTTCATGCAACTTGAAACAGAGATCTTCTAAAATATTCTTCCATCTTGCACCAAACAAATTCGAAATGCAAGAGGCAAAAGAAAAACGTGCACATTCAGACGGGAAACGTTCCTTGCGGCCGCCCGACTGGGACTTTTCCCGACGTTCCAGCATTCTAGTCGGCGTCGTCTGCCGACGGAGCAAAGTTTCGCGACCTAAATATCGATTTTTCCTTCCCCCGAGTGTTCTCGAGTGCGAAGAAAAAAAGGGGGAAAAAGAAAGAGTGCCTACAAAGCCACCCTCCCCCAGGCCAAGATGATGGCGCTTGCCTCTTCAGCGTTTGCTTCAGCACTTTGCAACAATGGAGCTATATGGTGGTGGTGGTGGTGGTGGTGGGTGAGATGGTGTGTGTTTGCCAGCTTGGTTTGCAGAAACATTATGCAGAGGCTCCGGCCCGGGATGGAGTGGAAAAAACATAACCCGAGCCGAATGTCTCGCAAGGACACACGTCGATGCGCTTGAAGGCTCGTGCGAGCAGCGGTCGTTCGGTCGGAAAAGGACGGCGTGTCGGGCCACGCACACCCGAGCATGTTTGCGGGAGGTCAGGATTTTTTTGCTCCGAGTTTTCCCCCGCCGATCGGCCCGCGCGCTCGGGGGGTGGGAGGGACGGGGATCGGGGAAAATGTGGCACCAAGTTTTCCCATAGGCCTCTGGGTGTTGTGCGCGCGCAACGGTTTTCGTATGTCGCACGCGATTCGGTCGCTCGTTGTCTGGCGGCTTTTGAATGAATTTGTCTCGGTGGTCGTAACGACTTTCCCAACGCGATTGTTCGTGGACGTGTATTTGTCTGTCATCCGTCTAATGAAAATGCCGTCGCGTCGCCTTTTCTTGCGGAAGGTTCAGTCAATTTTGCATGCGAATAGAACGCGACGGCGACTCCAACCGGGGGTGGAAAATATGAGTTTCAGGACTTTAGAAAGCCACAGAAATAATCATTTTTTATCACATAGTTAGACGTTTCGTTGTTCTCTCACAAAATCGAACTTTTCTTTTTTTATGTGTCCACTCACAACCTTTTCCAAATCACTCGGTTTTATTCTGGCGGAAATAAAATGTACCCATAAAATGTGACCGCAAGTCGGCTCACGGGCGGAGATTGACAGCTAAAGATGCATTTTATTGCAGCGCATTAAACGGCGGTCCGCTGATGGGATGACATTTTCCACCTACACCTCGGACGAAGACAACGTCCCAGGGTCACAAAAAAGGTAAAACTAATCTCGCCTTCAGTCTCGAACGACTGGTGGCTGCGCTTCTGGTTAAATTTGGTACCGACTCGAGTATCGTAACGATCCACAATTAATTTGAATCCATTCACGCTGGCGAAATAAAAACCCGTGTCCCAAAAGGCCGGAAATAAGGGAAGAATAATACAGAAAAACGGGAAGCTCAACAGAGTTAGAAACCGAACCACACTAACAAGCAGAACAACCTTCAATAATTTCCCTCCCACATCGTCGGCCATTCGGTGGTCGGATGCATCGCTGCAATGCGGGAAGAAATTCAATCCCTCAGGCCCAGGCTGAACGCCCACCACACAAACGCACACACACACACACACGGCTCTGATGGCGAAGCGTCGGTGATCGTGTTCAAAGCCACCTTCAAATGCCAAATCCCATCGAACGCGCGCGCGCGCGCCAGACAAGATTGATACATCCTGTGGTATGTTTTTTTGGGCGTTCGAATTGGTCGTTTTGCGATGTGTTTTGCACATCTCCCTTTTTCAGGGCCGGGCCAGAAGCAACGGGGGAAGGGTGGAGTTCTCGTGTCCCGTGTCGGATAACTGGGAAATAAATTGAATCCTCTCCAGTGGCTGACAGCGACAGTGAACTTCGAAGGCACTTCTTGAGAAGAAGTTTTTTTTAAAGGACGAATTTGCAGAACGAATTATCGAGTTCGAGCAAAAGGCGAAGGCGTCTAATTTGTGCCCGAAATGTGACGAGACATGAGTTTTTGGTCGATTATTGGGATATTCAACCACAAACGGGAGATTAAAGAGCGATTTCATTTTATTTGCTTGACTGTTCTTTAAATTAAAAACACATTGGATGTTATGAAAATTCATGAATAACGAATATCTTACGCCTACAACGACGTTATATCTTCCCGAGGGTGAAGCATTCAACGAAGCACTGCCAAGTCCACCAGCCAGTCCGTTTTTAACAGCGAAAAACTAATGACCAATTAACCGACGCCAATCGGTTTCACTGGATGTTAGAACCGGCCGCTAGCGCGTTAATTAAAGGCGGCTTCGAACAGCCGTCACCCATTATCTTATCGTCTGCCGGGCGATCGGGACGTCACCAGCAAACACGACGTCTTATGCCGCTGGATGCGCCGTAGCACCGACCGAGAAGCACACGTGCGTAAGCGGCCCCGGCTAGGTTACGTATCGGGAAGCAATAAAACGGCAACGTACACTTGACGAGTGGGTCTTCGACGCGGGCTACTTGCGCCATACGACGTTGTTCGACGACACAGACGATGGTCGGGGTGATAAGTGCGCAATGGCGTAGGAGTTTCAGCGGGTTTTCCCTACACGTTTCCTGGAATGTAGAACCGGTGACAAATTTACGATGTTTCACCCCGACTGTACCCGGATGTTTAGTAAGCTTTCTAGAAAGTGATCAATAATAGTGAACCCCACTATCGGTTGGTTCGGAAACTGTTACTTCGTGTTTTCTTCATATACTTCACGTACTTTTAAAACGGTTTTCTATATTTGCTACATTTTTGGGAATTCCAAAACCCGCCAGGCCAAATATACGAAAGGGTAACTGTTCCTATAGTGGTGGAACAAAATTCTAGCTCTACGACGAAATAAATACAATAGAGATATTTATTTAAGTATGAAAATTTTTTTTGTTCTTCTGTGGAGTGTTCAAAAGATAAACCTTTCCATTCCGTTATAAAATAAGGCTCCAAAATTAATATTTCTCAAACAGATTGTACTAATATTCTCGATTTCTTAACAATTTATCAGGTGTGTCATGATTTCCTTAAGGCTTAAAAAATGATAAAAAAAATGCATTGGTTTGTGAGAGGTCTATGTGGCGAATGCAGTGGTATATAACAAAAACAATGCATTAGTCTATGAGTAACTGTTTGAAACATGCATCAAAACTAAATCACAGTCAAAATAAATTCAGTCATTTCCGAGTACTACCACCACTATAGGAACATGATGAACTACAGGAATCATACCACCATGTGTAAAATATTGTGTTCTTAACACTAATAAATTACACCATATTGTTAGTTACATAACTAATAAAATACATAACCACTATTGGTACCGTTCCCCGAATTACTTCGTTACGATTTCAGATACTCTGGTTTTATTTTTATTTTACAAAAGATATTACCTTACCTTAGGTGGTCACATATCGATTCCTCAAGCTTCGAACCACCGCTCTGAAGTTCCCTCGCCCCGAAAAACGCTTCGCGGTTGCGGGTTCATCTTCAGGATGTTGCAGTTGACCATAAAAGACGAGCGAGGTTCTTCGTTCTGGCTATCTTATCAGAGGCCTCCTCTCCGTGTCCCTCCAAACCATCCACCCCGGGTGCAACCGACGCGGGAAGCCGCAACCAAAAAACTCTGCCGCAACAAAACGGTTGGCCAGCGATACGGAAACCGGACGGATTGGCGGCCGCGTAGAAAATGAGTAACGTGCGCCGATAAGGAGGAAACGGAATGAATTGCTTTGCGAACGTTTTGTACTGCCCTGTTTTTTTTTTTCGGTGTTGGCCATGGTCAATATCTCACATTCTGTCTGGCCCTGTATCTTTCCGTGGGATTTTTGGGAAAGCATCGTCCATGACAACAACAAACGGCAAGGGCCCTTCCGACGGAGAGTCTGCAGAAAACAACAAACCAACGAACGAACCCAAAAAAAAAAATGGTGGAAGGAATTCGAAACCGTGCGCCAAAAACTGCGCAGACGGAAAAGAAGCAGAACATCAACAACAACAACGGCAGAAGCTACACAATCGCAAGGCGCTGGAATGATAATTACGACGTGCATCGTGGCGCGAGTCGTCGAGACGCCGTTTTCGTGTGAAAGATGGTCGGAGGGGTTGGTGGGGGTGGAGGGGCGTGTGTACGGCTTTCGAGCTGGGGGTGGCAATGATGCACATTCATTCCGGTTGCACATTCGCCAGACGGAGGACTCCCGAAGTGGGTGGTGGTACTGATGCGTGGGCTAGCCGTCAGTCTCGACACTCGACTCGATCCGTCCTGGCGTGGCATTGCATGCACGCGGGTGTCATGTGCACGGTAGCCGAAAAGAAGCAGCTCAAGACGTGGAGGAGGCGGGGGGGACTTGGGGGGAGCGGGAGGAAACGGGGTGGCTATTAGAAATCGTAGCACGCCACAGACAGAAACGATTAGCACCGACCATGATGATAATGATGGTTCATGATGCTGATCGTACTGTTGTTGTTGTTCGTCTTCTCGCCGTAGATAAGACATTCCGAGGGTAGCCTCGAGAGCGCGTGCTCAGGTCACCCCGACTGATGGCCAGCTGATCGTCGCCGTCCTGCTTGTAAAATGCCTCATTACGCGGGCTTATCGAGGAAAAAGACATGCAGGTCAACAGGGAGTACAACTGGACGTCCTTAGGTGTCATGTTATTAGTTGTTACTGTCTCGAGAAAATACGTTCGTGCGTGTGCAGTAGTTAGTAACAAATTTGTCTCTCATAAAATATACACCATTAGACTGTATGCCAGTTGAATAAATGCAGCGACTTGTTTTTAGTAAATCTTACTGCTTCAACATAATTGAGCAAACCATAAACGTTACGTAACGGTTCAGTGTAATGTTTCCATAAAAAGCACCTTTTGATCGGTAAGCAAAAGTCGCTTTTGCCATTTCAAACCACCGGGATGTTTCAGAATTACTTTCTTTCAAACATTTTAAAAACTTCCGGAGAAATGAGTGACAAGAGCAGAGGCGGATCTCCCTATGAGCGGACTGAGCGGCCGCGGGGGGCCCCGAGTTTAAGGGGGCCCCGTGATGAAACCCCCAGATCGCTAGAGTAACCGATTTTATCATCTAAAAAAAAATCATCTAATAATGACCGTTTGACTTAAAATGCTCTCAATTCACGGTCCATCAGCAAAAGTCTGCATTGTTACCCTTTTAAATTGTTTTCGTCATCGGTTTTAAAATTGATAACATGATTTGATAATTTGAGAGGGATTTAAAAAACCCTGTTGTGATTTAGCACACATAAAAAACATCTATGAACAGTAATCTACATTTGCATTTACTTAAAAAAAGAAAAACATGACATTTATCGCAGAAAAATAATAAAATGATTAGTTTTCAATAGGTCTGTCTGATTTAGGATGTGGAGGCCATAATTAACAGAACGAAAGGAATTTTATTAACTTGTTCAGATTGCTTAATTCAGAGTAATTATTTTCAGATAATGAAGATCTAACATCTGATTTCATGAAACAAGCAAATTGTGTGAAAGGAATTGTAAGTTACCTATCACATTATATTGTTGAATTTGTTTATTTATTTTAGATGCTTTGAATTAATATTTACTATAAGATATGTGACAAAGTTATGGATAATAACGAAAAGATGTGTAGAATTTATACCTACCAAAAATCGTGGAGATTACATGCTGAAAATCTGTATAAAGGATAAAAAAAAATTTGTAAAAAATAAGTTCAATTTTGGCCACAGGTATAGAAACATTTATAGCAATGGAAATGTTTGGAGGGCCCCGTTTATCCAACCGCTTGGGGCCCCCGAACGGATTGATCCGCTTCTGGACAAGAGGAAAGATGGACTGTATTTATAATGATATTAAGGACGTTGCCATATTGATAGAGCCAATATGCTCTAGCTAACATTTTGTTTCTCAGCACATTCCCTCCCTGCTATCAAGAGCTTTCTCGGTTAGGAAGGTAACATTTATTGACCCACTATATAAGGCTTTATTTACTTCATCTTGACTGATAAGCTTTTTACAGACGTCTTAGTTCGTCTGGGAGAAGAGTGCCCATGGCGCAGCTGTAGCGCGAGGAAACACCACACCATGGGGTGTGGGATCGAATCTTAAGTCATGGCACCCTCCGATATTATAATAACGGCTGACCACCACGGTTTATACTAAACCGTCTTTTGGTCACAGAAAACTCTCTTCGTAAAGAGGTTCACTAAAAACAAGATGTCGTGCCAGATGAAAAAAAAAAATCCTCTGGAGCTTTATATTTTCTGAGTATTTTCCACTATGTTGACACTTTCACTGTTTTTCGAATGAATCGGTAAAATTAATTGTTCATATCAAATCATTGTCCGTACTTTAGATTTTTCTTCCGATTTAGCTTTTCTATACGTTTGTAAGGTCTTTTTCCATGGCACGCTGATTGTTTTTCAAGAAGATTTTAAGCAATAAAAGTTCAAAACACTACTCACAATAAAATTGCAATAATAACTGTGCAGGGACAATTTAACAAGATTATTTAAAATTATGGTAAATTTGTCGAAACGTGTGGGTAACAATTTTTATATGTGAATATAAACATACTTGAATGAAAAAAAAAAAAATACTGAACTGCAGTCGTAAGAAAGTTTTCAAACACATCTACTAACTTTTCTTAGCAATTGTAATTAAACGGGACTCAGTAAATAATTCAAACAATACGGAACATTGATGAAAACAAAATTCGCATTAATGAGATGCAATCATGATTTCTTACTACATTCGTTTTCCCTTTTGCAAATCTTCTAACGATACTCTGTTTTTCTCGCCCGTCTCTTTTCACCAGGCATAATCTACGTGTTGGTGTCCCTCTCCGTGGCCTTTGTGTTCGTGTTCGGACTGTTCGCGGTGTTTCGCTATCTGCGTACGACCACTACGCGCGCCACCGAAGCGCTGACGCTGCCGATCCAGTTCCAAGCCCGTGCACCTCTAAACGAAGACTTGAACCACTTGCCGGTACCCGTAAGTGTCCCCTGCTATGAACCCGCTCGAAAATAACTGTTTGATCGCAACGATTAGGGTGAGAAAAAGGGCGAAGCGTGCCTGGAACCTTCCGGTGGCACTGGCCCCCGACCCGAGGTCCATCTCGAACGTGCACAAACCGTCGAAGATCTTGCTCCGCAGGGGAAACGTCCGGGGACAGTGTCCCGCCGGTGGACCTCGCAGGCCGCTCGGTTGCGCGAGCGAATGGAAAGGGAAATAGTTGCACACGAGCTGAAATCCGTCGCGGTACTTTGCCGCAGCGCAACCGACCCGCTCGAGGCCGGCCCAAGTGAGCAGCGTGTAGTTGTTCAGCACTCCCTGGTAGACGTTTTGCAGACCGTGCGGACCGTTCTCGAACCGTGCCGGGGGGGTTGTGTCCTTCTGCATGTACCAAAGGCGAATGGCGTCGATGGCGTAGTACTGCGGAAGATACCGCTCCACCACGAAGGCCAGGTTCTGGCGCACGTTCCGGTGGTCCGGTTGAAACACGTCCTCGTTCGTCAGGCGAGCGCACGCATCCTGCCCGTAGCGTTCGCACGAGCTCAGGTGCAACCGGGCCATGCGGGACAGTTCGTCGTCCCAGACCAACTTCTTCATGTTGGCGACCCGAAACTGAACGGCAAATCGATGGCGGACACCGTTGTGCGCGTTCAGGACGTTCCTCCAAAGGGCCTCGCTTCCGAGCAGCTCCTGAAAATTGGTGCAGCTTTTCGGTGAGCGTTCCCTTTCGCCTGGCTGCCGGTGGAGGTCGAGAAAACGCCCTTGTAAATAATATTCCCACAGAGTTTTTCGGCCCTCCTCCTTACCCGCACACAAAGCGTATGCACTTCCTTCCCCGGGCACGCCATCTCGCAGTAGCCTTGCGAGCGAAAGATGGAGCTCAGATGGTGCGCCGTCTCGCCGGTGGTGTACTGTAAAACCATCAATATGCCAACGATAAGCCGCACCCGTACGACGCTGAACATCGTTCGTTTCGTTCGCTTCACTTTCGAGGGGGGAGAAGAGAAACGTTCAAACAAAACCTAACCGCTATTAGATTCACCGAAGCGAAGCAAAAACGCGCACACACAAACACTGCACAGATGGGATAAACTGTCACTCGAAGATCCTTACGTTGCTAGGCAACGGCGGTGCCGGTGGTTTCTTTGTTTTCGCACGGCTGAGACCTTTTTCTAGCGCAGGGCGGGGGTTTTGGTAGCCGAAGAAAGCACCGAAGATGGCTGTCCTGAGATCGCGCCGCCTTGCAAGACGCCACGTGCCCGTCGACTTGACAAAGTCATTCCTTTTTCGGGTTTTGCGGGTTTGTGGTTCCGATGAGAAGAAACAGACTGGCTGTTAGATAAATGAATAGAACGGTAGCCAACCAGAAGACCAGACCCGTTACAATGACCCCTTTGAAGTGAAGGGAAGGTTTTTGAAAATGAAAATGGTTGTGGGCGGCGTGTGGAACGGAAAGCGGATGCAGGGACGGCGGGTTTGCTGTCTGTCTGGAGCGATGTATGGCTTTCTATTATTGCAGAAACTCATTTCTAATCGTTTACAGTCGAGCTGAGTTATCTTCGTTCGACTTGATTGCCAAAGCGAGAGTGGCTCCCTAACCGAAGCAGAAAAAACCTTTGGCGACAACCTTTGTTTGGTAAGCGTCTTCTAGGATGTGATGAATTAAAATACACATGAATTCTTTCGCAACCGTCACGTTTATGGATGACGAAGCAAACGTGTGTCCACCGCCTGGCGTGTTTTTATTTTGACTTTCCCGGTAAACTAGTACGACGTACACTTTCTTCCAAGTGGTGCCGTTGCAACACCTTTCCCCCCTGGTGGGTGGTGCACCCTCCCACACACGTACGCGTTTGCATCGCAATCCCTATTCGGGGTCGAATTTCCACCACTTTTCACCGATTCAACAATTCCACGCAAAACGCAGTGTCGCAATTTGTTGTTGCTAAACTGAGCCGAGGAGTTGGGGGTGGGGCTGAAGCGATGCATATGCATTTTATATGCTCAACAGCTCCCCATGCTCGATGCGCCATGTTCCAAGGCCGTGTTGTTGTGACGAATAGTTGCTGCACCAACATAGCGCAACGTCGTCGTCGTCGTCGCGGCGAACGTGCAACAATTCCTAGGAATTGTTGTTTAGCTTTGTCACTCTTCTTGTTTTTCCTTTCGTTTGTACTCATACTGCAGTCTATGCTATTGGAAGGTGTGTCGTGTGTTGGGATGCATACGGGGCGATAAATAAATAGCATTCCCTTACCGGGCCAAGGAATGGCCCAGAAATAAACAGAAAGACAAACAAATGGCGTCGCTTGTTGGCGCAAAAGGAGAAGTTGAATTAAATGCAGCAAAAACACTGAATCCTACGTGTGTCCGTGTGTGAATGTTTCGACACACACACACACACACTGGGCACCTCTGCCCTTCCACGGTGGTTCCATTTCTTCCCTCTCCCGTTCTCGTGCGGGGCATTTTCCCACGCAAAAGGAACGCACGGACAAATACCATTGCCAGTGCGGGTGACGCGGCGTGTGTGACGACGGCGTGAAGCAACGAAAATAAATAAAGCAGGTCACGAGTGACCTATAACAGCGAAAGCCCGAACGCGGCCAGGGCAAGAAACCACCAGGCGCGCCACGCACTTTGCCCCGTTCCCGCGCCATGTTGGATGGCAACAGTCGGACGACAAACATGAGCGGTTGTTTGGTGGTCGCGAGGCGAAAGGCTAATTTTAATTGCCTGCATTAAAAACGATGGCAGTATTTTGAATGGTGGTAGAATAATAAATAAATTGTTTTACGGCGAGTACGATCCACGCGTCGATGGACCTCCGCTGTCCTACGGTTTAATTTCCACAACAGAAAAACAAAAAAAAACGGTTCACACGATGATGGCGATAATGTGCTGCGTTGTGAGGAACGTTGCCTTCGGTTGGGTTTTCACTGGCACCTACGATCCGCTCGGACCGTTTCAGACGTGATTGGCGGCTGATGCAACTTGCAACTGTTGCTATGGTGTTGCGATACGACGATCGTGAGAGATCGGTTTCGTTGTTCGCTGCTGAACACGATCGACGACGACCAGAGGTACCGGGCGTCTCCATCGGGAGGAGTGCGCCCCGGAAAGTATATAAATGACGATGTTTTTGACGTGGAAGGAATGTTTCAAGCTGTCACTTCTAACGTGTGCGTTGAAAGGAGAATTTCTGCCAAAAGTATCAACAGAAATAAATCAGAAGTGCAAGGATTGTCAGACCGCAAACAGGGGCTCCTATGATTTAATTGTAAAACCTCCCAGTTTTCGTTTCGAATTTATTTCGATACTGCCATGGGTCTGTTTTTGCCTACTGTTTCCTCACATTCACTAAACATCACGCTCTATTTGAAACGATTGTGACATTCTTCAAAAAACAAATGGTATCAAATTGAATGAAGAAATAGAAAACTCTAAGGCGTCCATTTCGGACTATTATTTGGTGCATCTTATTATCTGCTTAAACGTTTTCCGAACTTTTTTTACATTTAAACGACCAGTCGTAGGCCTAACATTTCAAATTCAAAAGTCACCCAACCACGAGAGTCAATTTTTCTTCTAGAAAAAGAACCAATTAGAAAAGTGTAGAAATTCAATTAACCACTGTCATCCGTTAATCGGGTCTTGTATCCGCCGCCAAAGACGGGGAGCCTGATTAAAAATTCGGCAGCCACTAATTAACCACGGTTGGCACCTTTCTCTGCGGGAGGGAATCCCATTTTTTTAATAAACGACGCAGATAGATTAACTCGGCCATTGTAGGCGTTGACCTTTCTTATTTTCTCCTCGTCGTGGTGTTCCTTTTTCGCCCAACGGTAAGGTCGGTCCCGTGTATAATTGGAGTGTAAATTCTTGATAAGACGCGAGGCCAGTCGATGTTCGATGGAAATTCAAACCCGACCGGAGACGATTTCGAGGAAGAAACCCGACACACCTGTTCTGCCGCATCTCGCAGACATCGTGTCGAGGCGCGCCAGCTACCTGAACCGGTTCCGGTGGTCGAACCGGCCGAAATAGAGACGTCCTCCTACGAGGCTTGGGCTGGTACAAGTGGTACAAGTGGTTCCTTTACGCCCTGGCGATGTGCCTCGGACATGGCACATACACGACGGGGTTCACATAAGGCGACACACAACACGCCGGCAGGTGGGCGACGCGTTCGTTTGCATCCTCCCATGGTGGAACATGTTTATTTTTCTGTCCCATCTTCGACAGCTAGTAATCGCTCACGCACTCCCCCCCCGACTTACCACTCTAACAACACCCGCGGGTCTGGTCTTGCACTAAATCGGGCAACACCAGGACGACCGAACGCGACATGATACATCGCATTCATCTTGTCGGGGGATCCATTTCTCCATCCACCGGCCTCCCGAGACATGCAGACCGATAAATTTACGCTCGTTTAACCACGCGCTGGAGCGCTGGAACGTGTTCGGTCGGGCTTGTAGCATCGATCTTCACATTTTCGTCTCTTCGTTTCGGTTCATCCCGTTGGCTTGTTCTTCAAGTGTTGAACTTCTTTCGGGCTCAGGGTCGTTAGAGTTGCAGTCTGTTAAAATTTGCAATGATTCGCCATTTATTTTTATCATCTGGATTTGTGCCTTTGCTCTTCCGTTTCGCTGCATCTTGATTCGGGCTGCCTTCCCGATGAACCGTGTTCAGTTTAATTTCAACCGATCGTTTTATTATTTTGACATTGTCCCAGTGATGAAGCATATCGTGTTTTGGAAATGTCTAACTTTGCGTATTTTTCCTCTTACTGATGCCTAATTAGGGGCTTTTAAAGGTTATAAACCCAAAATTTCATATATCCCTCTCTAATCAATCGAAATCTGAAAACTAAACAAAAAAAATAAGGAAGGCAACTAATGGTATAAGAAATGTATGATATGAGGTAAAACCATCAGTGAATTTTACTGAAAACCGATACGTTGGAAAATTATCCATTCATTTAATTCACCTTAGTCTATGTTCATCTATTCTTATCTAACTATTGCCCATATGAACTTTCAATGGTAAATAATTAAATCTATTACAAATTTCGTTCTTTTTGTGTGGAGTTTTGTGTACATTTAAAATTCGACCAATTAGTATTGTAATCTTCGATTTTGAAACTTTCCACAGATTAAGTTTATGAACTGCAGATGTTGTTGATGGTTTTTTTGATCACTATTTTTTGATAAAAACATCTAATTTTTTAAATTAAAACTCAGTTTTACTAACACAAGCAAAACAAGCACAACACAACACCTCCGGGAAATGGATAAAATATCAACCATTTTGAATAAGCCGTTATTGTAACAATTAAATTAAAAAATAACCCTCGAGTAAGGAGTTAAAACAATAACTCTTTTCTCAATCCTTTCTTCTACGAGCTAGTATTTTATAACATCAAAATTAAATGAAAATAGACATTTGTCAGTTTCAATTACTGAAGAGAAAAACCTAGATAACCAAAAGTGTCCATCTCTCATTTGACCCTTTTTTTACCAGAATAGGATAGTACGGCATCACAATGAGATGTATTTATTTTCCTTATTCCAATGCCATTTTTTCCACCCGATGAATAATTGAAATCCCCTTTGAAACATGATAACAGCTCTGGGGCCTCGTTTTCGCGCTCCGATTCATGGCTTTATTTCGTTGGGGGTTTTGTGTTTTTTCATTCTTTGGTCCGGTTCTTTCTTCAATCATCATCGCCAAAGACGCGATCAAGTGTAACAAGAGCCGGAGCGACGTCTTGGTGGTTTGGCGCTGGCATGTCGCGGCCGCATGTCCATGTGGTTTCTTTCACTGTCGAAGTGGAAAAAAAGGACGAGAGGAAAAAAGTCACCCAAAACACATACACGTTTGATTTTTCTTTCTCTGATTATTGTGTTTTTCGCCCCCCTTTCGCTTGATCTTGATTTTCTTGATCGGCCGAGTAACAACAATAAAAGCTGCATGTTTATTGACTTTAACTGTCTGGCACCGACCGCCGTTTCGTCGTTGGTCTGTCTGGCTTTAAATTTGCGCATTGTCAGTCGAAAAAGTATCTGTCTCGACCCGAAGGCCGCCCTCCTCCTAGTGGTTTCCATCCCAAATGTGAGCTCTCGGTACATTCAAACACACACACACACACACAAACGAGCAGTGGTTTTCTGCTTGCCAGTGCACTTATTGGCCGAACGGTGCAGGAACTTCTTCATCGCTTTATTGAATTTGTTCCTTTTTTGTGTTTTTGTTGTTGTTTGGCTTCGGTTGCGGTGGGGGGGTGAAGCACGCCCAACAGAATGATGGCACAAGCACTGATGATGGGGAGGGCTTTTTGGGCAGGGGAAGGCGTCTGTTGCAGACACCTCGTGTTGCGACGATCGGGCGCTCGGTTGTTGGCCATCTGCATGTGCAATTCAGCACGATTCCGTCATTTTAGCACGTTCCGTTTGTAGTTCGCTCGTGCTCAAGGGGTTTGGGGCATGCACGGTGCAGACATGACCGCTGGGGGTCTCTGGCCTCGCTTCAACCCCTCACCTCCGGCCACCTCAGCGAACGGAGGAGCTTCCATCAAGTGGCTGTCCAGACGACGACAACGGCAACACGACGTCGACGGGCGCACGCTCGCTGAACATTTTGTCCGCCGTTTCGGACGAGTTGTGGTTCCTTTTACTTCCCCCCCACCCCATTCGTGCCAGTTGTTTGGGTCGGGGCTGACCAACTGCTGCAATGGGAGCTGCCAGAAAAATGTCACTTCCGAGCCTGACAGCAGAAAGGAAGAAGAAATGGCGGCGAAAAAAAACACAACCATTCTCAAATGGCAGACGAAAAATCATTGCAAATGACGATTGCATCTCGGCTGTTTTTGGCAGCAGACCGGCCGTCGCTGGCCACCGGACACCCTCCCCCCTCCCTCTCCCTTTCCCTCTCTCCCTTAGCTCTCCACATGGGGTGACTGATTTGTCTGCAAAGATAAAGCGACAGGATTGCGGCGCAGGGACGAGTGTTGCGTTACGGTGGAGGTGTGCATGTGCGTTTGTGTGTGTGTGATTGTGTCGAAAAAGTGCATCACACACGGTGGACGACCTGATCGTCGCGCCGGATTGCTGTCAATCTTTCCGCCCCGGCAGCAAACGAGTGCCATTTTGTATTGTGTTTATCGTTCCCTTTTCCCCGTTGCGTTGTTCTTGTTTCCTCCTCTTCTGGTGACAATTTGTATTTTGGGTTAATCGGTTTGGTTCCAGTCGACGGATGAATGCAGTTCAGTGACGGGCCGTTGTCTTCAAGTCGGGCTGAAGATTATCGTGGCATGGCTTTGTCTGGCGACGTTTGTACGCCGATGGTAAACCTCTGATAAGCGCGCATTGATTTATACATCGTCATGACCTTGGGCGATTTTGGGGCTCGCATTTCTGTTGTTGCTGAAAAAACGCTGCCGAGCGTTATCTCTCATTTCAAAAGTGTTTATAAATAGAATGGACTCAAATTGAAGACAATATTTTAAAACCGAGCCTTTTGATTATCTCATCTTATTTGCTCTTGCCAAGTTGATTTTCGCTAAATGTTTCGTTAACTCTAGTAAATTTTTCTGCTTCTGATTTTTGTTTCCTTTTGATTCGTACTCTTTTCTTGAAATATCATATAGATTCAATGTTAGTTTATTGATAAAAAAATCCGTTTGAATGAAAAAAGTCTGTTGAAAAAAACCATTTTCCATCTTTTTTAATGTAGAAATCGTATAACAGTAAGGCGTAGTGATACATTATTCTGCGAACAGATTAAATATTTATAAGAATCCCTTCTAAATCTCCTGAACTGAGAATCTATGGACATAAAGCAGACTTTAATGTAAGCTTTAGTGTACATTTTCCTTCGCAAAGATGCGAAATACTGATGGGTGTTTTAAAGTAGAAAGATTTTCGTGACTTATTTTACCTATTTTATGTTCAAAAAAAAATCTTTCATGTCTTTAACACTTTTCTTTTGGTGGAAAAACAGTTCTTTAGCTTAAAAAAAATAACAAGGGCTTACAGCTAAAAATTGATGTAAAATTAGCAACAGCAGAAAGAAAAAAAATAGCGGTAGTTACCATAACTTTTTCTTAGAAGCTTTCAAACCAATGTCCGCTATGAAAGTACTATAAATATATTTATATATATATATATAAGATATATCTTCCATTCCTTGTCATCGTTTCCTGCACCAGTGGAGGACGGAAATAGAGCTGGATTGATAATCCAAAAAGAAAAGGAAAACAAAACTAGAAAATGTAACTAAACCCACTTATGGTGTAGACTTCCTGCCTACCAGTCGCGTATGAAAAGCCTGTGTGAAACCCTAGGTGTGAAAACGACCCGTTTGACTGCGTTTCACCTGTTTTGCGTGGTTGCAACTGCAACGCAATGCAACGCCATCGCACTGGGAGTGAGAGTGAGACGGACTGTGTTAAGGTCTAATCACAAGGGTGCGTGTCTATTTTTCTTTCATTTTTTTTCACTGCGCTTGCACCCAACACCGTTGCTTCAACTGGTCCGGAGCCAAATTTTCCTCTCCACTGAACCCTCCCAAATCATCCAACCCGGATCCGTAAAAAAAAACGTTTCGCCTTACACTCGGCCGACCCCTTCCCCCCACCACCACCCACCCGGTGGTGCATGTTTTTCACGTTGCACTGAAAAGTCGGAGGTATCAAATTTCATAGATCGCTACCGCCTTTCTTTCCTTTCCGCCGGCTCGGTTTTCCTCGGAGCGACCTAGAGGAGCTCTGCGTTTGTTGATACCGTTGCACCGAGCTGCAATGGGGATCGTATTTCTACCACCCTCCTCCCCCCAGAAACCTCCGATGGGGAGAGTAAAACGGGTGGGAAAAGCAAACCCACGACATGCAGCCGGGCGGAGTTTAGTTCCAGCGCGGTGTGGCTTCCCGAGAAATGGCAACATTGAACCAATTCCACTATCAAACCCAATTGAGAGCAATCAACATAATCAGGCACCCGCGCCTCGCCGAGCAGCGAAGGATGCGAAGAAATGCGTTCCGCGTGCACTAATGGGTGTCTAAAAGGGAAAGATAGAAGAAAAAACTGGGGAAGTACGTCTTCAGCGTAGGCTTCGTCGGATGCACATTTTGCACCGGCCGGACCTTGGTTTCTCGCCTCGCATGGATATCATGTGCGTAATGCCAGCCCTCCCCCGAATGTCATTCGATGCGATTATCGGAGAAAGGTACACCGTTTTTACGCCACGAAGGAAACCAACTTTCCACATCACGGGACACGCCGCGTGTTGATGTGTTTGTGGCGCATGGTTTACGCATATAATGTTCGACTAATTGTTCACAAACTGATCGCGTTCCAATGTCAATTATGGTCGATCGTACCAGGTCGCATTTAAACGCAACGCGATGAAAGCGCCGATGAACTGTTTCAATGCAGTTCTACGTCGTTGCCATTTGTTTGCTGATGGATTTGCTACTTTAGGCTGTAAAACAAAAATTACGACTAACAAGCAATTAATGGTAGAGCCTTTGTATGCCAACACGCAAAAGCATTGTTCTGCAGTTTATCACTCATGTTCTCGATAAATTAAATTTCCTATTATAGAGGGTCTGTTACTGATGGTTTATGGTGGATATCATGGATTGTTTTATTGGTCCGTTTTCACAGTATTGATTGAATAATGAGTACAATGGCATGAGTACCAATTTAGCGAATTTTGGGTAGACGGACACGGACATAATCATTTTCAACCAACGTTGGCGGTTAATTTTGGTAATATGAATTTAATGGAAATTTATTACTTGCTGGGCGGGGTCAGTTTACTTGCGCATGGTGAGGGTATGTGTGTTAACATGAATCGTTTTTATTTTTGACTTAAATGTTGACTTCCCGCGACGGTTCAGAATGGTAATAAAAGTGGTTTTACAAACTTTTTCTCTTATCAAATCATGTTATAAACTAAGAAAATAAGGTTCCCAAAGGGCACAACTCGAAACAATCGCAGCTAATTGCTTCGAGCCAAGGAATGCGAACCACGGAACCACTTGTTTTGGCCAACGCCATGTAAAAATAGCTGTAAAACCGGAAACCGTACGGGGGACGGCAGTGAAACGGACCAGGGCTTACGCGGGCCGAACAATTAGCATTCCATTAGCCGACGGGGCAATTAATTAATTAATTTGTTCATTCCCTCGATCGGCACAAGCAGCATGGCCCAAGGGAAGCCTATACGCTATCAAATTGCATTTGAATTTGGTTGCTGCTGTTGCTGCTGCAACTTTCGCATCGAAATCGCATTTTAACGCATTCCACAGACGGCATTGACGGCGAAATCGCATTCGGCTTGCATTTGGCTTTTGTGTCGAATGTCTACGTCGGCGCACCGCTATCTGGCGTGTTCCGTCTATTCCAGGGGTCGGCATACATTTCCTAAAAATAGGAGGCCAGATCATCATTAAAGTGTTTGAAACAAAATGTATTAGTTAAAAATAATCAAAATTTTGAATTTTGAATTTGGATCGTTTTTAACAAATACATTTTGGTTCGTTGTACCATTAAATGATTGTAATTGTACTTGAAATTAATTCTTTACTCAAATTATTTCATAGTGTTTTGGTTTTGCCGGCTTACACTCAGTATTAAAAATAACTCAGCTACGAGAATTTTTCAATGTTACGAGTCTTATTTTACATCGCAATGAGTATAAAACATGTATTTGTTGATCGCAGCTTTTTTGGATGCAAAGAAAACGAGGTTTTAAAGCCGGATGTTGGACGAGGCTCATGAGACTAGGAAATTTTAGCACGATAAATAATGCAAGTACGATAGAAAAAGTATAAGAAGAATTCACTTGGTATTGAATACCTCGTTCAACAATTTTAATTTTCATTTCATTTGGGAAAAAATAAAACAGACATTCTGACAATAATAAAAATTGAGATGGGTTTTTGGTATGAAGCACTAACACTAGGTAAAACGGCCCGGTTACACGGTCCAGTTACAGGACCCGTTTACTGGGCCCGTTTACAGGTCCCAGTTACAGGGCCCAGCAACACGGCCAATTTACAGGACCCGGTTGCACTGCCCAGTTACAGGACTCAGTTTACAGGGCCCGGTAAGTCGGCCCGTTGACAGGTCCCTTTTACATGGCCCGGTAATACAGCCCGTTTATAGGGCCCGGTAAGTAGGCCCGTTGACAGGCCCCGGGTGCAGGGCCCGTTTACAGGGCCTAACCTTATGGATTTAGTTATATACTTAATTTTATTCTGCGTTGGTTATTTCCATCATGTTGCAGCACCACTTTTCCTTATGTAAAAATTTTCGAAAAAATTGTCCCTTAAATCTGGAAAACGTTTCATTTCCTTCGTACTACAAACTTTGAATGAAACTGTGTAGCACGTTCACGCTTTGCTTTGTTTTATTTCGCCAAAGTAACCATCGACTACCAAAAACTCGTTCAGCGCAAGAAAAATTTCCCCTACCATCCAGCATCCATAGTATCCTTAGCAAAAGTATAGCGCCTGGGGAAACTGTAAAGTGCGTGGGAAAACCGGAGCGTAGGAATTGTGCATCTCACTTTCACGCTAGCTTCGCTCGTTCAACGGTGCTATTGCTATCTAAGCTCAAGGTAGAAATTGTTGAAATTGTCTGCATCTCGCTTACGTGCTCACTTCGCTCAATCGTACTGTCTAATGGAACCACTCAGTTAGCGGAGTTTGTATACGGGACTAGGTAAAACGGCCCGGTTACACGGGCCAGTTACAGGACCCGTTTACAGGGCCCGTTTTCAGGGCCCGTTTACAGGGCCAGGTTACAGCGCCCGTTTACAGGGCCCGGTAACACGGCCAATTTACATGGCCCGGTAAGTCGGCCCGGTGACAGGTCCCTTTTACATGCCCTGGTAACACGGCCCGTTTTCAGGACCCTTTTACATGGCCCGCTTATGGATTTAGTTTTATACTTAATTTTATTCTGCGTTGGTTATTTCCATCACGTTGTAGCACCACTTTTCGCAAGAGTAAATGCAATTTTCGAAAAAATGGTCCCTTAAATCTCGAAAACGTTTCATTTCCTTCGTACTTCAAAGTTTGAATGAAACTGTATAGCACGTTCACGCTTTGCTTTGTTTTATTTCGACAAAGTTACCATCGATTATCAAAAACTCGTTCAGCGCAAGAAAAATTTCCCCTACCATCCTGCATCCATAGTATCCTTAGCAAAAGTATAGCGCCTGGGGAAACCGTAAAGTGCGTGGGAAAACCGGTGCGTAGGAATTGTGCATCTCACTTTCACGCTCGCTTCGCTCGTTCAACGGTGCTATTGCTATCTAAGCTCAAGGTAGAAATTGTTGAAATTGTGCATCTCGCTTACGTGCTCACTTCGCTCAATCGTACTGTCTAATGGAACCACTCAGTTAGTGGAGTTTGTATACGGGATTGATTTTCTAACGGTTTGAATAAAATCAGTTGCTGGACTTTGCCGACCCCACGTTTTTGATTCACCCGGTCAGAAAATGTTTGTCTGTATTGAAAACACCTGTTTGGGTAATACTTGTGAGAAGGACATTATAAAGAAATTAGAAAAGGAATATATGCATACGAATTCAAAAACTAAATCTAACATCAACAAACCTTTTCTCGTTCCTTCCTTCCAGATGCTATCGGTACAGTCACCGGGCTGCGCGGGGATGGAGCGGCTCGGCGTTCCTGCCCGCAGTTCCATCGGATCACCACCCATGAGAGATGAACGGTAGGTACCAAACGCAACTGGTTAAAGATGCTGGAAGCAGTGGCTAATGTTCACTTTCACCATCCCATGTTTCGCTCCAGAACTCGACGGTTACGAGCAGAGTCCGGCGTTAGTGGAGGTTCGGATTCCTCCACGGGATTCCACCATCATTCCGCCGGCGTTCACAACCATAACCATGGCCATCAGCACCAGCACCAGCAACAGCAGCAGCAAAGGCAAAAGCAGCAGCAGCAGCAGCAGCAGCAGCATCACCACCACCGGTCGAACCACGAGCTGATGCTGAACAGAAGCAGCAACTTCCGGAGCAACCACAATCAATCCTACCTGTCCATTCCGTCGCACCAGCACTACAATCAGCAGCTCGGTGGTGGCAGCAGTGGCAGCAGCAGCATCAACTACAAGACTCACTACAGCAAAGCGAGCGCGTACAGTAGCAGCATCAGCAGTAGCAGCAGTACCAGCGCCTATCCCGTCACCAGCAGCTTCGCACAATGCACGCACCACGTCCCGCTGCCGGACGGAGAGTATGGACCGGACCGGGACCTGCAGATACGAACGCCGTGTCAGGTGAGTCAAATCAGGCTGCGATACAGTTTTCCTAACAATCGGTCGGTTGTTTAGATCGTTGAAGGGATGTTTGTACAATCCGTTGGTCAAAGTAACCCGGTAGAGGTTACTATCAAGATCAATGAAAAAAGAGGTCGCAGCATACCATGTAACGATCGAGAAACCGTGGGAATATTTTTGACAGTTGGTTTGAGTTTCATTTACCTCTTACTTAAGGAAGGCTGCGCGTGAGGAAAGCTGGGTGTGAGGAAGACCATGGCACTTAATTTCGCCAATCATGGCAACCAACAGGATCCATATCCCATGACTTCACGCAGAAGAGCAGTTTCTATCCGCTAGACCATGGACACTGTGATCCAGAAGTTTTTGCAAGGATCTCCCACATACTGGAAGTATGCTAACAAACACTTTCCAAAGCAACTGTCACAACAACGGTGGAGAAGAAAATAGCTTTGAATCGACCTGTCTTTTAATCGATCTTGCTTACGATCATGCTCCCCCCACATGTACAAATTCGGTGGATGACTCAACGCTGTTTAAACAGTGAGATTTCAAAAACATACCCAACATCAGCTTAGCGACTTACGCGGGGCAAAAAGCAAACGATTAGTCAGCGCGCTACCACGATGTAACCATGCAACGACCACTTCAGCCCGTGTACGTGTGATGTCACGCTCACTGAGGATGCTTTCCTCATGTGCAGGTGCATTAGTGACGTACATTCTTTCCCTGTGTGTGCTGCATTCTTGTTGTCCCGTGATATGTTTCAAGAGGAAACCTTATCTGGTGCACCTAGCGTTTTTTCCCGGATTGCATTGTTTGTGTATAGAATGTGTGTTTCCTGCGGTGTGCCTTAAGACTTTACATAACATTATGGTCCCGCATTGCCCCTGTTTGCGAGTAACCTGTTGTGGTAATAGTCATAAGACGACGTTGTGTGCAGAGGCATTTCCGCTGGACATTCTTGGTCGCATGTGTTCTGCGTGGGTATTTACTTATTTTCTCTATACTTTTTTCATGGTGCAAAGCGCTCGCCAATATTTTTTTTCCTACACTGCCGGATCCTGAGAACATGAGTGACCTGCTTTTTTAACGTGTTGTTCAATGCTTCCGGACCTAGCCAAGGATGAAATACACACACCGTGATGCACACGACACAAACACCCCAACGACCAAAGCCCCATACATCCACCGGGAAAAGAACTTCCCGACTTACGGGTATATATAGTGCGCTTCCGGCAATGCACCCCCAACTTCCCCAAGTGCTTCAAATTGCTCCACTTCTAGTCGTTGTTGACGCCATTCTGGTGCTTTTCCACTCCCCGCTGCAATGGTGCCGGGGATTTTCTTCATTTATGTAACGTCCTTCCCGTGTGGTGGCCTGACTGGTTGTCACGGGTCGACTCTTAAGTAGGCCATGGCACCACGTCCCAGTGCCTCTGAAAATTAAATCGGGTCAAACCGAACCACAGCAGAACAAGTGAAGTAAGGTAAAAAGGGTAACGTGGTTTCCAGTGCACGTCTATTGGATTTCTGAGTACTTTTTACAATAAAATGATGTAAGAGGTGGTTTTAATTGTGAAAAAGGCAATTGACTCTGAGGCAATATGGTAAATGTAAGATTCATTCATCTTTCACCTAAGATTCATTCAGATTGATTCACGAATCTTAAAACATGTATAAATCTTTCAAAGCCTTAACGAATCATCATGAATCATTCATGAAATTTTTTACTATTCTTCATAACTCTTTTATTGGCGTGGTTTAAGCTACAAACAAATGTTATCTCTTCCAATCTTTTCAATGAATAAATCTCTCTTTAAAAGATTCCTGAGTGGGGTCTGCGACAGCCGAGCGGTAGTGCCGGTTAGAAAAATCGGCCCATGAACGCCGGGGCTCGCCACCTTGACGGCGTGGGTTCGAATCCCAACAGAGATCGGACCCTCCCCTGTACGAGAGGACTGGCTATCCACGTACATATAGGGAAAAAGTCTCGTAAGCCCTTAGCGGGCAGGCATGACCAAGAGGTCGTTACACCAAGAAAGAGAAGAAGAAAAGATTCCTGAATTTCCAAAATGAAGCTCTTCGTTCGTCATTCAGATTCATGAATCTGATTGATTAAAAGACAGGTCAGGTCAAAGCTGTTTTCTGCTCTGCCAATGTCATGACAGTTATTTTTAAAAGTGTTTACAAACATACTGATGGGAGATCTTGGCAAAAAACTCTTGAACGAAGTAGGTAATTGGAAATTCTGGATCACAGTTCTTCTGTGTTCCATGGTTCTTCTGTGTCAAGTCATGGGATGTGGATCCTGTTGGTCGTCATGATTTGCGAAATTAAGTGTGATGTCATACGTAGCCTTCCTCTAAAACATATACCGAACGCCGCTTGCTTTGCTGTTGAAAAATATCAAACTTGCAGTTTTACCCCGCTTTCCTAGTTGCTTGTAAAAGGTAAACAAAACTCAAAGCAACTGTCAAACATATTCCTACGGTTTCTAATTCGTTACAGGATATGCTGCGTCCTCTTTTTTTATTGAACTTGACCATATACGACTAAAATGGGTTGTACCAAATTTCTAACACACCTAAATCTAGTTTTCATCGTCCTCCAGAAGAGTCCTTACTAACGTGTTTCTCTTTGGTTGTTTCATTGCAATCGCAGCAAGCGGAAATATCGGGCACGTGCGTGAAACCCCCACCGAACAAAACCGTGCGTGACGTCCCCGTGCAGTACCAGACCACGGATGCAATCACGGCGCACGGTACCCGCACCATCCTGTCGTCGCTGGCCGCAGCCTCAGCTTCCGTCGCCGGCGATGGTACGGCCGTCTACCTTCGCGGCGCGTTGAGCGCAACGAGCGCGAGCAACGTAAGCATCGTCGGCAGCTCGACGGGGTACCACTTCTACGGTAGCGGGTCGGGCGGCGGCAGTGGTACCATCCCCCGGCCAACCGATGGTAACCACCGACTGTCGGCAACCTCGGCTGCCAACGGCTTGAACCTAGCGTCCAGCGGGGCGGCGGTGGCTGGGAAGTCGGACAAGCTGCAGAAAATCGGACAAATTTTGCGGCTCTTCCCAGGTAACAAAACCTCCAAGTCCTCCTCGTCCTCGTCCTCCTCCTCCACGTCATCATCATCATCGTCGTCGTCGACATCCAACAGCGGTGGTATTAATAGTGCTAGTAATAATATCAATAACAACGTCCACGGTGGCAACAGTGCCGGTTCCGCGGTCGGGAATAATAATAACTACGGCAACGGTCTCCTGTATCAAGCGGTCGGCGGCAACAACAACGGCGTTAGTTGTAGCAGTAGTAGTAGCTTAGGCACGGTCAACTGTGGCCCGAACGGTAGCGTTAGTAGTAACGGTTGTAACAATCACATCATCAACAACAACGCCGGCCAGTTGAGGGCAGCGTCGGTGGCGTTGGTGGCGGGCGGGAACGGTGTAGGTCCTCGAGCCGAAGGACGCGCGAGCACTGGACTGAGTTTAGCGACGGGAGCCGGCGCAGGTATTCATAACCACAACCAGCACTACCGGTCGTCGGGAGTGGCGGCGGTAGTGGCGGCCGTGGCCTCTGGGCCCGCCGGAACCTCACCTAACCTGGCCACGTCACCGCTCGGGTCCTCCCCTTCCTCCAGCTCCTGCTCCTCGTCATCGTCGTCTGCTTCAAGCTCGTCCTCGCTAGCTTCCTCGGCGACGGTGCAGCAACGGCTGCAGTCCGGAACCGAACCTGCTCCCCCCGGTGGTCCCCCGTCGCTGCCCACCACCGTTCCCGGGAGCACCGGTGCGTGCGTCGCGCTTCCGGTCCCCGCTTCGGTCAGTCCCAGCCCGGACCCGCACGCCCATTACATGTGACCACCGTCGCTGGCGGGCGGAGGAGTTGGCGGACGCCGTGGAGGAGGCAGCGGTGGAAGGGGCAGTGCGGTCAGTAGCCTCTGAGCTGCCACCGGTTCCCCCAACGCGCCACCCCTCAACCATCACATTGATGGTGTGACGGGTGTGTGCAGTATCCTTTTACCCTCCCGAGACTCCGTTTGCTTCCATCGTGGTTTTTGTTTTTATTCAACTGACACGCTTTAAGCCCGTGGCGTAGCATTATTTAGCCAATCGATGTCGTGATACTATTTGTGATGAACGAACGAAAGGATTAGGAAAAAGAAGGATAGAGAAAGAGGTAGGGAGGGGAGCGTGTGCGGGTGTAGCGGGTTGTCGTAGAAGGCAAAGGTGTCCACCGTCGAGCGAAAGTATCGACAGGGAAGGAAACAATTGGAACTGCGGCTTCGACCAAGCGTATAAGAAAACGGTCATTTCAAACTGACATGCCACCAGACACATGTCGCATCGGTTGTTAAAAGTACAAATTTTGTCTACACCCTCGTACTATGATCTTCTAGCGGAGGTGACGTCGTGGACACGCGCTGTTGTGGAGTCCCGTTAATGCCAATTTTATGTTTTCCTACTTTCAATCAACTGTGGCCAATCCTAGTCATAGATATCGAACTGAAGACACACTCCCTCGTGTCTCGTTGGTCCTCTGCTCGCTTTGGCACTCGGACGATCTGTTGGGCGACAGTGTTCCCTTTGAACTTCGACACCACCGTGTGGTTGGCTCGGTTGATTTGACCGGTTGAAACTCAACTCGTTTGGCGTCCGTTTTTTCCCGTTTTTCCTCCGACGATGGCCTTCTCTCCATGCCTGCCTCCATGTTGCCATGTACTCAGTTTAGTAAAACCAGCAAACGGTAAACCGACCTTACTCCCGCTTCTTCACAAGAATTGTACGCCCAGTGAAAAGGACATCAACCTAAGGAAACACACATGCGCTGTAAACGCGCACTGGAATAAATGGACATATTAAGGAATATTAATATTGATAATCGTAATTACAATTATTGATAGAAACCAGTGCATGTGAGGCAGATGACAAAAAAAACTAAAAAGAACCCCCCCCACACATACACACACAAGTTCTGAACCAAGCGTCAGAAACAACCGAGCTGTACATTTTATGCGCGTATCTTAAGATTTCTAAACGTAAATTAAAACTATATCTATATTTTTAACTCTAACCATAGGTAAAGCAAAGGAGGGGGGGGGGGGGAGGTAACGGCTTAACAACGCCGGCCAGAACAGTCGCGTTGAGGTCGCTGCCGCAGAACATTTGTAAAAAGTATAAAATTTAAACAAAACAAATTCTATGTGCAACAATTATTCATTAGAGACTAGTAGGTATGACATTTACCCCCACGAAAGGGTGGCGGCACGGTTCCTAAACGGGACGGCTCTAGGAAATGGGAGGTACTACGGTGCGGTCAGATATATAGTAGCAAAAACAAGAAGCAGGATAGAAAAAAATCAGGGGCATCTCTCTTCAACAGCTTTCTTGTGCAAACCAACCAAAATGAAGAGGACCGCCAAGAATATAATCGTCAGGGTGAACGAAAGGGTGGCTGAGTATCGATAGCATATGTGTGTGTGTATGTGTGTGTGTGTGTGTGTGTCGAATGGAGTAGCGAAAATGTTTCTTTCTGTTATAAGTTGTATTATTTAAGTAAATCAATATTTTCTCAATATCCGGAACGGCCGGTGTTGTGAGAAGGAATGCACGCTCGAAGCAAGGAAGGGCTTGGTTTTGCGCTGGTAGGTTATTGCAAAGGGAAGAAAAAAGAAATATGGCGAGTAAAAACAAAGAGACATGTAAATGTTATTTAAAAAACAAAAAGAACAAATCTTTCAAAGACTATTTCATAGGAAAGAAAGGAACAGTATGGTATGTGTGTTTTTGCATGTATGTGTGTGTGTGTATCGGTATGACAAGTTAATAAACAAAATCACTACGACACAACGCTTTACCACAGTCCTCTGCTCATAACTACAATAGGGAAAAGAAACCAACCTCAAAACAAAATTGGTCAAAACAATAGCCACTATCCTGATGGCAACGCCAAGTGGGACAAAAAAACCAAACCACTACAATAACTACTACTTTAACAATACAAACTAGAGCTAACACTAATAATATTACCAATTTGAACAATTCACAAATGGAACTGCGATAACGGTAAGAAAGTTTGGTAATTACACTACAATAATTCCTGCCGTTATGCTTCTTAGTGTCTCGTAACGACTGATGCTACCACACTATCACATGTACTAGTATGAAAACAGCAACTACAAACAATATTAATTGCCACAATATTCATCGCAACACCGCAGTAACTATTGCTTCAATCGGAGCAACACCATGGACATATTTTTTTGTTTTTGCTTTACTGGAAGATACATTTAACAAACAGACGTAAGCAGTGCATCGCAAACTACACTAAAATCAGAGCCAATAACAGAGAAACAAACAACCAGAGCCAGGGAGAGAGCAAGGTAGAATGAGAGAAAGAAAAGGAAAAGAGAGAGAAAGAGAGAAAAAAAGATGATACAATAAGTTGCTCATAGCCAACTGCATCAACAAACGACACACACTATCTAAGTAATAACCTACTATTAATGCTACTAACGCGATACCGTAAACTGTAACTGTACGATTTAACGATTAAACAAGCAAACGAAACTGTAAACCGCACCAGGAATCCACTACTACTACCATTATTACTACATTACTATAAATTTAACTACTACTACTGCTACTACTACTACAGCTACTACAACAAACAACTACTACTGAATACTACTTGGCTGGGAATGTGTAATCTTTCTAATAGGGAAAACGGAAAACATTTTAAAGCTATTGTTTTTTTGTTTTTAATCAACAAGGGAAAAGATTGCTGCAACGTACGCAGAAAACCCCGATATGGAGGAGCTTGACATAGTGAGGGGATTGCCAACCGGGGGAAAATGTGCACGCATGTGTGTGTATGTGTGTGTGTGTGTGTGTGTGTGTGTGTGAGCGTGTGTATATCTATGTGTTCAAGTAACGCAATCGATGAAGGACGGGAAACCCAATCGTGTGGGTCGTTTTGCTAGGAAAATTGTACAGAAATTGGCTAGGTCTGCCGGTTGTGTAGTTCGGAGGAAAGGGGCTAGGTTGGCAAGTGCGTTACGAATACTAGCAAAGGCGTTACTTTCCACCACGGCACCAATAGTGTTACGAGTGCGCGCACGTCAAAGGCGGACGGGAAAGCAACCAATATATTTATTGTAATAATTTTATTTCGTCATTGAACCTTTTTTTCATTTTAGACAAATGGTATGCGAATGTGGGGGAGGGGAGGGGGAGGGGGTACCCGAATGCGAGTGAGAGCAGGACGTGTGCTAATATAATGTGTTCGATACGTTTGAGAGTAACTATAGTAACAGGCGGGCATTTTGCTGTATGCGGTGTAAAGGAGGGCTACTAGGATGAATTAATAGTTCGATAATGCGGGCGTGTAGAAGAGTGACAGAGCGAGAGAGGGAACAGAGAGTCAATGTTTGAAAAAGCAAAACAAACAAGTTCCCCATGCACTAGTAAGATTGGTAGTGAATTGGTATCCCGTAACGTTGGGGTAGGTAACGGTCGTAACGTCGAGAACAGAGGAATAGGAAAACAAATGGATAAGTGTGTGTGTGTGTGTGTTTGTGGGTATGTGTATGTGTGTGAGCGTGCATAGTTGTGGAACGTATGACAAATTTGTGATAAATATTTATTTAACGAAAATTATTAATAGCACTGCACACAACAGCTTTGGTAGACTTGGGAAGGGTACATCGAGGGGAATGGTGGCACTGCAAGGGAAAAAGGAAGGGTAAACCAAATGCAACGTACATGAGCCCGGCGAAGGAAGCGACTTGCAACCAGAATCTAAATAAGGCTTGTTTAGTAGGGATATTTACATTCGAATAATAATTTTCGATTTTTCAGAAGGCAGCATGTTATGGTTTTGAAATAAAATAAAGCAAAACATCACTTTGCGCCAACCAGTTGTTTCACCATGATAAACAAAATCCCTGCGTACACTAAATTCAGTTCAAACCGGTACGAGATATGAGCAAGCAATCAATATTAAACAAGTTTTGGAATGGAATATTTTTCTTGCTGTCGCTTGGAAAAAGTTCTCCACCGAGAAAAAGACCTTTCGAAACATCTAATTATTGGACGACACTCCTGTAATGACCAACAAGGCACCACCATTAATTTCTCTCCCAGCATCGACAGACCGTTTGCCTCTGATGACATTTGTAAAGAAAACGAGAAACAAAAAATGTGATAACGTCTGGTAAACGGGGGAAAGTGCCCAGCGCAGAAAAGCCTATATAGCAGAGGGAAATGTCTGGTGTTCATTAACTGATTAAGATGAGACTTTTGCAGCTGGCCTTCGTTTCGTTTTCGTTTTAGTTCCTTCGCAACTGTCTGTGGGCCGCGGGAAAATGGGAAGGATGATTAAAGGAAGTCCTATGCAAAAAAAAAAAAATCAAGGGGATGATAAGTCTTGATCAACATTTCGACGGTGATTCGGTGCGTGTTCAGGAAACGAGAAGGTCCATTGGAGGTGGAAGTGGTTAGTGTAGCAATAAAGAGATAATATTGTGTGTGTAGGTGTGTGTCTGTTTCTTCCGGTCGGCTTCCAGCAAGCGGAATCGGATAGGCAGACAAAGAAATGTGGTTTACGGTGATGTTTCGATTATCCTATTTGAATTTGTTGTTCGTTCATTTTTCCTCCGATGTAGACTAATGTGAGAAACCAATTCAATCAAGCAAGCAAAATAATTTTAGAAACAATATGGACTAGATCCGCACATCCAATTGGCACACTTGGCAGAGATGAAGAGTTTAAATTGGGAGGGCAAATTAAGAAGGGTGATTATCAAACCAAAAACAAAGAAAACAAAACTAAATGGTTAATAATGCGGGCAACTACTATAACATAATGTGAGTAAACAAAAATATAACAAACCCACACATACACACATACACACACACTCGTTTACATCTATATGAAACACAAAAATCATAACTATTAAGCTCGAACATAAAATAAAGGAGAGAAAATAGACAGCAAAGTACATCTAAATAAATATAAACACAAAATAACCGCAACCAAACGGCCAAGCTAGTGGAAGCAAACATTGTCCCGTACACATTGTCCCACACCAAGCGGGGTGGCAGGTGGTTTTTCTTGATCGGGTTTTCCATCCTTCTGTTGTTGCATTTCCCACGATTGCATTGGCAATCCATTTCATCTCTCCGAAAAAGGGTTCGCGTAGGGATTCGTCTAAAGCGTGTATAATAGTGTTTCCAATTTAATTCACCCCGAAAACCAGTGCCACTCTCCTTATCTTGAGACCCCTGGCAGAGAACGATGAAGCATCAGGTTCAGGTCGGCCGAATAAAAAATATGCATATACATAAAAGTAAATAATTCAAAACAAAAACCCATCTCGATGTTAGCCTGACAGTTTTCTTATCGAAGCACGTCAACTAGCGCGGGGCGGCGCGCGGACCTTATAGGCGGTTTCCCCGCGTAGCCGGTGGTCGGTGTCCTCGCGTATTGTCCATAAACTTTATTTACAAGCGAGGCACCACCGTTCCACGTGATGGCGCGAAGACTCGGTGTTTAACGCATATAATGTGGGGGCTTGATTGGTTTGATTCGCTTTTTAGCTACCAGAACTGAACACGTTGGGAAAACAATAAGGCAACAGCTGCATATGTAGGAGTTCCACCTCATTTTATAGCACAATTATGTAAACAGAGAAGCTATGGGGGACGGTTTGTGAACTAATCTCGACGGAAAGACCACAGGATTGAGGGGCGATGAGATGGAAAGGAAAGCAAAGCTTCCACTTTTCATCGCCATCGTGTTCTCGGAAAAACCCTACCATTTCTATTTCGTGTACCAAGTAACAAGCTCTTCCTTTGGGTTTTTGACGTGATTGTTTTAATGTTTCTCTTTGACCAAAACCATCTGCATCCATCGAATACGCAATACGTTTGCTAACCCCCAACCCACGGAAGAGATATCATTAGAGCATTAGAAGAAGACAAGTCAAGTGACCAGCAGAAGAAGCAACAAATTGTTTGACGAAGAAGCGACTGCCCGTTGGCGGAGAAGAAAACAGAAAATCAATGATAATGTCACTCTCTGATAATCATCGACGATGCCGAAGCCCGGCTCCGAGCAGTATAGATAAGTTTGTACATAGTGTAAAAAGTAACCGAAAGGAGTAATAAGTGACCGAGTATGCTAGAGAGTGTGTGTGTGAGTTTGTGTGTATGTGTGTGTGTTTGTGGTGTGCGATGTCGTAATGATTGCAAACGGTGGACGGTAGTCGATGGGGAGGATGGGTTTGAGTCGCAATGGACATTTTTTAAACGGATCTCCCCAAAAACACACGACGTAAAATACCGTCATATGCTAGAATGTGTTGCAGCAGCGAGAAGTTTTGTATTGGTGAAATGGACGTGTTTTTTTTTTTTGTTTGCTTTGTAAACTATAATTTATCGCACACAAGAGTCGCTTACACAGAATGTGGTTGTCGTGATAAGAAGATTGAACCAAAACAAAATTAGGCAAAAAAACTATCGTCTGAACCAGCGAGACGGCGGTATCGTTCCAAACCTTTTTTAATTTTAATTTACCCAATGTCCGGTGCGACGCCAAACTGTCCTTGCCCTCGACCGTTTCGTCCATGTGAAGGACCGTGCCCTTCCCGCTCTTATCCGGCTCCTTATGTTGGAAAAAAAGAAGAATTAAAAACATGCACACACAAACACGCGAGCCCGAAATATTGAGAACCGATCGTTATTAACCTGTCCAGCCTATGTCGTGGGGTCGAAATAGTTAGGAGAAAGCAAAAGCATTACAAAAAAGAGAGATAAAAAAAAACTTGAACTGTGTGCAGCTTCCGAGAATTGTAAAGAAAATCATCCATGAATTGTGCGACCGAGCGACGGAAGAAGGGAAGGTGTGGATTAAAATCAAACAAATCATATTTATTACGTGTAGGGCTCGGGTTAAAACTTTCAAAAAGGAAACGACAGATGAGAGAGAGAGAGAGAGAGAGAGAGAGAGAGAGAGAGAGAGAGAGAGAGAGAAGGAGAGAGAGAGAGAGAAAGCTAAAACACCGCAAATCACTCGCAACTACTCTCTCACGTACGAATGAGAAAAAATATATATTGAATATATTAATATTAATATGAGTTAGAACGATAGTAATATTGATAATAATACAAGTAATAATAATAATAATATTATTGATAATGGTAATGATAATAACGCAAAAGAAGTAACTAAATAATTTAAAGAGAAATAATAAATAATGAAATTAACATTCCCCAATGTTGTCTCGTTTGGTATCACTGTGGCGGAGTGCTGTTGAAAATATCACATGATTGGGACTTATGATGGGTAGATCAATTGTTTTTTTTTGACTTCTTTCTTGTATATTGTTTCAGGTTATTCTTGTTAATAGTGTTTAGTCTTCTTTTTCATATGTTTTTTTTAAATTTTCTTCACTTATCAGTATGGTCATGATTTTCTTTTCTTGAGGATTCACGCTAAGAAAACAGCCACCGCATCAAACAACATCGTCTCAGATCATGATCACTCCTTTTGCTACATCCGGTGAAGCGTATCCTGCCAGCACAGCCAGAGTTCGCAAAGCAACCTAGAGAGAGGACAAAAATCTTAATTAAACTGGAAACTTTTCCATTTAAAAGTTTAACTCTGCCGGTGGGTTAACGAGTTATTTCAACATTGACCGCGGTTAACCTCGGTGCTGTTATTTTCCGCCGTGTTAGAAGTGAACATTTCACGCTACATTGTTGCATGATGAGTTTTTTTTTTCATACATATATTTATATATTTCTCCCCTCTTTTGCTCATTTTTGCTTCCCACATCAATCACCTTCGCCCAGTGATCGATTGTTTGTTGCGAAATAATTACAATTACTATCGGTTACCGACTAGATCAGCATTAATATTTCATTTCCATATGATTTACGGAATGGGTGATTGTTTTCCCGCAATTGTTTCGCACTGGCAGCTGTTAATGCACACAAAAACATTCTGATGTGTGGAAAGGAACAAAAAACCACTGTACGTACACGTATTGTGGATGCACCGAATCGTAAATGCATCCTGTTAAGTTGATTGATTAACGGTTGATAGATTTTTCATCGGCGGTCACGGCTTCTGTAATCGCGATGGATGCTGCCACGAACACGGAATATTTGTTTTCGTTTAAGCGTATACAATGTAATTATAAACATAATAATCTTGTTTTCCGCTACTGTGCAACCTGGCAGATGTAAATCAAATGACTCGGTATACAATTTTACAATTTGATTCTACCGTTTTTTATCCATTCTTCTTCTTAATGGTTCGTTAATGGGTTACATTTTCTCCGCTGTTTATGGTGTTGGTGCATATTCGTAGCGAACTTTATTTTACTCTTCATAACCAAAAACGTTAACAATATCCCCCCTATAAAAAGGGAGTACATTAAACTCGGTCCCTCTTGGCTCAAAGAATATAATAATAATGTATAATAATGTCCCCTCCGTGATGAGAAACCTTGCGATTAGTTTAATATTGACAAATGAAAGTCGAATTTCATGCTTCGGTTTATTTTCCTAAGAAGGGTTGAAAACGCCGTAAAATGCTCTCTCCCTCTCTCTAACTCTATCTCTCTGTCCCTGGTAGCTGGTCAAACAGAGGCCAGACACCAGACACCCGGATCCGGATGCGAACAGCGAGCCCTTGCGGGCCGGAAACCGTTCGGTTGATAATTCAATTTGAAAATCACTGAAATACTACCACCATCATAATTGCATTTCGCTGCACATGTTGAGTTTGATTCTGATTTAGATATAAAATTGAATTGGTAATTGCATTAAGGTCATCCTGCTGTTGACGCCCGGGGTCGAACGCTGCTCTACGGTGACCGATGGTGCGAGATGTTCCGCACCCCCCCCCCCCCCCCCCCCCCGTTTCCTCGGAAGGTAGGCAGTCGGATGCGACACGTTCCAGTCTGGGGTGATTCCTGTCTAGTGGGAACGGTTTCTGGAAGAAATCAGGGGATTAGGATGAGTGCGTAATGGAAGGTTCGTATCAGATTGCAGTCAGAGGTTCGGTGTGTGATGCATATTGTCAACTGGGAGCGTTAAAGCATCATTATTGAGTGACCAGCATCGTGCCGAAACTGCTTTAAACGGAAGCTAGCAAACATCGTTGGAAAGTATGCAAAACGCAACACAAGTCTACCACGACATACGTTACGGTTTGCATAGCTTTAGGGGCTTTGAACTGTTTCCAATGTTCCCTCGATGATGAATCACGTTACAATCCCACGTGCAATGCAACTTTTTCGTTGGCATCTCCCGCTGAGTTAGATTTCCTCATAAGGTGATGATTGGATAGCGTTTCCCATTTCGTCTCCAACAGTTCTTTTCATTAATGTATAAACATGTCGGCTTTGAAATCGACTCAAACCGCACTCAATTACACCATCAACTGTGAGTCGTTTACGAATTGACGCATATCACAAGATTTTATTGAAATAAATAGCTTTTTAAAACACATTTTAAAAATATTGTGAGAAAGTGAAATGTGAGACAAATTGTTTTTTCTTGATTTAATTACTGACTGCCGGGAGAAAAAAATGAGATCCGCCCACGAAACCACTCCCTTGGTCAAATGTTGGGTCAGAGATGGAGCAATAGGATCGTCGGTATCGATAACGGATGTCCGCCCGAGACCATAACCAACTTCGGCACGCTGGCTGGAAAGTTTTATTTCGACAGGCACGTCGTAGTAGCTTTGATGCTACCGAAGCTGTCGAGCACCCTTGCCTGGAGTTCTTCATGTTCCACAAGCCACCGAACCAGTCGAGCAATGAACGGTGTCTGATAATCTCAAGTGGGCACTCGATCAAACAATTCTCGCCGTAATCTCTAGCGTCAGTAGCGAGGTACTAAGAGGGTTGTTTTTTCTCGAACGAAAAAGGCAAAATTTCAGTGCATTCTTATATTCTTGTTTTTTGTGCTAAAGCAAAGTATTGCAATTTATCGAAGGTATCTGGATTCAGAGAGGACAAGCTAAGAAATAAATCATACTTTCGCCATGCTTGATGAAAGCGATGTACTCTAGCGAGACCGTACTGTATGTGTTGTTGAACTCAAAAAATAAGGATATCGCTCTCGTTAGCCCACGTTACGGAATAGGCGTATAGCGAAGCACGTCTGCACCTCGTTGAAGTCCAGTACATTGTCAAATTACCGACACCCATGGATAGCTGATAAAAGGATTCCCCAAAACTACATTTAAAATTATTGTAAACTAAACCAATCATACCCGTATCGTATTATATTCGGTAAATATAAATAAAATTGTTGTAGCTCAATTTTCTCAAAGGGATAAAAATAAAATCACTAGGTACATACTAACATATAGTGATGAATGACGTACTTTTCCCTAAACATTACAATTAGAAAAGACTTCTCCACGTCTTTACACACTCGCAGAAGCATCACTTCGGTAGTTGCCATCATTATCCTCGTTTGGAAGGAGCATGCTTGCGAATTGTGAATGTTATTTTACAAACTTACTCCAAACCGACATTCAATTTCTTCGCCTTATATTCTAGCCTCACTTTAAAATCTTTCAAAATAACTTGTTTGCGAACAGACAAAAAAAAACAAGTAAACCAGAAAACCTCAAGTTCAGCTGCTGTAATGACCCTTATTTTCCTTAAGTTTTTTTTTGCACACTTCATTCTATTTTCCAAAACGAAAATGCGGGAAAATCTCTCCCTTTTCCTTGCCAATACGGAATCCCTGCAAACGAGGATCGTAGGGATTGGAAACCATTAGCGGTTTCTTCGTGGAATTTGTTACTGCTGAGATTTATTTGTATCTGTTAAAAATAGCAAGCAGCTTTCAGTTTTCCAAGATTTTATTGTGTTAAGCGATAAAATTAAGCACGCTGAACGCAAAAAAACCTTCTGCGTTATAAAATGCGCTATAAAAATGCCTTTCGAATACTTTGTTTTTGAAATATAAGCTTGAGCATTTTTTCTGCCATCTTATTTTGTTACAAAAGCTAGATTCACACGAGTCGTTCTCATGAGTATCATATTATTTTTGCCCGCAGGAGAAGTTTTGCTAGACTCACAATTTTAATCTTGTAGCGACGGTTTTTTTATGAACTTACAATTACTTTCAGTGTCAGTTAGTTAAGACAGCCATTCGGAAAGACAAGGGACGTGGCGATGTCACCCCGAAAGGACAATCCATTCTACTCTCGCGTGGTGGGAGAAATTTCAAAGAAAAAAGAACATTCCACTCGGGAACCGACCGAGTTCACAGACTTTGCTTATCTACTTTGAGCAGTTTACAGGGTAGAAAATTAAATACAAATACAAGAAAAAAAGCTCACCACCATGCTGCCCATTAACGGGACGCATACCGAGCGTTAGCGTATAGAAACGTGTGGAATAAATGGAAATACACACAACCAGTTGGTGGTGGGGAGGTTGAGGGCAAAGTGATATGAAAGTAAAATAAATGATGTCTTCAAATTTACAGCTAATGACTGCACAGGTCGCTGGCGTCGGACTTCGGTCGTCGGGAAAGTTTTTCCATGCGCCAACGTCGCCGCACCCCGTCGTTCTCCGGAACGCACGCCGGAATGTCTGCCATTTCAGGACGTTTCATGTGACGATCACTTAAATCGCGCAATGTCGAGCGCTCGAGACAACCCGATGGCTACTGAAAGCTTGGTCCGCTGGTCCGGGAGTTTCGGTCAAGCGAGAATTTAATGTTTTCCTTTTTTTCCTCTTCAACGCATTAGATAGCAGGAGAACTAACGATGCCATCGGGTGAAGGAGAAAAAAAAAGAACCATATTCTTCAAGCCGTTCATCCCGCTCCACGCCAATCCCAGAGCACCGAACGACGTCGGACGACGGATGGTGGACATTAATTCGCGCGGAACACACCGGCATAGGAGTCGGGCGTACCGATGTCCATAAAGATAGCCAGCTATCGGCCATCCCTGCCAGGGCCAGATTGCAGCATTCCAGCGCTACCGTAGTTGAATTTTATGCTTCGTAGATGGTACGTGCAAATTAACGACACTTTTGCAATTGCGAATGGTAGCTTTATGCCCTGCTCTTTTACCGGTTTATCGTACCGTGGGTTTTGTGGCGTTCGGGATGGTTCAAGGTTAACCAGCGGTTTGCGCATTTTGCAACATTTTTGCTGGCAGGATCGTGCTTCAGTTACAAAATGTCTGAAGATTCAATTTCATATGACACAAAATTTCTATTGCATGTTTAGTTGAAAAATCATTTCTACTTTTGTATTTTAAAATATGAACAATAATTTAAATTTTCTACATGGAGACGCTAGGTACTTTGTTAAAAGATGGGGACGCTTGGTACTTTGTTAAACGATCGGAACGCCTAGTACTTTGAAACGAAAAGAGATAAAGTTTTCACTAGCAATACAAACCAGTTATATTATTCCAGTATTATCATAATATATACAAAATAATGCTAAAACCGACCTATCCTTAGTATTAGATATATCGTCTACCTTTGTAGTCAATTGCGAAGGATTCAACAACAGCAGCTACCTAATCTATTGAACGTTCGATAGCTTTGAAGACGGTTAAATTTGGATTTTGGTATTGTTTTTCTGGAGTTTTTCACAAATTTTCCATTCCAATTGTTGCCGTCAACCACATTCTATTTTTTCCCTTGACTATGATCGTTCGTATCATCTATCCAGTGAACTTCAAGGATCTCCATTTCACCATAGATTGTCACTCTGGTTCGTCAAAAGTTAAAAGGTAAGTAAAATAAACCAAAAGCAAAATTGACGTCCGTGAAAACAGGAGGGTTTTGTAGGTAAAAACGTACCCACTGACGTACGAAAATCTTCATCCAGTTTCGAACGAATAAAGAAAAATATCCTAGCAGTCAGTTTCCGCCGTCCAAACGCTCTGCAACTTAATCAAAACTTTTTCAATTGCGCTAAACGATATCATGTCCGGCTTGAGTTTACCGAAATTGTAAACAACGTGCAGGCGATGGGGCGATGAAAATAGGAAGAAAAAAATCCAGTCGTGGAAAATGCCAAAATAATTCCTATGGTAAGCTTTCTAACGACTTGAAAAACAAAGTTAAAAAAAAAATACTCACTCCCTGTGATGGAGATGGTTCGTTTTGTTGCTTTTTGCGTTGTAGGAGACGAAAGTTAAGCTCGACGCCACTCACCGACGCTAAGCGTGAGCACCATTCGGTCTAGTGCTCGAACCAGTACACCAGAAGGACACCGGGATTGCCCGGTAAAAACAACAAACAACGACCGTCTCAAACCCTCTATTGGTGATGTACCGGACGGTGAAACCTCCCGAGATGACCGGGCGAAAATGATTACCTGTCTGACCCTGAGCGTCCCGACGTTCTTCAACCGATCCCCTTACGATCACCCCATACTCTTTCCATCTTGCTCAAGGAGCTGTAACGACACGTGTGAATTGTCCATTCCTCTCTGGGAAGGATGGAAGGAATCGCCCGAAAAGATGGCAACAGTATGAAGTACTTTCTTAGACGGTACACCGGGTTTAAGACCGATGTAGCCGGTCCCGAAACTCCCACGGGGCGTAACGACAACGGAAACGAAACGGAAACCAACGCACGGGCAAAACGACACATCAGGAGGTATTCGAGGTTCCTCGGGCATGTTTTGGACATCGCTCGAAGGATACAACAAACGGAAACGGGAGAATGGCAGCATGAAAACACCATTTGAGGGGGTGAAACCGCACCTGAGCCAGCGTAAGCCAATGGAAAAATGTCCAACAATGATGAAAATTTATCTCCTACTCTGCGCACATTCGTGGGCACTAACGATTTTTCTGTCTGCTCGTGGTGTCTTGGTAAATTTACAGTGTAGCGCATGACGATCCAAAAAAGCGAGCTTTTTTACTTAATACATACAAACAAGCAATGTTTGGGGCACAGAAAGATAATATTTAGCCTTCAATTCACACGCCATTTGGATTTTTTGTTTTCAAATAAACAGAATTTTCTTTTTGGAAATATATTAGTAGCTTGAACTTCGATTCTGTTAGTCATTTGAGTAACGGCACAAATAAATTGGGTACCTTTTTCTTCAAAATAAACTTTGGGAAACCAAAAAAAATTCACAGCTTTCAGTTTTTTAGCCAGTTTTTATTATTAAGTTTAGCCATAGCCTTAATGCAAATCATTTCAAAAAAATAAAGCCTAAAATTGAAGATTCAAATAAAACTGTAACGTTTATTTCGGATGAAGTTGCGAAAGCTAACACGAATATCATCGAATCAATGTCATGCACGATCAATAATTTGTCATACCAACGATAATACAATAAGTTTGAGAAGTTTGAACTCTCCTCATTGCTCACACGTAACTTTTTGGCGACTATATTCCATCGAGAATAGTGACTATTTTATCAAAAAGAGAGAAATGTCACATTACATATTTGCTTTGTATTATAAATCGAGAAACCCAGGATAAATTGTAAAAAATTAAAATGCGTTTATAAAATTTGGTATACAGTTTGAACGGTACATTTTTGTTTTATTCGCAATATCAAGCTTTTTTCCAAAGTTCACACCATAAATAAGTGAATATGCTCTACCTTTGGTAAATGTTCTCTCCGTCACTGTATTAAACCGACGACAACCGAAACAACAACAAAATGTTGTCCCGTTGCTTGACTAGCCCGTGTTCTGTTTAATCGAACATGCCCGTCCGCTCAAGGGCAAGGGCATACGATAGCGAACCGCACGAGCGAACGACCGAACGAACGAACGACCGAACCTACCGTTCGCCCATGCGCCACCACCAGCCACCATGCGCCTCCATCCCGCCCTGACCGGAAAGCTGGACCGTCGGGACTTTCCGCCCGTGGGTTGCATAGCGACACGCAGACAGCGAGAAGTTCAAGTCCAACAGATCCAAGGGAGCAAGGAACCGGTAAACCGGTGACTGATGAAATCGAAAGTTTTTTCCGCCTCTTCTGCAACTTCACCTCTTGACTGCGACGTCGTTGTTGGGTTCCTTAAAATGAAGACGCTCGCCGGTCGGGGTTCGCGTTCGCCCAGGATTAGTTTTACGCCTTCGGCACTGCTTAACAACAACAACGAAGACCCGACGAAACGGTGAAAGAAGACAGATTTGTCTGGCCGAAGGAAAGGATGAGGGGGTCAAGCGTGAGGAGGGAAGTTGATCGGTGGGCGGAAGGAAAGGAATTGTTATTTTGACTTCGCCCGACTTCCGTCCGCTGGCAGTTTCTGGCCGTCCGGTACGACCTTTTCCTCATTTAAATCCATGAAAATAGCATGTTAGATAAAGATCTCTTCCCGCTCTAATACATATCGCTTTTCCTTACTCTTCGCCATACCTACCTTTCAGCTTACACTGTCTGGCTGTTCGGAGTGAAGTGTACCTTTCCTTCTTCACTTTTCATGTTCCGAGAGCCACTTTCCCGTTTCGAAGTTAATTTTCTTTCATATTAGATTGGTAAGGTAGCGAAATGAAAGTTGAAGATTTTTTTAAAACTTGACAAATAAAAAAAAAATAATACAAATAGACGTAAATGAATAATATTTCCAGTAAACTTTCATTTACAACAACCCATGATGGCGAAGAAAAGTTCCCTGA
The DNA here is from genome assembly GCF_943734705.1 of Anopheles coustani. Classification (NCBI taxonomy): domain Eukaryota; kingdom Metazoa; phylum Arthropoda; class Insecta; order Diptera; family Culicidae; genus Anopheles; species Anopheles coustani. The sequence continues at coordinate 64,006,672 of NC_071289.1, read as the reverse complement.
AAGAGACTCCACAGGGAAACACAATCCATTCTGGTCCGAGGGAAAGAACATGTGTTCTATTTCCTTCCAAGCTAGACGATGCTGATTATTTTCCCAGTGCACACGTGTGCACACACACACACCCTTCTTCCCACCTGAAGAACGTTACCTTGTTAAGGTGCGAAACTCAACTTCGTGTGGGCGAGCAGAATTGTGTGAGAATGTGGCCTCCCCTGGGCTGGGAGAAAGGGTCCAAAACAAACCGCCCCGGAAAACACGTGCAAGAAACCGTCGCAAATGAGAAGTTATGTTGGCGAGACGGGAACCGTTCTACCATTGCACCGCGTCTAGATCGGCCGGTCATAAATTATGCAAATTTCACCTTTTTTCCCCGCCGTTGAGCCGATGTTTTACTTGCTCTCTCGCCACGTCGGATCTAAGATGAAGCTGTTCTTTTGCAAGACAAGCTAAAGCTCCAGGGTTGGGAAGCTGGGCTGATGAAATGCAAAGGATCTCGGACACCTCTAAGGGATCAGGGGTCGAAACCCGCCGAAAGCAAAAAAAAGGGAAAGTAAGCACACTCCGGGTCGGTTATTAATATTCCCAACGAAAGGGGAAAAAGTGAAAGAAACTCTAAATTAACGTTTTACCATTTTCTGTCGCCAGGTGCCTTCGCCAAACCTTCATTAGAAAGCTCCAGCAAACAAGTCGGTGGTTAGCGTCTGCTGGTGCCCGTTCGATTTGGTCACATTTGCGTCCGAAGTGGTCCGTAATCATCCACGGAATGAAGGAGAAAGTAACCGTTTTTCCAGCGTTTTTTTCCCCTACCATGCAAACAATAACATGCCATCATCGTTTCACGGTCATTTGCGTAACGTCTTAACCGCGTCGGGTTGATGGACGACATGATGATGGTGCGTCTAACCTTTTGCGTGTCCCGCCTGGGGAAGGTGTACCTTCCAACCCGCACACCTAACCTCGACCGTTTGACCTTGAATTTCCCACCCCGTCCATTAACCAACTCCAGACACAAGACAATCGCATGTTGGTCGTCGATTCGGTTCGATAAATAACTGCCAAGCGTGGAGCAGCAAGTGTTTGGCCGAAGTCTGGCTACTAATCGCGGCAGGATCGGACCTGACGGTGATGGATTGGCCCCGGATGAAGTATCGTTAGCGTGGCACTTGTATCGTGCAACACTCACCTCGGATTGGTTTAGTTTGCCGTCAGGTAAACGGGAAGCAGAAGGTGCGTGGTGGTTAATTGTTGATTTGTGTCCTGTCGGAACTGGTTAAATTATGGAAACGGAGAAAAGTTTGATTTCTAGTGTGCGATAGTCAGGCTTTTTTGGGGAAGTTATTTAGAAGAAACAATAAATTGAATCGTATCTCAATAACAACTCAGGTTAATTAATTACGATTATCAATTACAAGGGGAAGAAAATAAAGATTTCCGAAAGCACTTTACCTCGTGCAATTTTTTTTACAACATCTTATTGATAAAATAAAGTAACGATATGAATATGATAAAACCCAATATGTTGCATATTTTTAAATTAGGCCAAGCTCCAATCAAGTCTTTGAATAGTTCTTTCAGATAAACATATAAACCTAATACCACAACGAAATAAATTCCCGTTATAGTCGAAAACAACATATTTCGAAAAATGCAAAAATTTTGAAGGAAATCATAGAGCATGATCAAAAATTTTCGCTGATTCATGGAACATCAAACAAATTCAATCAGAAGCAACACAAATATGGCTCTAGATGGACTTTTAAGTCCTCTATCAAAAAAGAAATTAATATTGAGGTATTTTGTGCAAACGAATAGCACCTTCGAGCTTATGCCCTTTTTCGTCGAACACACTACGATGCAGCTGTAATATATTCAACATCATTACTTTCTCAGTCGGTCGAAAGGAAATTCCCGACGACAGACGATCAGTTTAAGGTCTACTATCTCTCCGACGCCGGGTGATCCCATGCTCCATCGCATGTTTGCATGCACATAAGGAGCCTCCATCGCGTCATCATCCTATGCCCCGCTCTGGAACGGATCTGGGCGCTTCGGTCGGACTTCGATGGCGCTACCTTTCGCCCGGGACGTGGCCATGTGTTTATGTATTCGATATGCTTCGCCCACCTTTTCCCTGTTGCGCCGGTGCTCCGGAGCTCTGGCGGGCTTGGCGCATGCCATAAAATGCCATTCGTAAAATGTCTCAAGGTCACGGGGTTGCTCGCATTCCTCGCACACGGCGAAGGCACCGACGGGACACACATTTATCCTTCGGCGAAAGGCACGTCGAAAGGGAGTAGGAGAGCGTGTAAGCGGGGAAGAAAAAGAAAGGAAAAACGCGGTCTAGTGGTACATAAGGGCCCTGGCACTTAGTGCAGACTACTCGAGAGTCGGCTCGATTCCATCCAGACTGGGTATAGACAGACGACCGACAAAAAAAAAACAACACACTCTCACAACCAATCCTTAAAAACCTTCCGAAAGCTCCTCCTCCTCCCGGACACTCGGCGACGGTCCCTTCTCGTCCTCATTAGTCCTTATCTGGAGCCCACCATCGAATTGTTTGCCACCATCATCATTTGCTCCGAGCCGGTATGTCACCTCCGTGCTCCGTCTGTGGAAGACGATTTCAAGTTCACTCGGTCCTTCGCCGGAAACCGATTCGAAAGCTTTTAATTTTCCCCTGGCACAATTCCCCTGAGTTTTCACCTCCCTCCTACGGTTCCCGGTTTCTGGGATGACTCATTTCGAGAATTTTACATTGCTTATCGTCACAACATGTGGGAAAAGTTAAGCACCCGTGTTGAGTCTTCGCTTTTCATTACATGTTTTATTTGTCAATCTATTTTCAACACCAAAACCCCTATTTTGGAAGGAGCCCATCCGGAGCCCTCCTTCAGAGGTTTATCTCCGTCTGTTTGGGCCCCGTATTTTGTTCGATGCGTCCGTATTGTGATGTCCGGCTGTAAAAAATTCAAAGTACCCTTTCAACTACAGCTCAGCCGGCTCAACGGGAAAAGTGCGAGCAAATTGAGTACACGATGAGTGGTATTGGTTGAAAAGCGTGAAAACGCCGGTTTTAACGAAGGACGCACGGGTTCGCGGGGGAAGACCAGTGTCGTGCCTTGTGTCTGCCAACGTCAAGTGGTGTCCGGGACTCCGGCCCGGCGCAGACGGCACTCAACTTAACGCTTACCCATGGACTGGCGCGCGCGGAAAAGGAGAAGAAATCTGACGCACATCTCCATCCAGAAAACGGGGTGCGAGCGAAGCGAAAACAAAAATCTCATCTCTGTCCCCCTCGAGGCATCGTTTGAAAAGGTTGGGCTGCCAAGGAAGAGAGAAAAATAAAACGGTGCGTTATGAAAAATGGCCGGGACGACCTTGAAAGGCAAGTGGAAATGTTAAAATCTCAGGTAAAGGGGACGCAATTTTATTACAAGCCGCACCGTCTCGCCTCAAGTGGGGTGAGAGTGGGAGGCGTTTTCCGGGTGCATGCAGACGGTTTTGATAGCCGACAGACGGATAAGTTCGCCAAGCGAGGGTTGGAGAAGGGAGGGATGAAAGTTTTACTGAAGGACGTCAAATTGGAAAAAGGAAAAGGAATAGAACCTTTCGAGAGCCTCCGTCGGACGGCGATGGAAATGCCAGTTTGACGTGGTTTGTTAACGAAGTTGATGAAATCTATTCCATCAACTTTTTTCTTCTTTCGGAGATCACTTATGTCGCTATCATAAAATAGTTAAACAAATAGTAATTAATATGAAGGGCAGGATCTGTAAAAGATTTGTTTATCTATTTTCAAATTTTTAAATTATTATATAAAATTTGTTTGAAAAAAAGTGTTAAAAGTTATAGTTCTTTAGAAAGTCATATAAATATTAGACATATTTCGAATTTTTAAATATTAGGCAGATATATAGATGTAGATTATTACGTGTTTCCCTATTCAATATTGTATAAAGAATTCCTTACCCACTTACATTTTCTTGAAGTCATGACCATGATATTGTATGTAAAATTCAAATATCACCACTTTACACAAAAAGTAGACTCACTTTCGTTGTTACATACTTTGATGGATCTCAACCACCCTGAAACACCATCAGGTCGGTGCAGAAAACGAGCCCGTTGATTGGTTTTATCGCTTTCAGCAGGTTTCGGCAGTAAAACACAACCCTCCCGCCGACGGATGGAATTTTACGGTAATGCGGCCGAAAACAACAACAAAAAAAACCTATACGTCAATAAACCAAATAAAAGGGACACCACAACGGTATCCCCTCCGGGCTGTGCCCAATTTGGAGCGTGCATATTTTTGCCGGGAATTAATTTTTACTCCGTTCGGCCCCTTCCGGCCACGCGATTTTGGTGTGAATGTTTTTAATCTACCCTGTCGGCGGTGCAGGGTAGAAAACACCTCGACCGACCTCGGCAGGGTTTGAAATGTGAATGGAATGCAGAGTTCGCGATTTACTACCGGTTCGATAATAAAGCCCAAGTTCGATCGTATAACAAAAGAAGCGGTAGAGGCTGTAAAATATGGTTTTTAATTATCGGAAACATGTTGACGCACAGCGGTAGCGCGAAGGTTTACGACGTGAGCCTTTGTATTTTGCGGGGTAAAATGCATGGTAATTACTTACAATAAAGCAATAACGAACGAAAAACAAACTTAATAAACTTAAAGGATACTTGCGATGATTGGAAGTTCAATGAAGCAGTTGTGTTAACAGGAATAAAAGAAGTAAATATATCTGAAAAACTAAGTGGAACTCGTGTCAATCGTAGTCTGTGATTTTGTATTGTAAATAAATTGTTAAAAGAAATTTGAAAAAATCAATACTTGCAACAGATCCAATAATGTCACTCTGAAGGCAATCCCAAACCACAGGACATCCGTCGGCCGACGCTCACCCAACAGTTAATTGTGTTTCGTCCGATGTCTGGCAGCCAATCAATCGGAAAACTTTATCCTTCGCTAGGAACGGATCTTTCCCCCTTCGGCAAAAGGCTTTGTCGTCGTCGTCGTCGACGGCCATCGCCAACTTTTGCCGTGCCGAGAATCGAATGTCTTGCGAAACTGTCACACCTTTGCACCAACGAACGGCTCTTCCCCTCCCGGGCGCGTGTTATCCACTTTTCGATCGAACGAACTGATTTAATTACGCCGCCCGTTAATAAGTAATGGGCTAATGAAATAGTTTTTCATTAAATTTGCATCGATCTTAACCGGAACCGTTCGACCAACACCACCAGCGGCGATGTTGATCCTGTGCTGTGTGTGTGTGTGTGTGTTTGTTTTTAATTCGTTCGTTTCTGATTTCCACTGACCCGACCCGATGTTGCGACGGATGGGTGGTTGCAAAATGCACCATTCGAGACGGTTCGCAATGTTTGCCACTGTGGGTGCAATATGCGGTTTTGATACTGCAGCGAGCATTATTGCCTGTGTTCGATTACAAACAACTAGTCGAGATCCTGAAGCACCCGGACTTACAGTGAGTGACAATTTGCAATACCGATCGCACCGAATATTTTCGCAAACCATTTTGAGCTAAACTATGTACGGTCAACTTTGAGATAAACTATGTACGGTCATACCGTGAATAATATAAATGTTACTCCTTGAGTATTGTTGAAGTCATTAAGAAAACATAATTAAATAAAAGTATAACAAACAATCAAAACTTCCCCAAAACTACTAGAAAAAATTCCACAATTTGTCAAGATGGTCATGAAAATTGCGCAAAATTTATAATGTTTTAAGTTTTTAAAGCGAATCTTGTAATAGAATACAAAAGGTTATACAGAAAAAAAATCCCCACAGATGCATTTAAATACTGCTAGGCTGATTGTTCACATGGTTTGATTTAATTTAATGAAGCTTGCACATGAAATAAAACAAACATATTCTTGTTTTTTTTTTTTATATACAACAAGTATAAAGCCAAACATAATAAATTAATCCTAAAACCCGAGAAGCACTGTAAGAGAAATAAACTTGGAATCACCAAGCGGGGAAGGAAAACTAAGGAAGATGGAAAACGGCCAGGATGGAGTGGGGGATTAGAATTGCATTTACAGCACATGACGCTACTGGTCCTGCACTCGATGATGGTTCGAGTCGAGGACACTACAATGTGGTGGGCAGAAGATCGATACCGTAATTCCATCCCCCCCGTTGCTGTCAACCCATTACGGGATGCGACGACCAGCGCCATCGACGCCAATTGCAGCTGTCGACTGGAATCAGATTAAATTCTGTCACCCAGCCAACGTCGGACGGGTTTCATCGAAAGTGAAGTGCACGGAGCGGGCCAGATCTCGTGGAACGGACGGGAGAAGCGAGGGTAAATAGTACTTTACATTCCCAAACCGTAGTCGAGGGGTGAGTGCAACCGTGCACCGACGTCCTTCGTGCGTTCGTTCGTCCATTCGGTCGTTCGCACGCTGGTCGCACCAGGACCAGACCGTTGCACTTTGCACAGGACCGATTCCAGGCCATCGGGATACTTCGGGTGGCGGGCGTGCAGGGCGAAGGAAGGTTCGTTGGATTACATTCGTCTCGCTGTGCGGGATCGCTTCCATTTTCAAGTCCACCGTCAATGTACCCCCCCGGGGTCGGATGCTATCGGTCCCTGCTGTTCTATTCCATTCCACTCCCAACACCCTCCATCCGACCAAACCCATGCCTTGGCGCCCTCATTTTCCAATTCGATCGAAGCAAAAGGAAGCGAAAACATATCTCGTGCCTCAAGCCGAAGGGAAACTCATCGGATGCAGCTGTGCTTGTTGTCCTTAAAGCGAATAAATAATACAACAAAACCCAAACCTCGCTGCAATCGGATCGGAGGTATCGATAAATCTACTTACAAATCAACGGTAAATCACGGTAAAATGTTGCAAAACGGGACGATAAATTCCGTCCGCTCGTCTTTTATCAAGCTTTCGAACAATTTACCTCTGTCTGTTTTTCTATCTTTTTCTTTCGTCCAGCAAAAGCTCAGAGTTATTTTTATTTGGATGCATTTTTCGGTAATGGCGTTCAGTCAAGATGCATGCGTTCAATTCTCACCGATCCAATATAATCGATCTTCCGGAAGAGATAGGACATAAATTTAGTGTGTCATCAACATAAAATGCTTCATTTCATAGCCTACGTTTAGGAATATTTCAAGACGCTTCGTATTGTAAAATCATCGCCCTGATAAGCTTTGGATTCCGTTGAGTAGGAGATAACCGTTGGTTAAAACTTAACATGGCCAGTTTTGCAAATTTTTAATAATAACATTTAAGGAGTTTTAACGGTTTTGATTTTCGGTTTTCCGGTTATTTGTAAGAAATGCTTTTGTTAGATTTAATCCACAATCCTTTTTCATTTACGGCAAGGCCCAAACATGCAAGAAATTAATGAAGAAATCAAAAGTGATAAAGAAATTTTAATCTTATTTTAAAGTACCCCTGGTTGTACTAGAACGGTTGTTTATCTGGATAGCTTTTGTATTTACTTTATTTATAAACGAGGCCAAATTGTATATTTATTGTTCGAATTTGTGAATACACTTACTCTTTTTGAAGAATCTTCTTCTTCTTCTTCTTCTTCTTGGCGTAACGACCCACTTACTTCTTGGTCATGCCTGCCCGTTAAGGGCTTACGAGACTTGTTTCCCTGTTGTACGTGGATAGTTAGTCCTCTCGTATAGGGGAGGGTCCGGTCTCGGTTGGGATTCGAACCCACACCGTCGAGGTGGTGAGCCCCGGCGCTCATGGGCCGTTTTTCTAACCGGCGCTACCGCTCGGCTGTCGGGGACCCCCAAGAAAAAGAACCATATAACATGAATCACCCGTCCAAATGAAATAAATTTATTGAAGTAACGCGATTTCGTGCTCGGTTACCAGAAATCACTACAGCCTGCAGCCAAATGACACCAAATACCCGCGAGCACACTGATCAAATCCGACAGCATCATGCCCGCCCTGTGTGCGGGTGAGTGTACAGCTACACCTTTTCGCGAGGCGACGATGATGATTCTAATTTTCCCGTAATAAGCTTTTACGCATAATTTACGGCAAGCAAAAGCATCCCTGAAAGCGCGGCTCCGACCGAATGCCATCGCATTATGCACAAGTGTCTACACGCTGGCGCCCGGAGAAGGTAATCTACACGCCACCCGTTCACGTACCCGGCACCTGTCAGGAGACAGGTTCCCCGCACACCGTGTGTGTCCGTACCCGAGCTGGGTGTCTTCCGACAACACCGTCGTTGTCAAAGGGTCGGGCGTGAAAAGAGTGTAAAACTTCACTCCCCGCACGGTGCTTCCCGTGGGATGAGGGAAGCAGCACTTTCTTCATCACGTCGGTCTGCTGACGGCAAGAAAGCAAAGAAAATCAAACAAACAAAAAGAAAAAAAAAGACAATCCCGCACCGGCCTGACGAGCAAAAGACAAGAGACAAAACAAGAGCAATCAAAATTTCCATTTCCCTTCATTTGCATTTTATTATGATCCGTCAACACGTCGTCCTCGGCACGATTTTGCAAGCGCTTGTGGTAAACGTGGCCCCTTAGGTAGGCGCACACACACACACACACACACATACACACAGGCGTCACGTCTTCCAAAGGGATACCAAAAACCACCCTCCGGGAGACACCCCTTTCTAACCAAATGGGCGCCACATTTGCAAGGATTCCCTGACGGTGGTGAAGAAAAGGCGCAACCCGGTTCGAACCAGTAGACGGCTGCCTGATGGATGTCTGCTAATGAATAACCTTGACGAAAATGTGCAGACATCGCGTGTCCTCCCCTCGGGGAGATGGTGACGGAACGCTTTCCTGCGATCCTTGCAGTCAACGTCGTCCCTACGAGAGCCACTTCTGTATGTTAATCTGGTGAGTGCTCGAAGCCGCGCGCCAAGGGATCGATGCATTTGACACACCGCTTTGGAAGCTAGATTGAATTAACCTTCCCGCGTGACGTTACATCCCAGGGAGGGAAGGAGGGGGAGGGGAAGCATTCCGGTACAGATTTAATGCTGGCCGAAGTGCATCCCGCAGGTGTTGAAAGATGGTTTTAGTTTCGCTTTCACGAAAGATGGGTAGATTTATTATCAAAGGAAATAATTCACATGAGAAAAACCATCTTGCGATATTGCTATGAAAAACAACACAATTTTATGTGTAAAAGCTTACATTGGAGTACCAACTGCCAGACAAATAAAATGAGATAAGTAACAAACAAATTCGCTCACCAACTGGCTAAACCCATTTGACGACATTTACGTCGTGAGTAACAACGTTCATTTAAAGTTTGCCCGTCGACCAACGATGATGTTTGAACTTGTTTCCACATCCCTCCGAAGCACCCTTTTGGAAGCATATGCTTAGGACGGATGCCAAGTGGAAGAAGGGGATCGAACACGTGCTGCAAACTCTCGATGCGACATGCGGCATCCTTCCCCCCTTGGACTGTGGTGAAGTACTTTGTGCATTCCTGCTGCAGATGGGACCATTTGTGCAAAGTTTGACAGTTCGACCTGCTGGTCGGGAGTGCATCGGAAGGCTGCCGGTCGGACTCGCGTTACATCCGCCGGCCATTAGCGACGAACAAAACCAAACCAAACTTTATCGTACGAGCATCCGGTACGTCAAAGGCATCGCTAACGGAGATAAGTTGCCGATATGGCAGTGGATATGATGAGTTTAGGGTTTGCTTCAACGGCCACCGAGTCGAAACCAAGCGGACCAATGGATGCAACGGAAATCCGGCAGATCTAAGTTTGATGCTACCCGGTCTAAGTTTACTGCGATGGAAAATTCGTGCATGCTAAACATCTAGCTACAATTAGAAACATGTGAACAGCTTGTCAAACTATTCACTTAAATGTTTACTCACAGTTGTACCTTCATAATTTTTGAAGTCCTAAATTTCATATGTTTTACTCAACTATTCCAAATAAATACAAATATATGAGCTAAAGTAGCCGGTTATTTTCGTTTGTTTTTTTTTTCTTATGGCTTTTCGAATACTTTTCGAGTTCAACTACAAATCATTTGCTAAACTGTTTTAAGGGTGAAATTTGCTTGTTTTCCCCTTTCCACTCTATTCATTCATATTGATTTCCACTCAACAGCTTACTTTCCAACATTATTACTGATTTAATGGTTTGTAGTTATTTTTCTCATAAAGTTTTTGTAGCTTTTCGTTATCTTACAAAATAGGTCACATTGTTAATATTAAATAGAATTTGTGTAAGCCAGCTTCCATCGATAAGCAGTTTTGGATAGTTTTATTCTTGAATGAATGCAGATGCTAACATATTATGAAGAACCAACACTGTTCAGGGTTTTTTTTTTTAATTTGGTGCTTTTAATAAAAGCTTTCAATAACCTTGTTCCTTTTGTTCAAGTCGATCCAGGGTTTGACTGTGTAAATTTAAGAATTAGCAATCGCTGTGCAATGCCTTATATTATCATATTTTCCATTACTTCATTTCGCCAGAGCTGGGATGCCCATGCCAGCTTCCTAATCCTTCCCCGTGTTGGTGCGGTCATCTTCTTTTTGTATCTGAAAACGTCGTCCATAAAACGTCGGCCAACAGATACCGGCACAGCACACACACGCACACATGATCCAGCGAGCAGACGTCATCAATTTCGCACACCCTTTCAACCAGCGGGTGCAGACTGTCTGGGAAAAGTTTTGCTTTTTCCTCCGATTTTCATTTCCTGCCTCTGGTTGCGGGTCCTGCGGGGAGAGGGGATCGCCCAGTGGCAGACGGATCCTTTTCCTGTGGTAAACATCATCAGATCCCCCCCCCGCCCACGTACTCCCGTGAGAGAAAGGGAGGTGGAAGAGCAGCAGGATATGAAAGAGAAACAGAACGATGGGCGAGCGAGAGATAGAGAGGGAGAGAGAGAGAGAGAGAGAGAGAGAGAGAGAGAGAGAGAGAGAGAGAGAGATTGCGGCGACTGAGAGCGGTCGTTCGGAAGGGAGAAAGAGAGGTGAATATCATAACGACCTGAACGAGATTTGCAAATAGTTAGCGAGCGAGAGAGATATTGCTGGAGGGAGAGAGATAGTGCTGGAGGGAGAGAAGGTCCTTTTTCCGACTGTTCATGTCTGTGTTGGTTGGTTGGAAATCAGGAAGCGCCGAAAGAGCAGACGAGAGCTTCCATCGGCTTCCATTTTTGCATCGCCTGCTGCGACTTCCGTCCGTAGCGGCCAAAACCTAACCTCAAACCCCGGCAATGGCACAGAACGAGATTATTATTTCCTTTAGCGTTTGCTGTTTCGCCGCTTTTGTTCGGTCTAGCCCGACCCGAAACCGTAACCCGGAAGCTTCGGATTTGGCGTCGACGGTGGCAAGTGGTGCACAGTGGTGCAACATTGTGTGTTCACCGTCCGGCAAAGCAAATCTCGTGCGCTTCCGTGCTTGGTGCAGTGAGCGATTGAGCAGGCTGAGGGCATGGAGTTCCATTATGGCCGACGCCTGGTGTCTGGTGTCTGTTTGCCTGCTTGCGACAGACAGAGCGCACCGTCTACTCTTCCTGCGCCGAGTCAATTGCATTCGACGTGTCCATCGGTGTCTGACCAACTGCCAGACTGCCGAGGCCCGCACTCCGCACCGTCCATCGCTCCGCAGGCCGACCGAGTTGGGTGAAGAATTTAAAATTCGTTTATTTCACTCGAGCCGGGATGGAACCGGGGTCCGCAGTAAGACACTCTCTTCCCCCACGCCGGAAGCCAGGAGGGCCGGCTGCTGCGAGGGCCGAGACGATAATGAAAACTCTTTCGTTTGCATCCAGAGCCCCCGGGAGCGCATGCACAGAGTTAACCGTTTGCCGGGGACTGGATTTGGGTGGATTCCGGTTTTTCTATCCGGGGTTCCTTTTTTTCTACTACCGAGCGTTGGAAGGCCCTGTGTCTGGCCGGGCTGTCTCCGGGGCCCATAAAAGGCCAGACCGCCCGGCCAGACTGTGGACTTCCCCCGGACCTGCCATTAATACTCCCAGATAGTACGTGTGCCAGCTGCAGGTTGGGAATTATTATTACTTTCCTTCGCCGACTGCCGACCAAAATTGGCTTCCGGGACAGAAGCGGAAGTGTTTTTGTCCGGAGTCGGTGTTCAGTTCTCTTTTTTTGGCCCCCGTTTCCTAAACTTTTTGCCGTTGTAACGCGTGCTCCGTGCTTGCGTTAAATAAACCGACCGGCGCAACGACGACCAAGAGAACGAGGGAAAGCGTGACTACTAGATCGGGAATGCAAATATCGGACTCGTGTGGTGTCCAGTGGTAAACGTTAAATCAAACTTCTGCCTTTGCACACCACTTTGATGAGGTGTATGCGAAACGCATACGATGCGTTATTCGGTAGCGTTAATTTAAATCCTTTCTGATACGCTCTCGAATTTGGCTTCGCTTGCTTTTTGTAACTACGAAAAGTGACCTTTCAAACTTTCTCCACCCATCGTTCAGCATTCGTTTGGTCGTCATGGCTCTGACGGGCAACCCTGTATCCTTCGGTTCATTTCATTTCCATTCCGGTCAGGAGTTTTCGATGTTTATTTTCTCCGGTTCACTTTCGTTGCTATTTTCCGCTCTGTTTTCCAAGCACGGAATCGAGTGTTGTTTTTTTCTGTCCGTTCTTTTTTCCACTTTACTCAAACTGATCTGACCCACCCGGGGGGTTCGGTGGGCAGTGGGGTTTGACCATCGTCAATTAAAAAACCTGTTGCAGTGTAATCAAGCCAGTCGGGATGAGTGGATGTGGCAGAGGATGGGGAGAGGAGGATTGTTTAATTTTTATTTCATAAACACGACCTCATCAGAAGGCAATATTTAAAGAGCATGGCCTACGGGGTTGGGGGTCCCGACCGAATCGAATCAATCAGCCAACTCGGGTTGTTTTTTCGCAATTTGCATGCGCATAATTTGTCGGACCGTATGGCGGAGGGAAAATCCCAAATATTTGTACCAAGTTTGCATGCTACAGTCTGTAGGGGTTTATTTTTAATTTGGTTTATTTCAATGGCGTCCTATGCTTACTGAATTGATAAAAATCATTACAACTCTTGCATTTTAACCTAAATAGTGTACCAAAATGATGTGCCGAGTTTTATTTACTTATTTTAAGCATAAATAACAGAGGTAGTTAAACAACACCGTGATTTAATTTCACATTATCAATGTGTGTTTGTGTAGTTATTTTGCCACAAAGAACAAAGAGAGAAACCTTTTGTTTCTTTCTACCAAAACAGCGATGGTTTTAATGAGAAAAACAATTTGATTTTATGATTTCCGCCGCCCAGGTTGGCAGGTAAACGAACGCACATTTTAGCACCGCAACCGAGTGCTGCCTTAAAGTTAGATCAGGGTTCTTCACACGTTTCTTGAAAAGGGTCAAATGATGAAACACAACCAGTTACTGAAGGTTAGAGGCCCCAAACAATGCTAAACCATTTTTTAACGGAGTATCAATTATCTAATCCAGAAAGTAATATAGATAAAGATAAAATAAATATTTTAAAATCTAACAATTAGCCATTAATTTGTAAATTGGTTTTCGTAGCATTTGGTACTTTTTCTCAAAAAACGTTCGTTCGTAGTACTAACCTTTTTTCGTATTAATCTCTTTTATTATCCAGCACTCTAATTATTGTAGCAAAGCAAATTTTTACGGCATACTCTCTATAGTTAAATTACCTTTAGCTTCGGTATTTTTTAAATATTAAAAACCATATTCTTTTTGGTAATGGTGTCGAAACTTGTATTCCTTGATTGTGGTTATTCTCGACGCAAAGTTAACATGTTATTTTACCGCTTGGTTAGACATTTCAGAACAATCAATTGGGCAATCTGAAATGCGATCGAAAAAGTCTAATAAAGTTTCCTGCGTATTGATCGCTTCGTTCAATAGTTTCAGCGTACCAAAAACAAAGTGTGATACAGTGAACAAATCCGGTAAGAATTCAAATGTTTTTTTGCTTTTTTCTATGTTGTTTAACATTTTACTCCTGGCCCGGATAGAAACAGCTGGTGGGCGGTATTTGGCCCGCGGGCCGAACTTTGCCAACCCCTGAGTTAGATAGTTGTACCACCACTTCCGTAAAATGGCACCCGATCGAGCCAGTGCAATCCATTGCAACGAGGGCGGCGCCAGCATATCCGCACGTTAATTGAATAACATATTCTCAAACCGAAAGGTTTTCTTATCGGTCGCCCGGCTTCTAATTATTTCCACGACCGGCGCCGAGCAGAATGGGTCGTCGGTATCGCCACTTTCCCATTCCGAAGGAATCCCGCAGACATTGTGGGGGGCTATGAAGTTGTCGTAAGTTCCGAGCTTCCCCATTGAGAAAGTAATAGTCGACAGGGAGCTGCATCGAGTTTTCCCACCCGGGACTCTTTATGCACCCGTAAAGCGCATAGCCGCGTTTGAATTTAAACAGTCTGTCGTGCAACTCAGGTCGGATCGGTTGGAGTAAATTAACGAGAGCGGGTTGAACAGTTGAAAACTTTCGGGAAAATATTAATTTGAAAACCCGACGACCAAACATCACCGATCATGAGACGACGCAACGCAGTTGGGATTGTTCTTCTTTTCCTAACGCTCCTGGACAGTTCTCGATCAACGAGCGAAGCGTTACCAAACGGAAACACGATCGGACCAACAGCACCATCGGCGGAAGAAAGTGCTCAAGCCGCCGAAGCACGAGCAGGACCGTTCGATATTCGTCCACCACTAGCGGGCACGTCGACGGAAAAACCATCTACCTCGGAACGACCACTAGGGGGAGCCAGTGAGCTGCTGGGAGGCGCCGGTCTGCCGGAACTTGGCCCGGGAGCGCCGCAGCAATCATCGTCGCCAGGAGCATCGTTAATCCTGGGCGCTTTCCAAGCTATCATTACACCGTTCAATCCTGGCATGATCGGATCTCCACTAGGAGGGTTGGGTGGCGGAACAGGCAGCGGCACTGGAGGTGCAGGTGGGATTCCCATTTTCCCCATGCTTCCAGCTGGATCCAAACCCTAGCAACAGAACAGCTGGGAAAGAATTCAGGGTATGAGAAGCACTAGTTTAAAGACTGTTCCATTGTGAATAAATATTACCATAATCACATTTGTACGTTGATTTTTGTTCAAAATATCCATAACATTATCCTTCTTTCCTATAGATTTCCAGTGGTTGTTAACCATCACCTTTAGTGAAATTATTTATTCATTCACTGCACATAATTGCAAAGTTTGTAACAAGTAGTAATAGTAGAAGTAGTAGTAGTAGTAGTAGTAGGTTGTTTCTAGTTATTAGAAATTGAGTTTCATTTCAAACCACAGTGTTTGTTCTCCTACACTTTGACACACTCTCTCGCCTATTCTTGACACACTCTCTCGCCTATTTATTTTTCCATCTTTCCTGCTCATCATTCGATTCTTGGTTCTTTTCGAAGACGCTTGTCTTCGCTTCAAACATCATGCTACTTTAGCTTAGCTGCTTTTTCCATAAATTCATTTGTTCGTTTACTTTCTCCGCTTTGCTTCTTACTTCTTGCAGTTGCAAAAACGTGTTGAACATGCTAATAAACCGTTGTTTTCTTTTCATGCCACACACCATTTGTGTGTGTGTGTGTATTTTACCCACTTTTGATAGCACTTTTCGCTTTGTTTCGATTTTATAACGTTTGTAGACAATAATTTGCCTTTTCTGTGTTGTTTAAAAATGTTTTAAAAATGTTTTAGCTTTAGTTGTAAGTATTTCTTGTTATAGTTAAGTATATAAGTTGTAAAAAACGAATTGCTTACTAACTACAAAATCCATCAGTTGCGTTGCAGAACACAGTTGCAAAGTTGTTTTTGGGGATGGGTAGGGTGCGGGAAAGGGGATTGGGTTTGGGAGTGGGTACATGGGGAAAATTCCGATTGAAAAAGCAAAACCACGACGTGCACCAGGCGACTTCGTCGCAGCCGTGCCACTTTCAACGGTGATGTATACTGAGATCGAGCGGACCGTCGACGTCCATCTTGAGCACCTGAGCCTTCGGCTTGCCGTTCAGCCTCCGTACGGCTCTGCACAGCTCGTCGTCTTCGATCGATTTGGCGCTGGTGGGGGCGCCGCCGCCATCGCCACCAGCACCAACGTTGACGCCGCGGGGTTCACCTTCCTCCGGGGCGTCACTATCTGGTGGGATTTTGTTGAGGACCGCAGGAACGGCCCATGCCTCGGCGGTGGTTGCGTACACGGCCGTCGTACCATGCTCATCGTCATCGTCGTCACCCTCGCCCTCGAGCTGGCTGGCGTCGTGCATCTCGTCCGTCTCTGTCGGATCGACCAGCTCGTCGCTGGCCAGCAGCAGGCGTTCATTTCCGCCACAGGCCGGATGGCCGCACGACTCCCCGAGACGGTGGAAGCGTTCGTACTCGCCGTATATCATCGCTTCGTCGCACCGCCCGTCGAGGTTGACCACATCGATCAGCTCGCCGATGTCCTCCGGGTCGAAATCGGCCGACGGCAGCGGCGAGGCGATGCTCGGGTTCGAACCGGTCGCGTCCGACCGGGTGCTGTCCTGCGAGTAGCTCTCGTACTCCATGCAGTACGCGTCCGCCAGCGGGTTCTGCGACGATTGGTTCGGGTGTTTGAACGTTTTCACGTGCTTCCGGAGTGAGGACGGGTCGGTGTAGCGCTTGTTGCATCCGGCCACCTTGCACACGTACGGCTTGTCGTTCGCGTGTGTCCGGGTGTGCTTGAAGCGATCCGACGAGTTCGAGTAGGCTTTATTGCATCCCTGAAATAAACACCAACCGGAACACGTTAGCGATCGGGAACGAAATTGGAAGAGTCAGCCAGGAAAGACCTACCTCGACCGGGCAGACGTACGGCTTTTCGCCCGAGTGGGAGCGCAAGTGGATCTTCAGGTTTTCGGCGCGCGAAAAACACTTGCCACACTTGCCACACTGGTGGGGCTTCTCCTTGGTGTGTGTGCGCACGTGCACCAGCATTTTGTAGCGCGCGTTAAAGCCACGATCCTGACGCAGGCAGCGCTCCCAGCGACAGTAGTATAGCCCGTCCAGCCCGATGACGGCGTGCTTCTGCGTGACGTGACTTGCTAGATCTTCCAGCTTGAAGAACACACTGTTTCGAAGAAGAAGAACGAAGAGAAAAAAAAACCTTGAGTTAGATGTATGACGAATCAAAGGGTTTCATAACAGGGGTTCTCAGGCGGATATCTTTTATGGTGGGAGGTTCCCGTGGGAGAGACCCTACCGGCAAACCCCAGCAAGACGTCACGTAGCGGAAGTGAACTTGATAAGATATCCACCGGTGGGTCTTTCGGGGCTTGCCGAAAAAATGAAACACAAACCTTGCCGAGCCAGACAAAGAAGCCACCGGTAAAGCAACGGTGTTGTGAATGGTTCCATTTTTTTACAACCATTATCATGCCCGAACTTTGTATTTGTTTCATGGCAGGAGTAGGTCTCACAGCCTGTTTGTGTGTTCCAATACCTATTTTCTTTTTGTTTATGGTGTGCAATTGAAAATTTTGGCAACATTATAATCCAACCTAATCCGAATGGCGTTAGGAAGGGTGTGACTTGTTTTCTAACCGATAGAGGACCACGTGGGCTCGAATGGTTCAACGTTGCGAAACAATTTCTTATCGTATCGCGTGAGTTTTTGTTGAATGGAAGAAGAAAAACAAATCAGAATAAGGTGAATGTTAAAACAGCTCCGTGAATTCCAATCGAAAAAGTGAAAATAAATATAAGCAGCGATACGTCATGAGTTAGAAACGTGAACAGCTGAAAGCGACAAGAGAGTGAACTGTTTATAGCACCACAAAGAATCTGAATTAAGAATTCAGCGTTCAGTTATCAGTAATAAAAGGAAGACGTTTATGCACAGATGTAGAAAATCAGTGTATAAACATCACCGGAATAATTTGGCAACTGATAAACCATTGCAGGGCATAAGCAATCGCAAAAACAGTAAACATACTCATAAAGTGGAACAGAAAAATATGTTTACAGGATGTGAGTTTGTTTACTTTGAATTCACCTTGACAATGGCTAAAATGTCCATTTGGCACTAACTGATCAATCGAAACTGAAATTTGACTAATTTTCAGTTTGTTCATCAAATCTCATATTGTAACTTAAATTCAAAAAGAAGAAAATACCACATAATTATGAAAAACTGAATAATATAGAACCTGGAGTCAAAACATTTCCAATCGCCAATTGACCATAAAGACTCAGGGAAGTAAATATCCTTGCACATCAAAGAGTCAAGTGTTGTGCTCAGTCAAGTGAGTGTTGGTGGAAGCAGCACCCCTACACAACGACGACGACGGTTGACATTCGGTTCAGATCTCCGATTCTCTCCAGCGTGCGTGACGTGTGCACACGAAAACGTGTCTCTACACGGAATCAGAACAACCCGATGGCATACCAGGGGAACGTGGTGGACGCTAAGGGCATTTGTTTGCATTGTCGGCCGGTGGCTACGGGGGAGGTTTTTCACCCTCGTACTATAAGATGAACGCCTGAGACACCGGGCGTAGAAGCAACCGTGTGACTATATCTGGAGACAGTTATATGATCCGCGGTGGGAAACCAAGATAACGGAATGCTTAAAGATGCTAGTAGAAAGGGTTGTCTTTTTACATCGGTTGAAACTTCGTCAGTCGGTCATGGGTAACACTAAACAGTGAAATAATGAAAACTACTTTTCTTAGCATGAGTACCACTATCAAACAGTTCTTCTTCTTCTTCTGCAATATCTTTGATTGTTAGTAAGTAAATAGTTAAAGTTTTATTCTTGTTTCATTTATAAACTTAAAATCTTTCAGGAGTTACTATGTTTTCATTTTTGTTTACTCTAAAACAATATGAAAAACCTCTTATACAATTTTTACCAGGTTATTGATACCAAGGGAATGAAAAGTATTAACATCGTTTAAGCAAACTATATAGATTTTTATAACAAAACAATTAAACGAAGAATAAAATTCGCAAAAATCAAACATACCAAAGGAATTACGCAATGCAATGACAATTGCATAAACATAGGCGCGTAATTAGTTTTATGGCAACGAATGGGATGCTGGTTTATAGCAATTGTGTGATTAACCTGACGAAAAAAGGCAGCAATACACAATTGCTAAAAATGAAGTTGATGTAGGACGATTGCTTCGGCATTTAGAATCAGTGTTCAGTGTTCAATAAGAAAGGTAAAGAACGACTCCGCCAAAAGGATGTAGCATACTTTTCAGAACAACTTTTGTTGAAATGCCGACTGTATATATTAGGCCCTAACCTACTAAAGGGTGACAGAAATAGTCTCTTACCAGTAGCAATTTTCCCAGCGGCAGATGAACTCTTCCACCGTTTCCGGCTCTGATGGTGAGCTGGTGTCGGTGTCGCGCTGTATCGGAACCACCTGCTGGTTCTGCACCTTCATGATGACGGAGTTGCGCGTTCCAGCCGCGGCCCCGGAAGTGAGCGCCGGATCGGTGCCGGATATATTCGATAGCGCTCCGTACTTGCCGGTGACCATTAGCGGTGCGTGTTCCCGGAGTGGTGGAGTGTGTGGCGGTGACAGCGGCACCGAGCTGATATCTTCGGTTCCGTCGGAACGGGCCGTGGCACGGTCGTTCATGTAGAAGTAGAGTGGCGATCCGGACGAGGACGACGCTCCGGAGCTGGACGTGGGAGAGCGGGGGGAGCCTCCGCTCGGTACGGGGAGACCAGCGGCGGCCGCTACCGCCGCCACTGCTGCCGCGGCCGCCGAGTTGGCGGGCGACTGCATCGGGAGGACAAAATCGTACGGGTGGTGGTAGGGCGGCGTGATCGGGTGGTAACCACCTAGACGTTCATTTTTCACCGGCGGCGACGACTGGTAGTAGTAGAAGGGCTGCAGGCCCATCCTGTACGGAATGGTTTCTTTGTTGATTAGCATTCTGGCAAGCCGTTCACACACGCGTTATTTAGTTGGCGCTGTTCTTTTATGTCATCTATCTCTTCTTTGGTTAGTGGCACACACTGTCTTAATCGGTCCAATAATTCGCTATTGCTTGGACCGCAGGCACACACTTGTCTATTCACTTCGCACGCTTATCTTTTTTGCGCGAACAATCTCTCCTTCTTCTCACTGGCTTAAAGCCACTAGCAGCTAGCTTATTTGCATAAAACACACACGCACACACACGCGCATTCAAGGTGGGACTTAAAATTTGCTTCCTGCAACTGGACTAGACACGGAATACTCTGCGCTCTGGACGCTTCTTCACATAGGCCAAAAAGTCATACTTTTTCGGCTTATCTCTGCGGCTTATAAAACTATAAGTATGGACGGATGAATGCTGGGTAGGCGCACAGGGTGGAAGGGGTGGCGACAGACCACATGCGACAAACAAAAACTCGCGCACTCGAATGTTAAATTATGCCACCCAGGTTAAGAAAAGCATTAACAAAACTGCCATCACTTGGGCACCGACTTGTCGTTATCACTTCCTCTCGCCCGCGCGCGCCCGCAATGACTTTTCTTGCCCTTCTTTACCCTATTTTTTATGATTTTGTTTTTTGAACCACGCCACGGAACCAAACCGCGGATCCGAGCGCTACGAGTTCTAAATTCTGACTGAAAGTCTCCCGCCCGAGTCGCGCACATTTTAATACAACACATGGGAGCACCCCTACTAAGCCACCCCAGCGCCGGATGGACGGTGTGTGTGGAGCCTCGTCGGAAGCGGGAGCATCCCCAATTCAATCATACAAACACACACATACGCGCGCTGATTGTGCGGAGGAGGTGTAGCCGAGGCTCACCGGACTCTGGGAAGACTGATAAGGTCCTCTTCGATTCGGTTGTCGCAGGAGGGGGGTTCCGTCCACCGATCGAGGGAAGTGCCGGGGTAAGTCACACAACCACAGTGAACGGTACAGTATCCGTACAAAGCCTGTGTGCGTGTTCCGAGGGAGGCCACTCGGAAGAAGGCCTCCCAAAAACCGGCACGTCATTGTCGCGAAAACATTGCGAAGGTCTGGGATTGAAAAATGCACCTTCACGTTGTTCAGGCCTTCGTTGTAGGGCAAGGGAGAGGGCAAGAGCGAGAGAGAGAGAGAGAAAGAGAGAGAGAGAGAGAGAGAGAGAGAGAGAGTGGGAATAGAGTGACCGTGGCCACTATCGGTGGCCGGTTCGGTTGTTCGCTGGCAGGTGGTTCACTCTCGTTGACAAATCCAAGCGCGCCGATAAAGACGCGATGACATCTTCGGGCGCTTCGGTTCGTTGGCAACGCTCGGTGGGTTGGAAGGGGGTTGCGGTGGCAGAATACTTCCCGGTTGATAAGAAATTTCGAAGATTGGAAGTTATAAAAGGGAACCTCTCGAGGGCCTTCCCGCTACGAGCAGGTGGTTACTTGGTAGTTTTCAAGGTCCCAAACTGGAAACGAAGCATAGATTGCTAAGCCGTTCATGTTCATGGGTTTGCTTATCCAAACAGAGGTCTCGTTGCGAAACTCCCAGATGGAGGCGCATGGTATTTCACAGGTTGCCGTGATCCAACGTGGAGGATTTGATCGATCATGGCAAGATATCGCCGATAGTTTCGACCCAAAATGGATAAAGTATTATGCAGATCGACGAGTTAGGGCTTAGCAAGGCTTCAAATATTGTCTTCCTAGTGAGCACACATCACTCTCGATGTTTAAAAATTATCAGTCGACTGATAGATCTACTTCTATAGTGAGTGTTAGAAACACTTTTCGTTCCTTACGCCAGTTGTCTATTCGACTCAGAAAAGATACCCCGACAGATAACGGTAACACCAAAAACGGGAACTTCAGCGAACAGCTGACTGATCGCCGATCGTTGACCTCTCAGGTCGGCGAACGCCTCCGGGTCGAAAATATAAATGGAGGAAATCGGGCAAAAATCAGAAGTTGCGATAAAAAGGTTAAGTGCTAATAAGAAATCCTTTTTTATTCTTTTTTATTGGCGCTCGTTAGGACGAATCCTAACAGTGTGATTGACTTGAAGTATAAAAGTTGAGGATGTGAATCAACTCCTCCGGAAATCAAGATTCAGAAGAAATAGATTAACTTACTCGTTATCGAGTTCAGTATTTTATTTTGTTTGTCTTTTTATTTTGCTTTTGCCTTTTTATCAATTACTCGACATTCTCTTGTAGGACTTAACCTATTTCCGAGAAGAGTTAATGTTACTGTCACGGGGCAGTATATTGTAGATCGGTCGTCAGGCATTCGTCATGTATGAAAATGTTCCGAATCGTATTTCTTGGTTGTGAAAAAATTGAATCCACTCAACTGAAAATAAATTATTCCTCTTAACCATTGAAAACGTTGCATTAAAAAAAAATGGTGATTGAAATCCTGTTTATTGGTGGAAACAAGGGAGGTAGGTTTAATTGCTCTTCATCCAGTTGAGGCCTGTGTAACCGCCTTGTAATGAAAAATGTTTACCAAAATGTAAAGCGAAATGAAACCGAATAGGAGATTTGCATTTGTTTATTGTAAGATTGTTTTAACTTATTAAGACACTTTAAAACATTATTTTCGGAGAATTATTTACATAAAATTTCATAATTCTTTCGAAACGGGTAGATGTGAATCATAGTTAAGATTCAACTATCCATCAGGGTGTGTGAGTTTTTGGACAATCAAACAATAAAAACGTTGAGCTTGGTTAAATAATAATCGTTGATTGGTCACTCTTGTTTTCTGCCTTAGCAACTACGTAGTAAATTAGCAAAGGCTCTCGCATAAAAAGATCCGATACCGTTTTCTACCAAAAAACAGTGGGTATTTTATGGTGAGCATACAGTTTAAGTACAATCATTTTTCGTTAAAATTAGATTACCAAATT
The DNA here is from genome assembly GCF_943734705.1 of Anopheles coustani. Taxonomy (NCBI): domain Eukaryota; kingdom Metazoa; phylum Arthropoda; class Insecta; order Diptera; family Culicidae; genus Anopheles; species Anopheles coustani. The sequence goes on along the minus strand of NC_071289.1, from coordinate 63,983,795 downwards.
TATTTAACCAATGGTTTTCGAAAACTAAGCAAAAAACCAAAATCAATGGAAAAGTGGTCGCAGCATACCATGTAACGAGAGAAAAACCGTGGGAAAACTTTTGACAGTTGGTTGAAATTTTGTTTACCACTCACGAGCAGCCAGGAAAGTGAGATAAAACTGCAAATTTGGTATGAACAAGGAATTGAGGCGTTCGAAATATGTTCTGGAGGAAGGCTGCATATAAGGCAGACCATTACACTTCTTAATTCCAACAATCAAGGCGAGCAGAAGGATCCATATCCAATCACTTCACACCGAAGAGCTGCTTCTATCCGCGAGACCATGGATACTGCGATCTAGAATTAATAATTACCTATTTCGCGAAGATTTTGACGGAGATCTCGCACAAGTATGCTAGAAATTTTTGTAAACGCTTTTTCAACCAACTGTCACAACAATGGCGGAGCAAAAAATAGCTTTGACCCGACTTGTCTTTTGACTGATCTTGCAAAAAACTAATCTTTCAAAAGGATACACATTTATGTAGTTATTATAGCCTACTACTACTTCAGTCCTCTTTCATTTTAGTGTGAAGGATTAATGAGCATTGTTGCTGTCATCCACTTTTTGGGTGACACGGCAGTCAACGTGTTCAGTTTCAGTGGTCAATGTTAAAAGAACTACCATATCATAGGACTACAATGTATCAGGTAAGTGCATCGGGGGGGGTATTGATAAAAAGTATCAAAATCAACCAATCAAACTCATGAGTCAGGAGTACCTCCTGTGAAGCAAATAGAAAAAATGGGTCACAAAACCCAAGGGCATTTAAATGAATGCCGATAATTGGACGTTGTCAGCGTGTATCGGCATAGACATCGTCTAGACTCGGCCCTTTGATGGTTATGTTTCGATACCGACTGGTTTCGTCAGCTACTACGCGTTAGGCTCGCACAATTCCGGTTTGGAAAAACATCTCCCACGGTTTTTTTTTATGTTGGGAAGCAATTAATTTTGTTAAGATGATTAGATTTCCAGGGAATGAGAATGTTAACAAAGTTACGATTAGATCTCAGATCAGAGTCCTCTGTCGTTGCACTTTGAGTAAGTGCGATTCGGGTCAAAGTATAGCGATGGATCCCCTCGAGTGCAATGCTGGGGGGGCCCTCCCTCCGCCATCGATTGAGCCCACACGCAGGGACTATGTTTGCGATAACGTGAAGCGAAAGCTGCATCGTCAATGTCTACGGAACCGCATCGAACCGGTTATCGATGGAGGCGTCGCACCCGTCAGACACTCTGCGTGATCCGGTTCGAACTGGTCCACCCGGTCCAGCCGAGCTACGTCACGTACAAGAATGGCGGTATGGATCCTTGTACCGCCACCCGTTCATCGCATGCCCATTGCGACGCCATCGCCGGTCCAGGGTTGCACAGGTCACACCGAACAAGTCAGCCCACCCTGGGGCGTGCCAGCTTTAAGCTTTCCATAGAGTCGATGTACGATGACTTTGCGTAGACTTACTGCGCACTCTACTATCGGGGGTGTAGGTGACCGAATCGGACGCAATCGAAGTGCTGCTGGTTGGGCCGCAGCAAGGCCGTTAGGTATGATTTGGCTACTTGATTCACAGGGGAGCTCTAATCTACTAGACCACTTACACTCTGGCTCGTCACCTGTGCGGAACAAACCCCTTGGGAAGAGGGGATTTTTGTGTCTGAAGTCCCTACGGGAATGTCAATTGTTTCCCAATGGCAAATATTGTGCTTTTCGTAACGGTTTTAAGTCTTTCGAATGTTTATTCCACTTTCCCAGTATACAAACCTGTGACAACAAACTCCCGGACCCTCGTGGATGCCTTTATTGACAGGGTCGGCATTCAGAAGAGGGCAAGACGATAAAGTAAATCCAAGACGTCCCCTTCCTCTGTGCGGTAAACTGCTGGGTGTCCGAAGGTGGAGAGAAATTGTAAATCCAGTTTTTGTTTTCTATTTCCAGTGGGTTGTTTATCAAACAACTCGTCGTCTTATGACGTCCGCCCAGGAAGAACGGGATTAGGCCATACCAAGCGGACCGACAGGGGGGAAGATCTACGATCAGTGCCGAGTGTTTGAGCATGTTCTAATCCATGGGGCCATCTTCTACTACGCCTTGTAGTGTGTCTATGAGATTGCGTTTTTGAACCCCCAATAAAGCGGTGCAACGTCATAAAACACATACTGTAGGAGTTTATTATTCGAAGAAAGTTACAGTCGCAAACGAAAAGGGTGCAATTCTGTTGATAAAGCTTCAAACAACTTCGCACACTGCTTGGCGGGGAGGCTAGCTTTCTGCAGAAGCTTCGTAAACAAGAGGTCACTAGCAAAACAAACGGCAATCGCGTGACTGCCCTCACTTCACACCAGCTTCCAAACGGTGCAAACTAGTGTTGTGCTTAATGAATCTTTTGGCGAGGTTCATTCATATGAATCTTTTACCTAAGATTCATTCAGATGGATTCATGAATCTTTGCGGATTCGAATATTCAAAGCTTAATGAATTTTTCGAAACCTTAATGAATCTTCATGAATCTTTCATGGTTCTGTCATGAATCTCCCCGATTCTGTCATAGGCGTGGACAATGAGACCAAAAAAAAAAAAAAAAAGGTGGTCCCTCAACCGACTTTTGGTTGGTGACTTTACATCATTTGGTGTGTCTTTGGGATTCATGAATCTCGCGGCGAAAGATTCATGAATCCCTTATAAGGCAGAGATTCATTCAGATTCATGAATCTGAATCCGATTTACACAACTCTTGTGCAAACCCGATGCGCGGTATGCATAATGTACACCGCCTTCAAGATGCACTACTGTTGTCACTCAGCGTCCACTGTCCGATCTGGATGTAGTCTTCACCTGATAACGTTTCCCCGCGTCACCTCCCAACCTAGAGCCACCCGCCTCGGAATGACTGCAGCGATTGAAGCCGGTTCAACCCGGTTTCGATTAGCATTTTTCCCGACCTCGTGCCTTATCGCAACACAATATTCCGAGTCAATTATTGAAACAAACGCCCCGATTCGGCGGGACGTTGTGCTTCCCAGCGGTGAAGTTGGACTAGGTTTTTATATTTATAACACTGTCGATAATCTACCGGTGTCGTTCCAACGAGGCCGTGGACTTTGGAAACTTTCCGGTGATCCCGTGGCAACGTTTGGGAACTATTACATCACGCAGCGGAATCATGCTTTATGCTGATGATTCGAATAACGGCATGCTTGGGAAGTGGGTGGAAAAATCATAGATGAATTTCATTCCACAAGGCTTTCGCATTCGTTTTAAAACAATTTCTTTTAACAACATTTTCAAAACACTTATAACGAGGGACCAGAACCATCTTGCCATTCATTGACGCAACCGGCCGGAAGACGGGCCAGATCAACCCGATCGCTAGCGCGATTGTTCAGTAAATTAACCCCCAGCCGGGGGTTATCCGTAACCGGTTCGAACCGGTTCCGGCTCTCAGTGCATGGCGTTCCATACGTAGCCGGGTGGGCTTATCGCCACTCGTGCGCTCTCCGGTTTGGCCCACTTAGAAAGGATGCACTTACGATTCCACTCGCAATCTTCTGCCTCATTATTTTCCCCCGCTCAGTATTTCACCCACTGCCTGTATCTACCCCACCGCCGTACTGCACATGCAATGGAGTCGAACGGGTATCGCCGGTGGAATCAGTCGCCGAAACTCCGCGATTCCTCGCGGACTTTGCCCTGCCAGCGTTTGGAAATCGACGTTACGACCGGGTTACTCCCTCCCACTCCACCCAGACCACGATGATTAATGAACGTCTCCTTCCACAGCTCCTGAGGGGCCCGGGGGTGCCCAAAATAGAGCCACCAAATCCGTCACAAAGGCCTGGGAATCAGTCACCGTGTACACGAATCCGGTTCGTGTCGGTTGGCAGCTGAAGGTGGCTACTGATAGTGCGCTCGTTTCCTTCGCCGCTGACACCGAACCCCGGGACGATTATTTATGGGTCGTAGGCCGATCGAATATCGTTAGCCCTGGGATAGCCACCGCGATAAGGCGATTATCCGGCGGAACCCTTCTGCCGGTATACCTTGGACTCCACGAGCACGGGGGATGCTCGTAAAACAGATGTACCGGGACGGCGCTTATCGAAACCGGGAGACCTGTTGAAACTCGAACGCGATGTTTCATCAGCTTTGTCGGGATTTCACGAAGCGTAAACACACACGGTCAATGAACGGGTTCTAGCTGGGCAGCCGGTTTTGATGCAGTTTTGGGGTTCACCTCCCCGATTGCAGGTGCGCAATCTGCATTCGAAAGGGGGCGATTACAATCATAAACGCTGGAATATTGCAGATTGCAGCTCAATCGAACGTGACTCTGCTAAATATCTTAAGTAGGGACGATGTTTACCTTGATTGGAGTGGAAGATTACAAACCTTTATTGTTCTTTAATCACATGATTCAACGACCATTCTTATCTTACGAAAATGACAGGATTCGAAATAAACAAACATTAGGTATTGTATTTGTGTACCCATTCCTCAGAGAGAAAAAATTAAGAAATACGTTTTCGTTAAGTCAACAAACTAAAACAAAACCATGTTCAACATATTCGGCCGCATGTTCCTATATATCGTAAATGTGCAACATGTTTGGCGGTTGCTATGCTCCTGACACTGTTCCTATAGAAATAGCAGAGGGTGCAACCAAGCAAGCCCTGCTGGAAGAATGTTTCGTTTAGTCTCGAGAATCACTAGCTTCAAACGGTAGCAAAAATGGAACAAACTCAGCAGAATGGCTCGTCTTCGAATGGAAAATCAAAACGTATCCACTCCATGATATCGAAACCGATCCGGAACTCATCCTGTACTATCCCAATCGAGCTTCTGGAATTGGAGTAAGTAGCCCACTTCCACAATTTCCCAATATTTCGCCACTTCTGACCATTTTTTTATCACTAAACTTTCTCTTTCAAGTTACTCCTACGGCTACGACTGCAAGCGCTACTTTAACTTGTGTAAAGTGGACGAGAATGTGCTAGTATTTGCGTCGGGAAATCTGATACATTTTTTTCACGTTGGAACCCGCACGGTCACGACACGCCGGAGCTCTACCGGTGGCGGCATCGGATGTATTACCGTAAGAAAACTTGCGTGTCCAATGTATCTCGTTGCGTCGTTACCTAGCAACCATGTTTTGTTTGCCTTTTTCGCCCTTTTAGACCAATCCGAGTGAAGAGTTTTCACATCTGACCGTCGGTGAAAATGGGCCCAATCCGCCTATCATCATCTACCAGTACCCGGAGATGACGGTAGAGAGGATTCTCACCGGCGGTACGACGGGCGGATACTCTCGGATCGACTATACCGTCGATGGGAAGCTGCTAATTTCGCAGGGCATCGAACCGGACTATATGCTGACGGTGTGGAACTGGTTGGAGGGGGAGATAGTACTGCGATGCAAGTCCTTCTCGAACGACGTGATCAATGTGATGTTTTCACCGTCTGTTCCCGGGCACATCACCACTTGTGGTAAGTAGTGTAGACCTCAAGGAGGATCTCTAACATGTTCTTATTTAAGGATGTCAATTGGAAATTACTAACAGAATATTCCATTTTTGTTGAAAGGACTTGGGCATATCAAATTCTGGAAGATGTCACACACCTTCACCGGGTTGAAGCTCCAGGGCGAGCTGGGACGCTTCGGGAAGACGGAAATATCAGACATCATCGGTATATTGCCTTTGCCCGACGAGAAGGTTCTGTCGGGTTGCCAGTGGGGTAACATTCTGGTATGGGAAGCCGGTCTGATCAAGCTAGAGGTGTGCCGGAAGGGAAGGAAACCGTGCCACGAGGGCTCCATCACACAGCTGCACATGCGCGCTGGTGAGGTAATGACGGCCGGTTTGGATGGAAAAATAAAGATCTGGTTCTGGGAGACGGTCGAGTTGGCCGACCCCCCGGACGACGATCGCTTTGTGGAGATCGAACCCATCATGGAGTTTCGCATCGGGTCAGACCCGCACCATCACAGCGAGCTGATGTGTTTAGTTAACAAGCAGGGCGATTACGAATGGTACGCGCAGGATGGCAACGGCTGTATCTGGTTGTGTGATCTCACACCGGCGCATCACACCGAACCACCGCAGCAGCTGTTCAAGTGTCACGCTGGGGCTATCGCCGCCGTTCAGGCTTCGCCGGTATCCTCCCACGTGGCAACGCTCGGTGTTGACGGAATGCTGTGCGTGTACGACTACGCCAAGCGGGAACTCCTACTGAGCCACCGGTTCCAGTGTGCCGGTAGAACAATGCTTTGGCTCCCGCCGACACTCGATCCAACCGGAGCCATTTTGATTCTCGGATTCAGCGATGGATTTTTACGAGCCGTCGCACTAAACCTACACGATGGTCACCTATCCTACCCGGAGAATCGAGTCAACTTGATACAGGTACTGAAACCACACGCCCGGACCATCACCGCGCTGGCCCTCAACATCCGTGAGACGATTCTGGTGTCCGGTGCGGATGATAAGACCATCTTCGTGCACCGATGTGTCCGTGGGACTCCACACGTGACAATCGAACCCATCGGACTCGTGTACACACCATCTCCGGTGACATCACTCGACTGGAAGCCAGGCTACGCTTCGATCGCTCTGGTCGGCTGTCAACACGGTCAGCTACTCGAGGTAGAACTCCCGGAATCGCCGGTCGACTATACGACCATATCATACCACCTGCGCCACGTCGAGATCAAGCAGCTGACATTCCAATCGGTCAAGTCGGAGATCAAACGAAACTTGCGCATCGCGGACATCGAGCGGCGCAAGCAGGAAAAGCGCGCACGGAAGCTGCAAACGCTGGAGAAGCTTCGCCAAGACGACCCACGGGCCGAAATCAACGAAGTAGCGTTTCTAGCTGACTCGGACGGAGAGGAAGAGCTGGAACCGCTGTTCATTCCGAAAATACCAAACCCAATTCTATGGGCACGCTACACCGAAGAGGACACGCTGTGGCTCTCCATGGGAGGCTACGACGCGGGATACGTCTATGAGTATGGATTCGACGATGAAGACCCCATCTCGTGCACACCGATCCCGGAGGCGGAAGACGCGGAGCTGACGTGCTACCTGCGGGAGTAAGCGACACGCTCCACTTTCCGATCGTCTCAGTGTTGATTCATGTTACTTTTCTTCTCTTTCTCAGCACTCATTACACAATCTTTGGCACCAGCGAGGGCGCACTGCGGGTGACCAGGACGAAGGAGGATTTCCGTGATCTCGGTGACTACTGGACGCTGCCCATGCACGACAACCGTACCGGACGCGTGACGGGATTGGCGTTTAGCTACGACTATTCGTACATCTTCAGCACCGGTACCGATGGAAACCTGTTTGCGTACCGTTGGTACGGTGAAGGAGAACCGTTTCAAGCCATCCCGCCTAAGGCGTTGGAAAAATCCGTCAAGCGTGTGTTCGACATCGACGAGCAGAACTACCCATCGCTGGAAGAGCAAAAGGCTCGCCAGGAGCGGGACCGGCTCGAACGGATCGTCGCTGGGCGTAAGAACGAAGTGCTGGAGACCGTCGCAACATACCGTAAGCAGTTTGAGGCTCTGCTCGAGCGCAACCGTTCGTTGCCGGAGTCGTACCGTATTCCGGTGACGGACTTTGTCCTGGATGAGCGCATAACGGACGATTTGCAAAGGCAGCTCGAGTCCGAAATGGCTCTCGTCCACCGCCGGATGGCGTTTGACGTCGAGAAAGTGCGCATTACGGCGGGCAAGCTACATCGCTTCTTTCTGAACCCGCTGGAGGGCTTCCCTATCGAGGTGTTGGCCATAAGGTACGGTTGATAGTTGCCGTCGAAGGTGGTGGCTTTCATGTAAAACAATCTCATTCCATTTCAGCACCGGACAGTCAGTGAAAAGTTTTCGAATCGAGAAGCTAGACGATGACTATTTCCAAACGCTTAAACAAGTGGAAAAATTAGTAGAAGAAGAGGAAAATCGTAGACGGTGAGTAGGGATTTGACGCAATCGCGACGGGCGGTAATATTGATAATTTCTCTTCTAATTTTTCCATTGGTTAAATATTAAGCCAATTCATTGAGTTATGTAAAACTCCGGAGGACAGGTTTGTTGGACCCAGAGTGCATTTGTAATGTGTTTTAAAAAGATCCATTTGCACGAGCTGAAGATGTTTGATTACACAAACATTAAATCACACCTTAGTAAAATTTATATTTCTAATGATTATGTCGCACACCCACACAGATTTTGTTTGTGTAGTATACACTGTAGTTTGACACTCTCACTTAATCTAGGGAAATTTTAGAATATGTTTGGTAATGCTTTGATTTCTTCTAGGCTTCCCGAAACATCCACAGATAAACGGAAGGATCGCCGCAAAGACTCACAGCTGCAACGGAAGGAGTCGTTCCTTGAGGGTCTGTCCCAGTCAACCATCGACTTTAAGCTCGAAAGTAAAATGAGACGACTTTTATCGAAGTATCGGGAACGCAAAAACCAGGAAATGATTCGCCAACAGGAGGTAAAATGGTTGCAATGATTATCTGGGAACCACGGAGTTGGTAATTTTAAAATGTGATCACATTGTTTCAGTGGGAAGAACATAAAGCGTCCAAACCGGATCCGAACTTGAACGATCCGGCCGACGATCTGGCCATCCGGGAGGCGGCCAGCTCAATCGGAGACTACAATCTGAAGAGTGACCCGGAGTATGAGCCCAGCGAGGAGCAAGTGGAGACGACGACCGGCAAGTACCACGAGCTGTTGCGCGTCCGTCGGGAGATGTTTACCTTACGCAACGAGTACAATGAAAAAGTGTTTGCACTACGGGACAGAAAGGTGCAGTTGAGATGTTACGTGGAAAAGCAGAAGGTCAAGCTGAGGGACATTCATGCAGAACTTCCGACGGACAAACGGAAGCAACTGCAGCGGGAAGTGGTGATCGATGTGGAACTGGAGTACGCCGATGAGCAGTACAAGTTTGAAGAGGATCGAACGCGATTGGACACCGTCCCGCAAGATCTGGTGCGGAAGAAGGGTGTTAAGGGAACACCAGATTATTATGACTCAATTCTCCAGGAAGCACTCGGTCTAAGCAGCGACGAACGGATGACGGCCAAGCCATTACCAGGGCAAAACAAACACGAACAAGAGTTATGTGAGATGAGGCTCGTGAGGAAACTTTTCAAGCAGGATAAAATTATCGACAAAGTAGCACGGCGCATCGCTGAATTTGATCGGGAGCTGGAAAAGTTGTCCCACGAACGGCTGGTGGTGGAGACGAACGCAAAGTTGCTGGAAAACTTCCAACTTACACTGTATCAGGAACTGTGGATACTGAAGGACTTTAGCAAGCTCGAGACGGACGTCTTGAATGGCGTGGAACAAGTGACCATCGAACGAAATGGGTTGCTCCAGGCGGTACAGGACGCACGGGCATCGATTGATCAGGTTGAACAAGAGATCGAGCTGATCCAGAGGGAGCAGCGTTCAAACCTACAGCGCTTCAACTCGAGCTGCCTGGACAACGAGTTCGCGAAGGTCATGAAACGTATCTACAAGAAGAAATACAAGCCATGTAAGATCAACGACAACGAATCCGACTCCTCCTCCGAGTACTCCTCGGAAGACATCGATGGGTTGGAAGTTGCGAACGACAGTGAGGTGAGCAAGGTGTTCCTTGATCTCAACCAATGCCCATCCGGCTGCGATCCGGACACGTACAATCTGGCCATACAACTACGTGACGAGAAGCTGGATCTTCAGCGACGTCACTACGCGGAAGATCGCTCCCTGCGCGAACTACACAAGACACTGGAGAACCTTAAGCCTCAGCTGGCCGACTCAGAGCTTCGTTTGGGGCAGAAGAAAGACGAGCTACTCGAACTACGCCGTGAGAAGCAACGGCGGCTGAACGACATCGACACGCTAGTGATCGTTAAGATGGACCAGATGCAGTACTTCCGCACGGAAACGGAGTTCCACGACGTGGAGCACAGTCTACTGTTCAACCGTGAGGCGCTGTTGAAGCTATACGCTCGGGTTGACCAGCTGGCGGTTGAAACGCTCGAGACAAAGCGCAGGCATCGGGTGAACGTCGTCCATTTAGCGCGCATGAAAACCGACATCAAGTACATGCGCCAGCAGCTAGTGACACTTCGGGAGGAGATCAATGAAACGATGATGAAGAAGTTTGGACGAGTGATCGATCTGGACGAGCTGGAAGAAACCATCCTTCGTCAGTACACGTTCGAGATGCGGGCCAATCTAGACGACGTCAAGAAGAACTACGATGAACGCACGAAGGAATTGAAGGTACAATTCTACATTCTAACTGTTTTCTGATAGTGTTAATTTATCACGCACTCTTTGATGATTTCAGAAATTGTACGCAAAAAAACAAGAAGAGCTAAAGAAGGTCATTCAGGAGGGAACGGAAAAGCTACACGTGCTCACCGTACTACAGGAGGAGTATAATAATTTGGAGAAGGCGCTGGCTCACCAGAAACAGTTGCAAGAGAAGCGTGCCCATCCTCCACCCACCTACTCGGAGGACCTCAGTAAGTTACGGGAAATCGCCAAGATTCAGAAAGAACAGATAAACACCCTCCAGCGTGAGATACGTACGCTGAGCATGAAGTGTAAGCCACTGTCAGCCGAGAGTCCGGACGTGGAGATCGCCATCCCACCGCCAGTCTGCGGAAAACCGGTGCCCATCCCAGATGAGTCGGTGTACAACGCGGTAATGGACTCCGCACCGCCGAGCACCAGGGCCAGCTCGCCGGATAACTTCCTGTACAACGAAATTTCCAGCCTTATCGACGATTTCCTCGTGGAGCAGCTAGGATCGCGCGTCCTCCAGTCGGACATCAAGCGAGTGGTGAACCATCTGGCCCACTACCTGTCCAACATTATACACAACTTTGCCCCGGAACATGCGAGCGACCTGCTGCCGCACATTATCGAGAACTTTAAATCGTTCATCCCGGAAGAGCTGCTGATCACGATCCCACCTCAGGCGATCGCCGAGCTGATCGAGAGCATCTTCCGCACGTTCAAGGAGGGCTACGACATCGACACCAAGGAAATCTTGGGAGAGATCGTCGGCAACAGTCTGGAGATGATATTTCCCGCTTCGCAAAACTACTCCCACAACATCCTGGTGGACATTATGAAGCAGGTGTTGGCCACCCTGCACATCGCCGACATCAACCATCCGGAAACGATCGAGTTCATAGCGAACGGCATCCGTCACAAGCCCGGCATCGATCCGGACGGCGTCGACGTGGCGATGGTCAGCGAGGAGATTCTACTGTACGCGCAGGAAAACACGGTCGACGAGGTCAGCCTGGAGCTGATCAAGGGAGTAATTCAGGGCATTTTACAGTGCGTTCGTGAGCCATGAGATGAATAGAAACCTTGAGAGAAGTGGGCAGAGTCGTGATTTGCCACAAACATGGTGAACCAGGGTTTGATATTCGACCGCGAGCCTCGATAATCGGCATAGGACCACCTTCTTATATCGTGCGTAACCCAACTGCAACGTCATTCCGCGCACGCACATACAAACAAACACGGTCCACGCCTAAGTCAAGAACACGAAAAAACAACGTGTTTTGGGAAATGGACACACCACAGCTGCAACCATGTGCCCTTAGCGACAGTGTGCCACAAACAGGCCCCCCAAATTTTTGTCTTGTTTGGGCGAAAATACCATGCGTCCGTGGCGTGCGCCGGTCCATGTTATAACAACGACGGCCGCGTTATCTTTTTGCAACCCGACCCTACCTGCAAAGTTTTGGGGTGGGGGGGGGGGAGACGTTGCCCTGCACACGCAATCGGGTGGAAGGATCGGGTTGCGTACGTCGTTATCGTGGTGTTGGAAGTAAACAAAATATTCCCTCCCACCCCCCAAAATCGGTTGCTATTCGACGCTGTGGCCTTTCGCGGAAGATGATGAAATTTGTCTATCTTATGACGTTTATCTTAACCAATGTCGCTAGAAGAAGTTTTGCTGACGATTTATTATCAAAGCAGGGACTGTCGATAACTTTACTTGAGGATAAGTCGAAGAACTTTAGAAATTAGAAGCGATTGTATTGAGGCTTTTACTTGTGTGACTATGTACTTAATAATCCTTTGTTCCACCCAACATTTTCGATCACCTATATGACTTATGAATTGCAGAACAGCATTCACAAGTATCATTCAATTAGAATACCTAGGCCTAGATAAGATGACCACAGGTAAACCAATCTGCAGGATTTTCCATCAATCCACCTTTGGTCGATAAACGTGCCCCATTTTGGTATCGGTGAGGCCCTATCTTCCCTTGTCCTGTAGACCCAACCCCCTTCTAAAAATAGCACTCCATTCCGTGTATCGCGCCTATCATACCATCTACTGGAAGAGATGGGGACATGGTACCCAGTATTTTGGCAACGTGAAACACACGCGTCCCCACGATAGGAGATAATGGAGCGACGGGTTGCGGCCGCAGAAAACGTGACTGTTTTGGGCTGCAGGTTGGGAAATTTCCCACCCAACGGATATTCCGGGGGATATATCCGAGTCGTTGGGGTTTGGTTGTGGTGGTTTGGCAATGTAGGATTATCGGAAGAAATCCCGAGATCAACCAAGCCAAGGTCACATAGCAGAAGCACACATTGACGAATAAGACAGAGTACTACTTTTGCGGTGAATTTAATTTTATTTTAAAACGGATTGAATGAGGCTGTTCAAATCCTAAGAATACTAGGTTCAGTTAATGAATAAAGAGGATATTTTTGAAAAAGGTTTCCATCATAAGCCAACGGACTTTTTGACTACTAATTTAAAGGAAGATCCACATTTATGGTAGGATAGATTTGAAATGATTAAAACATAAATTCGAAATCAGCTTCCTGTTTGCCCACCGAAAGCTTACAAACACGATAACGGTGATCGCGAACACTTGATTTATCATTATTCAAATGAATTTCCTAAAACAGCGCCATTCGTCCTTCAGCAGATAAAGCCGACACACGCAGGGGGCGCATGGTTTTCGCCCTTGACGTTGACGGTTCCAGTGTGCGCCAAGTGTGCGCGAACCCGTTTCATTATGGATGTGTTGTTTTTTCCCTTCTTCTTTTCATTCGCCTCTGTTTGTTCAATTTGTGCACGTTCCTGCCGTGTGTTGTGTCTCTCGTTGTTTGTCGACCGAGGTAAAAAAACATGGTGCAATATGTTGTTTTTCGCCGGCGGAAGATCTATCGCGAACACTCCTTATCGTGTCACTTCCCATTTTTGCGTCCGCTCGATGGGTGGTGAGTGTGTGCTCCCACCCTCGAGTCCCCCCCACGGTGCTCAGTCCCTCCCCCTCCCTCCCCCCAGCAGACACTCTCGAGATCTTTCGATCCTTGTTTACGCCGTTTTGCTAGTGATAGTGCCCCCGTCGGGCTACAAAGAGAAAGAAGACAACAATAAACCAAATCATCATCATCATCATCATCATCGTTGAGCCACCACAACCACCACCACCAACGGCATCCAATTTCCTGTCCTGTGTCCTGTCCGTTTCGTGCGCGCTTTATCAGCTCGGGCAAACAAATTTAGTCCAGCGCTTAGCATGTTGTTCGCGTCCGATCGATTTTTGTGTGTGCCGTGTGCGCCGAGCGATAAACTGTGCGCTCTCCCGGCAACAGCGGACACACGGACGCATGCCAATCGTGCGCTGATAATGATGGATTTGGTTTCTTATGTTCCCTTCGCATCCATCGCTTCCTGATACCCCCACCAGGGGGGAGGGAGGATTGTTGATAGAGAACAATCGGGTTTTTTTTTTCTTTCGCGGGCGGTCAAGGTTTGCACCGAACGTTCTGATTAGATGGGATGGATATTTTTGGTAGATTTCGTTTTAACTCCGGTGAGCAAACGGTCGGTCTAAAGGTTAGCCGAATAAACCACGTTAAAAATTTAGGAAACCAACTGGATGTTATAACCGATAGAATTGAAACGTTAAAAATTAATCACCCCATTTTGTTTAATAAACAAACCAGCACAGTCACACATTAACGTCACGGTACATTATGGTTAGAATGGTTACTATTTCTTTTAAATAAAGGTAAGCTACATAACTCACCAACATTATTCACGAAGGAACTTTAAAATCACTCAAATACTAGTCACTTTGAACGGTTCAATTTTTCTTCCTCGTTTGACGGAAGTTGTCCGGACTGCTTGGATCAATCACTCGCCGATGCACTTTGCACGTCACGATGACGAGGTGACTCGCCGGGTTGCACCGCACCGATACGACTCGCGTGAATCACGACCAACGAGTGACGATTGCCGGCGCAGTTAATCCGGGGACCATGGCACGAGCCGCTGCCGGGGCCCCAAAACCGGCTGCGACCGCAAGCAGCGCGCCGGTTGGAAAACGGATTGGAAAATCCACCCCCCGCATAGGGATGGTGGGTCGTCAATACAAAGTGGATCGTACGCAGAGCGCCCCGAAGAGCCGCACGAAAATAGAAGATTCGGGAAGACACGGCAGAAAAGCACCAAACAGATGAGAAAGAGCGTGGCGAGTGAGAAAACCTGAAGGACGGACAAATGGAAATTATGGTTTCTATTGTTTTCGTTTTAGTTTTCTTGATCGCTTCCAATCTGGTGAGCCGTTGATCATTTTTAGATCGGATCAGTCAATATGTGTGCGACGGTTCTCCTCATGGGATAACGCGCGATGCGCTATGGGGACAGTTTTACCTGCCGATCAGACCACCTCCGTATGGAGTTGGTGATCCTAGCAGGAGATCAGCTGATTTATAATTATCCACGCCTAGCGTTACCGTGTGGTAGAGAGCCGGTTTCGGATAAACGCGACCAACACGATCAATATGAAATACCCACAATATGGTTTTTAAAGGAAATATATGCATTGGAATGTGTGGTTTTTTTCACGTCTGATTCTTGTTGTAATTATGTTTAATTAACAATAGATTCAGTTGTTACTTAATCCGATTGTACACATAACAAACTAAACGGGGTTGTTCCTTAAAATTTACAAACAGAAGTTGAACGTGTATTGTACAACATATTCTTTCTTCTATAATATGTTATCAGAACAGATGGTTGATCTAGATTTTTGTGTCATAAATGTTTAATTTCATCAAAACGTCATAAGGGAATATAACATCTTTCTATAAATGACTGAATTGCTGATTCAAATATGTTTTAAATAGTTGATATACTAGTAAAAGGTCTCTGACCGATTAGTCCACTATGCAGAGGCAATCATTATAAAAACAATCAATAGAACAAATTCAGTATTATAAGCGTTTCCAAAACCACTATCATGCAGCGACTTAATCTCGGTGAATATTGTAAAATTTTGGAATAAAGAATTCAGAGATTATCTATAGCGACAAAACGACGACGATATGAAGCATATAAATAGTCGAATGACAAGCCGGGGCAACTATGTAAAATCATTAACCACACTATTGCCTACAATGATGATAGATCATTACCTTCGTGTTGTAGTTGAAACCCCAAGGTTTCAGACCAGAACGGATCATATGTTAGCTCACTTAGGCCACGTTGAAGCATGTGTTTCAAAATATATATTTCGTATAGGTCAAGATTTTTTAATCCAAGCTTTGAAATACAGTTTCATCACAATGTGAAGAATAATTGTTTAGCCATATCAACACGCTGGTAGCTATTCGGAACCCAACCGTGTGTTGTTGAATTACAGAGGGAACTTGTAAGTAATGTTTCGAAAGCCAAGCATCGACATTGAATGAAGGTTTGTTGACCAATCTGTAAACACGTTGTAATGTATAATGCAACATGTAAATTTACGTAGCTTAGAAGATGAAATAGTTTTAGTACATTAACATCCGCTTTTCAAACGACGTAATTTCATTTGAACTGACAGATCGCTCGCGGTGGATGTTTCCCAAAACGACGTAAAGTAGGTTGTATAAAAGGTTCCCACCAACAAATGCGCTTCTTTAACTAATAGTGAAGACCAATAATCAATAATAGTCGTATTCAATATATTCGTTAGTATTATAATTTTGTAATTTGTTGTAGACCTTAAATGTAAATACAGTTTGGCTACTGCATTTTCATTTCCTTTGCAATGCTTGGCCAGAAGTTCCTGAACCATTCGTTTGATAAATTTTTTCACTAAACTACCATGAACATTGTACCAATAATTCATGTGGACGTAACAAAAGTACACAAAACACTTGGTAAAACAAAAAAAGTCTGCATGTACAAACCAAATCCTTTACATCAACCAGTTGTTGGTTTTGTTTACAAACAAAAATATGCCGGCGTTTTGTCGGAACTCGTATCGAAAGATGGAGTCTGCATTTTCAGCCGTTGTTGTGCGCGTTTCGTCCAGCGGAGAAAGCATACCCTGCCTCGATTCAGCCATATTTCCCGACGGTGGTCCGAAATCTGGCGAGCTGGTACAAATTCACGGTGAAAGCAATACTGGCAAATCGTTGCTTCTGCACGAACTGATTGCGCGCATTGTCCTTCCCGGGAATTGCGGAGGACATGAAACGGGTGCCGTTTTCATCGATTGCGAGAACAGCTTCAACCGGATGATGCTACTGAGTGTGATGGAAAAGTACATCCTGAACCTGGCCGACCCGTCGGTGGCGGCAAGCTTGACACCGCAACAAATTGGCACCATCCAGCGTACCGCCCTCCGGCGCCTACTCCTAGTGCGGTGTTACTCACTGGAGCAGTACGAATTATCGTTGGTCGCCCTGCCGGACCGTTTTCTCAAAGATGGCACACTGTCCTACGTGTTGATAGATTCGCTTGCAACGTTCTATTGGAGCAAATGCACCGAGCAGAATCTCGTCCGAATGGACACCTTCCTGAGAACGCAGTGCAAAGCGCTCCGCAAGCTGGCGGAGAAGTGGAAGAAAACCATCATCTTTACGAAACCCTCGTACTTTGCCAGCGGCGGAACAGCGCGGGACTTCGAGCACGGAAGCCCACTGGATGGGTCAGTTTCGACGCAGGTTTCATCGCTCGCGGGAAGCAGTAGCCGCCATATGTCGATCTTAAATGAGTTCGCGTCGTCGTCAGCCAGCGTAACGATCGAACATCGGATCGAGCTTGCTGAAATGGACAGTCCCAGCCTTCGGACCAGTTCGAACGAAGGCAACGAAGAGATGCGGTTTAACGCATTCGTGACAACGCAGGACAAACAGTATGTCCGATTCTACTTGATCGATTCGTTTGGCTTCAACTGGATAGAGCAATGATGGAGGGGAGAAAATACCAAACAACTGTACAAACTATTCGTAAGAAAAATATATTAACGAAATAAAATTAAACACAAGACTTGTACAAACTTGATTAGATTTTTTATTTATGTTTTATTTTCTCACTGTATTGCAGTGCTTTTCCGAGTCGACTTCTTGGCGTCACGTAGTTCGAGAAGAAAAAAAGCTATAGCGCGTCTAAAACCTGACCTAAGTTCTGGATAATTGCTCGTATCTTTTCGCATACCTCAAGCAAGTGTGGATTAACAGTGAATGATTGAAATGGCATTGAGATGAAGAAAAGTAATATTAAAAAAACATTATTTAGATCTTTCCCCTCGTCGTAAGACAAATCGGATGAGTTGAGAACCCGCCAAAAACAGATGTTGTAAAAAAATAAAGAAAGAAAATGTGTTTTCCTCCCCTCACTAGAGGCTCATTTTAGAACAAATCATTCAATAAACGTTGAAGAAAATATCAATTCCCTGATACGATAGCAGAATCAAATCAAACCTTCAGGTTTTTCCTCAGCATCTCCCAGCCCCTAAACTTTTCCGACCGAAATATTTGCTACGTTTCCTTCTCCTATTATTTCGTCCCTATTTGTCTAGCTTAGTAAAAACTAAAGATTATCAGTTGTCTGCTTCTTGCTGCGCAATCTATGCTTGATAGTGTTGAATGAAAATAAACTATCTTACTTCGGTACTCTAGTACGTCCAAAAAATTGGATTAAAACGTTCCCTCGTCGCGTGTCAGATGACCCGGCGCATGGTTGCGTTTGCAAGGAATTCGTTTATGATCACGAATTCACCTACCGCTTATTAACTTCATCCAGTTCATCATTATTTTTTGGGAAAACTTAAAACGTCATACCGATCTTTATAACTGCTGATAAATTGTGACGAAGCAAGAAATGCGTTACCTTCAAATACCGTAATCTAGACCTAACCACGCTCAATTCAACAGTAGAATTTACACGCAGAACACAGAATACACATATGGTTTGTGTAAACGGCCACCGCTTCCGTACGGAGCGACCCCGGGGGTCGGATCGATTGGACCCTAATATGCTGCGATTTTCTATATACAAGGTTATGAATTGTGAATTGTGAACCGTGGTGCCCTCTCGCTGCTTTGTACTCTCCACCGACTATTGCGTACAAACGTTTGTTCTTTTACCGTTTAGAAAGATTTGTTTGTCGGCAGGAAATACTCTTAACATTGTGTGCCCTCTACTTTGATCTTTGAATATCAAGCGGTATCAGCAGAGTTCACTCTTGTTTGCAGCAGCAGCACCCGATCGGAGAGATCCGCAGAAATTCTACTTCATGTCTTTGGTGTACGCATCCAGTTCGGCGTCCAGCTCTTCAGCGGTCTTCGTTTCTCGTGGCTGGCGTCTTCCTCCAGCGCCACCGCCACCACCTCCAGCACCACCGCGACGTGCAGGCGGTTTTCCTAAGGAATTCAAGGGAGAAATATTATGAGAATGATCGCTTGCTACGAAACGAAACTAAAATTGCAAGTCTCCGTACCTCCGCTTGTTCGTCCTCCGGTCGGTTTGCGCGGGGATCGCGATGAACTGGACGGAATTGGCGCGGGACGCGCTGGACGCGCGGTGGGTATTTCAGAGGTCGCCAGCTGAATGCTCATCGGCCGCCCGTCTAGAGGTACTCCATTGTATTGCATCATTGCTTTAATGGCATCCGCGCGCCGCTCAAAGATCACATCCGCCGTTCCTAAGGAAAAGAAACAGGACAAGGAAACAGTTTATTAACTGCTAATTGCTTTTGTTTGCGTGCTTCTAACGATCACTTACCAAGGGAACGACCCGAACGATCGTAATGCACCGAAGCGTTCTTCAGGGGTCCAAATTCGATAAACAGCTCGTTGATGTCCGTCTCCGACACGCCAAAGTCCAGGTTCGAAACCAGGAGCTTCGTGACTCCGCCGGATGATCCTCCTGCACCTGCGCCGCCACCCGTCGTCAGCGAACGGCCCCCCTTGCGGGGTCCATCGTACATATCATGTTTCCATGCGCTGTTTACGTCGCCCTGTGGATTGATGTGACGGGGTTTGTGTTGGTGGATTTTGGTTTTTCATCACTCATTGGTTCTCTCTTGGTCTCTAAGAATTCTGTGTGTGTCTTTCGCTACGTGCGCGCCTTCTCCTCTTTTGATGCAGAACACCGCGCCGGTCCGTATCCAAAAAAAACCCGGAGGAGCGGACAGCAACCGATCATCTCGAAATAATCACGCCCGAACCCCTTTTCCTCATGAGCTTCCTTTGCTCTTCCGATTGGGACAATAATGGAATAATTCTCTCCTTGGCCGATTCGCTTCCGTATCTCCGGTTTCCGTTTGCTCCGGTTTCCTTCCGCTCACCCGCTTGGGACACGGAGGCCGCTTTCGGGCGTGCATTCCCTTGAGCGTAGCGTTCGTGTGTTTATGCTTAGGTTCTTGTACGTACGTAGAAAAGGTAAGAATACTAGAGGACTCGAAGGACTGATGATGCACAGACAGCGTCATCAGTTGTTCTGTGACAGGAAGGCGAGAGGAATCGTTCGATAGATATGTTACTAGCTGCAAAAATTAAATCCAGTCGCCATCTGGTTCGATATTTTGGCAAAGAGTTGTGATCCCACCGCAGATGCAGATTTATCACAGTTGCTTCAACATCTTCCAATGAACGCTCGTCCACTTGCTTCAGATGAAGAGACACCCGACAGATGGTGGCTGCGGCTGGTTTTTGTTTGGAAAGGACGTTATGTCAGCATTCAGCTCTACTGTAAAGGACATCCTTTCCTCATTGAATGGAATATTATTTCGTGTTGTCAGCATATTGATCTTCTCTTTCTCTTTTCTCTCAGTGCAATCCAGCGAAGAAATGCTACGAAGGGATTCTGCTAGCTTAGCATGTTTTGTTTCTCTCTCGAAAATTAGCGGAAATCAAACGATGAGCTGCGAAAATAATACGTGGTTTTAGAACTATAGACGTTGATACTATGATAAGGAGCAAGAAACCGTCTGATGCTGCATGTAAATACAATACTCCTTTCTTCTGCTCCTTCTTTCCAAACAGCGAGGGGAGGTTTGTTGATATAGCAACAGCGCGTAACCACGGCGACTTTACGAACACTGGGAACTTAGATCGCACTGCAAGAAGCTGGATGGATGTGTGACGGTTCGAATATGAACCAGCAAAAAGGTACAGGATTGGGGAAAAGTGTTCACTTTAAGACATTTTCATTAAATTTTCAGCTATAACTAGGATTCGTGATCATCGCAAACACACATCGCTTGGAACACACTGACATTTTTCTTTTCACGCATTATGACTCATCTTGAAAAGGATTTACTCTTTTGCCGTGAATATGAACACACACGCGCACAAAAACGAATGAAGAAACAATAGCCACAAAATGGTCCTTCTTTCGTAGAGACTATATGCATTGAAAACCAACGAACTCAACATGGCGGTGGAAATTTCAAGACGGTAAGCACCATCAAAACAGATCACTGATAGGACGACATAGGAACTCTCAAAATAACGGGACATTGGAAAAACTTAAGCAACAAAAACCGTTTCCTAAATACTGCAACTTCGCTAACACACATTGCAGATTGAGCCACCTTCTTGCTGCTTTTCCTCACACTTTTCGCATTCCTTTTCCAACGCACGCACCATTTTTCTTTTCCTTTCGATCGCCCGAAACACGACACGACACGAACACACTTGCACGTTTCACGCGACGTATTACTACTACCAGCACACCATGATACTGATCGTAAGATGAACAAGAGCGGAGGAAGGGGAGGAAGAGGCAGCCAATATTTTCACCACGGTCGGCGCCATCTTGATTTTTAATGGCGTCACCTTGGGCACATATTACTGCAGCGCAAAAAGAGTTTTCGTGCATCCTTTATGCAGCGATGCAATCGATTTTCACATAAAACGCTCAAATTTCCCCATCGGCACATTTCTATTCCTTCGTTAACCAACAACTGTCCATCCGATTTCATTATTCCCTCGTACTACCGTCAATCATTTCCGGGAAGGTTCCCTAGCCCACGGGGGCACTCGAGAAACGGAAGCGAAACTCCGAAGCGGGTAATTGCCAGGAACGAACGGTGCTTGCGGCAACGGAGGACGAGATTGGAAAGCCGCAGCTACCTTGCGCTGCTCTGGCGTCCGTCGGACGATTTTGGGGAGGCTGCCGGAAACTGGCCCAGCACCCAAGGTAAGAGCTCAAGCTCGTCACGGTTGCTCTCTCAGAGGTTGAAATCGCACACCCAGCGCGTCGTTCTATGGTAGGTTCACTGTCTTACCCGCCCGAAGCGTGCGCGGGAAATTCCGCCACGATTGCGCCCCTTGAGGACTCCGCCACCGCCGCTACCGACGGCTCCGTTGCGCGGCTGGTTCGAGCGGAATCCATTACGGCTGCTTGCTCCGCTGGTTGGACGACGGCTTGGCCGACCGGCTCCGCCGGCGCGGCCTCCTCCACGAGGTCCACGGGAACCTTTCTGCGACTTGATGATTTCATCAAGGCTCATCTCAATTTTGTCGACCATTTTGTTTTTCCGCTTGGTGCCTAACCTCGCCTGGTTGAATGAACTTCGAACGGATTTTACGCTAGCTTGGCAGCACACTCTGAAGCTAATGCACGTTGGGCAGTTTGAAGTTATACTTGGTTTCACTGGTTTTACACTTGTGGTACGTTTTAACGTTGAATTATACTTTTTCTTTAAATTTTCTTTCGGCTTCGTACGTTGCGATGCGTAGCAAACGAAAACTTGAAGCGAAGTGACGATGATGCGTAGAAGCGCCCGCGAACCTACACTTGACAGGTTACCTCAAAAATGTAATTGACAGTCATAGGTCGAGTGAATTAGAATTAGTTTATTTTTGTCTGTTTATAAGAGTAATTGTAAACTAATGGTTTTGCTAAGTATTTGAAAAAATGTTTTAATTGTTAAGATTATGTAATATCAGTTCATTTTTTCCTGAAATTAGAGAATATGTGATGTACCATAAACCAATGCACACCGATTGTCAATCTTGCGCGCATGTCCCACCTACTATTCAAAAATATCTGCTGCATAGGCTCATTATCTTTTTTGACGAAATCGGAAAGAAATTTACAGTTACAGGGTGTAAGGTGTTGCAGAAATAACTAGTTAATGCAAATTATAAGAAAATATTGACTTTAGTTTGCCTCCAGCAGTGTAGCCCATTAAAAATAACTTTTACCATTATCTTGTAAAGTTTTGCTGCATGAAACTTCAACACAAAGTCCAGGGCGATTGTGACAACACAAACAAAAATTAGAAAAATAAAAATCTCAGTTTGTGGGCAGGAAATTGTTTCTCTACGTATGGTGGAGTGTAAATTTTAGTTCCATTCGCCTGCCCGCTTCGGTAAAGCATTGTGTCGATGCTATAAGATGTGCATGACACTCTTGGCATCGTGCATTGCAAGATAATCGTAAATTGCTGCGTATAATCACCGTCGTCACTAGTGAATTCGTCACCCTTTAACGAGTTGCCAAGCGAAAAGGACACATTCTTAGTTTGTCGCCAGTTCAATGGTTGCGCTTCGGGTGAGATTTTCCCAATGCTGTTTTTCGTGCACTGCCGATTGCTGCTAGAAAGAAAATACGTTCCTCCATTCGGGCGACTTTGCGTCAACATCGCAGCATGCCCTGTGAAAAGTGTAACGTGAAATTTGGCCTGCTGACGCGCAAAAGGTCCTGTTACGAATGCCGCCGCCTGTTTTGCCGGGACTGCCTCTCCAAACGGCAGGACCGATTCTTCTGTCCCAGCTGTACCATCTTCACCAAACGGCCCTTGTCGCGTATCGATTTGGCCCAGCTCAAGGTGAAGGACCTGATCTTCTATCTGCAGTCGAAGCATATTTCCACGACTGGTTGTGTTGGTAAGTGGACCACGATGGTCCAAAGGGCACTTGACAACTTACGCCAGCACAGTAGGGGACGTTCTCAATTGTTGTACTTTTTTTTTTAATGTTTGTTTATAGAAAAAGACGACCTAATCAACCTGGTGATTGCTCATGTAAACTCCGGTGGAAGCTCTCCACGAACGCCCGGTGCATTCAGCGCCACCTCATCGACGAACGGATCCGCCTCTAGAGGGTCCTCGCGTTATGGAAGCTTTTCGCAAAACGGTGATAGGAATTATTCCAATACGTTCGATCACATAAGAAACACGTGCCAGAATTTGTTTTCCTCGTTTTCCGACAGATTCCAAGGAGGTAATTGGATTGCTCTTTTGCCGAGCCTTTTTTTTAAATCAAAGCAACCGTCATTAGCAAATATTTCTTTGGTTTGCAGATTCTCCCGTAGGATCAAGGAATGAACGACGATTTACCGACCAACCCACAGCCAACGGTAGTTTTTCTCCACAGGAAGAACAACGTCACATTTCTACTCAGCCCCGATTCGGCAGTAACAATGTGTACCACAGTACGGATGCCAGTGAGCGGTCGGTTAACGGTGCTAATGGTCAAACGGTCGGATCCGGAGGTATTAGTGAAGCGAACCAAAGAACAAACCAGCCGCACGATGGAGAAAGACCAAATGTACAGCCAAGGACTGGTGGGGTTAACAGTAGTGTCAGCAGTGGTCCTACTTCCAGTGCCGATACGAGTGCTGCCTCTTCGTCCTTTTCGTCGCCGATCCGAGGAGCTGATCCACCATTTCGAACTGTAATAGACAGTAACACTTCCCAGACAGCACTGAACGATCGAATCGAAAGTATTCTGGCACTAGAGTCTGGCGCAAATGGCTGTGAATGTTGTACGGACGACGAGGAGGACGGGCGAAACGAAGGTGCGATGCCCGAGGCGCCAATCGGTGACATTCCGTCCCCGGTGGTCGAGAAGAGCGATGAAGACATTCCTCGCCGGTCGAAATTCGCTCGCCGAAGTGTTTCCCATGCTAATCTGTTGCCCTCACCCGAACCGGCTGGGCCGAGTCAGGAGGCCATTTCGGACAGTGTGCCGTCGGCGGCAGCAACACCGAAGGAGGGTCCCCCTTCGAAAAGTCAAACACCATCGTCTTCGTTCGACGACCTTCTCGGGGAGGGTAGCAGCAGCAATGCTGATCACGCGATTGCAGCCGACACGCTCGCGGTAACAACAACCGAAACCGACGCCCAGATGACCACCGCAGCTTCGATGGACGACACGGAGCAGTGGCAAATCATCAATACCTCAGATGCGAACAGCGGTGGTGGTGGCGGTGGTGGCGCTGACGTTGGTACGGCCGATACCGAAGGCATTCCAGCGGTCGATGTTACCGAAGCGAATGATGCCACGACGGTTACGATCTACGATGCCGAAGAGAGCAGTGATAGCATAAGTAACTCGGAGACGAACAAATCAAAACCTGCCGCCCCCATGATGATGCCGGTGGCGGGCGAAAGTCCCATCCATCCATCGCCAAGTGTCGTGACCCGGCGTCGCTCCGATAGCTATCTGCTTTCGCTTCACCCGAAACAACAGCGTCCCGTTGGGGCGCCAATCGTTGGACAACTGTTTGGGGGACATCCGTTCACTTTAGGTCGCGCCAACGAAATGGGTGTCCCCGGTGCAAGGCTTCCGGGACCGGGACTGAACAGCACCCTCAGCACCGATGCAATCCCCAGCTCTAGTCATCCTGCCAACCACACGAGCATGTGCTTCCGCTGTGGCAAACGCCGCAACGGTATCCGGCGACAGTTGAAGAAGTTCCGTCGCCAGCTAGAGGCGGCCACCGGTGCGTCGGAGGCGGAAAAGCGCCGCCAGCTGGAAGCATTCCTTAACTATCTCGAGCGGCGCAGCAAGGGTTCGTTTGAGCTGACCGATTCGGAATCCATCACCGAGGAGGCGAGCGTAAGTTTGGCGGAAGAATCGACGATCCCGGGGACGAGAGCCGTCTTGGATGGGGCGGTTGCTGCGGCCGACGTCAGCGATAGTCACGAGTCAGAAGCGGGAAGGGCCACCAACGGGATAGTCAACAATAGTAGAACCAGTGGGCAAACGTCTTCGAATCGGTTGCCGACTGACGATACCACCGTCTGTGTGAACCTTTACTCGTCCGGTAATCAGCAGCTGGTCAATATGAAACAAATCAATTTGAGTGACATCAAGGAAAGGTACGACTTAAAACGAGGCGTCGTTTCCCGATGTCCACCTCCATTAACCTTTTTTTTCCATCGTTGTTATTTACAGTGCGGACCTGGACGTGCTGTCCGTGAAGCAGTTAAAAGGAATCCTGATGGTAAACCGGGTCGATTTTAAAGGTTGCTGTGAAAAGGCGGAACTTCGAGAAAGAGTGCTACGCTTGTGGCGCGATTTTAAGTCCATCCCATGTAAGTCCATGCTGAAATACCAAACCCAATGCATAACATCGTTCTAATCTCGTCCCTTTTCGCGCTTTTTCAGCTATTGAAAAGCTTACATCGGATGATCTGTGCAAGATCTGCATGGATGCTCCGATCGAGTGCGTGATTCTCGAGTGCGGCCATATGACAACCTGTACCGCCTGCGGTAAGGTGCTTACCGAGTGTCCCATCTGCCGTCAGTACATCGTGCGCGTTGTACGATTCTTCCGAGCCTAAAGTAAGCGCCAACCGTCTTCATGTGCCGCGTTTATAGACGTGGAGGATAAGTAGACACATTTGTTTTATTAGTTTGTGAATGTTCCTTTCTGATCGTTATTAATGTTTGAAAACAACAATTGTTTTCCATCAACAAACCTCTCTAGGAGGTTTATTCGTGACTGGAAACACAAATAGCAGGGAGTTTTCTTTGGCGATAATTAATTTCCTTGAAATTGTTCAACCTTTCTCTACGCTACGAAAGGTAGTTTCTCGTGTTCCCTAGGCTGATACGGCACCAGGGTCGACTTGGTGAAAATCTAGTTAATTTGTATGAATCCAATTCATCCGAATGCAAGAATTTATGTTTTTAATTTTACGAATTTAATTCATCCAATTGCGCGAGACATTGACGTACACTACTGCACACACGGGTGTTGTTGTAGACACAAGTGGTCGTTACCCGTTTCACTTATTCCAGTGCTTGTGCGGCACACAAAGGACAAATAAAACTGTAACATTAAGACGCCCGGAATAGGAAACCCGACGAACAACATAAACGAAAAATGTGATCTAGTTAATCTAGGATTTAAAAAAAAGAAGAGAGAAGAAAACTTAAATCAACACATAGTAGAACGTGTAGAAAATGAGGAGTAATTAGCGAGCTTACTCAGAACGAATGGCACGTTACTTTCTTCCGCCGTACGCCGAGTTTATTCTCTGCATATTCCTTGCATCTTTGACTGCTACTGCTGGGTGGCGGGCGTGCTGCTAGTCCCGGTGCGGTCCGCCAACGAGCACCAAGGCCAGTAACCGATAGTATTCCTGCTATGTAATGCCGCGAATCGGTGGATTTAAAACAAGGATATTTATGTGAAGGCATTACAAAGACCGAGTATGTTTAAATGTGTGATTGTGATATGATGTGCATGTTTCAATGTATGATGAACGTATGGATGTGAGAATTAGAGGGAAAACTAAATCCCCCCCCCCCCCCCCCCCCCCCCCCCCCGGGCTGAAAAGTGTAATACTGGTGGTAACTCGATCGGAAAATATACACACACAAAATTACAAGAACAATCTTGGGTGCTAAACGATACTACTACGGTGAAGTATTTTCTCCAATATAGAGAAGACAAAGGATGCTGTCTAGAGAATCTACTCACAATGTTTCCCCCCTACTCCTTCCGGTGTCTACATGGCGCGTGCCATTTTTTTCGTGCCCAGTGACCCTTACCGATGGACATCCTTACAACATCTTTGAATGCTGTCCCCCCTCCTCTCCAAAAAACACACAGTTCTAATATGCTGTCGCTAATTTCATTGTTAAAACCGTACTACAAACTTGCAAACTCAATGAACATATTCTACTCACTTTACGGAAAGATGTCCGTTGAAATACATAAACACACACACTCAAACACTTAAAACGTTGTTCAACCAAAATTCTCTGATTAGACTTACTATAGCATTTGGCAAGGTGTGCAAAAGCAAAAAACAAAGAAAAGGTTAATGAATTCGGATTGCAAACTAGAGTAATAACCGTAATAAACAATACTACAACATCATAAAAATAGTTTTTTTCAAATAAGCATCTACCGTTTCTCCGAAAGAACAAATAATATATTTCAGTTCCTTTACTGGTTTGAACGATAACAATACACATTTTATTTTATTCAGTTTGGAAATTTGAAAGAGGAATAATACTTTTAATTTGTAATTTGTTCGATAGTGGCGTTAATTTCTTTAAAATGTAAAGCATGAGGCTCAAAATCATGCCGTCAAGAAAAAGGAATCAAGACATGAAAGGAAAGCAAGACGTAAAGAAATGTTGTTTACGAACAACCACGCTGAGAGGAGTGTGAGCATACGTAGTAAGAATTCAAGATTTTTTTCTTTTCTCTTCTTTAAAATGTTAATTCGATAATCCATTCAAAAACTTCATGTTTCCATTCACGTTCCTCTTTGATCGCACATGCATAGGGCAAACACGTGTGCGCCTGATTGCCGGGACTATGGGAATGGAAAGGTGAAAAGGTATGCTCCGCGGGATGTCTCGGGTTTCTCTCGTTCGTTTGATTTTGCTCTCCGTAGCATAAAACATACGCCGGGGGTGACCTTGCTAGCTGGTATTGGTGTACGCGCGGCCTGCTACGTTCCATTCATCGTTACCAATTGTTGTTGCACCTGCGCATAGCGTTCTTACCAGCAGGGGATAAAATAATGCTACAAAACATCTGATCGGAACAGAAACACCACAATGACCGCGGTTCGCGTCGCGTGCACTATTTGAAATCGTATTTACATCACCGAATGCATCCGGGTGGGGTTGCGTGGCGGAGGGTGTGAATATATTGCTTTTTATCTTGCGTTTTATCGAGGAAATATTTGCGGTTGAAGGAGATAAGCTACACCAACACTCAACGTGTGGAGCGTGTTTGTTGGATGATAAACCCCACGGAGGGTCGCTGTTTACAGGCCCTTCATTGTCGGGAACACATGAAATCGACTGGATGGAGCCATGGAGTGCACAGATACAGTAACATCGACCGTTTCCGCGGAGAAACACTTGAGCTGATGCCGTCGTCGTCGTCGTTCCGTTGTGGTGGTCATCGTCATCGGCCATTTGTCAGTGTATCGTGTTGGTTTTTGCGCTCGCGGTTTACTCCTTGCGCGACGAGAGCCATTTAAGCCGTTTCCACCGGTCTCGGGGTCAGTTGTTGGCGGTCGATTGTACAAAACAGTCGTAACCGACGGAAGTTTCAAGTTGAAGCAGTGTTTGGTTCGGTGAAAGGTAGCTAAGGAAAGCTCCAAAATGGCAAGTCTGGATACGCAAAGCCTACTGTTCGAAGAGAAAGCACTGCATACACCTTCGTTGGTCGAAATACGCGATGGTAAGTTGCTCGATGGTGATCAGTAATAACGGATTATAAAAGAAATCTTTTTTTTTTCTTCTAGTGCTCGCGACTGGCTTGAAGTCTAGCTTCGCAACGGTCAACGTGGAGGTCGTGGCATGTCCGGATCTCACCAAAGCCCCTTTCCATCTTGCCGGACAAGGTAAAACGCCTTTTTGAATAATTGTAAACATGCACGATTCATTATCGAGGACTACTGTGTCGGGTCGATAGGTTTGAACGGCAGTCCAACGCTGGTGGAAATCGGTGGACCACCGTACCTCCTCCCGAACGTCGATCGCAGCAAGCTGTACGATCTGGTGTCCGTTTCCCAGCGTGCCCTGCATGACACGAAGAAAGAATTCATTGCCATCGGTGCTGGTGCCGGTCCATTCCCGCTGGTAAACTCCAATTGCGAGGGTATGTTCAACCTACGCTACACGCCCCCAGGAACGGTGGCCAGCGAAAGTCACTTGGCGGTGATCTCCCCTACCGATCGAACGGTGACCGTTCACAAAATCCCGAACACGGAAACGCGCTGCGCACTGCTTGGTAACATTCTCGTCGCGGAGGGCAAAGCGGGCCAGGTGCTGAAGGTGAGCTGCAAGCGGCGTACCGGAAAGAAGGACTTCATTGCCAGCATCCGCACGTGTCTCGAGGGTCACTACGGAGAGCAGACGGTCGGTCTCGGGGGTGTGTTCCTATTGCAGGCGGGTAAAGCGAAGCAGCACGTAATGTCGCCGTTCTCGGAGACTCCGCTTAACACGGAGGAAGAGCTCAACGAGTGGCTTAACTTCTATGATATGCCGGCACCGCTGATTAACGTGGGCACCCTCGTGACAACCGAGTGCGATCTCGATCTGCGGCTGCAGCATTTCCACAGCTTCTCAACGCACGGCCATGGTGGCCACTATCATATCGACACCACGCCGGACATTGTCGAGTACGAGGGATATTTTGTCGTCGGCGAGCGGATCGTGCGCGTCGACAAACCGGTCATTACGCACAAATTCGGACGAGACTAAGCAGATCGAGCGCAATCCATTCGGTTTCGCAAAGCACACACACACAATAAGGGAAACAATAAACATAAGGGGAAGCCCTTCGGAGCCCTTAAGGGTGGGAGAGTATCATGCACTAATGGGTCAACAAATAAACATTGATAATGAACCAGGCAATACGCGCACGCTTTTCGTTGTCTGATGTGCTTTTGTAGGTCATCCTATGGGTACACAACCGTTGTGTGTATTGCTTGGAGGATGGAATAATAAGAACTGATAAGAACTCACCCGAGCGAGAAGAACTTGACCGCGAACGGCTAAGTCGGTGCTCTTGGACAAGGAAGATTTGATAGTGTCCGTCTCGTGCCTGGCCTGCGTTTGTTTGACAGCCAAAATTAAGTGATCTTTGAAATGATTAATTGTTTCACAAAAGGTGACGACGAATTACTGATTACTTCGTACTTTTTTTTATTAGGGAAATTAATTAACACAACAAAAAAGAATAAAAGATTACAAGTGACTTATAATTGAATCGCTTTTTAACACTTGAATACATTGCTTTTGAATAACATCCGAATGCTTTTAGCGGTCTTTTCGACAACTCTTTCGCAAATGCTATAATTTCGTCAATTTTTAAGTTTGTTCGAATCCGTAAATGGCTACTTTTTTAATATTTTTGTTTGATTTTAATTTTTATGCTCCCTTCCATCATTCCACTATATATTCGCGTTTATGTTTAATTTTTATATTTTAACCGAGAAAGTCCGGGAAAGGCCACCCTAGGAGGAAATGTAATCTGTAAATCTAGTCTCTAGATTTAATGTTCAAAAACAACAAAGTTATAACATTTATAAAAGAGTGGTCAAAAAGACCGCAGGGGCATTCGGGGCTGGTCAACTTGGCTCTTGGAACTGGTCAAATAAAAACTGAGATTTTTTTTAAAGTAGCTTTTGATTTTAAGAACAAATATATTTTCATCTAGTAATCCGATTTTTCAATCCAATGTGTAGGTCAGGATTGTTATTTGCGAAAGCAAACCCATTTAAATTATTTTCAGATTATGATGGGATGATATAGTAATTTTCAAATATTCTTAAATCCCCCATTGTACTTCTGGTAAATCTTTTCCCAAAACCCAATCCTCTCTCGGTCTGGATCGACGTCCATCTGCGGCTCGGCATTGATGCGAAGGTAAGGGAGATGAAATCGTGCTTGCGACTCCGGTTCCACGTGCGGGACCGGAGTCCAGCTGAACGGAAGTGATTCGTCGTGTGCAGGCGTCGGATTTCCGTACTTGGCAAAATTGGTCCACATGCGGCACATGTACCGACGGACACGCGCGGCCTCCGAGTTTGCGTGCACCTCCTTAGGGGCCATCCGCATGCTGACGTGGAAATGTGTGTGTTTAGCGAATCAGAGTTCGGTGAATGGTAAACAAGAGCCACCTTACTCACCGAAACAGGTATCCTAGATCGTCCGCGTGGTACGCTCCGGCCAGGGGAAACGGAAGGAATTTCTTGTACAAATTCAAATCCCCGTCGTATTCGAAGCGGTAGAAGTAGAGCGGTGACCGGTGCTGAAAGCGGGCGTGCAGCTCAGCGGCCATTCGTATGATTACTGAATAATTGCAATCCGTTACGAGGTCGGCAAAATCGTCGACCTTTCGCGGTGAGAACCCTTCCGGGCCGAAGTAGAACTGTTCTATTTCCTTCGCCAGCTGTGCCGCTTCCGGTGAGCGCTTGTCCAAGTTGAGTGTCCTCGGGATCATCCGCTGCATATCGTCCCGGTACAGTTCGGGATATTTTATCATGTGCTGCGTGAAGGAGGCTCCATCACGATCGTTGTAGCCGAGCATCAGTGGAATCTGCGGGATCCGATCGGTAGTCTGCATTGCCGTGATGGGATGAAGTGCCACTATCGGTTCTTTGCTGTTCGTATCGATAACTGTGCGGAACGCTATCGGAAATCCGCTTCGGCTTTCGTCCTTCGTCATTGTACGATCGCCCAGCAGCGCCAGTTCTTTCGCCGGAGCATTCCGAAGCGTTTTGAGTACATCGGCGTCCGTTTTAGCCAACGGATTGATCAATCTCGCCAATCGCCGGCTGTTACCGATCGTATCGTTCGGCAAGGCATATCCGGCCAACGGAACACCACTCTGGCAGATGGCTTTGTGGAAGTACTGTGTTGAACGCGTGGACAAAAGATGCAGGTGGACCGCGACCGCTCCGGCACTCTCACCGAACAGGGTCACATTGTTCGGATCACCGTTGAAGCTGACGATGTTTTCCGTCACCCAGCGAAGCGCCATCAGCTGGTCCTTCAGTGACATATTACCTTCGACTCCCTGGCTCGGGAGGTGCAGCAATCCGAGCGGCCCCAAACGGTAGTTTATCGTGACCACGATTACGTTCTGCTCGAGTAAGTACTCGGGAGAGTAGCTGCGAAAAAATAACCATAAGAACACACGTGGTCCAGCCCGTTATCACGCTGTTTCATACCAGTCACTGTTTCCACTGCCATATTTGAATGATCCTCCGTGTATGAACACCATGACTGGGAGAGGTTCTTCCTGGTGTCGTATTTGAGGAGTGTACACGTTGAGGTGAAGGCAATCCTCCGAACCGTTCCATTTTTGATCGAAGGGATTTTTAGATATGCAAACATCACGCTCTACGCTGCAGTCAAGCACGGGTGTCTGGAAACGGTCCAATGGTTCTGGTGGCTGAAAGCGACCACTTCCAACGGGCGCCTTAGCGTAGGGTATGCCACGGAAGGCGCAAAAATCGTTACCGTCCGGTAGCTTCTCGATGACCCCGCTGACTGTGCCAGCTTTAACGTTGATATTCACTCGTTCCATGCTACTAAACTGTATTGTTACAATCGGAGATGAGGATTGATTAAAGGATTTCATTAAGCTGTTTATCACAATGTAACACTCACTTTCCTAACAACACTGGACACGTGTCTCTGCAAACGGGAAAGGAAAAAATAGTTCATAGTAAGTTGAAGCACTTATCCGCACTACACCACGAGTTCCTTTGAAAGGATTGATGTAAAAAGTGGTCATACTCTAGGCTTTTATAGTTTGTGGGAAGGAATTGATCAAGACGCTTACACGAATAGCGTGATCAATTCCAGGCGGAGAGCAGAACATGCGTGCAACGCACGGGACATGCACAATTGTGAATCGAATCACTTAAAACCGGTATAGCTTCAGACTTCAGAAAACTAAAGATACCCGCTAGGCAGCTCGACATATCGTCCTAAAACGTCCGACGCGCGAACAAACGTTCTACTTTTTTGTATCGGGATGAAACAAATGTAGCACGTTTTTCGAGCAGTCGTCCTACTTCGTCCTACTCACCATACAAAACTGCTCGTTTGTGTCACGTAGGACGTTTTTTAGGACGATTTGCTTGAAATCGCCTAGCGGATAGTAAAAGAATTAGATAATTAAAGCATAATAAAAGTGCATTTTTATGTGATAATTTAACCGTCACCCGTTCAACCAAACCTACATACGTAGTCGTTCAACCGGACTACCCGGGTAGTCCATACATTTTGTATGGGAGACTCCGTTTTCCTGTACTTAAGACTTAATAACTTTTTATCTAGATGTCGGATCGATTTGAAATTTTCAGTGAAGATACTTGATGGTGTTTCTCAAAATATTGTATAATTTTTATAATTTTAAAAATTCATTAAATATGTTAATTTGAGGTTCCAAAAAAATTCACCCTTCACATCTATGACCCAAACCTGTGTAGCTTCAACATTTTAGATAGGAGCTTGCATTTTCTGTATTTCAGTATACAGTTGGTCCCCGCAGTACGCGATACTCGATATACGCGAATTCGCAATACGCGATTTTTTACAACTGACAGCTCATAGCGTTGTTTGAGTTCTGACTAGTCAATTTTACTTTGTTTTGGTAAAATGAAGTTTTTAAAATGCACATTTTAACAGAGACATAATTACGCAATGTAATAAATGGAACACTTATTGGTGATTTGGATAAAATATATGTTAAATAAGCGCTTCCCTCTCAGTGTCAACTCTTCAATATGAGGTATAAACGATATGGCAGAGGAAATCCGCAATACGCGAAAATTCGATATACGCTATTGCGTTCGGTCCCAAACATTCGCGTACTGCGGGGACCAACTGTACATATATTTGATCATTAAAGCTGAATTGCTTGAAATTTTCAGAAAATTATTCAATTTTTTTTCCAAAAGTGTTTGAGAAATGTTCAATGTTCAAGTAGGAATGTTTCATTCGAAAACACGAATTCGATAATTCAAACATTTATGCCTTACGTATAGGTATTAAAATCTTAATCTAATATTAAATACAAGTATGCTACACATCAATTTGTTCAGAAAATGTGCGCCACAAACACGTTTATTAATCCGCTTCTAGTCGACTATGTGTGTGATTCAAAGTGCAAGAAAAGCTAAGTAAAAGTGCGCGTTATGGAAAATATCAATCCTTAGAATAGATAAAACCGAACAGACTTATAGAAGAATTACTAGGAACAACATTTCTGACGAAAAAAGAATTAAATAACGGACAAAACTCTGTTCCCAGTTGGAGCATGAAGGTGGCATGAAGCGACAGAGAGTTAACCTTCAGATCTACAACCGCCTACCTGGGTAAGTTTTCCCCTTTTATTTTGC
This sequence comes from Anopheles coustani, assembly GCF_943734705.1. NCBI lineage: Eukaryota > Metazoa > Arthropoda > Insecta > Diptera > Culicidae > Anopheles > Anopheles coustani. Next base: position 63,949,328 of record NC_071289.1, on the reverse strand, counting down.
AATTACTTCGAATTGAACAGTTATATCGACTCGAAATTCCTGGAATGCCTCAAGCAACATGTTCTCTATCGTTCTGCCGAAAACCGACTTTTTATTTTTATTCTAAGTATTTTTTTACACCATTTTTCAATTTATACCCCTTAAATCTACAACCGCCTACCCGGGTAAGTCATACGTTTTGTACGAGAGTTTATATTTTTCTGTACCAAGACAAACCACCAGTAGGTGAAAGGAGGTGCCCCTCGGGTTTTTCTTTTTATATTTATATTGAAAACAATCCAAATTTATCTAAGACACACTATGAAAGACTGTTTTACTCCTCGAACTCCTCGAACAATTAGTAATGAGATAAACTCAAAGACGATCTACAAATATGCAAATTATGCTACATTTTGAACCACACAGCGGCATCGAAAGCATTCTAGGTGAACTTTCATCATTTGCTACACAAAATAATAATTTTTAACCTTCAGGTCTACGACCAAAAATACCTACGTTAACATACGACCGCCTACCCGGGTAGGCCATACGTTTTGTATGGGGGTTTGCATTTTGCTGTGCTTCAAAGCTAATATCTTTTGTTCTAGATGCCGTAGTGAGTTGAAATTTTCAGTAATGATACTTAAGAATGTTTTCTAACAAATCTCATTCAAATAATAATATTAAAAATTCGATAAGTAAGTAATTTTTTCATTCAAATATATTTTATCCCATAGATCTACAATCGCCAACTCTGTAAACCATACATTTTCAATAAGTTATTGTGTTTGTTTATACTTCTTAAGTTTCTGGTGAAGTAACTTCTTGGTGCCTTCAACATTTTTGCTTATAAATTGAAGCTTCAAAGATGTAGAAATATTTTTCTATAAAATTTTACGTTTTGGAAATGTTCATGTTCCTCAGTAAATTCAGTGGCATATCTGGCGGAAATTCTTCATTATACATTGTTACATCTGATATTTAAGCCTTAACATTTTAAAACTTAGCTCATATACATAAATTTGATCGTTTTGTTTCAAACGATAACAGTTTCTTTTGTATTTAATTCAACCCGTTGCATCATGATTTTCTTGCAATTAACCTTCAGATCTACAACCGCCTACCTGGGTAAGTTTTCCCCTTTTATTTTGCAATTACTTCGAATTGAACAGTTATATCGACTCGAAATTCCTGGAATGCCTCAAGCAACATGTTCTCTATCGTTCTGCCGAAAACCGACTTTTTATTTTTATTCTAAGTATTTTTATAAACCATTTTTCAATTTATACCCCTTAAATCTACAACCGCCTACCCGGGTAAGTCATACGTTTTGTACGAGAGTTTATATTTTTCTGTACCAAGACAAACCACCAGTAGGTGAAAGGAGGTGCCCCTCGGGTTTTTCTTTTTATATTTATATTGAAAACAATCCAAATTTATCTAAGACACACTATGAAAGACTGTTTTACTCCTCGAACTCCTCGAACAATTAGTAATGAGATAAACTCAAAGACGATCTACAAATATGCAAATTATGCTACATTTGAACCTTCATCATTTGCTACACAAAATAATAATTTTTAATTGCAAGAAAATCATGATGCAACGGGTTGAATTAAATACAAAAGAAACTGTTATCGTTTGAAACAAAACGATCAAATTTATGTATATGAGCTAAGTTTTAAAATGTTAAGGCTTAAATATCAGATGTAACAATGTATAATGAAGAATTTCCGCCAGATATGCCACTGAATTTACTGAGGAACATGAACATTTCCAAAACGTAAAATTTTATAGAAAAACTAGCTGACCCGTTTGATGTTGTTAAAAATTGGTTTAACGGTCACATTATATTTCTTAAGTACATTTTACAATTTCATTGTATTTACCCTTTTTACGTCGTAATAAGCTTATAGTGAGGCTGCTAATGATTATCATCCTTATTTTGTTATTAATCAAGCAGACCAATTGAATGAACGATGTTTTGTGCACGCCTGGTAAGCCATGTATGACGTACATATTAGTTTTCTAAATTGGGTTTCTATTAGAGCTTTTTAAGAATCTGCTAAGGTGTATTGCCGATGTCTAATAACTGTTTGGAAAAAGTAGAAGCTGATGGATCCTGTAGCATTTGGACGTGCCTGTTTATGCTTAGCTAAAGTTTTTCAAAATTGCTCCATAACACCGATGAGTAAGGCAAGTTCAGGTGATCTTATCAGCATAGGTGAATCGTGGCACTACGGGAAGAGTTTGCCTGAAATCACCTGAGAGGAGAAACACAGTACAGTTGGTCCCCGCAGTACACGAATGTTTGGGACCAAACGCAATAGCGTATATCGAATTTTCGCGTATTGCGGATTCCTCTGCCATATCGTTTATACTTCATATTGAAGAGTTGACACTGAGAGGGAACCGCTTATTTAACTTATCTTCCAAATCACTAATAAATGTTCCATTTTTTCTATTCCAGTGCATATTAAAAACTTCATTCTACCAAAACAAAGTAAAATTGACTAATCAGAAGTCTAGCAACCCTATGAGCTGTCAGTTGTAAAAAATCGCGTATTGCTAATTCGCGTATATCGAGTATAGCGTACTGCAGGGACCTACTGTATTACTGGAACAATCTTTATTACACTTCACGTCTTTGAGTGTTCTGTACAGCGCCTCAAGAGAATGCTTCTTTGCCATGGTGCATTCTTCCCAGAAAATTATTTTTCACTGTTCCATGACCTAGGCCATGAGTGATTGATTTTTGATGTTTCATACGGCTTTTGAGTTCCTATTGATGTTTAGAAGTAGCCTAAATGATGAATGGGTCGTTCTACCTCCATTTTCAACTACAATTCCAGATGAAGCAACTGGTATTGCAATGTCATTGTTTGCTCGTATTTTGGAAAGCAAGAGCGATATGAGAAATGTTTTGCCAGTTCGGACTGGGGCATCCAAAAAAAGATACCACTTTGTCCCGTTGATACTACCATGATAATGCGTTCGTAAACATATGCTTGTTCATCAGTCAACATTGATACGTTGTGAGAAACGATATCCAACATGACTGCAATATTATGCTGCAGTTCACGACTTATTTCAGTGTCCATCAAATTAGATGCACTTCGATTCGGCGAACCTAAAACATAATAATAACTTAGCGATAAATTTTTAATTACCATGCAAAGATCCTCGATACTAATCATAGCTTGTCGGACTAAATTCAGCGACATTAATGTTTGAACACACGTTTTGTTGTATCATGACTATGCGCCGCATTTTGTCCTGGTAACAGTAAAACTTACGCCACGTTGGATTGCATGTAAACGTGACGAATAAGCATGCTCGTCCCTATTCGCGAGTTCATAGCCTCGCTGTAGTAATTATACTGAAATTCGTTTTCACAACACTGGTAAATGAGAAGGTTTTCTCACTGCTCTAAGCAACAATAATTTGAACACATATTCTACTACCACCAATTAACAACATTAGTTATTATTACCAAAAATTAACAAAGATTTTACTATCGTCACTTATATGAAACGACTTGTTTGAATTAAATTCACCACTTTTGTATTAAACTCACCACCACAGTATGTCAAAAGGCATGTTGCTGTGTCGGTTTATACTTGTTGTAGTTCACTTTATGTGTCATTGCTGAATGTAAACAAAACAAACAAACCAATGTATGACGATAGAAAATTGTAATTAATTAAAAAAGTATAAAATTTTCAGATATGAGACATAGTTAAAAACCTATTCTCATACCTAAGGAACGTGTGTGCAACGTTTGAGTTTAAATGGTTCAGTCGTTTAGGAGGAGTTTGAACACTAACACCGTGACACAAGAATTTTATAGATATAGATATTTCTACATCTTTGAAGCTTCAATTTATAAGCAAAAATGTTGAAGGCACCAAGAAGTTACTTCACCAGAAACTTAAGAAGTATAAACAAACACAATAACTTATTGAAAATGTATGGTTTACAGAGTTGGCGATTGTAGATCTATGGGATAAAATATATTTGAATGAAAAAATTACTTACTTATCGAATTTTTAATATTATTATTTGAATGAGATTTGTTAGAAAACATTCTTAAGTATCATTACTGAAAATTTCAACTCACTACGGCATCTAGAACAAAAGATATTAGCTTTGAAGCACAGCAAAATGCAAACCCCCATACAAAACGTATGGCCTACCCGGGTAGGCGGTCGTATGTTAACGTAGGTATTTTTGGTCGTAGACCTGAAGGTTAATTATTTTTTACAATATGTTATGCAATTTTACAAAAAATTTCAAGTAGTTAAGTATTTACGAGCAAATATATCAGTACTAAAATACAGAAAAAGCCAACTTCTATGTCAAATATATGAACTACACAGATAAATGGTTATAAATGTAATGGTGAAATTTTTTGGAACCTCAAATTAACATATTTAATGAATTTTTAAAATTATAAAAATTATACAATATTTTGAGAAACACCCAAGTATCTTCACTGAAAATTTCAAATCGATCCGACGTCTAGATAAAAAGTTATTAAGTCTTAAGTACAGGAAAACGGAATCTCCCATACAAAATGTATGGACTACCCGGGTAGTCCGGTTGATCGTTTGAGGGGTATCAACCGAAAAACGCAAATAAAAATTATTTAAATTCCTAGGCAATTTTTTTTCTTTAGCAAAACGACAGAAAATGAGTTTTTCTAGGCATTCTAAAAATTTCATGCCGATACGTCAATCCAATCAAAAGTTAGAACAAAACAAAACTCTAAAAACTACCCGGGTAGGCGGTTGAACGGGTGACGGTTAAATTTGTTTTGATTTTTTGAGAGATAGCTTTCTGCTACACAATAACGACCGATTTACAAGGATTTTCAGATGATATTATAACAGCAGCAGCATTATTTCTAACTGTAGCACATGATATCACAACATATTGGTACCATAATCGATAATAGCAGCATTAATAGAAGCCATGGGGGTGCCCATGGCGCAGCGGTAGCGCGAGGAAACACCACACCACAGGTGTGGGATCGAATCTCGAGTCTGGCACCCCCCGGTATTACGAACGGCTGACCACCGATCTATAATATACCGTCTTTCGGTCACCCAAACTCTCTCCGGAGAGAGGCCTTGTCCCACTAGGGGATGTCGTGCCACATAAAAAAATAAAATCGGTAGAAGCACCCTGGATTCAACCGGATTCAAATGAATTCAACCGGATTCGCCGTTGAATGCGCTATGCTAGTTGCATATTTCGCGCAAGCTGCCAGGATTATAATATCAACTGCTACGATTCTGTTTTCAAGTGACAAAGTTATAATAGACATGATCGCTTTATAAAATCAACTGATGTCGTAGAAATAATGCTGCTGCTATTATGTAACCATCTAAAAATCCCTGTAAAAACGTATGGCCCCTTCTTATTCCAAGCCAGCCACGTCACTGAGCGATTGTTATCACTTTCAACTGTCACAGTTCGACTTTGTTGTTGTTGTGCTTCTCTTCTGAAATAACACAACTTCCAATTTCTAGTTATTTCTTTCAGTGAAAGGGGATATTTTTATAAATTTTACTGCTGTGAACATCAGGTAGCAAACAAGAAGAATTTTGTAAGATAAAAAGTTCATAAGGCTGGCGCATCCGTTGTTGGCTGTGCGTGAATCTGTAAAGTGAGCCTCCTAGCGATATTTCGTAATATTTATTTCTCAATAATGTTCAAGTGTGCACGGCTGCTTCGATCGAAATTACCGTGTTTATCTCAAGCTTCCTTTTCAACCAGTGTTCAACGTTGGGCAAGTATTGTGTGGTTTTGTGTCCAAATTTTGTTAATTCTCGTTCCGTTTCTTACCTCGATTCTATTGGATGTAATTTTGTTCCCGCGTGATAGGGTGGGTGTTTGGTTGATTAGAAGCTTGTAGGAGTGGGATGCATGAATGGGCAGATTTCTTTATCTGGGAACGATCGCTTGATAATCGGTTTGTTCCTGACGCACTACACGTTGTTCATGTTGGTGGAGGGAAACTTTGGCCAGTAGAGACAGTTTTGTTTGCTTTTTGAACAGTTGAAAAAGATTTTTCTCATCGACTCAAACGCGCTCCGTCTTCCGTTGCAGATGAGAAACATTGATCGTGTTAACGTGAAGGTCCGGCAGGGGACAGTTAGTGGCGTGAAAGAGAAGCTGCCGAATGGGAACGAATTTTGTGCCTTTCGTGGTATCCCGTACGCGAAACCACCGGTCGGAGAGTTGCGCTTTAGGGCGCCGCAACCTCTCGAGCGGTTCCCGTACCCCGTACTGGACTGCAGTGTCGAGCGGGATGTTTGCTTCAGCCGGAACATGTTCACGCAGGAGCTGGAGGGTACGGAAGACTGTCTCCACTTGAACGTCTATACGCCGGCCCCAGAGCGCTGCACTAAACCCCTGCCCGTGATGGTGTTTATCCACGGTGGAGCCTTCCTTTTCGGCAGTGGCAACAGTGATTGGTAGTTGAAAGCTTGTTTCCGGCAAATGCTGGTGGAACGGCAGACATTTATTCACGGCTGATTTCTTTTTAGTTATTCTCCTGAATATTTGCTGCAAGAGGACGTCGTAGTGGTTACACTCAACTATCGGCTCGGCGCGTTAGGTTTTTTGCACCTACCCAGCCAGGGTATCGAGGGGAACGCCGGACTGAAGGATCAACTGATGGTTCTGAAGTGGGTGCAGGACAACATTTCCCACTTTCAAGGTGATCCACTGAATGTGACACTTTTCGGTGAAAGTGCTGGTGCCGCCTCGGTCCATCTGCATCTTTTATCGCCCGTCTCGCAGCGATACTTCCATAGGGCCATCTGCCAGAGTGGTATCTCCATCATGGAATGGGCGATGCAGCTCGATTCCGTAAACCGTACGCGCACCCTGGCGAGACTGATCGATCCGGCGGCAAAATCGGACGAGGAGGTATACCGAACGCTGCTAAAAGCGGACAAAGTGGAACTGATGGGACTGATGTTGAACACACTTACGGCTGATGAGAAGCGTCGCGGTCTGCCGATGCCATTCAAGCCGGTGGTGGAGGAATCGATTGGACCGGATACCGTCGTTCCGGTGCATCCGTTCGTAGCCATGCAACAACCGAACCGTATCCCACCGATACCGATCATATTTGGCAATAACGATCGCGAGGGCACCATTATGATGATGGATGCGATAAGAAAGCTCGACCTGTACGATAACGATATGGCACGGATGATCCCACGGACGGTGAACGTGGCCCCGGGGAGTCCCGCCAGTGAGCAGCTGGGAGAAGAAATCAAACGATTCTACTGTGGGCCGAAGGGTGTCACGAATGAAACCGTTAACCAGCTTGCCGACCTGATGACGGATTACCATTTCGGTATTTTGGCCAACACTTGCGCCGAACTGCACGCACGGCATCAGCCAAACTCGCCAATGTTCTACTACAACTTCAGCTTCGACGGGGAGCTGAACATGTACAAAAAGTTGCTACAGTTGAGCATCCCCGGGGCATGTCATGCGGACGAACTATCGTATCTATTTTTGTAAGTATCCAGGGTAGCGGTTAATTTTAAGTTTGATTTCATATAATTATGAATGCACGTTGCAGGATGCGACTAGCGAACTACGACGTGCAACCGGACACGGAAGCTGCCCAAGTGCGACGCGTGATGTGTCGCTTGTGGACGAACTTCGCTAAATATGGTCACCCCACCCCGGCCGACGATAAGAGTCTTCCCTTCCGGTGGGATCCGGTAGATAAGATTCCGCCGAATGAGCCATTCCGGTTAAAGTGTTTGAATATCAACCGGCAGCCGCAAATGATGGTTGATCCGGCGAAAGAACGGATCGACTTCTGGCGCGGTGTCTATCGGAAGTGGAATGAAGATTTTCTCAAAGTCAAACTTTAGGATCAACTTCGTTCCAGAGAGAGGAGAAACTTTTAGGGGTTGGTGAAAGGGCAAAAGAAACGGCTAAAGGTACGTTGTGTACAACACAGGATTAATGGGGGTATATATTTTTAATAAAACGTTTATTTGTTGCTTTAGTATACGTGCACAGTGTGTCGCATCAATCAATCTCGATTCTCCGAAACCTTACTCAATGATCGGAACAAGTTGCGATCCGTTGAACCTTTTGAACAGGACCTTCCAAAACTGGAAGCGCTCAAGGAAGAAATCGCTCGTCATGGCACAGCCACCCTCTTTCAGCTCGAACGCATGTGGATAGAAATCATCGGTGACCTCCTCCCGGGGGTGCTCGACCGGGATCCACTCGGCGGCGACTTCAGATGGATTGCCATGGCGTGCCCAGTTGACCCATAGGCGACACAAATATTCGCGAAACTTGGCTGCCTCGGAATTATCGTCTACCGCGGCAGTGTTGTACAATGTGGAACTGAAAGTTTTAAGTAACGTGCATAAATAGCTGGTAAGGTAATAACGGAAATTTTTATGACTCAAAAGTTACCTAAAAAGATAGTACAGATCGTCAGCATGTACAGCACCGATCAGTTCTGGCGGGACCTTCATTATCTCCCGAAACTTGTTCAGTTCTCCCATGAACGAGAACACGTACATGTAAAGGGGTGCACTGAAGGGGAAAAAGGCTAGTTTTTAGCAGATGCGCATACGAAAAACGTTCTTCCGCAACCTTACCTTTGGTGTCGTACGTGCAGTTCGGCCGCAAAGTAACACGGAAAGGTGTTGAGATTATCTCCCAAAACGGTGGCCAAGTTTTCTTTCGTTTCCGACGACACGGGACGTTCGTTGAAGAAGAATTTCTTAATCGTTTTCGCTGCCAGTTGTCTGTCCCGCTCGTTCCTAATGCGCAGCGTGGCCGGAACCATCCGGGACGGTTCGCTATCGCCGACCACAGGACCAAACCTTCCGCGCTGGTGGTTCCCAGGATGAGCGGGATTTCCCGGGTGAAGCTCGCCTTGGCAGCGTCCACCGGATGGACGGTAAGGATGGCATCCTCACTGTCCGGTTGCTCGACGACCGGCGTGAACGGGAAGCGAATCAGTACCGTTTGTTCGAGTTCGGTCATCACTTGGTTTTGGATGGCGGTCATTTTTTCGGCCGACGCTTGCATTAGCGTGGCCAGCACTTCCTCGTCGGTGCTGTCCTCGGCCGCACCCAACAGGTTCGCCAGCCTACGGGCACGTTCGGCCGGTTCCCGCTGCCATAACCACTCGTTGTACGCCGTTCCACTTTGCGCGATGGCTTTGTGGAAGTATTGCCTTGAAAACAAACGATTGCAAAATGTTACAAAGCTACTGGATTGGTTTCCCACTCATCCCCATCCCCTCACCTGGACAGCTCGCTCAAGTAGTGCAGATGCACCGAAGCTCCACCGGCACTGTCGCCAAAGATGGTTACATTGCTTGGGTCACCACCGAACCGGTCGATGTTCTCCTGCACCCACCGGAAGCTCAGCCGTTGGTCTTTCAGTCCCGCGTTGCCCGCGATTCCGACACTCGGCAGCGATAGGAAACCGAGCGGGCCTAGGCGATAATTGAGCGAGACGACGACCGCACCCTGCTGCACCAGATACTCCGGGTTGAACAGGGCCGAGACGCCGGAACCGTTGTAAAATCCCCCCCCGTGCACCCACACCATCACCGGGAGGGGTGTTTTCGGTTCCAGCTCCGGGCTGAACACGTTCAGGTAGAGACAATCTTCCGATCTCTCAAGCCGCACATCGTCCGAGCAGCTGCTGGGACCGTCCACGAGACACTCCAGTGGTTCGACCGGAAAAGATGCCAACGGCACCGGCGCCCTGAACCGCAGCTCACCGATCGGTGGCTTTGCGTAAGGAATTCCTTTGAAAATGTAACAATCGTGTCCATTTGGCAGTGAACCCTTGATTCCGACGATGCTACCCGGCTGCAGGGAAACGGTTATCTTGCTTTCGGCCATCGCTTTGCTGACAACACTGAACACGGATTTCACTGGAAGGAAGCTGTGCGGTTCCGAATCTTTTCCACTGTTGCTTGAACAAACACTAGATTCTTACTGTTCGCCAGAATTGGACATATGGCTTTTATAGCCGGTCCTAAAGGACGAGCTCTTTTATAGGAGTTCGGACAGAGTTGGTACGCCTCTGATTACGAGTAAGGGAACAAACGTTCGACTTAGCGTAGGAGGATATACCCCGACTCGCATAGCGAAAGAAGAAGAAGTTCGCCAGAATCGTCCCACGTTGACTAGCCACCGCTGAGAGAGTTGCTTATGTTCCTGTTTGTACTTGTGGTTTGCGATGCAGGTTTGTGCATCGTACTTGTGGTTTGCGATGCTGAGTGTGGGGTGGGCCACTTGCAAGATGATCGAGCCGGAGTGTTCTCCTCGGAAGCATCTTCCCACACAGACACACACACACACACACACTCCACAGCGATATCGAGAGTTCCGGTTAAAGTGTTTGGATATCAACCGTCAGCCGCTAATGATGGTTGATCCGGCGAAAGAACGGATTGACTTCTGGCGCGGTGTCTATCGGAAGTGGAATGAAGATTTTCTCAAAGTCAAACTTTAGGATCAACTTCGTTCCAGAGAGAGGAAAAACATGTAGGGGTTGGTGAAAGGGCAAAAAAAACGACTAAAGGTACGTTGTGTACAACACAGGATTAATGGGGGTATATATTTTTAATAAGGCTATGCTACCTGCACATGAGAGGCAAATTTTATAATATAAGCCTCATTAACGTTCATGCCCCTACCGAAGACAAAGATGAAGAGGAGAAGGACCTGTTTTACGGCCGCCTCGCGAAACTCTATGAAATATGCCCCAGGTATGACCTCAAAATCATCCTGGGGGACTTCAATGCAAAAGTCGGTAGGGAGTCGATGTACCGCCAGTACATCGGAACCCACAGTCTACACGAGCACAGTAATGAAAACGGTAGTAGATTGGTCCAGTTCGCAGCAGCGAGCAATCTGGTCATCGGAAGTACCCAGTTTGCGCGACGGGACATCCACAAAATCACGTGGGTATCCCCGGATGGAGCCACTTCCAACCAGATCGACCACGTGTTGATAAATCGCCGCCACCAATCGAGTCTGTTAAACGTCAGAACTTATAGAGGGGCCAACATCGATTCTGATCATTACCTGGTTGGCTTAATGATAAGATGCAAGATCGCCTGCCCACGAGCCAATGTGGGTAGAAACAACACGCAGACACGATACAACACGGACTCTCTTAAGGACAGTCGAGTCCAACTCTCTTACCAGGGAGCCATAGATGAGTCTCTACTACTGCAACAAGGAGAAACAGATACGAGCGGGAGGTGGGATGCTCTAAAAACAACGATCACGAACTGTGCCAAAAACGTTTTAGGAGAACGTCGTGGCAACACCAGATCTGGCTGGTACGACGAGGAGTGTAGACTTGTGAATGAACGCAAAAACTGCGCATACCGAGCAATGCAGCAGAAACAAAGAACACGGGCATGCGCAGAAGAATATCACCGGTTCAGACGAGAAGAGAAACGAGTTTTCAAGCGAAAGAAGCAATTGTGGGAGGACGCCAAAATGCAAAAACTCGAGGCAACCAGAGTGCGTTACGGACCCACAAGACAGTTTTACCAAGCGATAGCAGACCACCGAAGCACCTTTACTCCGAAGGTGACCTGCTGTCGCAGCAAGGATGGAGATTTGGTCAGCAACCAGCCAGAGGTCCTCTCGCGGTGGGCTCAGTACTTCGATGAATTACTAAATGATCAGTTTAACGAGGAGCTGGAGGCTCCACCAGCAGATGAAATCATGCTTCAGCCACCTAGCATTGAAGAACAACGAAAGGCTATCCGTCGCCTCAAGAACAACAAGTCGCCTGGCACGGACGGAATAACAGCCGAACTGATCAAAAACGGAGGCGCAAATCTAGAGAACGAAATTCATCGACTGATATCTGAGATATGGGATAGCGAATCGAGCCTTGTGATTGGAATCTTGGTATCATCTACCCCATATACAAAAAGGGAGATAAGTTAGACTGCAGTAACTACAGGGGTATTACGGTGTTGAATATCGCCTACAAAATATTCTCCCTCGTTCTTCAAGAACGACTTGACCCATACGCTGAAGAGATAGTAGGAAACTATCAGAGGGGATTCCGAAGAGGGAGATCAACCACTGATCAGATCTTCACCATGCGGCAAGTCTTGGAGAAGATGGCAGAGTACCAACAAAACACTTTCCATCTCTTCATTGATTTTAAAGCCGCATATGATAGCATAGCCAGGGTAAAACTGTATCAAACCATGAGCTCATTTGGAATCCCGGCTAAATTAATCAGACTTGTAAGAATGACCATGACCAACGTCACTTGTCAGGTGAAGGTGGATGGAAAACTCTCAAGTTCCTTTGCTACCACCAAGGGACTGCGCCAAGGGGATGGACTTGCCTGCATACTCTTCAACCTAGCGCTAGAGAGGGCCATCCGAGACTCGGAGGTGGAAACTTCGGGGACCATCTTCTATAAGTCAATCCAGATCCTGGCATACGCTGATGATATTGATATTATTGGTAGAAGACTCTCCTATGTAGCAGAAGCATACCAAAGGATCGAGCAAGCGGCGAATAACCTCGGACTGCAGATAAACGAGGGAAAAACCAAGATGATGGTGGCACCATCAGCGGCCCTGCCAACAATTGCCGAAAGCCTACGCGGGGCATTTTCACCTATCTTGGGTCAAAGGTCAGCACCGACAACAACATTGAAGATGAAATTCGCGCCACGGTGCTGGCAGCCAACCGGTCATATTACAGTCTGAGAAATCTCTTCCACTCACGATACCTGTCAAGACAGTCGAAGCTGGGACTATACCGAACATACATAGTACCAGTGCTCACATACGCCTCCGAGACATGGACTCTGTCCAAATCTGACGAAACCCTCTTAGCCGTGTTCGAGAGGAAGATGCTCAGGAGGATTTTTGGCCCCGTATGTGAGGAGGGACAATGGAGGAGCCGCTATAACGACGAGCTCTACGAGCTGTACGGCGACCTTACTGTCGTACAGCGAATAAGACTCGCCAGGCTCCCGTGGGCTGGTCATGTCATGAGAATGGCACCGGACGACCCAGCCCATAAAGTCCTTTTAGGCTGTCCCCAAGGACAGAGGAGGCGTGGTAGGCCTAAATTGAGGTGGAAGGATGGCGTAGACGAAGCCGCCAATAAAGCCGGAATACGGAATTGGACCAGCGTGGCGAGCGACCGTGAGCGGTTTCGGATAGAGCTTCGTCAGGCCAAGACCGCTCAGCGGTTGTAGCGCCACATAAGTAAGTAAGTAAGTACATTTTTAATAAAACGTTTATTTGTTGCTTTAGTATACGTGCACAGTGTGTCGCATCAATCAATCTCGATTCTCCGAAACCTTACTCAATGATCGGAACAAGTTGCGATCCGTTGAACCTTTTGAACAGGACCTTCCAAAACTGGAAGCGCTCAAGGAAGAAATCGCTCGTCATGACACAGCCACCCTCTTTCAGCTCGAACGCATGTGGATAGAAATCATCGGTGACCTCCTCCCGGGGGTGCTCGACCGGGATCCACTCGGCGGCGACTTCAGATGGATTGCCATGGCGTGCCAAGTTGACCCATTGGCGACACAAATATTCGCGAAACTTGGCTGCCTCGGAATTATCGTCTACCGCGGCAGTGTTGAACAATGTGGAACTGATAGTTTAAAGTAACGTGCATAAATGGCTGGTAAGGTAATAACGGGTATTTTTATGACTCAAAAGTTACCTAAAAAGATAGTACAATTCGTCACCATGTGCAGCACCGATCAGTTCTGGCGGGACCTTCATTATCTCCCGATACTTGTTCAGTTCTCCCATGAACGAGAACACGTACATGTAAAGGGGTGCACTGAAGGGGAAAAAGGCTAGTTTTTAGCAGATGCGCATACGAAAAACGTTCTTCCGCAACCTTACCTTTGGTGTCGTACGTGCAGTTCGGCCGCAAAGTAACACGGAAAGGTGTTGAGATTATCTCCCAAAACGGTGGCCAAGTTTTCTTTCGTTTCCGACGACACGGGACGTTCGTTGAAGAAGAATTTCTTAATCGTTTTCGCTGCCAGTTGTCTGTCCCGCTCGTTCCTAATGCGCAGCGTGGCCGGAACCATCCGGGACGGTTCGCTTGCGTAGAGTGGAAGTCTTTCCTCTATCGCCGACCACAGGACCAAACCTTCCGCGCTGGTGGTTCCCAGGATGAGCGGGATTTCCCGGGTGAAGCTCGCCTTGGCAGCGTCCACCGGATGGACAGTAAGGATGGCATCCTCACTGTCCGGTTGCTCGACGACCGGCGTGAACGGGAAGCGAATCAGTGTCGTTTGTTCGAGTTCGGTCATCACTTGGCTTTGGATGGCGGTCATTTTTTCGGCCGACGCTTGCATTAGCGTGGCCAGCTTTTCCACGTCGGTGCTGTCCTCGGCCGTACCCAACAGTTTCGCCAGCCTACGGGCACGTTCGGCCGGTTCCCGCTGCCATAACCACTCGTTGTACGCCGTTCCGCTTTGCGCGATGGCTTTGTGGAAGTATTGCCTTGAAAACAAACGATTGCAAAATGTTACAAAGCTACTGGATTGGTTTCCCACTCATCCCCATACCCTCACCTGGACGGCTCGCTCAAGTAGTGCAGATGCACCGAAGCTCCACCGGCACTGTCGCCAAAGATGGTTACATTGTTCGGGTCACCACCGAACCGGTCGATGTTCTCCTGCACCCACCGGAAGCTCATCCGTTGGTCTTTCAGTCCCGCGTTGCCCGCGATTCCGACACTCGGCAGCGATAGGAAACCGAGCGGGCCGAGGCGATAATTGAGCGAGACGACGACCGCACCCTGCTGCACCAGATACTCCGGGTCGTACAGGGCCGAGTGGCCGGAACCGGTGTAAAATCCTCCCCCGTGCACCCACACCATCACCGGGAGGAGTGTTTGCGGTTCCAGCTCCGGGCTGAACACGTTCAGGTAGAGGCAATCTTCCGATTTTCGTTCGAGCCGCACCTCATCCGAGTAGCTGCTGGGACCGTCCACGAGACACTCCAGTGGGTCGACCGGAAAAGATGCCAGCGGAACCGGCGCCCTGAACCGCAGCTCACCGATCGGTGGCTTTGCGTAAGGAATTCCTTTGAAAACGTAACAATCGTGTCCATTTGGCAGTGAACCCTTGATTCCGACGATTCTACCCGGCTGCAGGGAAACGGTTATCTTGCTTTCGGCCATCGCTTTGCTGATAACACGAAACACGGATTTCACTGGAAGGAAGCTGTGCGGTTTCGATTCTTTCCCGGTGTTGCTTGAACAAACACTGGGTTCTTACTGTTCGCCAGAATTGGACATATGGCTTTTATAGCCGGTCCTAAAGGACGAGCTCCTTTATAAGAGCCCGACTCGCATAGCGAAAGAAGAAGAAGTTCGCCAGAATCGTCCCACGTTGACTAGCCACCGAGAGAGTCGCTTATCTTCCCGAACTTGTTGTTTGCGATGCTGAGTGTGGGGTGGGCCACTTGCAAGATGATCGAGCCGGAGTGTTCTCCTCGGAAGCATCTTCCCACACAGACACACACACACACACACACTCCACAGCGATATCGAGAGTTCCGGTTAAAGTGTTTGGATATCAACCGGCAGCCGCAAATGATGGTTGATCCGGTGAAAGAACGGATTGACTTCTGGCGCGGTGTCTATCGGAAGTGGAATGAAGATTTTCTCAAAGTCAAACTTTAGGATCAACTTCGTTCCAGAGAGAGGAAAAACATGTAGGGGTTGGTGAAAGGGCAAAAGAAACGAATTGTTACGGACGGACGATAGGTCTCGTTCGAGTTAGAAAATCGGTTCTCAAATTGGCATGTCAAAATATAAAATTTACACACAGACAAGAAAATGGAAGTAAAGGATGGAACAAATAACCAACAAAGATGGCCAGAAAATGCTTGAATTGGTCAGAAAAAGTTGTTGGTTTAACACAGAACAACCACGAGTAAAGTTTAGGATAAACGCATAGCCTAGAAACAGCGATTACTGCTGTCGTTGCACCAATGCAAACTCGCATGTAGATTATGATAAAGGAAACGATTGTTACTTTCGGTACCAAGTACAATCGTGGATCAAAATACACATGACTTCCCGGATACTATTCATCGGGAACGAGATGTGTAAGCATGCGTGCAACGATAGCGCTAAACGTATGGCGCGACAAATATTAATGATTAAATCAAAACATGGCTTGCTCAACGCGTGGGAGCAAAGACCGGGAAAGCGAGATCGCTTAAGGCTACAAAGTCGAAACGCCACACGTATGCGTACGCTAACCAAATTCCAACATTGTAGAAGGAATCGCGAGCGGGCGCGATATAACAATGTTGTAACAAGTACAAAATTCAGCATAACCAAATTCCAACATTGTAGAACGAACGATCGCGAGAGGGCGCGATATAACATGTTGTAACGAGAACAAAATTCAGCTAACCGAATTCCAACAATATAACATTGTGGAAAGAATCGCGAGCGTGCGCGATCTAACAATGTTTTATCCAGTACAAAATCCAGATAACCGAATTCGAACGATACAACATTGTAAAAAGAACGAACGATCGAGCGAAGCAAGAACGCGTTGACAAACAATTTTCAGTTGTTTACTCGATCGACATAATGGTCCAAGCGTGTGACCAAATCATGCGAAAGTCAGTGAGTCAGGCCAAGGCATACGCATCTAAACCAAAACAACAATGTAGTTACAAATGGCGCTGTTCGATTTCAAGTTCAATAGAAAAACTGCGAATATGTTCGAACGAGCATGAATGAACAAGTTGGAACAGGAATTTACGTTAGTTCAACGCAAATGCAAACAAGTCTGGATTCTGGAGTGAGATCTTCTAACTCGCTCGCGCTCTTTAGTCCATAGAAACCATTTAGGTATATAAGACGGACAAATTTGGAATAAAATCAGACTTTCATGGGAATCCATCCGAGGCGGTCACCTTGACCGTCTTGGTACGAGGCTCGGGGATGTTCTCATCATCTTAACCTCGACGCTTTAGAGGAAAGGAAGTTCGGTCTAATCATTTTTTACCCTTTCAGCAACCTTACCCTAAGGACTTAGGAAATCTTGAGAGCGTCCCCTCCGGCGTCGGCGTAGTCACGGCACGGACCAAACTCTCCAAAGATCCAAGGTTCTATCCCATCCTCGGTCGCGATTTCTCCGTCGTCGGCGTAGTCACGGCGCGGACCGATCGTACCGAAAGCCAGCTTCCTAACCCTATCCGAAAGACTTAACGATAATTCGTCGGAATCTCTCTCCGCTGGCGGCATAGCCACGTCGCGGACCGAATTCTCGGTTATCGTCAAGTCCAGGTTTTAGCATCACACGTTGTTTTCTCCGGTGTCGGCATAGTCACGGCCCGGACCGAACACGTTGATACTAAAGCCGAAGGAGTCAAGTTCACAGTAAAAGGTGTTCGCGTTGGAGCCGACTAACGCACACGGTCAAGCTACCTTCGCGCTTGATCGGACAATTCCACGTCGTTACACGACTAAAGGTACGTTGTGTACAACACAGGATTAATGGGGGTATATATTTTTAATAAAACGTTTATTTGTTGCTTTAGTATACGTGCACAGTGTGTCGCATCAATCAATCTCGATTCTCCGAAACCTTACTCAATGCTCGGAACAAGATGCGATCCGTTGAACTGTTTGTAGAGGGCCTTCCAAAACTGGAAGCGCTCGAGGAAGAAATCGCTCGTCATGGCACAGCCACCCTCTTTCAGCTCGAACGCATGTGGATAGAAATCATCGGTGACCTCCTCCAGGGGGTGCTCGACCGGGATCCACTCGGCGGCGACTTCAGATGGATTGCCATGGCGTGCCAAGTTGACCCATAGGCGACACAAATACTCGCGAAACTTGGCTGCATCAGAATGATCGTCTACCGTGGCAGTGTTGTATAATGTGGAACTGAAAGTTTAAAGTAACGTGCACAAATAGCTGATAAGGTAATAACGGGCATTTTTTGTGGCTCAAAAGTTACCTAAAGAGATAGTACAATTCGTCAGCATGTGCAGCACCGACCGGTTCTGGCGGGACCTTCATTTCCTCCCGAAACTTGTTCAGTTCTCCCATGAACGAGAACACGTACAGGTAAAGGGGTGCACTGAAGTGGGAAAAAGACCAGTTTTTAGCAGTTGCGCATACATCCGTACTTCCACAACCTTACCTTTGGTGTCGTACGTGCAGTTCGGCCGCAAAGTAACCCGGAAAGGTGTTGAGATTATCTCCCAAAACAGTGGTCATGTTTTGTATCGTATCCGACGACACGGGACGTCCGTTGAAGAAGAATTTCTTAATCGTTTCCGCTGCCAGTTGTTTGTCCTGCTCGTTGCTAATGCGCAGCGTGGCCGGAACCATCCGGAACGGTTCGCTTGCGTAGAGCGAAAGTTTCTCCTCTATCGCCGACCACAGGACCAAACCTTCCGCGCTGGTGCTTCCCAGGACGAGAGGGATTTCTCTGGTGAAGCTCGCCTTGGCCGCGTCCACCGGATGGACGGTAAGAATGGCATCCTCACTGTCCGGTTGCTCGACGACCGGAGTGAATGGGAAGCGTATCAGTAGCGTTTGTTCGTGTTCGGTCATCACTTGGTTTTGGATGGTGGTCATTTTTTCGGCCGACGCTTGCATTAGCGTGGCCAGCACTTCCTCGTCAGTGCTGTCCTCGGCCGCACCCAACAGGTTCGCCAGCCTACGGGCACGTTCGGCCGGTTCACGCTGCCATACCCACTCGTTGTACGCCGTACCGCTTTGCGCGATGGCTTTGTGGAAGTATTGCCTTAAAAAAAAAAACGATTGTAAAATATCACACAGCTGCCGGATTGGTTGTCCATCCATCCCCATCCCCTCACCTGGACGGCTCGCTCAGGTAGTGCAGATGCACCGAAGCACCACCGGCACTCTCGCCAAAGATGGTTACATTGTTCGGGTCACCACCGAACCGGTCGATGTTCTCCTGCACCCACCGGAAGCTCATCCGTTGGTCTTTTAGTCCCGCGTTGCCCGCGATTCCGACACTCGGCAGCGATAGGAAACCGAGCGGGCCGAGGCGATAATTGAGCGAGACGACGACCGCACCCTGCTGCACCAGATACTCCGGGTCGTACAGGGCCGAGTCGCCGGAACCGGTGTAAAATCCCCCACCGTGCACCCACACCATCACCGGGAGGGGTGTTTTCGGTTCCAGCTCCGGGCTGAACACGTTCAGGTAGAGGCAATCTTCCGATTTTCGTTCGAGCCGCACCTCATCCGAGTAGCTGCTGGGACCGTCCACGAGACACTCCAGTGGGTCGACCGGAAAAGATGCCAGCGGAACCGGCGCCCTGAACCGCAGCTCACCGATCGGTGGCTTTGCGTAAGGAATTCCTTTGAAAATGTAACAATCGTGTCCATTTGGCAGTGAACCCTTGATTCCGACGATGCTACCCGGCTGCAGGGAAACGGTTATCTTGCTTTCGGCCATCGCTTTGCTGATAACACGAAACACGGATTTCACTGGAAGGAAGCTGTGCGGTTTCGATTCTTTCCCGGTGTTGCTTGAACAAACACTGGGTTCTTACTGTTCGTCGGAATCGTCCCCCGTTGACTAGCCACCGAGAGAGTCGCTTATCTTCCCGAACTTGTTGTTTGCGATGCTGAGTGTGGGGTGGGCCACTTGAACGAAGATCGAGCCAGAGTGCTCTCGGAGGCATCTTCCCACACGAACACACACACTCGCCATCGATATCGAGAGTGCATCGCGCGTTGAAGCAACAACTATGTCGCTGTTAGCGCCAAATTGAGGAAGTAAACACCCCGCCTTATTGCCGGTTTGATTGTTTGATTGGCCTTGATCTTAACCCCCCGTGTCCGACCGGCACAAATTTGGCGAGTGGCAAGTTCGTTGTTATTTTCGGACGTGGGTTGTTGTTCAATTTGCGAATTTCGTTTTTGTTTTTCTTTTCAGGCTTTTTGCTAATTTTCGCCAATCAGCCACAATCTGATGGAGGCAAACTGCACGGTTCGAGTGTCGTCTGGCGTGATCCGAGGCGTAACGGCACCGCTACCGAACGGCGAGCCCTGCTTCCGGTTCAAGGGAATCCCGTATGCCGAACCACCGGTCGGAAGTCGTCGCTTCCGTCCGCCCCAACCGTTCAAACAACACGCCAAGCCCGTACCGCTGGATTGTAGCGTCGAACGATGCGTCAGTTTAGCCAGCAGCTACCTTCCGCCGGATGCTATCGGTTCGGAAGATTGTTTGTTTTTAAATGTTTACACACCGATAAACCCGACGGTGGTAGACGGCTGTACGGGAACCCTCCTACTGCCCGTGATGGTCTGGCTGCACGGTGGAGCCTTCTGCACTGGGAGCGCCGATTCGACGGTATACGACCCGGAGTGGCTGGTGGCGCAGGGTGTCGTCGTCGTAACGGTAAACTATCGACTCGGACCGGCTGGATTTTTGTGTTTACCGTCGGTGGGAATCTACGGCAATATGGGGCTGAAGGATCAACGGATGGCGCTCGAATGGGTGCGGTCAAATATCGGTCGCTTTGGGGGCGACGCTGGTAATGTGACGCTGTTCGGTGAAAGTGCCGGTGCGGTTTCGACCCATCTACACTGCCTATCGGAGCGGTCCCGCCACCTGTTCCACAAAGCTATCTGTCAATCGGGGGTTGCGACTAGTTCGATTACCTTTCAGAACGATCCGGAGCGAAAGGCAAGGCGGTTGGCGGAGTTTTTCGGCTGTCCAGAGGGTGCTTCTGATGACCTTGTGCTGGGTACGTCAACATAAAATGAAATGAAACGTTACCAACTTCGATCCAATATTGCAATACTCTTGTTGATTTACAGAAACGCTTATGAATGTGGCTCCGGACCAGCTTGCCAAACATCAGAAAGAAGCGCTGACCGTGTATGAGAAAACACTCGATTCGGTTTACCCATTCCGGCCAACGGTGGAAGTGCCCGAAGCGGACGAACCTGTAGTCACGGAGGATGTGATGGTTTTGCTGAAGCACCCGAACAGTGTGACCATCCCCATGATCATTGGAGTGACCAGTGAGGAGGCTCTGTACAAGATAAACACCTTCCGTCTGCATCTGGACCGGTACAGGACTGAAGTGACTCGCTTCCTTCCGGCCTCACTGAACATTCCATCGGACCGTCGACAGAAGGTAGCGCAAGACGTCATAGATTTCTACTGTTGCACAACCGGAATCGCTCGCTCCACCGAACTGCAGATGAGTAGAATATTTACCGACATTTTCTACCTCATCCCTGCGGTACAAGCGGCCGAGTTGCATTTAAAGCACCAGACTGGGTAAGGGACCTCTTTCAAGCGCAGGGGTTTGTACTATCAACACAATTGATTGATATGTGTGTGTGTGTGTGTATTTTTCAGGAGCATATTTTTCTACCATTTCACCGCAGAAACGGAACTGAACAAATTTCGCAAACTGTGGAAAGTGCCGGACGAACATCGGGGTGCCAGCCACGCGGACGACGTTTGCTATCTGTTCAGCTCGCCGTACTTCAATACCGACGCCATCGAACGGCAGTCCACGGGTTGGCAATTAAGAGAAACAGTGTGCCAGCTGTGGGCCAGTTTCGCAAAAACTTCCTCCCCGTGCGCTACGACAAATGATGGCGTTGTGTGGACTCCACTGGAAAGCCCGGGCCCGTCGGAGATTCAATGGATGGCGCTGGAGATTGGTAACCAAGGGGTAAAGATGAAGAGTCTTCCCAACAGGCGGATTCAATTTTGGAGAGAGCTATATCAAAAATATAACTGTTGGGAATAAACAATTCATGTAACTGTTGTATCATTAATAACCATGAATTAATTGTGCTTATTTATGAAAACACACAACTGAATGAGAAAATCGCTGAAAGTTCGATCTATAAAAATTATATAAAATTTTCCATTACACACAGACCTTTAAAAGTTATGAAAGGAATCGCTTTGATTTCTAAAATTAGATATGGTCCCATGTGGTACAAGAACTTACGTTTCATCCAATGAAGATGCAAGAGGTGGCTTATTCTGTATATTTATCCCTGGGGAGGAAGAAAGGAGGAAGAGAAGGGACAGTTCTCGGTACATTTGGGCACGGATTTAGCCTTGCCCAAAAATTGCGCCGGTTTCCAAATCAATGATAAACGGTGCGCGATAAGGTGATTAGATAAAACGATAAAAGTTTAAAAAAGCGCACCAGGAAATATGTTTTCGAGCATAATTAATTCACCACACACAGTTGTGTTCCTTTTTGTAAGCGACCGAAAGTTCAAGAGCGGTGTTGCTGATCAAATATCGAGAAACATTAACCGAACGGTGTACGACAAAGTGGGTATGATGTCATGGCAAGTATTTGCCAAATCTCGCACCAATCGGAAGAATCCGCAGTCATTCCCCGGGGCGGCGTGATTTTTCTTTTTGCTCCCTCTGCCCATATCTTATCAACGTATCTTTTGGAGCGGAGATAGAGTATACTTCTAAGCTTCAACCGACCAAATCCGGTGGGTGGCCCGTTTAGTTCGAAGCAAACTGCCCGACAGGATGGTTATCCGCAAGCTGTACGTTCCACCGACGGTCGTAAAGAGAGATCCAGTTCCGCCGCGCGTGGATCCGAGCTCTTTGCCTCCGGCCAGCGCCTATCAGGTAAGAGTGAACGTTGAGTGCACGATTATGTAACTTAGTTTCAAACAGGTTCTCCTTTAGCCCCCTTCCAGCGATCTACCGTTGATCGTCGATGAGACGAGTGTGCCGAATGGCGGTGAGCCGCTCGTGTTTGCGGACGATGTAGAGCTTACCATCAAGCCGGGGAAGATTGTTGGCCGCCGGAAGGTAACCGCAGCTAACAAGGAGTATTACTCCTACCAGGGTATTCCGTACGCGGAACCGCCGTTGGGTGAGCTGCGCTTCAAGCCGCCGGTTCCAGTGGAAAAGTTCTCCGAAGAACCGCTGGACTGTAGCCAGGAGCGGAGTATCTGCACTGCCTGCTTTTACCTGCCCGAAGGTGGCCACGGAACGGAGGATTGTCTCTATCTGAACGTGTACACAACGAGTGCTCCGAGTGGTCAGCCCGGTACGCTGATGCCGGTCATGGTGTGGATTCATGGTGGCGGTTTCTATACTGGCAGTTCGAGCACGAGTTTGTACGGCCCAGACTATCTGGTGCAGGAGGGCGTGGTTCTGGTGACGTTCAACTATCGACTGGGACCGCTCGGTTTCCTTGCCCTTCCGTCTGTCGGCATCCACGGCAACCAGGGACTGAAAGATCAACAGTTGGCTCTTCGCTGGGTGAAGGAGAACATTGTCCATTTCGGGGGCGATCCATCGAACGTAACGCTGTTCGGGGAAAGTGCTGGCAGTGCATCGGTGAACTGGCACTACCTCTCGCCAACGTCTCGCCAGTTCTTCCACAAGGCAATCTGCCAGTCGGGTTCGGTGTTCTGTCCCTGGGGGTTGCAGTACCAGCCGGAGCATAAGGCACGCAAGTTGGCCTCGGTGTTGGGCTACGAGGGAGACGATGATGCGGGAGTTTTGGGTACGTATAAAAGTAACTACAAAAGTCGGTGAGTCATAATCGATCCTTCGTCCACCTTCAGAAACTTTGCGAAACGCTTCGGCCGAAGATTTAGTGGCGAATGCAAACAAAGCGTTTGAGGAGGCTGAGAAGAGCATCTACTTTGCGTCACCGTTCATTCCCTCGATCGAGGACGCTACCTCGGAGGATCCGATCATTCCGCAGCGTGGTGAGGAGCTGCTGAAGCAACCCAATGTGACATCGATTCCTTTGATATATGGGGTAAACAGCGGTGAGGGGTTGTTATGGAATGGACACATGCATACGATGCTGGACGTGTTGGCGAGTAACCTGGGCATGACACTGCCGCTAGATTTCGGAATCCCGCGCGATACGGCACCAGCCGTGTTGGAGGAAATTCGTCAGTTCTACTTCCAGGATCAACCGATCAGCCAGGATACGGTTCTACGCATGTTGGATCTTTTGGCTGACGTTGGTTTCAATTTCCCCGTGTTCAATGCCGCTGAGTTGCATTCTCGCTATCAGCAGGAGTAAGTTTTTGGCATATTCTGGAGGACAGTTTAGTCAAGGACCTAGTATTTACATGCCAATTTCGAATTCTTTCTCAACAGAGCTCCACTGTACTTCTACAATTTCGCATACGAAAACGAGCTGAACCAGATGCGCAAGTTCTTAAACGTACCGGAAGGAACCCCGGGAGCCTGCCACGGTGACGAGCTGCCGTACCTGTTCAGCGGTTCCGAGTTCCATGTGCAGGTGCAGCCTGATTCCAGCGCCGGACGAGCTCGTTCGTTGCTGTGCCAGCTTTGGACTAACTTTGCCAAGTTCAGCAACCCTACGCCGGATGAGCAAGTCGACAGCATCGGCTTCCGATGGGAACCGGTCGCTCCTACACCCTCCGGCGAACCGTTCGTCCTGAAGGCCCTCGAGCTGAACGATCCAGTGTGCATGCTGGAGAATCCGTTGCACGATCGGATACAGTTTTGGAGGTCGCTGGCCGAACGCTATAACCCGACACTGCTGGGCTAATCGCCCTAGGGTCTGGGATTTTGCTGAGCGTAATCCCCGGGATTATTTTTCTTCGATTTTGAGATGCCGCCCCGTTTGGGGAGAGTTTACGGACACACAAAACCTTAGCTATAAAACACCGCCGACCGCCGTCGTGTGGGTGACAGATAAGGCTCGCGTTTTGATTGCTTACGCCGCAGAGAGATATCCGAAATTGTGGTGAGGTCTCCGTTTCAGGTTGGCTGCCAAGATAAGACGGTGATATACTTTTATTTTTTGGCCCGTATCTGCCGCGGCATTGTTTTCTCGGTCAATGTTAGCGCAGGGCAGAGCATTTATGCAACCCGGCTGCAATCGGTCTTTGCGCAAATCATTCCGCTTAAGTAATAAGGGTTGAGGGCAGACGAGACGTAGCGGTTCTTACTCACACGCTAAGTCGGGTGTAATAAAAATTCACTTTCGCAATCCAAATGGCCGATGACGTCTCGCAGTGCGCCAGGGTGAGGGAACTGCTTGCAGACGGTTCGTTTCGACAGTGAAGTTAAATGGAGACGATACAAAACAGAAGGAAATAATCATATGCTAATCATACCTGCAGTTGTTTTGTCAACTTACCACCTCGTTCGTTCTAATCCACCGAATGGATCTCTTTATAAAAGAAACAACGCCATCGGACGAATGCAGTCTACAAACGCAGTTGCATGGTGATACGGTGGGCAGTTAGTTTACCGTCCGTTACTTTAATTGATTTCGGTGACGATGGTTATGCGAAATGTTCGCAAGCATGGTGCGTCGAGTTGCCTAGGTAACGGAACGCAGCAGTACGATGTAAGTTTGTCAGACTTTGGTTGGATGATTGGGCAACGAGCGTGTTCTAGCTGTTTCACATTGCAGGCTTCTTTTCGAGTGATGGTGAAGGTGGTACAGGGGTCAATTTACGGTACGAAAGATCGTCTCCCGAACGGGCAGCCGTACTACTGTTTCAAAGGTATCCCCTACGCGCAGCCTCCGATTGGAAAGCTTCGATTCGCATCTCCGGTGGCTATCGAAAGATACAACGTGTCGTACCTGGACTGTAGCCGCGAACGGAGCAACTGCATGGGTCGAGATGTGATAACCCGCGACATATCCGGATCTGAGGATGGTCTGTTCTTGAATGTATATACACCGCGAATCGTTAGAGATGGATCGTCGGGCGGACTGCTGCCGGTAATGGTGTTCTTTCATGGTGGTGGAATGACGGGTGGCAATGGAGGAAGCGGCCTCTACCTGCCGGACTATCTGGTGCAGGAGGGTGTGGTAGTTGCCACGGTTAACTATCGCCTTGGAGTGCTTGGATTTCTGTGTCTACCGCATGCGGGCATTGAAGGGAACGCTGGGTTGAAAGATCAGGTGAGGATAAGTAACCGTTGGTAGGATATTAAATCGTTGTTGCATGCGGTTTTCTCGAACCACTTTCACAGCGTATGGCGTTGCAGTGGATCGCTCAGAATATCACAACGTTTGCTGGTGACCCGAACAACGTAACCATCTTTGGGGCAAGCTCCGGTGGAAGCAACGTCATGATGCACTGCTTCTCCGAACTTTCGCGACCATTCTTTCACAAGGCAATCGCGCAGAGTGCGACTGTGTTTGCGGATCTGATTTACCAAAACGAACCGGAAAACCGGGCTCGTTCCCTGGCGCGCATCTTCGGATACGAGGGTTCATCGGACGAGGGAGCACTGGCAACACTCCGGGACGTGCCGGCACACCGTCTCTACGAGGCCCAGTTTCTCGTTCTGTCCGATCGAGAGCGTGAGTATGGACCTATCTTCCACTTCCCGTTCACTGCCGTCATTGAGCGGAAGGAGTCCCGGGATGCCGTTCTACTCAAGACTCCCATGGATTATCTGCGAGAGCACGGCAGTATCCCGGTGCCGGTCCTCTGCGGATACAATGATAAGGAGGGCATTATGGAGCTGGTAGACACGATCAAAACAATCTCCGTGTACAACCGTCAGCCAGAGAAGTTTATCTGTGGCTCGTTCAATGTGGACTACTTTAGCCCGCTTGCTCGAGCCCTCGGGGAGGAGTTAAAGCGACATTACTTTGGCGATCAGCCGATCACACGCGACAACCTGCACCACATGGTAGACCTCCTATCGGACCGTTTCGTTGTAGGCTATTACGTGCTGTGTCATTTGTGGAATACCTACCAGCCACAGACACCGTTCTACTCGTACCGGTTTGCCTTCGACGGCTCGTTGAACAAAGGCAAGGAGTTGCTTAAGTTCCAGCATCTGCCGGGCGCATGCCACATCGATGAGGTGTACTACATCTTCAGCTCACCGTTACTTCGGACGGAAATTCCACCGACCGACCAGGCGCACGCAATGCGTCAAACGATGGTTCGTATGTGGACCAACTTCGCCAAGTACTCCGATCCGACGCCAACGCACGATTTAGCTCGTCTTCCGTGCCGCTGGGAATCGATGGTCGCGGTGCCACAGGGTGAAGAAAATCCACCCAACTACACCCTGCTTGCGATCGGCAACGAGGAGGTGAAGATGGACACGCTGCCGGAGTTGCAACGGTTGGCCAAATTTCTAGACATCCTTAAGCGATGCAATGGGTCAATAGATAACTTCGTTATCCCGCGTGTTGACGCTTGAAAGGACCTGCCTGAAGCGGATAATGTTAGCTAAATGAACATGCTCGTATGTGTGTACGGTGACATGCATTGTACCTTCAATTCCAGGTACTCGTTAATTTATTCCGCAAACCACCGAAACACGGCCAGTTTGGTGAGGCGGTAATGAATTTATAATTAATTGTTTGACATTGGACGGCGGTTCGGTGTGGTGCTCCGCATTTTGTGAGCCCAAGGCCGCCAAACTGAATTCATTAGTCGGTAATTTGAAGACGAAATTTGGAAGACACCAGCGTAGTGCTTTCTGAGGATCAATATTAGTAACAGGGAACTTTGTTCAGCGAGAGTATATATTAATTAGGTAATTAGTCTACCACATCAATGAAGTTTGCAAATGATTTTATATTGAAATTTATGCAGCAATCGGAGGAATAGTTAAATTATGTCCCGATGGTAACCTAAGGATGTTAAAGAATACTGTAATGCTGTAAAATGTATCCAAATAAAGTAGTTTGTTTATGTTTACAATTCCTTCAAACATGGAATGCAGGATCTATGAATAGAAATTTATTTTGATTGATGGAAACATTGGCGCAACAGTTACAAAGGATTTATTTGGTATTATTAAAACATGTACACGCTAAGCAACTCCAAAATGTACCAACCAGGATTACCAACAGTTATCCAATGAACGATTTTGGAATTTGAGAAGAAGTATGGAACGCCCACCAACAAATTTATGGTTACAAAAACTGTGTGAGATATATATAAAAAAACATTCAAGCTTGAAAAAGCTGCAAGTAACAGGTAAAATCTGAAGCTAAAATTATTATTTTCGTCACAACTGGTGCTCTTGATTTGCTGCTAATCAAAGTCAATGCCAAAAGCAACTTCGTTTCGTCTGCAAAAGCTTTGGAGCTGAGGCGAGACGAATAAAAATCTTTCAGTAATATCGGAATGATGATTTTTTAATGTCTCCTCTCCAAACCGGGCGGTGGGTAGGTGTGTGTAGCGGTAAAACTATGAACCCTGGCACACCATATTCGCCGACGGATCGTGGATCAAACAAGTTCGCGCGCTGACGAATGATAAATAATTAAGTTGTCAGCGGCAGGGGTTCCCAGGGAGGGTGCGAATGGGAGTGGGAAGTTACGGTGCTAATTTAAAAGCACGACGGTTGTTTTGCTGCCATCGCATTTGGTGGTTGTTTGCTGCTCCTGGTAGAACGTTTAGTCTTTTTCATATAAGTCAATATTTTAAGCAATCATTTGGACTTCATAAATATGATTAAAATGTTTGTTAAACATGTGCCGATTTAGTGTTAATATTTTGATTATTTTAATCCCACTTGTTTTTGTACAACCAGCGATACATAAATAACTTGTGGTATAGGAGCGGTAGATTCTCATCAATAAGATCAACATCAAACTTCAATAAAATGCATTGGAAAGAAGGCCCTAAAATCTGAGCCGTGTTGTAAATCAACGCGATTCACTGGTTTGGAAAAAAATGTGTTTTGCACGGTTCGACCGATTAGGGAAAGCTTTCCGGTTTTCGAGACTTGAAAGTCACTTCTTTCTCGATTTAGGCTTTGGAGTGCCGCAAAGCGTGGGGCTGTTTTGTTTCCGTTTCCATTATGAATCTAATTATTGATTCATTCAAGAGAAACGTAGATTCCGGCAGACGCATCCGGTGCTCAATAATGCATTAAGGAATAATTGATTTGTCTGTTTTTCGATGAAGTTTTGCTGGAATTTGTCGAATTTTGTAATTGATTAGAATTACGAAAAATGGTTGGTGAGTGGCAAAGTTTCTATTAAATCAAATAAAATAAATTATAGGGCCATCAGCATGCTTGGTTGATTAAAAAATTGTATTTCAGGTTTCGACGGTTTATTGTGCTCTTGAAAAGCTCTTATGAGACAAATCGTCAACTTGAATAAAATTAAGCATTCTGGTCAACTTGATTCATAATTCACACGCGCGACGTGGCCTTACGTACCTCCTCCGTAGTACACCGAGCGCCAGTCCATCAGATCGGACGGACCGACCATCGTGAGTATGGTTCAAAATTCTCAGGTGGCCCATCTGTGCCGGGCGAGCGATAATATTACGTGAAGGAAAACCGTGCGTGAGCCGTAATGGCATGACAAATGGCGAAGGCAACCGCCTCCGAATTTGGTAATAATATCAGCAGCAGTAAGTGTACTTGACGGGGATCCTTCCAACCCGGTACAGGCTCGCCAGGACCAGTTCCCTGTTCTACTAACTGTGAACCGGTTATAGCACACACGACGGCCGAACTGCCGAACCGGTGGTATTTCTCCGTGCGAGAGAAACACTCATCATTGCTCCGGGAGTGAGTTTAAATAGCCGAGAGATCGCGTAAACAAAAGCGCACAACACTCCAAACTTGCTATTACTGTCGAATGATAAATATTTAATAAAATCGTGGAAAGTCTAACTGGAGAGAAAGCTCAATGTAACGTACAGTTCCTCCGGACAGCTGTTGGCGGCCTCCTTCGAGACTTGTGAGACAAATTTTCCCCGAAAAGTGAGTGGAAATAATGGCGTCTCTCGATAGCAGTGAGGAGCGTAAGGAATCCTGAGTTTGAAAGAGAGTGAAATATTTTGTTGTGGTGAGCAGATCGTGCGAGATGAGGCGCCTCCATCGCAGTTCACTAAAAGTTTCTCGACCATAAACAACTGATTTAAACATGGAGGAATTTTTGATGAGTCTCTACTTTGATGTTCTTTGAAAAAATGAGTTAATGATTAGGCATCCTTTTTTAGTAATTACCAACAACTTCTGCATGTGTTTAACATAAAGAGATGAATGTTTACTAACTTATTTATAACGGCCGTTTCTAAATGTTGTTCCCTTCTATAAGCTTCATTCACACTGAAAACGAAATGTTCTACAAGAAAATCTTCCCGAACCGAATTTTCATAATCAAATTAACACATATCAAGTGGAGTTGTTAAAGAAGCTTTCAAATTTAAACAAACATCCATCCTTACCTCACCGCTTTCCATATCGAACAGGGTGAGGTTTACTTCTCACTGCTCGCCGCAATCCGATGTTGTTTTCGTCATGTTCCCCCATGCCGCGCGCCCCTTTTCACCTGCACCCTTGGTCGGCAGTCGGGCGGGGAGAATAAAACACACTTTTCGCAGCATCGAACGGTTCAGTCCAGGTTTGGCCGCGCTTCCCGACAGTGGTGCGTTCTCGCGCTGGTGCGCCTTTCTGGTGTGTATGTTATTTTCGCAAACGATGTCGACTCGCTCCGAGCTACCTTCGCCGTGCTGATGCGTGCGTGCCGTGCGTGCACTAGTGCGTGGAATCCTGTGTGTGTACACGGTATGGTGGTGAACACGGTGCACCGACCGACCGTTAGAGTAGTGCTGCAACGCAACCCATCGTGCTGTGAAGTGAGTGTTTTAGCTGGCAACCGGTTGCATGCTCGATACCACCCGGTTATCCTGGGATTACGTTGGTCTGGAGTGTTTTTCATTTAACAATTGATCCGTTGTGTTAATGGTTACGGAACGCGGAACGAATGTTCTTGTGTGAAGTAGGATTTTCGTCACGAGCCCCTTTAAAATGCCTAGTACGTACTACACTGCTTTACGCTGGCCGCAGTTGTAATGCAGTGGCCCGTTTTATATCCACCGACATGCCAAATGTAAGCACACACTGTGCAGCGACAAGTTGAAGGAAGCCGTACACTGTGCCATCACTTTGGTGAAACACTAAAGCGGGGGGAAAACTTATCACCTCCTATCTGGCAGCGAAGTGCGAGTGGGTGGCCCCCGGGTGGCAAGTGGAAGAATGGAAGGAAGACTTCCAGTGGCAGACTAATAATAATAAAAAAAAAGATCAATTACTCAGGAACGATCGAGCGCCATTTGGGTTGGCCTCCCGTCGTCGTCATAGTCGTCGTCGAGGGCTATTAAAAAAAACATAACACCCCACAGCAGGAGTGCTGTTTTCCCGAGCAGTCAATTAATTAGAAAAAAGAGGAGTTTGACTAGTGCTTCACCCACCCGCTGGCCGGGTATCGTCATTTGGTAAAGGGTTGGGGTAGACACTCGAGAAAAAATTGGGAACCACTCCGCCACCGAACCACCGTTTCCGACAGAGTGAGTTTTACCTTTTGCCTTGTTTGTCGGTGTATGTGAATAGGTTGTTTATTGGTAGCTTCTACTAATAGTATCCCTCAGTTTTTTGTTCCCATTTTCCTGTTCCGGGATGCTTTATTTTCAATGTTTTATATTGTGTACCTGTCGGTGTTACCCACAACAACTTCGACAGCCGTCCGATAAGACTTATCGATTGTCTGCCGTCCAGAAGAGGGAAAAGGTCGTGCCATCGTAAAACATACCGAACTGGGCGGAATGGGATAACATTTTTTGTCCCAGGATATAATACCTTTACCACCCGAAACGTTACATTCGATGCAACAAAAACGGGTTATCCCCAGGACAACGTGGACGGTGAAGCCGTTTTTAATTAAATCGTTTTCGGCAAACAATCGATCGGATTTGGACAGGTGTGGAAAAGCATTAAATTTAGATCCGCTCCCGAATGGGTTGCAGAAGATGGGAAAAGGATTCGCCCTGGTATCCCTGGTCCCATCTGGCCCGGTAGCCAACCTGACAACCTTGCGGTTTCCACGAAATATGAAACGGCTGCTGTCCCGAACCTTCTCGCTCTCGGATTCGCTTTCCGCGTGGAAAATGTAAACCTCGCGCAAAGAAAGGAAAGAATGATGGTCACAATGGGACGCTTCAACCTTGCGCTGATTGTTCGCTGGTGCTTCGTTTCTGGTCTGCACGGGGTTCCTTCGGTTTCATTCGCCATTCAGTCTACTGAAGTTGACTCCCGAGTGTTTTATTACGAGCGCTAAGACCCACTTTCCCGACTGATGACCCCGGGTGCACTGGAAGCTGGACGATGCAGCCCACGGACGACGATGAAACTAATAAAGTGTAAGTAGAGTTAATTAATTTAGCTCCACTGTTGTCCTCGCTGTCGCGCAAATACCGTCTCGAGAGTTTTAAGTCAAAGGCCTTCCAAGTGGGTCTCTTCAAAGGAGGGATAGGAGACAGGAAAATGCAACCTTGAAAAATATAATGATGAAATAAAAAGGGATGCTGCGACACGGGAAGGTTTGAGGAAATCGGCAAAAGAGTCTACAAGCCCAACTCTTCTTACGGTTTTTTTCGTATGAAAGGGTAGCTTCGTGGAAAGTTCTCTGATTTCAGGGGAAGGTTTTTCTCGTTTCAATGTTGTTGCCAGGAGATTCCAAGAATCGACCAGTGTTGCTACAAATTAAATTGTTTGAACAAAGAACGTTCCAAGGAGGATTCCATCACTTTCATACATAAGAGTTTGTACAGTAAAACGTGTTGTTTAAAAGAAGCAAAACATGTGCTTAGATTGCGAGAACAACCTACACGACATGTAAAAATCGATAAAGCTGTTTCAATTGCGAAAACTTTCACCATTAAACGGTTTAAATTTCTGGTCAAAAGTTGCGGAGCACATATACTTCGGTAAATCATACCGAATGCTTGACTCAGCTCGTTTCTTACCTTCCGCCGAACACATCGGCAAGATCGTTCCGTGAACGAACCTAATCCGTTCTGATATTTACCTCAACAGGGCTTTCCATTACTCGGCAGCGTCCTACATTTTCCTTTTAATGCCGCTTGTAACCGCATCTTTTCCGACCGTTTTCTCGCGATTCCGCTTTGGTGCTCGACCCTTACCACTTTCCACGCACAGATTTTCCGTTGCTCACGCGTGCGATTGAAGCTGGCGACGTTTGGCGTCGTTCAAAAGAGGTTCCCAGCCGCAATACGCCAAACCCAGTACAATACCAGCTGGTCTATTAATAAACACACATATGCACACACGGCGTTACCGAGGACTGCATGCAGCCCGAGCAGCAGCAGCATCATCATTAAGATATTAAGTCTCGAACGTCCCGTGCGTGGTTTTTCCCGACCCACTTCTTGCCCCGCTGGATGAAACATAAAATCAAGATTACTGCGGCTTTTACTGCAGTTCACCAAGCGCCAGTTTGAAGTTCGCCAAGCGAGAGGGAAATTAAAATTATAAGTATTTTCCAACTAAGCCCGCTCCCCCTCCCAAACCACCCAAATGGGGAAGTAATCATTAAAGGAATTTTGCGCAAGCAAACGCGCAAACAAGTGAGCAAATAGGAAGAAACACTCTGCGGTGGACTTTCCAGCCAAAGGTAATTGCATTCGGAAGTAGCCGAGAAATGAGGGAAAAGGTAGGGAGCGTCTTTTTCACGCTGGGAAAACTGGGCTCAGATGGACGCGGGATGGAAGCATTTCACTTCAGGTACACTGTATTTCCGTGACGATGATTTAAACATTCCCTTGCGCTAGCAGTTCATTTTCGTTTCAATTTGTGTGTCCGTTTTGCGATGCTCAAGCAGACGTTGGGGCTGCAGCCGACATTGATGGAATCGGGGTGAAGAAAATAAATATTGTAAGTGCTACACGGAAGAACACGAGTACAAAATAAAACATCCTTCCAGCATCACAAGGCGCCATTTTGCGGCGTGTTGTTCATAATGTTGATAAAAGAAAGTGAAAAATAAGTTGAATCTCTAAAGAAGCAACTTTGTTGAACGCTTCAACGTCGTTTAAATACGCGCTATACGATTTTTCTGAACATTAAAGGTTGTGTAATGCGTGACACATCAGGTGAGACAGTCGTTGGATGAACGGGAGAGTGGTAAAAAATAGCTTTAAAACCCCAACACTGATCATTCCTGTTTATGATCAGAGTCTTTATTTTGGGATTTTCGTGAATAAATTTTTATTCACACACCAACAATGCTTACAAACGGTTATATCCGTTGTCTTTCCGATTACAAGCTCATAATGTTGTAAATTTTAATGATTTTGTCGCGCGTTCTCAGCGCACTAAATCTGTCCGCCAAGGAAACGAAGCACCGCCCGAGTCTTTTTAACAAAAGTGGACAACAAACGATGGTGTTGTGCGGGACAAAAACTTTATCCATTATGATGGACGCTTATCACCAGCGCGTAGCCAGCGGGATACTTCCAGGGTTCCTGTTTACAACCGTTCCCCGCCGAACGGTTTAAATTCACCCGCAATATTATCTCATCTCGGGCAATTGGCGTACCTTATTCGTGGGGCAAACTTTCGGTTCCATTTTCCGGCCTGCAGCGACCTGTCATCACTCGGAAGTAACGTCGCGCGCATAGCCAAAACGATGAATTTTTGGCGTGCGGCCGGACGGAGGCTCATAAACTCGTAAACCGAATTGGATTCCATTTCAAACACAATAAACCCGTAATCTCCCGGCGGTGCACCGGGCGGTTGGTTTTCATTTTTCCCTTTTTCCGGCCCGTCACTACGGTGTTGGTTTGTTTTGTCTCGAGAATGTTCCTCTTGGCCCTTTGGCAAGCAAATGGGAGGGTGTCCGGTGCTTTTTGGTGCGGGGCCAAGCTCCGAGAAAGGGAAGGGAATGGGCCGTCCTATTCTTGCGCGATCATGGATTTTCTTTTATCGGTTGCTTTTCCATCGAGAGAAAGTGAAAGTAATTTCTTCCATGTGTTCCGTTTCGGTGGATGGCCGGATGGTTTTTATGGTTTTTTACGATTTTCATTGTGTTTTTCTTCTTCATTTAGTTTCATGGTGTGTGTTGAAGGTGATCAAAATCAATGAGAAAAAAACTGTTAAAGTAGAGGTTAAAAGGAAAAAAAGGACGTATTTCAGTGAGCTGCATGTATAAATCAAAAAAATAGCAGAAAAATACACGACCTCCGAAAGGAAACAACTTCAATCGGCTTAAGGGCACCTTTTTTCGTTGCGAACGGATGCTATATTTACAACGAGCCGGGTGAGCCTTTCATCATCATCTTTATCGCGTTCGGTGCACGGTGGACCGAACATGATACGAAAACTGGATAATCCCGCACAGAACTCCTCCTCTGCAATCCGGCACGCTTGGGCGAGTTTTGGTGCGTTTGATTGTATGTATTTGTTTTTCTCACAAAAAAGCAAATGCTGGGGACACCAGACTGCGATCAAGTGGGATCCCTCCAACGCTCCCAGTGGCGTTCGAAGGGCCAACGGTCAGCGGATTCAAAACAAAAAAAAAGTTGCCAAACGTCGGTGCACGTTGGTTCAATTTTATTATGGTAATAAAAATGTATTTTCGCACATTTACCCCGCTGCGTTCTGCAACCGTTTGATGCTTGCCATGTACGTCTATTTATGTTTGTGTGTGTGATTGTTCGGACTGCCCCGCATTCGCTCGGATTGTGTTGATGATGCGTTTTAAAAGTGTCACGGCGGCGCACGAGCGCGTGATGCGATGGTGAAGGTCTATAATGATCGGTATAAGCGAGAAGCTGTCGGCTTTCGGGGGTTTCCTTCACTGGCGCTGGCCAAGGGCAGCGTTGTATGCACCAGAAATAAATCCATTTGTGAGTCGGCGTGAAACATGTTGAGGCGCAGAGGCGCACACCGAATGCCTGGTTGAAATAGGAGTTTTAACAGTCGATAGATTTATGTGTTTTACTCGGTTTTATTGTGTTGTTTGTGCAGGAAAAAGTGTTATGGTCGTTTTTCAACGCTTTTTAAATTTATGGTAAATATAATTTAGTTAGTATTTTATATAAACCTATTTCAAATGAGCTTTATTTGTTAAGCCAAAATGATTCAATAGAAATAGAATCGGGAAAATGAAAATATTTTTCATCGCTTCATACGCCTCGTATCTCACTGTGCGAGATTACCAGTCGTTTTTAAGCCTAGGTTGTCACATTTCTCACAGCATCCTACGGAAATCGAGCATCGAGCGAACGAGTCCAATGAAATGGCAGTTGAACAGCATAACAGCACCATTAAGTAGTTGCCTGCTGTCAATAGAATAAATTTTACAGTTAACCCACATTTCTCCTCGACATAGAAACGAAGGGAAACCCCATTTTGGCGGCTTACGGGAAGGGTAAAAATATCGAGCAATATTTACACAACCGATAGCTTGATGTGAATCCAAACCTCAACCGGACGGGACGTGCGGGATGCATTTAGTTGGAACTCGATTACGATTGAGGGCAGCTTCCGGGGCCGCTTCAGTCGGGAAAATGTGCACCATCATCATCAGCATCATCAGCCATTGATGGCGGTTTCGTGTGGAAGTATCTTTTTCTCTATCTCTTTTGCGTTCGTTGCGAGTGGATGGTGATGGGGATTCGTTTCGCTGCCGATAAGTGGTTCAAAAAGCATCCGAACCATCGGAATCTGGTGACAGTCTCGTGTGGATGAGTCGTTCGCCGTGGTTTGGGAGGGATTTTTCCACATATTCTCACCACCAGTAACGTTTGTTTCCGTTTTCCACACCCGTCATCATCATCTGGCTCGATTCGAAATAGTTTTAACGTACACTCCGGTGTATTTGTACTTTCTACCTTCGGTATCACCACACCCCACTTGCCCCCGCGGATTCGTCCCGTGGCAGATTTTATCGTGTCTCAACACTTCTGGGCACCCCGGAGCATGAGAACGAACAGTTGGGCCGGCTCGATTTTGTTGTGAAAATTTATTCGTGCGCTAAATTGTGCCACTAAACCGTTTCCGTTACGCTGCCATCGGTACGGAGGCTTCACGCGAGATGGTGAGCAATTTTACACTTTCTAGGTTGTGTGTGCGGGCGAAATAAATTGGCGATCTTTCAGAAGGGAAGAAATAAAAAGAAAAACATAACACGGAAACACGTGAAAAATGGCACCAGGCAAAACAACTTTGTCGACAAGCACAGCGCGTGAAGCGAATTAAAAAAGCGCACCCCGAAAAGAAAAGTTTTCCTTATTGGCGATTAGGGAAGCCGGACAGAAAAAGAGATGAGCGTATCATAGCGGGCTGATGATAAGTTTTATTGGATGCTCTAATTGAGTGGAAAGTTTCCTGTTGTTGTGTGCTCGACCAAGGGCGTGTGGCGGACGATCCCCAATCGGAATTGCCATTTTCATTGCCTTTTCCTTCTCTGACTCCATCGTCGTTGGCTTTTGCTTGAACTTTCGAAACAGATGCCAACCGATGGAATGGCCGATGGATGGTGTTTGTGCTAAGTGGGAGCTCTCGTGCCAGTACTCTGGCACTCTCCCACAGTGTGGTGCCGGAGCCGGCGAACTAATGGGTTATGAATTTGATACTGCATAATGCATTTAATGTTTGGCTCGGCGATGAAGTTGCTTCTGCGATCCAGTGAAATGTCGAATGGGAGGAAAACTCGCATCGTTCGAGCGTTCGTTGAAGGTCAAGGATTTCGATCGCAAGAAAGTAATGGAGTCTCGTGTTGTGTTTCTAACACAGTTTCCAGCTGTGAAGTACTGGGCGCCTCCATCTGGAAGGAAATGGAGGCGCCCAGTACCTCACAAGGATAAGTGAATAATGTTCAAGACAGGCCTGTTTTCCTCATTCCGTACCAGTTAGAAAAAAATGCGTTTCTTATAATCGATCGTGTTGTTTCAGACAACTTGAAAATTGAATGTCTACAGGCAATCAAGAGCCGTAATCCTAAAGCATGCAATAAAAAAAGGCATAATTAAAACGAGAACATTTCAACCATTTCCCGGCACAAACTGTATGCTATAACATTTTCTCAAGTATTCTTCGGCTGAAGATCCTTCACGATAAAATTCAATACCTTTTGCGTGCTAACGGGCTCGCCACAGCGGGTGATAGAGGAACTGCCAGCGGATAATTTATGAAGAGTAACGGGCGGAGTTAGTGCATCCTTACGGAAACTAGTGAAGCAACAAAAACGAAACCCTACGGTAGCACCGTACTCGTGGAAATACTTGTAATGAGAATGTGACATTGGTGTGTGGTCGTAAACTCGTATGAAAAGGGTCACCGTTGGGGGGCAAAAGAAAACTGAACGAGCTTTTCCTGTCAAGTGAAGCACTATTTTATCTATGTAACCTCAACGGATATAGGATCTGCTGGGTGCTCTCGTTGAATATGACAGTTTTATGAAATATTTTACGATTATTTTATTCATCGTTACATGTCAGGAAGTTTATAACGTTTTATTTTTATTTTTATTTTTCGCATAGTTTATGAAATTTCTAATCCAGGTAGATGGTGAGATCAAGTTTAATTTCTTCATCAGTAGAAGTAGTGTAATTTTATTTTCTTAGAGCATCTCTAATGCCTCCAACCAGTGCTTTATCTAACATCTTATTAAAACTTCATCATAATGTCAACCGTCAACCAGTTAAGCCACAGTAGATTTATCATTTCAACCAACCGCCTCGAGTGTGGGGATTTAGTTTGGCCCAATAAAGTTCAAAATCACTTGGCGGTGTGGTGTGGAAGTATCATAAATCGTTTAATTTTATGACATCTTCTCAAACTTTTACGGTCCCGGAACCTTAGTTTAACCTTCTATATGTGTGCGTGTGTTGTTGAGACGGTCGTAGAAAACGCGCTAGTCGGATGAACTTTAAATCCTTACCGCACATAAAGCACAGCATCCTTTCCCATCGTGGGAAGCGCCTTGAAAATCGGGGTTTCGCTTGAAAACACCGCACCGAATCATCGATATACGATGGCTTTCGGTGTTAAGCCGGCAAAGTCAAGTGTGTGGCACACATCGCATGGCTGAAAGCGCTTCGAGAAGCATCTCGGCCCGTCGGTAGCGCCGAACGGAAGAACTGAAGTGAATCAGCGACTTCGCCCAGACGTGGCCATGAAGTGGCGTATCAGCAGCACCGAGCACTATTGTGACGATGAAGAACCATCCCGACAATGATGGTGCATTTGTAACTGTGTGCATATGTGTGTGTGTGTTTGTGTGCGCCAGCGAAAATCAAATTGTAACAACTCCGGATGGAGCCAGCCTCATCAACACTTTGCGCGTTCGAAAGAGTGGAAAAGGCCCGGACCAGTTGCGGGCTTGGCAGATGTTACCGGTTCGATTGACACGTAGCTCACCCTTCGGTGGATTTCGTCGGCTTGATTAGATATTCAGTGCTGATCTGGCCGGGTTCATTTTTCTCGAATTTTCCTTCCGCGATCGATCCTTCCAACCGTGCACCGCTTTCCATCCAGCTGCTCATCGATTGGAAACTACTGACAACCTTTTGTTGCCAGGCTTCATTTCGAACACCTTCGCACAGCCGCCTTCGATGTTGCCTCCGGGGAGGTTATGGCGCAGGTAACGTTTGCTTAAGGCACCAGAATTCACTCAACAAAAAGGGCTTTCTTCGCAACGGGATATGCTTTCGAAATCGTCCCCACAGGAGAAGGCCCGCTTCCAGGGAACGGTTCGAACCGGTTCGTTGAGTTTTCTGTCCCGCACCATAGAAGCGAACGATATCGAAAATAATTGAAAGCAAATGTGAAAGCTTTTGTCTGCGGTAAGAGACGATCTCATACACACAGATCGTGGAGCCCACACATATCGCCGGAACGGAAATTGAGCCTGGCGACGAAGGTCGATATGCCGGTCGAAAAGGAAAGAAATGATGATACATCAAAAATTCATCACAAATATTAAAACAACGGTTCCACAGCACCCTCAAGGCTGCCGGGGGTGAGATTGCGGGCGAATGAAAGCCATGCTTCAATTTAGTCAAACAAACTCCCATCCCATGCTTTCTTTACATCGTTCTGCCAGTCACCGGCGCGGTGGAAGCTTATGAGCATCGGTTCCGCACAATGGATTGTGATTGTAGTAAATTGTGATTTGCTTCACGTCAGATTTGCTTTCATTTTTATTTATGCTCACACAACAAAACACTTCACTGTCGGGAAATCTTCATCGTTCCACTCTAGGGTCGATATTATTACGTTGCGAATCGGAGTGGGTCGCTGATGGTGAGACGATTTGCGGGACGAAAGACAAAAGGGAAGGAAGAAATGTTCCTTCATCGTTGGGCGTTGAAAGATGCCGTTTTGATGGGATTACATGAGGACATATTCACTCTCGCATCAAGGAGCAAGTCGGGACGATTTGCAATTTTGACGAGAGAACCTGCGTGTGTTGTTCCTCGTGATGAAGTTATTACGACACGCAAGATTATTCATCTTTCTTGGAAAAACAAAGAAAAAAAGATTGTTATAACACAGCCGTTCGTTAGGAGTAATTTTTCGTTTTAGCAAAGCAAGTTTTCTGAACAGGGCAATTTGTTTGAATCGAAGTATCTTTTCTTTAACAACAAATATGAAGTCTTTAAAATGAAACCAATCAACATTTTGTCCCGGAAAAGAAAATCGAAACCCGAGCTTAAAATCGAAACCGACCAACATCATACGATCGCCAGCATAAACTTCTGATTCCGAGTTTAGTTCCGCTCAATTTGCCGAAAAACCCAACAACTCCCTGGCCGCACCCTCCACAGACGCCGGAAGGGAGGGAGATCCACAAAACGGACGCCCGAAATGCGATAAAAGACAAATCAATTTCCGCCCAAGCTGGCCCCGATCCAAAACGGTTCCCATAACGGAACAGGCAGCCGGTCGTCATCCATTTCCGGTGTGGGTAGAGAAAGAGAGAGAGAGAGAGCTCTATGCGTGCTTGTGTGACTGTGTGTGGGTGTGTGTCAGAGAACAAGGCCTTTTTAAACGGCCCAGTTTGCTGCTGAAGAGCATGAAACCACTTGTCGGCAGGAAGGATATTCATTATTAATACCGTGCGAGGGCTCGCCTGGACGTGCCTTTCAGGCGCAAAGAGTTCCGTGCAGACTGGAGAGGCGAGGTTTGAATATTGATTTTTCATTCCTGCAAAAGTAACTGCCCGTTCCATTGTTTGCATGAGGGCTACTACTGAGGGCGGGGGAGTTTTATACCTCCACCCAGCTAATCATTTCAACCGACACGAGCCGAGCCACGGTTTCTCCTCCGGACTCCTTTAACGGCCACCTGGCTGGAAGTATCGAAAGGCCCGATCGGACGATAGTTCGGTGATAGTGTTTATTCTTGCCAAGGGAATACGTCGGCGAAGGTCGCAGATAATTTTTATAGCGCCATTAGAATGGTTTTTTGTGGTGGTTTGTTGGTTTTTTCCATCGCGAGCCGTTCTAACCGTTTTGTCTGTGTTTTGTTTGACAAAAATAATGCTCTATTAAGGTTTTCCTTTGCTTATTGTTAAAGAAATAATAATAAAAATACAGCAACAGTTGTTCACTTTTCCCAGAACTAAGTTAATTTCAGTGCCTTAAATTTACCATAAATTCACTCCCCTTGCAATCGTTCTCAGCGTTCAAAACGCACGATTTCGTGGTTAGCAAAAGTAAAGCAAACTGGAGAGAAAAACACCACAAAATAAACATAAACGCCAAACTTCACTCGAAGTTTGCAGGCCCTGGGGAGTTAATCGGGGTGGGGCTGGCCGGAGCAGTAGTTTCGGCGGTTGGCTTTCGAACCGCTCGAGGCTCACCTTAACCGCACAAAGGGTAATAGGAATTCTGGAGCCAGCGTGTTTTCTTTTATCAATTAGTCACGCACACCGGCCACCCCGCCAGAGAGGTTCCGTGAACGTACGCTAAACTCAAAATGACCGCACTGGGCCTTCAATCGATCGACTGTTCGCTAGCGCTCGGCGCTAAAATTCCAAATTGCCATTTCGGCCAACGAAGGGATGGGGGGGGGGGGGGGGGGAAACCACCCAGATCCACCCGAAAGGTCGGGAAAACTTCGATGCCCTATAACCACAGCAAGGAATGTGAAAAATGCCGGTCTGAGGAGTGGTGGCATGGAGTCTAAAGCCGGGTGTTCGACGGGCCCGGCGAACCTTGGAAAGTGCCTTCGCCCTCGTGGAGCTTTTGTTTCTCGCTCGGGTTGAAGGTTAAGGCTGATGGGATTGTAAATCGGTACATTGATTGGTTTTTGATGCCCGCTTCGATTGGTTTTTTGGAAGGGAGATAAAATTGCATTTTCGACAGTGATAAAACTTCCCCATTAATACTGGAGTGCGGCTCATTGTTTCGGGAAATCGGCCGTAGCGTGTCATTTGTTTCCTTCCCCCGAGAGTGAATCGATGAGTGGTTTGGTTTTCGGGTGGTGAAGTGAAATCTGGATGGTTGAAATAAAATATTCATGTTGCACATAATTCACGTTATATCGTTGCGCCCGAAAGTGGTCGATAAGATACTTGCTGATGAGCAATTTAGCTTCATTTATGCCGCATAAGGGTTAGGTTTCGGTTGACAAAGGTATATGCTACATACATAAATATCCTCTTATAAATCGTGCTACG
Source organism: Anopheles coustani (assembly GCF_943734705.1). Lineage (NCBI taxonomy): Eukaryota > Metazoa > Arthropoda > Insecta > Diptera > Culicidae > Anopheles > Anopheles coustani. The sequence continues at coordinate 63,906,850 of NC_071289.1, read as the reverse complement.
ATTTCGTCGTTTTCCTCAAGATCCTTCCGCAAATAAATCCGATTTGTTGGTTCATGTAATCAATGTTTAAGTAATCAACTGTCGAGAAAGAAACGCAACATTTACAAACAAGTGACACTCTGCTCGCCGCACCGATATGATAAACAACGCCGCTCCGTAAGTAGACAGCTGATGGAGAAGCTCTAGCGTAAACCCTTGGACAACATTAGTGGCACAATCGTTTTCCGCTTCGTTCGCGCTCGGCAAATGTGGAAAACTGGATTAAGATAAACGATACGCGGCATGGCTCGTCCACCCCGTTTTGTTGGCGAGATGGAATTTATAAGACCCCGGGGCAAGAAGTGGAGATACTTTTTCATCTCTCAAGCAGCTGATGTAGTAGATTTCGTAGATTTCGGGCCACTTTCGGCGGGCCTGATTTATGTGTTTCAAGATGCTCTTTCCAACTCCTCCACCATGCGAGAAAACTCGTCCAGCACACTCACACATTATGCATGCCAAATCTCGAAACAATATCTTAACTGACGGTGGCAGTCGTTTGTGTCGGTTTGGGTTTTGTTTTTCACTCCCACCTTCACACCGCTCGCTTTGGATGCATGTGAGGGGAATAAATGTTCCATCATAGCAGCCGGGCAGTAAGTTTATAATTTTTCTCCTTTTTCCATGGTATTTTTTCCCGGAAGGTCCACCCCGTTTGGGTGACGTGTTTTGTTTTTTTTCTCTCTCTCTCTCCTTGTTCTTTTCCTTAGTCGGTTGTAGTTCGGTTCGGCAAAGGATTGAAATATGAAAATTTGATTCTGTGCCGCAAGGGCCAAATGGAACATGGCTCCATAAATGATGATTTATAGAGGACCGTGGGTCGGTAGAGCTGGATGGAAACTGATGCAGCTGAAGTTGAGTGAAGTTGGGTTTGCAAGTTTTTCCTGCCACTACTGCAGACCATCAATCTTTAGCGCACCGTGGTTTTGTTTGAGATGAGAAGCGAGTTACTTGTTGTGGTTGCCTTGGTTTTTTTAAGGAAAACAGCATTTGCATCACATTTTGAGACAGGACATCTGCATTTTCCTCTTTGAACATCAAAAAAATTCAATTATTTTTTTATAGAATTGTTGCTATCTATTGATTGATTGCTCTTTCGATCACTCTTTGCTCCTCTGTACTGCATCACGAAAGTTGATAATCGATAATAAGTGTTCTTTTAATGTCGAAAACTTATTCCTTACTAACCGTTACGTCGTAAACAAGGGATAAACCTTTCAAAACATCAAGATGGAAGTTCGTAAACGATTGACTTCAGCCCTAGGAGTGTCTATTTTTATCCCACAACCAGACAAAACCACTCCGTTAGCTTTCACGAAATCGATTGTCCGCCATATAAATAACCAATTTTTTGTCTATCCAGCACCTAAGGGGGCCGACATGTTACCACGTCGACCAAGAAGTACATTCAAACAACGCCGAAAGAATGACGGACGAAGAGAGGAGGTAATAAAAATAGCAGCATCTTTGCCTCCCAACTACTTCCTACCTCTCCGAAAGACCAGAAAGTGGATGGAAAACGCGAGACTCCCCTTCGGTTTGGTTGGCGTGGCGTATTCTGATTGTGTTCTGATGGGTCTCGTTGGAAATTGATGGGATTTTGCTATTGTTGTTGTTGGGGACACGACGTTACGTTACAGCGTCAAAAAGCAGGCGAGACAATGCACGGCCGGCCGAGGTTGGCATGAAAAATATTGATTGACAGCCCTGTTAGACGAAATCGTACACATACAAACTCACTCGAACACGCTCGGCGAGGATTGGAGAGGACGAATGAAGTCCCGTTCCGCCGAAGCCATAAGTGTGACGCGGACAGTGGAAATGTGGAAATTTTGTTTGACACACCGGGTATGCTGGCCTATCAAGTGCTCTCCAAGACGGCGTCCCCTGTGGGGGGAGGCGGAGTGGGGAAGCCTTGGCGGGACAAAAATGAAAATCAAATTATTCCATACATAATAAAGCTGTCGGTATGAAAAATGAATTTACCAATTATTACATCCCACTGGAGCGGGAGAAGCATGGTTCTAGAAAGGAAAAACATCACGGCCGTTTCCTGTTAGTTTTCCTCGAATTTTCCTCTACTTCCTGATGGCTGGGGCGTTGCGGTCACACAGCTGTAACAGATTAATCAAGTGATGAATGAAAAAAGCCCTTGTAGCTCAATCCAACGGTCAATCGATCCGTTTGGTGAGCGTCTCGGTGTTGTTGCGTGATTAAACAGAGACTTGGTTGAATTTTATGAGAAGGGTTTCTGTATTCTTCTTCCGCGTTGGACCCAGAAATGTACAAGGAAAAGCGAATAAAATAAGCTCACCCAACCACGGAAGGATGCAACGAACGATTGCTTTCTAGGTGGTCGTGGAATACATTTTCCCTCGAGATGTGCAGTGTGCAGTTTCGTGCATATCCACCGTGAAACCGATGCCATGCGAGCAGGACGATACATAATTTATATTGCTAATAGATCGCACAACAACTGAATACACAACGGGACCGGGACCTCCCCCACTGTGGGGTAGATTTAAATTAAATCCGACGAAACTTTACATTCATCTTCTTGGACGGATGTCAACCGACGGATGTGTCTCCCGCTTTTCCTCCCTTTGGGGCGCGTTCTTTCTCGGTCGTGACGTTGTTGTGAGAATGTTCCGAGCCAGTTTTGACAATCACATTTGTTTCGTCGTGACACATACACGGAGGGGTCGTGCTTGCACGGAGAACTTCGTGAACCGGTTTCGATTCTAAACCGCCCGAACGACACACGGAGGGATTTAGTACCGGGTGGATGCGCAGAGCGTATGTGTCACCAACTTTTCCTCCAGCACCATTTTCCTCCCGGCCGGATGTAACAGATATACGCTAGAGATGGGGCTTTTGTTCCAGTATTCAGTATTTTACCCAACTTCTGTTCCATCGTTACTTCCGGGTATTCTCTTCGTTCTTTCCGGTAGGAATTAGTTTCATTGTAGAAATGGGCGTTCGTCAAGGTTTGCTTTACTTACTTCAGGGCATGACTTTGTGTGTACGTGTGTGTTGTTGGTGCTGACCGGAATGGCAAATCTTCTCTCTCTATCGAAACCAATTCCCATGAAGATGGAACATATGAACCGATAGGAAAGATTTAATGGAATTTTCCTGCATGAAGATACATGGCCGTAATGCAATTTTCTCTTTCGAAAGCAAAAGAGAAATAGAGGAAAATCCAATTAAAATTGAAACAAAGTAAAATATTTAGATATTGCTCAAAGCTGTGCATGAATATTATCAGCACAGACAGGCCATAAATAAAAGTGCTTAGCATGCATTCGTTGTGTAAAAAATGAGCTTTGGTTTCAGACAACTTATCTTTCATCAATTTGATTAACATCATTACACTATCTACATCGTGATAGTGAGTTGATGGATTCCGGTTTTTTTGACAAACGAGCTGCTTCTGCCGCAGACTAACGATGGTCCCCGGTTTTTCGCTTATCCCTACCGATCGATGTGTTCGTTTTGTCGAAATTTGTTTTGCATGTGGTTGAAGCCGTTCCATCGATCATATCGTCCTTCCACCACCGGTTTACCGGGCCCCTCCCGTTTAGGACGTTCGCAGAGAAAAGTTTCGCACTGAACGTCATAATTAACGCTGTCAGGCTTATAATCATATTTATTCATTTTGTTGGTCGTTTTTTGTGCGTTGCAAATATTTTGACTGACCATCCATTAGGGTGGTTGGATGTGCGGAAGCGAGCGAGGTGAGTGGATAAAAAAAATACTGGACGAGCAAATTGAACCAGCTTTGGTTGTGTTCGTTAATTGCTTTCGGGTGGATTTTTTGTCCTGCGCTTCTCTTTCTCTCTTTCACGTTTCATTTCCGTCGCACTCGGTTTAATCGTTGCCGTGCGAGGTTCGGGGGTCAATCGCGGGTCGGGTGGGTCGGAACGAACGTTTTGACGGTCCTTGCCGGTTCGGTGGCCCCAACCAATCCGCGAACTGACCAACACCTGAAACTGACCGCCTTGACCGTCGACATTTCCCCACATTCGGTCGATATTACGCGAGCGCACGAAAACCGTACGTGGCCGGGGCCTACTACGCTCGTAAAGTCTGGAAAACTGCCATAAAGCAGGCTTAGGCGTAAACGGAGGGAAAACCTAACGAGGACTCGTTTCGCGGGAAAACCTACCGCACCGTGTCCGGCGTGTTTTGATTGGTCGCCGTTTTACGAGCCCACGTGCGGTGGATGCTTGGCAGGGAAAAATGGTCTTTTTCAACAATTTTCTCGATCTTTTCCAAGCTTGCGCTGGACAACCTTCACCTTGAAGTATTTCATTTCGAAAAAGTTTGCTTATCCAAAGAAACAAATTGTTACTGAAGCGCGTACCGCTTGTTTGAAGCATGTGTGTGTGTTTGTGTGTAACAATCGGAAAAAGTTTTTCCCGGTTTTTATTTAGAACGAAACTTCGGCTCCCCCATTTGTGTCCACGAAATCGAATGTCACACGCCACCAGCGCAAGATTCGTTTGTCGCGCGTTCTATCGAAAGTACGTCGAAAGTTGGAAACGAAGCTGAACTTTCGAGCTCGTGTGTTACCGTTTGATTTGTTTGCCGCCAGTTACTTTTTGATTGCTTTGTGTGGCGTAAAAGAAAATTGAAACGTTTTCCCGCGTCACTAGTTCGGAAAACTTTTGCACGGTCAAGCATTGGTTTCTTCGGTTTCTTTTCGAATTCGATCGATTTGGTCGAAGTAAATACGTTTCAAGTAAATTGAATCAAAAAGTCAGTTAAAATTGTTCAACTGAATCCAATGATCAATAAAATGAGTTTTTGACTTTTTAATGATACCTGTGGTGTTTAAAAATATGTAAAATCCAATTGGAAACATTTTACTTGTTTAGAATATTATGATTGTGAGCTATAAAATCAAATTTCAACTATTGATTCATATTGTGCTTTGTATACCCTTTGCTACTTCTAATGATATTTTGATTACCAACCGACTCAATGTTTTTCTATTCAGATGAACGGAATGTTTTCCAATGTCAATGATTTCCACCGTATGGTTAATATGGATCGTCATAAAACAGGATTTCTTTTATGCACAACCCCGGTCTCGGAAAATCTATTCCGGACACTCTCGGTTGAATGAAACACGAGAAGACCAAAGTGGAGGATGGTGCGGTGGGGGAGGAGTCGTTTCTATTGTTCTATACCCGTTTCGAGGGTGCCGACGCCCCCGCCGTCCTTTATCGGGGACTCGCTACTTATCCACTTCAGCAAGGATTATAAGCGATGAGTGCAACGCTGCTAAATCGTTGTTCAATGTTTGCCGCGGTAGTTTATGCGGTTTACTCATTTTAGCTGTGCTTTGTTTTTTTTTTGCCGCTTTACGCGATTGCTTAACCGAGCAGAAACCGGTAGACCTTTCGCTAAGCTCGTTGTCATAAGCGATTATGGTCATGGGCGATTTACGCCGTTGCAAGGCAGGAAGAGAGAAAAACTGAACAGATACCAACCAACCTGCCGTGGGAAAAAGAGACTAAAACCAAAGCATAACACATGGAGCCAATTGTCGTGGTGGGACTTTTCCGAACGGACGGATTAGTTATATCAGCCGCCCACGAGCCGAACGTGTCAAACGATTCGAACAAACAGGATCAAATGGTAATTGGACGTGGAAAATAACGTCCGACAGTAGGTCGTCATGAAAGCAACATAAGGTTTTTTGTTGGACTTTTTGCCGTCAGTGGTTTCTTGGAATGAGCATGAAACCGAGATTCCGTTTTACTATGGTGAGGTAAGATTTGTACATATACATTTTGATATTGTTTTCAATTTCGAAAAGTAGTAAAAGATGTGTAGAATAATGATTTATTGCACAAAATAGTAAAAAATAACATTTTCGGAAGTGTTTTAAGTTAAAACAAAAACATACATTAAACATAGCCTTTTTTATTGAATCCTCCAATGTGAAAACTCATTAGCTTAACTACAGATTGCAATTAAAAGTTGCAATCGGCTGTCAAAAATGAACACGAAATAAACAACCCAAAGTTAAATCGAGGAAATGCACCTATCCTGCAGGACAGAAAGTCTCATTAAACGCGCACTCGAAAACTCATTCCGTATGCAAACAGATTCCCGAGGTTTTTCTCCGAGTCATGATTTTTCGGCTGCCCCCAGGGAGGTCGGGAGCTGGGAAACCAAACCAAACCATAGAAGAACCGTAATGAAATCACACTCGAGGCATCCCCCACCGCGTGCGGTAGAAGCACTCGGAAGTTATGTTAATTGAAACTCTATCGGATCTGACCGCTTACCGCCGGAAGGGTTTGGGACGCTTGGCGTTTGGCTTTTTTTTTTCCTCCGAACTGGTAAAGGCTTCAATAACAGTTCCAGTTTTCCCCGAGAGCCGGTAGAGGTTACCCATAACCTTTCGCTATCTGTGGCAATATCGGTCCGTGGTAGAATAGAATACCCAATTGTACTAAAGAAAAAGGCGAACACACTCCAAAACTAATTGGTCAGCCAAAATGGGTTTCCTGCGGCATTCGGGCTGGAACGTCCTTCCGTTTGACCACTATGGTGGGCGACGATTTACTCACTTTTTGACTTCTTGACGTTGGAAAACTCTGGGATCAATTTCGGTCCTCTCTAAGAAGACATAACGTTGACTTCCCGTTACCCAAATCAAATGTCTTCAGAATGCGAAAATAGGAGTTCATGGCGTAGTGTCATTCGAGCGACAAATTCCTTCCTACCGTCCAGCAAAGAAAAAGCGAATCAAAGCAAAGCGTAACCTTTCGCTTTTCCTTAAGGTGGCCCCGGCTTCGGTGAACGCCTGCATAAATTGAGTCGCTTTACTCACTGGCGCACCACAACCCGTCGCCACCCCGGGGAGTTAAGTTTATGTTGCCCGAGCTTACTTGCTTGCCTTGGTTTTGACTTACCCAACACGTTCAAGGAGAGAGAGAGTTCACCTGAAGGGGTTGGCAAGGAAGCTGCTTGCGTACACAAGATTATGGCACTGCAGTTGCTGTTTTATGTTTGACCGACGCCTTGCCGCCAAGGACGCCCGTTAGTGGAGTGAACGAAAGAAACGTTCGTTTGCCTCATACACACACACACACACACCTTCAAGCTCACTGGAAGAAGTCGTTCCGAAAGCACATGGAAAATGTGGGAAATGTTTGCGAGATTTGATCTGCCGTTATTTATTTCCTTTTCCCTTTCCCGTACCATGCGGCAAGGAAGGAAGATTATCACCGAGGACGCGGACGGTGGAAAACGGATGAACGTCAAGATTTCGATCGAATTGACCAAAAGCTCCACGGAATGAGCGGGGGAAAGGGAAAGTCATGGGCTGATCATATCGTCCCATCCGTCGTCCGTTCGTCGTCCTTGAGGGTGGTTATTTCGGCACGCGCCCCGCCCCACGAACGCTTCCCCCCCTCCCGAGTGCTTCGGCATTCCGCGGAAGAAGTCGTTTGGGTCAATAAAAGTGCCAAATGTTGACAATTTATGACCGCCGTTTTAGTGCTCGGTTGAAGGCGAGGGAGAAGGTGCTAGAAAAAAAACAGAGCCTGGCCAACCCGGAAAAAGGCGTCGTGGCGCATGTGTCTTTTCCTTCGCTTCGAGTGGTGGCTTTGGGGGAAACGCACATTTTCCACACGCCGGCGGTGGATTATGGATTATTTATTTTCCCCGGGGCAAGTGTCAACAATTAAGCCATAACCGATTAAAGTGTTTACGCATCCCGGTTAACGATGCGCCCGGATCGGAGTGAGTAGATGACTATTTTTAGCGGAGGAAGCCGGAGCGGATCACGCGCCCGAAAGGCTGATATTAATTTTATTGGACTGGTGCTGGTGCTTAGAATAATTTATCGCAAGTCTTTGCGGGGTCCTTTTCGGAAACGGTCACGATACCGAACGATAATCTTCAACTGTTGCAAGTTGAGTTATTGTGCAGCGTTGGTTAATTGCCAGATGACATGTGAGGGCTATCGGAGAACATTTATACATTTTGAATAATGAAACGGCAATCGAAATGGTTTCTTGGTGATTGGAAAGTGAGGCTTGTAGGGATTGAGCCGAGCTGGATGAATAATTAGAAAAATAGTAATAATGAACGAATTGATAAACGAATGAATTATGAATGCAAGGCAACGAAAAATTAAAAATGAAATTAATCGCTAGATAGTTGGCAACGAAAATTAGAAGAGCGATGGCCTACTACTGAACCGAGATGGATCTGCAGATGGAAAAAGATGGAACAAAGTAGACATTGAAAAACGGAAAGAGTTGAACCATCAGCCTTGTGATTGAATTTGACGAGAGTGGATAGTGAAAATGAAACAAGTAGTTGAATTTGGATGTTGAAATATAATGAAATAGAGAAATAATCCGTGAGATCACGACAAGGCTCACAAAAAAACCTTGGTAGGATATAAAAGTTAGTGTTTTTAACGAACCCGGATTTAGCTTTAATTAGAAGAACAACCTCTTTACTATCAAAATAATTACTGCTTTGAGGAGTTTTAATTTTGTTTGCAAAAATACCGTTTCCAAAACTGATTCACATTCTGGGTGGAAAAACTAACTTCCCTGCCGCCAGCGAGTTGTTCAAGCTGAGAACAAAACTCCAGTCACACTCGCTCGCTTTGGCTCAGGGCATAAGTTTTCCGGTCTACTTTTTCATTTACTAACTCCACCCAAGCGTGTGTGACATATTCCTCCCGCCAGTGGAAGCCTTTCCTCGTAACAAAAAAAAAAATACACACACACACATAGCGGTGGTGCCTCGAGCCAGAACTCACTGCATTCAATAAAAAGTTTGTCTTTTCCAACGAGCGACCAAAGCAATAGATCGAAAGACACAGCCGGTGCCGAAATTCGTACAACTCTGTGCTGGTGCCGGAACACAAAATGCAGCCCGTCGTTCGTTGGTTGGTTGGCCGGAACCAGCCCGACGGGTAGTAGAATTTTCACAAGACAAACTTCCCACCGCCGGAGGTAAGAACGGTAAAAATAAAATCAATAGATGCTGGCTCGTTCGAAGGACGAACGTCTCGAAGCTACCGGGAACGTTTTGGGCCACCGTTACAGCACGTGCAAATCGAGATCCGGGGTCGGAAGTTAGTTTGAAACGCCCACCACCCGTGGCGTCCCACCCACGGCACCAGTAAGCAGTTGGTAACTTTAAATGTCGGAGAAACTTTTTGTCATGTTTTGCTGCAACGATGCGAGCTGTTTGTTTCATTTCTTACTCGGTACAGTTTCCTTTCGCAAGTTGTGTCTTTTGGCAAACGTGTCGATAGAGTGAGTACAAGCATCACTTACACGTACACTTACACGTACACGTGTGCACCAGTTCTATCGCTAGCTCCCGGAAAAAGGCAATATATCTTCGAGCTATTAGCATTTGCCATTCGTTGGTGCGTTGTTTATTAGGGTGAATAAAGAAGTTTACCATTTATTTCGATGGCGAGTAGCTGGTGCTGAGTGGAAGAAAAATTTGGATGAGTTTGAGGTGACTTTCAACACCCAAACACCCTCGGTTGCCGCCGGTGCTCATTATTCGCCTAATGCACTTTGGGAAAACCATGCAAGAGACATCGGGGATGCAGCTTGAAAGTGCTACATAAAAAGGTGCTTCTTCACGGTTGACGTGCAAGAGCTTTCACCTTATTTTTTTTATCACCTGCTCTTTCGCTGACAGTAATGGCTCAAGCGAGGCAGCACTTTTGTCCTTTGTGTTTGAGTTTAGTAGTGCTCTTTTAATGTTTTTCTAGCACTTTAAAAGAAAATAGAAACATAGAACGAAAAAAGGTATAAAAGAGCGTGTTTTTGAGAAACTATACCAGCTACATTAAACTTTGTTTTCCTTTGATGTCTTTGAAACGGATGCGTTTTTCACGGACGAAAACACTCAAGATTAACGAACCAAATCTTATATTCATCAAACGCGTTTTGTTGTTTATTAATAACATTAATTAATCAAACCTTTCTAAGCGGTCATTACCTTTCCCCTCCCGCCGTCCCGATGAGCATATGAAACATTTTTTCTTAAACGGTGACCATTGTAAATAATAGCTAAGTAGGGGTCAGTGTGCTTATTAATCCTAAACAAAAAGTGCGGTGCATATCTTTCGCTCTGGCTGCAACGGTACTCCTTGTCGGATAATAAATCACCGCCAGACCTTGGCCTTTTCCATGGAACGTCGACCCGTATGGCCGCATATCGTACGGTTGATTTTATTCGATATTGATTGAGAGCAATTAATTTCCCGCTCCGCTCACCGCTCGCGAAAGGTGTGGCTGAAAATTGGAATGGAAAACTCTCGATTCAGTGGAAGGAAATTGAATTTATTTTTCGAAATAATTTCCGCGTATGGTTTGTTCTTTTGCTTCTTTACTTAATTGGATAAGTATTCCAACCATCTGTCGAGAATGGTCCAAGCACTAGAGACACAAACGTTAGTACCGTTCTTTTCCAACGCGTGAAGCAGTTCGGCGTAAAATTGGGTCATTTGTCTTTCCTTCGCGCAAGGCCAAATTAAACTGCCATTTATCATTATCCGTCGAGGCAAACTGAACGGGAGGCGAAAAACTAAGAATGAGAGAACAATCGGAGCAAAATTAGCAACTGCATTCGACCAGTCCCACCTTCTACCCAGGGGGCGAGGCGAGAGAATAAATCGTTTACATTGAGGGGTGAAGGGCGTGGGGCGACAGTAGGTGACGATTTTTCCCATTTTCTTGGCATTACGCTGGACGTCAACCGGACGAGCTCGTCCGTGCGGTGTTGATGTTGATTTTTCAATTCTCGTTTGCAACCGTCGGTCGGGGAAAATTTATGGGAAGCTTTTCATTTTTTCCCTGTTTTTTATTCAGGATAATTTATGTGTGAAAAGATATTTAACGGCGTACGGTGAGTTTTTGCCCGCTTCATCGTATACCGTCATTTTACATTTTTCGTCTATGGAAAGAACAAAGGAGAAGTTCGTGGAAAATGCACCGTTGGTACAATTGCTGTCGTGTAAAAGAACAAAACAAAAAAGAAAACCCACACAATACCCTATCGTGCAATTGTTGTGAAGGAGTACATGCGGCCTTTCACATGGTGTAAATTAGCTCAGGGTTTAGCAGCAACGAAGGGAAAAACAGCAGAAAACAAACAACAGGAAATCCGAAACCCGAACATGCTGGCATTCTTTGTGCCGGTGGCCCTATTGGTGGAATGTGCCGGCGTGTGGTAAACCGGCCTTGCCTCGTTTGGTTTCCTTTTATTTTCGCGGGGGAGGACCCCAGGCGGATCAGGGAAAACTGTATAAACAGATGAAATACGAACCGCGTGCGTCGGTGGTGAATTTGGAGCGGCCAGTTTAAGCGTTGCGAGTCGGATGTTTTCGAGCGGAGGAACGTTTACCAACAGATGCCGGAGCGATGATTCGGTTTGATTTGGTTATGACGTGCTGTTTATTGTTGTGGGGATATGCGTGAAGTTATGTGCTCCTCCGGTCATGGTCAGCTTTGAGCATCGATGGATTTACATTTTAATTACTGCTTTGATATGCACCTACAATGAAGGAAAACCCAAACAAAAAAGAAGCTTACAGAACACAACATTGTTTGAAATGTTTGGAAAAATCCCGGAAAGTATACTGAGAGCAAAATCACCAGAAAAAAGGTTCATTTTATTAGAAACACGAAAAATTTCGTTCAGTAAATCCAACCTAGTTTGTCCGATCGTAAAACACATTGCAAATATTATCCAACACAAACCAACGGCATCTGATGGGTGCAGGCAAACCCTAAAGACACGAATGAAAAAAACAACAAAATTACTAAGGAAAAGCATTATCCATTTGTTTACCCGTCGGTTTTACATCATGTTTATCGACCGTTGTGTTTCGGGTGGTCAGCCAACCACGAATCACGTTGGACGTACGGTGCCAAAAGGCTTTTGCTTCCGAGTTTCCATTTCGTCGTTTGATGGCCATGAATTTTCACCGGTTTTACCCCCGGTACGATGGATTGTTTGTGAAAAATGTTATTGCCTTTTTTTTAGTGAAAAACAAACTCCTGTACACGCCCAGATAGGAATGAGGGGGCCCGTGCGATGTTTTCGTTAACGTTCGTCAAGGTGGAGCGATGAAAAGATGTAAATTTCCTACCTCACGGTAATGGCGCAGGGAGAGGGTGCATCATATCGTTATCTTTAACGTAAACGTGGGTAATATTACTGCTAGAACAATATTATGATTGAATTTGCATTGTAATTAGTTACATTATAACATTGATTTTTTTATATTTTCATCGTTATCATTTAATTTTTGTTACATTGTACATTCTGTTCCCTGATCCAGTTTTATTGGTGAAAGAACTTGTCTGTCTAAAATAAACCAAAGGCTAATGGCAAAATCTCGTTCATATTGTTTGACTTTGGAAATATAATTAAAAAATGTTATTTTAACTATATTTAACCTTAATTGGTCACATTACACAATCCGTTTGAGTATCTTTTCAATGCATTTCTATTCAAACAGCTTATACACTACCTTCATCTAAGGTTACTTTGATAAGCCCACTTCAAATGAAATGATTGCTGGTAATTGTTTCAATTGATCGCATAAAACGTGTCTGGGTGGAACAATTATAGATAATTGCACGTTTCAATGACCTCCGACTCGATTTCATACCGTTTTTTTTCTATTTCTACCTACTCTACCAAGAGAAAAGAATTCCTTATTGTTATCTCCCACCATGGTTTAACGCACTAACTTTCTACTTTCTTCCATTGGTTTTTCACTTTCAGGATTTCCCATTGAAACACTCCCCAATGGGCCCGCTTCATTGCGAAAGCGAACGTTCCGGAGTGCAATGTTCCCCTGAGTGTGTATGAGTTATGCCGGCGTACCGTCACAGGCGATAGAAGTGGAACATCGGCGTCACCGGTGGTGTGAAACAGACGATGTAACCACACGATGCGCGCCCATCGAGGGAATTGGAAAACGTAGCCCTCGACCCTTCCGTCGGCCGTTGAGTGAAGGATCCGGAAGGCTCTCCACCGACCATTGCGAGACCATTGTTTGTGTCAAGTGTCAACTACGTGAACATAAACGGTATCGGAACGGAAAGACGGTCGCTGGCGCAAGTGGTAAAGAACAGGGAATTAATAGCATTACGGGGCATGTGCAAACACAACGGATCCGGGACCCGTGTCGTTCTATCCAGTGTGGTGACCGGGGGGTGAAAGTTATGAAATTGTTAAGTAACACCGTGTCAACCTGGCTGTGTGGGGAGTTGAGGGAAGCGAGAAAGTAAAATTCAAAGCTAGGAAAAAAAACTAACCGTTTGAAAGGAATCCCACCAATCGCTACCATAGACGGCGGTGACGGTGTTCGTGGTTGGAGAGGTGATTTTCCCAGCCCCGCACGGTAGGGTATCTTCTTAACATCGCAGAGTGGCCTGCCATGACCAGCTCCTCGAACGTTTTCTCCACGAATGGACCCGCTAAGAAAGTGTTGCGTGAATGAAAGGAGAAGCCGAAATGAAAACGGAGCAAAAAGGAACACATTCCTTCCCGTCCCAGTGTCAATCATTGCCGACCGGAGCACGGAGGAATGTGAGAGGTTGAGCAATCCATGGCTTCGGTGGGTCGCATTCGTAAAAACAGGATGCCCTTTCCATCCCAGTAACGGCTGACTCGGTCATCGCCGTCGGTGTCTGGTGCGTTGTTCCATTGTGACCATATTTTCCATTGCCTTTTCTTTTCTTTTTCCGAAGGGAAGCCGAACGAGCGGATGCGCGTAGTGAACCGTAGTTAAAAGTGTGAGCACTCACTCGCGTTCGTCGCGTGAAGGATATCGGGATGAAAAGTGTTAGCAACCGAATGTAGTGAACGCAAGAGATCGGGAGTGAAGCACGGTTGCCATAGTGAAAAGGGTTCAGCAAGACGCGGGTCGATTCGGGGAATGTTTCGATTGAGTGAAACAAACGTGTGGAAAATCGTTCAGACGGAAGCGAGTGCTATATTTCCTATCGTCTATGTTTGTGTGTGCGTTCTCCCGAAGCGATAAAGAAATTCCCACAGAAAGGAAATCGTGCGTAACGGATAAAGAAGGGTACGATTGTATTTCGTTGTGGTGTTGATTTCACTCCTTTCCAAAGATTACTGTCGAAAAACAGGCAAACTGCAGCGAGTAAGAATCGGAGGCTTCAAGGGTGCTGGGAAAGAGTGGCATCTTTGCACATAAACTACCGCCGCAAGCGTTACGACCCGCGCTCCGGTCGCCAGAAGACACGGCAGCATCTTGGATCCTTCCTGCCGCCCGACCGCACGGGTTCCGCGCCAGGGCATCACCAATGCTGCGCCGGCACCGGACGCCAACGTTCAGAGGAGAAACCTGATAGGGCGTCGTCCGACACTAAGATGCTCGCAATTGCCGCTTTGCTGGCCGTACACGCAGGACTCGCTGGTAAGTTGCCTTTTCTCCCTCCCTCCGTGCTCCATTTTGTGTGACCCTTTTCCGGGAGGCACCATCTCCATCCTCGGTGTCGTCGTCGACGATGTCCAAACGTCCTGCCAGTGGGTACAATCAAGCTGATAGATGACGACGTAAGGACATATGTTTGTACGCGAAAGATCGAGCGGAAAAACAAATCGTCTACATCGTCGTTGGGTAAAGGGAAGTGGCCGGGGTTGGGCTGGTGAATCTAGCACAGGCGACCGAAGGACGCAGCACATACAGAAGAAACATTTTCCTTACGCTTGGGAAAACATCACAACAACGGCATCGTGTAAAAGCTTTTCCCAGTTCCTCAACCGGAAGGTCTGGAGCGATCTGCTTCCTCTCGCTTGAAATATGCGTGTCTGTAAACGCGCGCGTGGGTTTGTGTGGGTGTGTGTGTGTGCGTTTTGTATTTATACTGCCCTCCTTTAGACTCCCATCAATCTTCGGTAGCCATTAATTAGTGCCACCCCCTCGGGGGAGAAGACCGCATCAAGTGAGAAAGTATGTCTCCCCACTTATCCGCACCAAACACCTCCATCCAAGACCGACGGAAAAACCTCGACGGGATACGATATTGAGCGGACCGATTGGAAGTGTCCCGGGGGCGGAGGCGGAGGTGGGTTTTTGTTGGCTAAATAAAGCCACCAAGATACGCAGGACAGTTTTTGCTCTGAAAAGGCTCGTCCCAATCGAAAGAGCGGGCTCGTGAAGGAAACTCTTCCAACCGGAACCACGATGGACCCTCATCAAATTCGACCGAGCTTGTTTGCCGAGACCGAGTCTCGGGAAGGCTTTATACGGCCCGAATGTGACCGTTTCCTGTTAGGTTAAGTACCCTGCCTCCACTCACACGCCGCACGAGTAACGTCAACATAATGACGGGTTTGTCAATGTCATGGTTTAAATTGTGTGCCTCGGTAATACGGCTAAGTGCTGCCGGAGAAAAAAAAAAGAAGTGGAACACAAAACCAAACCCCGCGAGGATTGAGGTTTTTCCATCGACCACCATCTTGGGGCGGATGGAATGGGATAGTTTTTGTTTGGTGAAAGTGTGCGCCTTTTTCGTAGAAGGGAGGCAAATTTAGGTCACATGTATCTTTAATACCTTGTGTGCTTTTCGGAACCCTTTAGGCAGAGGCAGAAAACGCGGTGTTCAATTTAAAGTTAAGAGCTATGTGGAGGAGGGAAGATGGGCAGGAAAATTTGTTCTGTACCAGTTAGTGATTAAATGTTCATTACCATAAACATAAGCTCCATTTTTGTCACGGTTGTGAAATACATCATTTTGCCTTATGCAAACCTCGACCAGAGCGCTGTACTGCGTTGCTTCGACTGCGGTGTAATGGAAGTCCTTCTGCATCCTTCCATGCCACTCCACGGCGCTCATCCGTGCCCTATCGATGCAGGCGGCAATAGAAGCCACTCGAACACACATGTGCCGGATCATATCCAGCCGGGGCCGTGTGTGAGTTTGACTGAAAATTAATTATACATTCCTCTGGCGCTTCCAGCGAGCTTGGAGCCGCGCCGTTTCTAGCTCCGGGCCAGAGTTTCCCATTTCCCATGAATCGCCTGCACTCTGCTGCACGTGCGGATACGATGTGAAACAAGTCAGCCCGACTTCGGGTCATAGCAGGCTTAAATTACAAAACTGAAATGCACACATTAATGCGGATGAACCGAACCTCCGTAGCTCGGGGTCGTGGGGTGTGTCTGTGTATGGTAGTGTCCTTTTTCATGCGCCGGATATCGTTCTGCGTCCTTGGCTGGCTGGTTTTCTTTCCCATCCCCATCGCTTGCCCGGGGGGGTTAAGGGGCTCGTACCTTTTTTTTCTGCACGATGCTTTTCCTTCGAACTTTCTCCCCATCTTTAGAATGCGAAAAAGCCTCTAGCCTGATCGAACGCTGGCTCGTTGGTTCGTTGCATATTTTTCCGCGAAACAAAAAAAAGCGAGCAAGCGAAAGTGCATCCACAAGCATTGGGCTCGTTAATCGGCAGCCGAACGAGCTCGAGGGTACTTTATTTTCCCCCCACGTCGAAGGTCGCAGCCGTTATGCCGGCAAACATGCACATGCAAAGCAGCTGCAATGTGATATGCTCGCGGCAGGATGGTACGGTTCGATGTTCAATTAGTTACCAAAGCACTTTGCAACTGGTCGGCAACATGATCCGGTGGCGTTCGGTTGGATGGGAAGGGGAGGGAGGGAAGGATATGCTAACAGAGAAGAAGCTCAGACACACACTTATTAATTACGATGACGATGTAGCGAAATGGAGGAATATTTATTTGAAAAATTTATGGGACGGCTTCAACGTTGCCGAGGAGAGTGGTATCAGGAAAGCAGGATAAGAGAGGCGGTTGGGCAACATGATTCTATAGTGTTAAGATGTCACGATGTAGAACCGTATTGGTGTGACCTGCTGGTATGGCTCGTTTTTCACCACGAGGTACGATGGTAAAAGTACCATGTTATATTCATGTAGGTTCGATACATTATGCAACATTCAAGCATGAAGGAAATGTTCCCTCTAGGATTCTCTTACGAATAAACAGACAGTACATACACTAAATATTCATAACCACGCGCTGAATATTACTTATTGAATTACCTTAATTAATTAAAAACAATTCAAGGCAATTTATATAATGCATTATATTGATTTTGATTAATAGCTATTTAATTTTAATAATGAATTCATTTCAAAAAAGTTCTCTGACTAATCACAAACTGACGAAAGCTTATCGAGGTAGATATTAAATCGAAATATCTGTCTCTTAAGTCAATCTTCATTAAAGTCATTCTACTAACTCCACGAAGCACGTTGTCATTAAACTATTGATAGTCAATTAAACCTCGACAAATTCAGAGCACATCCAAGCATTATACTAACGAATCCAATGGAAATAATTGCAACCTATTGAGTAAAATCGATGGGCACATCAGGAAAGGAAAGCCTGAGCATATATTCAAGCATCGACCGTCGGCACAGATGGCATTCCAATTCCCGGCGCAATTATAGTCTCACCAGTCGGTGACTGTCAACCACTGGAGCTAATGCAATACGTATAAACGCATCGGGAAAATTAAATTCCCAACCCCTGTTGCATTTAGATTCGGTTCGCTGAAGGGTATGGCCTAATGGTTCATTGACAGCATTTCGATTGGCGCAAACTGTGGAGCGTAAGCCATTTGCAATGGCGTCAATTGTGTTTCAATTATTTGTTGAGAACACTCCCGCTTGACTTGGCCTTTGCTTTTTCATTCTTTATCTCTTTGATACCTTTATCGTCGTTTTCGAACCCTTCCGGTTTGGATCTACCTGAAAGCCTTCCGGTTCTTTTGCAATCGTATGAATATGGAGAATGCATGAATATGTAAATCAGTACGCCAAGGTGTGAATGGTGTACCGAATGGTTTCACTTGTTCGGAGGGGAAACCCCGACCGGTGGACGGTGGTGGAAAACTGCTGACGGCAAACACATTTCGCTTTGGTTCCACCGTGGTATGGCTTTTATCGAGAGTTTTTACCTTCCAACCTTCGCGGAACTCGTGTTTGCTTTAGCGAAAAGGTAACAAATGGAAACTCGAGGGAATTGTAGCAGAAAAGAGGAGTACAGCATAAGAAAAACCACGGGGCGCCGTGTGTGAGTTGGAGGTTGAATGCTGAATGGAAGAAAAGGTACAAGCCGGCCCTCGAGGGGCTCGCCACGGAAAGTAGTGTTTCCATCTCGAAGGGATATTTTTAAGATGCGAAACACTCAGCAGCGGCACGCGCTCGACATAAAGGTCGCGGGGTGGAGAAAAAAAGCGCAAAGAGCGACCGTGGAAGATGAAATGGAAATGAGATGGTGAAGATGAAGCACAGTACAATGGCGAAATATGAAAGATGGTAGGGAAAAACGCACACGACACGCCCCACGCTTTCACGGTGTATTATCAACATCAGCGAAGTGAATTTTTCCACTTGCGTATTCACGACCCACGGCTCATTTAGCCGCTCACCGCGTCCCTTCTCACGCGAGCCCCCCTTTGGCGCACTTTTCTTTTGCTCCTCCCGAGCCGGGCGCCAACTTTACACAGCTTCTGAGCTTTCGTCCACGGTGACCTTTTCTGACTGACACGACCAGCTACATGCAATATCCATTTTCATTATGGATTCCAGCGGCGCGGGGTCAACTTTTCCCGACCGAGCCGTCGCAGGAGACAGCAATCTTTGCGTGAGTTATTTCTGGGTCGTTCGAGTAAGTGTATCGAAGTGCTTACATGGGCAGGAAAAAGTTGGGCAGAAGCTGGGTGGAAAAACAACGTACGGCATGTGAGAACAGTTTGAGAAGCGGCGTGTAATGAAACGTGGAAGCCCGTTGGAACTCGCAATATTTGTTTGCCTGTTTGTTTGAAGGTGACGACATGCACATATCAATGTGAAGGGAACGGACAACTTTATACAAGCACGAGAATGACGAAACATTGGCCAATGTGAAGTAAAAAAATATCCGTCGCCGGTTTGTGTGTCCCACTTTCATGCTGCGCGAGAAAATTACTTTCATAGTTAATACATGAAACACATCCGTTTCGGTAGGTGGAAAACAAATCAATGTTACCTTATGAAACATTAATTCTCGGTAAGCCGTCACTTTGCGCTTTATTCGAGGCTGTATTGAAACAACAAGAAGAAAAATTACCCATCGTTAACCTCTACGCATAATCTAACCATACATTTCCATTCGCCTCTAATTGGATGTGATAGTCTTGCCTCGATAAACCGAAACAACAACGCTTCCGGAGCGGAAAGTTCGTGCGATGTTTACTCCTTCGGGCAGGATGGCTGAACAACAGCAAGGTGGAAAATTTGTCGCTCATGAAAATTTAATTAGCATCCTTCCGATTTATCTCTCGCGTTGCCTTCGAGAGACAAAACGCAAACACGAACTCGGCTATCCGGTTGTTTGTAAAGAGATTAGCGCGATTTGTTCGACCATCGATCGATCGGTTTGGCTCAAGGATCTCTTCCTGTTCGTTCCGGGGTAGCAAACAACAGTTACTCCTTCCTCCGTCGGAGAACCGGCTCAATCTTCCATTAGTTCTATTGGCCCATTTTTCAGGATGCCCCCGGTGGCATGTCGTTGATACGACGGGATGGAAAGGCAAACAACGGTGCACAAAAAGACGCCGAAGGGCGGCAGATTCCCTTAGCGCATTAGCGCAAAGTGTCTGATCTTCCATCGGAGGTGATTATCACATTAGGGTATCGTTTAGCACACGAGAAGGTTGTGGCGTAGTATTTGAGCGCTTACTGTTCGCTGTAAATGATTGATGGAGAAATAGTTGTTGTTTTTGAGTTGCAACATATTTATTTGTTTCGTTTTCTTGCTGGAAAAACTAGACAACAATGGTAAAAAATCGCATTGTATTTTAGTTACCTAACAAAAGCCTTTACCTAAGTGAATACTTTTGAATTTTTAAAAAGCTTCAACAGTAGCACTAATTGTTCTTTCCACTACTAGAACTTTGTCTGTTTTCAACCTTCTTCCGCCGTGGCATCATTTTCTGTGCATTTCTCAAAATAGAAATCACATAAAACTGCTCGTCGAGAGCCACATCTTCTCGAGAAACCATTACTTCTTCCAAAGGCGTACCGGGAAAAAGTTAATGACAGTTCAAGTGACAGCGCTGTTTTCCCACTTTAATTTTTCCCACCTCCATTGATCATTGTTTGCTCCGTCGCCATGAGAACTGAGAGACAAAGGAAAAATACCGAATCGCGAAAAACATCCGGGCATTGCGGAGGCGGAAACAGCCCGATGTAAACTTTCCCATTGGCGTGAGGTGGAAACAAAGTCTGACAGCTTGGGCTAACATTGTGACGCGCTCCGGTTTCCGGATGTTCCGTGGAAAAGATTGGCGAAAACAGCATCCGCTGGAAAGCTGAGCAACTGACACTTGCTAATGGTGTATTTGGCACGAAATCTGAGGTTCGAATCTGATCAGCTGGAAGAGGACGTGCAGCTCGTTAAATGTTATCCACCTCCGGGGTGGATTTGTCTCCAGGAATCGATTATTTTCCTGACGATGACGATGGAGATGAGCTTTCTTAGGTAAACAACGTGATGTCACAGTGACATCACGTTGGGTGTGAAGAACTATACGCCATCGATGAGCTTCAGTCGAGCGCCGGCTCAATTAAGTATTCGCCGTGCGTTACCGGGATTCGTTCCGGACGGCTGCTTCCAAGCTGGAGTGCTTGAAGATAAAGGAATGCCATCGGTCCCGAGAAGCACGTCTTGACGACTAGTCGTTAGTTAGAGCGAGTCACGAGACACGCCTGCGGGCAGAAGGGACGATTAATTATTTTATTTTATCACACAAACAAACACATCACATCGATCTCCACCATCGTCTGCCGCCCTTCGGAACGGGAGCATCGATTATAGGGGATAATTAGGATAATTGATGAGATTTTGATGCTACGCTCTCGTCACAAACCATCGAGGCACTTCAGAAGAAAGAAGAATGTGTCACTTGCGTGTTCCGAGCACGTGCCTAAGCCATTGGGGAAAGATTGCCCACTCGTACGTACTGCCTCCGAGTTGTTCTTTGACGATTGATTCCACTAGGGAAGGCTAAGAAACTTCCCTCCCGTTCCGAGCGCTTGATCAAAGCATCATTTTATGCCGCCTAGTGAAGATTTGGGATGTGGATTTATTCAGTTCTCCAGAACCACTCGGGAGTGATTCTCATGTTCACAGTTCCAATTATTCGTTGAACAACACAGTCACACGGAATTGAAATCAAACGAAATGTTCCAACGCTCTGGGACGTGTGTGTTGTTTTGATTTCGAACCTTTGAAGGTGTAGTTTGGAGAGTTGTTCGGGAAAATGGTGATCGAATCAATTTTCGAAAATGAAACAAAAGGCATAGAATTCCTCAACCCATTTTGAATCGGATTCACAATTTTCTGAACCAGATAACGATATAACGAATTCTGCAATGAGAATTCAAAACAGCTAGTATGCCTCACACAAGGGTTAAACGGGTGTTCACTTCCAATTCCGTACGATATTCTGAGCCTGAAGACTTCACTCCCATGTGACGTTCAACGTAACCCTGAGCTGTCCGGAGGAGATTGGGCTTCGGCCAACCATGCATAATACGATTTCCGAGGAGTATAATCATTTTCCTTAGCAGGAGATTGGGCCAGGAGGTAAAGGATTGTACCGGGATGTACACGGAGCTGCTACCATTTCGGTGAAGCATGTCGGACTGAATGCGCATTACCCGCGGGACGCTGATGATGATGTTGATGTTGTGAGTCGGGATGTTCTGGTCGTACAGTTGAAGGTAGTCGTACTGTACAGTCATAATTCCTTCCCGGATGTGTTGGTGCTATCCTGTTGGATCGATCTCCACTGACTACATTCGACACAGAGTTTGCAAATTTGCATATGCGAGGTTATGGCGTGGATGAATGTTTCGACGAACGATAAATAAACCCTACTAGTCTGTTTTGTGACAAGGTAAATGCCTGGAGTTAAACCCTTTATTCTACTACTATTTTTCTGTAAAATATTTTTGATTTATTAGGCAATGTATTTCAGAAAGTAGGTTGATAAAAATATTAACAACAAACCTTGCTTTGTTTGTTTCTATCTTCGCTGTAAAAAGTCTTCCAAAGCCAATAATGTCACTCCCGAGAAATCAAACCAAATGCAAATACTAATAACAAATCCACCCCAATGAAATCCATCAACTCGTTGTCAAGTGTCTTTAAAATCGCGGCGCAAAAAGTGGCGCCAAATCTCGCTCCAAACCCGTCTGGAGAAGTGGAAACTCAGAACTCAAAGTCGAGAAGCTCAAATCGTTCGCAAAAGCAAACAAATGTTGGCATAAAGCTGGAATGATTGATGTAAAGCATCAGTCTAACATTTTTCCTACGCGCTCGTGTTTCCTCCTCCTCCCGTTTCTGCCCCCGTTGCTTTGGTTATTTTAATTTTCCAACTCTCCCCAGGCGCGTTACCGGAGGGGTAGCGGTATGCCAGCAGTAATACGATCGTTTAGACTTGTTCCGGCTTCCTTCCGCTGGCATTACTGGCTACATGGGGAGCTGAAGCACGTTAGCGTAACCGTTAAACCACATTTTAGCGCCAATCGCGCGTCCATCATCGTCAACATTAATCGTGAATCAACAAAGTCATCCAGGGGCTGCAAGCCGCGGCCACCATTAGCGTGTCGGTCAGGGGGGAATGGGTTTTCTTAGGACAAAGTGAAGTGATTTTATTGATGAGAGCGCATGGATTGAATAATACAATAGGACGCTGCTGGCGGAAGGGAACGTCACGTTTCGTTGGAAACGATCTCATCATAGGCGTTGTTGAACTGTCTCATTATTAATGAAGTAATGGTAAAATAAAACGGGATCAATATCGTACACTCGACGCAATAGGGTGTTACTTCTGGGAACTTCAATTGCATTCTGTTGGGTTTGTCAGCCGGTTTGTAAGATTACCGATGAAATCCATTGAAATTTATCTGCTCGTTTTATTACCGAACGCAAATCTCTCGAGACCATTGGAAGCTTCCTTGCCTATTTATTAGGTTCAATAATTTCCATAATAACTCCAATCCAATATTCATCGGTCCGTCGTGTCTGCTAACTAGAATGTGTTTCACGCAACGCGTTTCCATCTTTTCGATCGTTATTCTTGACCTCCCGGTCTCTTCGAAGCTGTTATTCGGCAGCAAACATTCATGCTGTCAGCCAATTGCTTCAGACGGCGAGATTAGCATAACAACGTTCAGCAGATCTGCTCGCTTGTCTCGCTGATGGAATGGGACGTCTCGAAGCCAAGAAAAACGCGATAGGCCAATGGAAACCGAATGCTTTGCGTTCCACCCAATGACCAATTTGGGTTTCCACCACTGGCCACCCCGAGCCCGGCCGAGAACCTGTCTGGGTGTAGAAACGGAAGATTTACGATTCGATTAAAGTGAAGTTGGTGTATTTTTATTTTTTCGCTCCAGCCATCCGAACCCGATCTGATTTACAGGCCCAACTTCCTCGGTTTGCTTATGCGCTGGGTCTTGAAATGAGAAAACGAACCCCTAAAAGCTAGGAGTGAACCGTTCCAAAAACCTTACCGCTTACCATGTCATTAGGTCATTAGTTTTAACGTTTTAAGTGCGTGCGGCCGGGTTTTACTGCACGCCCGAATTTTGCACCGGAAGGCAACGAACCCAGCCCGGGTCTCACCACTTTTGGCATTTTCCGAGGTCTGAGCGGGACCAGAAATCGATACCCGGCAACAACGGTGGAAATAGCTTTTCGGTTTTTCTTCACAAACACCCACCGGTTGGCCGTTGTGCCGTGATTGAGTATATGCTCCGGAACGGGCGCAGCAGTAACCGTTTAACAGCTGTAACAAAATCTTACGACAGCTTAACGCGCCCCGTTCGAAGCGGCAACTTGTTTGGGCGTTCGTTGATAATTAGCTTAGCGCTTTCGCACGGCCCACTCGCTGCCGTAACTTGGCACAAAAAGATCCTTTTCGATCGTACCGGTACCAATCCACCTTATGTTCTGCATTATAGAAAGAACTTAAATTGCTCGGGTGGAAAAGGCTATATAAATAAACAATATACAGTGAGTTTGAAAGTTGAAAGTGAACAATGTTAATCCATGAAAATTGTTCATTTAGAAGGAAAAACAAGAATTGAGGACTTCTTCTCGTAGGGATTTTCTAGTCTGATGATTTAGTCTAATTAACTTCTGTCGAAGAGATTCGTCCCTTGTGGCGAGGAGGTAACGTTTCCACCTTTAACAACACGATAGGCTGTTCAGACGTTCCGATTGGATGAAATCTGCCACGAACGGTCCCACGTTGGTATGACATCTTCACTAACCCTCTTTTTCCGGCTCTTCTACTTCTACAGGTTCGATACCTACCGCACCGGAAAACATTACCGTCACCTTCCTCACGCCCACCTCGGTACGAGTCTCATGGCAAACCTCGATGGATCCGCACACGCTGCCGGTGGACAAATACGATGTCACGTACAAGCCGACCGATGCCAGGTAATCAGCAGAAGAGTTGTCGCCTCCACTGTTTTGCGCTGTTTGCGTTTTGGTTTCCTTTTATTCTTTTCGGTTCGAAGTTTTTACCGGTACCGGTACCGGTTGGTCGTTGGCTCGATAGAATGCGTTTTACAACTCTGGCCCGGCCGTGCCGTGCCGGGGAAAACTCCCGGGGAAACTTTCCGATGCCGCGCGTCGAAAGTGGAAGCGCGAGCAAAAACGCGCTGCTGCTTCACAAAACGCGTCGGTGCATGTGTGGAATATGTCCTCCCCCCGGGGGCGTTTGTTCTAGCATGTGTGTTTGTTTTGTACATTGTTTTTTTTCGTAGGATTTCACCAAACGGCGTGCAGCGTGTGCAACTTTCACCCGGCTGGACGTTTGATTGTGTATGCTTGCATCTCGTTCGTTGCGTTTCCGTCGTTCGTTTTTGTATATTCAAGCTTGGAGCGTGACAATCAGATAATGTAGAAAAACAGGCTGTAAAAAGCATTTACATTGTAACATACATTTATTCTATTTTGTTTTTAGAACTTCCAGCCGCTGCGCATGGATTGTGTGGTATAGATTTATTAATTTTAAACAATATGTAAAATTTCATCGTCCACAAAATGTATAAAAACTATCCAGCTCAACTATTTTCTTAGAGATTGTTACGAGTGCAACATTCATTTAGACATTTTTTCCATATTTCTAAAGAAAAAATATTATTATTTTTCAACGGTTTTTATTGTTCAAACAAAACAAAATCTTTACATGCTTAACTTTTGGGTCTTAAAAATATTCTTATGTTTCATTTAGTTCAGTAATTTCCATCGAGGGAATTCTTACAGCAAACAGCGTTTCCTATTTTAACTTATTATCCTTCTTAGTAAGGTCCTTGATTTCCTGCAATACGGGAACCACCTTTTGCGCCGCATGCAGTATGTTCTGCCCCATTTTTTCCTACCAAGAGAGAAATGGAAAAAAATGTTTTGTGAAACAAAACATTTACAGCGTTATTAAAAAATCAGCGAACTCTCCTTTTGATGATGATAATGATGAATGATGATGGGGAAAAAGGAAACAGGACTGCTTTTACAACAAACTCTTACCAGCCGCTTTCCCAGATGCTTCAGACCGCCCGCCTCGGCCGGCCCACCGAACAGCAGCACCGTAGCCAGCAGGACGACGACGAACACTGTTGACAGTTTCATTTTGAACGATGTACTCGATGTTGGTTGTTTACCGTAAGCGATTGTGGGGTTTCTCTCGATGTTTTGCAAAGACTGACCACCTGGCAGTGTTCCCTGGGATGAAGCGAAAGTAGTCTTGACGATTGCTGTACTTCTTGCCTTGCGCCGTGACTGATGTTGGTTCGTAGAAAAGTACCACAATTTTATATGTCCGGCGGACAAAAGCGTTTAAACTGCGTGCGCTAGAAAGTAGCGCCCGCTACCGGATGTCCGGAAGATGGCCCTCCGGGCGGCCGTTGTCGTGGATTCGACAGATAAGACATCCCAACAACGAACCTCCTTGGTCGCGTGGATATTGCTATTCACCTTGAAGGCATGACAGATCCACAAACGGAATGGCACAGACATCAAAGAGCGAATCGGTAGGGCAGCAACCGGACTGTTATCGTGCAGACGGAACCACCAGGTTGTGGGGTAGCCGGATCTCGATAAGGCCACCCGTATCGCCGTTTGGCTTCGAGAACCGCGACCGAACAGGGTTCATAATCGATTTACGACGTTTAGACGGTTATTTACTTCGACGTACGGTGGACCCCGCGGCTGACGGCAGTGATTACAAGGTCTTTTATCGAAATTGAAATCGAACTTAATCGGGATGGGCCGCCGTCGGTGATCGAGATCGTTACTTCATTCCATTGTGATTTTTTCGGAGAAATCCTACATTAATAATTCCATCGCGAGTGGTTCCGATAATCGAAGAAATTTGATTGATATCCGTTCTGTGTTGCTTTCATGTTTTCCGATGGTTGATACCATTTGAAGTAAAAGCATTTGGTTAATATTAATCGAATGCGGGGCAAACTTCCTCTCGCACCGCGTGCCACACAAAACCTAATTTATTTTACGTCACACAATAAACACGAAACAGTCCTTCACCGTTCGTGAACCTCTCTTTCCTTTAGGAGTTTTTATGGGACCACAACCGACTCCGGTTTGTTTATTTTGAAAGCTTGTTCGCAAAACGGGTTAACGGTCGTATGTAAACGAAGCTTCAGGTTTTCTTTTATCACTATTTGGAGTGAGGTGTTAATTCATTTAGATAGAGATTTTTTTATCGTAAAATCTCGTTGTTGGTGTCTTTAGATAAAGGCACTGACAATATGTGTTGTTCATTTCAATTGTATTCATCAATTTCCTCACATTTGATAAAGAAATATTCGTTTTCATTTGACCCAAAACCGTTTTCTAACATGATTTGCCTTGAAAGTCCCATCTGAGCGAACGTTAACGTCCAGATAATAATTCGCTTTTGAACATAAATGTTAATTATCATTACTTTGCGCATAGTTGTAGGAAAGAACTCCCTGCACAAAGGGCATCGCACATCCACATACACAATGTGCAAAGACAAAAGCAACGATAATAGTCACTATCTCCAGAGTTAAGGACTTTTTTATTCAAATCGCTACCGGTACGTTTTCTTCGTCCCATCGCGTCCGCCGGGGTGTCGGTAATCTGTTGTCCTTAGTCTGCTATCCTTCTTGATGAAAGAGATTTAACAAAAAAAAAGAACAAAAAAAAAAAGATACTACTACGTACTAAGAGGCAAATGAAAAGGACGTCGGATGAGTGGGTGGGCAAAAGTGTCCTTAATTATGAAATCTCATTTCCATGCTTTTCGCATTTTGCACTCGGGTGACCTATTTGCAGTTGAGTAAATACACTTATTATTTTTTTTTCCTATCACCATTTGGGTCGGTATTCTGTTTGATTTCCTTTTTTTTCTCTTTTCTGTGAGCTTAAGCTAAACGAAAGCTCCTTTCTATTTTTCCTTTCGCCGTCCCGTCCCTTCGTGGCTACAGTTTGCGTTACATTTAAGCTGACGTTAGGACGTAAGCGCATCAGACAGTAATCCCATGGGCACGGTTCGTCGTCTTCGCGTAGTTTGGGGTTTATTTCTTTTCACTTCTGGATGCTTCCTTCGCACTGGAAGTGTGGCGAATGCTCGCAGAAGGTTTCCTCGGGCTTTAACAACGCCGCCGGATGTGAATGTGGTTACAAGTGAACGCTAGCGAGCATCGCCTTGCGAAAGGCAAACCAATAAAGAACCAACATAACATCATTGGAACGAATTTACATTTACAGCGTTCCGCGAATCGCTATCGGATGGAGTCGCAGCGGTTATAACGGGACGCCGTTCAAAGTGCGAGAAAATGTTGCGAATCAATTTGTCATCTGAATAGAGTTTCCGTCGCGAGTTCTGAAACCCCTGCGCGGGACATTTTGTGTAAAGAACGGTATTTCAATATGACTGACCTTGACCTAGAGGGTTGTGGTTATCCGTAGTGAATGAAAACCTTTTTCGATTTTGTATTATTTTTTCATAGCATTGTTGGATGGATAGAAAGATATTGTTATGCTTTGCTGAACAGTGATATACCATTGCAACCTTATTTTTATTTTGAAAATTTTATTATGCATATTGCTGAGGTATATTTTGCAAAATAAACATATTAATGCTTATATTCATTAACATTCAAAATTGGTCCCAATTCTGAATTGAGACACGTTGACGCCATTGATAGAGTTTTCTGAACAATTAAAATTAATTGAAATGTGAACGAACGTAGAAAATCAGGATGGCAAAGAATTGGCATTATCGATCTCGATTCCACGAAAACCAAACAGACCAAAATCACGCGGAGACCACTTGGTCTGTCCTGGCAAAGGCCTGCAAACCCTCGTTGCGCTGGCGCAAGATATTATTTGCATTTATGCAGGACCTAGGAATTTCCAGCAATCATGAATCGATAAACATCATTAGAATTCCAGCAGCGTTGCAGCGAAGGCGACATGCATAATGTAAAGCACTATTCACTCCGCCGCGAGAGGTCAGCTTGTGTCATCGTGTGCTGACCTTAATTGTAGTTGTAAAACGGCGATTTCCACACGAGGGGATCATCGCTCGCAGGTGGTAGCAGATGGTCGGCCCAACTTGCTGCTCCGTGCTGTAAATAGTCCCATTAAAAATCAATTAACAACCTGATTAAGTTTTCACATTTGCGTTGTCACGGTGGTCATTTGGCGAGCGGGAGTCAGTGTGCCATGTTGGATGTGGGGGAAACTCCAGCCACTCTGAGTAAGTTTGCAAACTTTTTCTACTCATGCATCTACCAGTGGCCGGGGCAGAAACCAGAGACTGGTCACTGTCCTGTTAGAGTTCGACGTTACGCCAGAAAACTTTATGCAACGGACGAATGGTTTCGTACGGAATGGTAGTTCGAAGGCGCACGCAAATGGTCACGATGGCGCCAGCTGGGGTACATGAGGCTTGGCGCCAGCGTGGATCACGCCGAGTGACGAGTACTCGAGCGTGACATCTGTCCGAGGAAACGGCCAGGGTAAATATTGGAGCTGGCCGCTCGATGCTGTGAATTATTGAAATGGCGCGGTCAATGGAAGGGTCAATATTTGCACAGTTTCGGGCTGTACATATGTTTGGGTGCGCAATAGTGTTCCTGAATGGACATCGTGCGCCACCAGTGACTAACACTCTCTTTGCAACACCACGACAAACTCAAGGTTTTGAACCGTTTCTATACACCTTTCTTGCATAGGTCTTTTAAAATCATAGTCAATGTTGTTACTTTGAAGACAAATTTATCAACTCGACACCAATATTTTAAATCAAAATATCTCTTTCTACATTTTTAAAAACAAAGTAGCGTTTGTAGAATTGCTCAAAACCACTTTTATGGTACGGATACAGATTAATATAAACAAACACCATGCAATCACCACGCCCCCGACCGGGGTACACCGTCAACAACGTGCGGTATGGTGATTCACATCCCGAGCGAACCAAATCGAATAATCATAAATTGATTTGAGAGAAGAAATAAAAAACAACAACATGCGATAACGTTGCAACGATGTCGTTTGCTGCAGCTCCGGGATGAAATTCCCCGCACGTGTGATAAGTAAGGACGATTGAAATTTTTATGTTCGATAGTCTGAGGGATGTTTTTTTTTTGGTCACTATCCACAAACTTCTGAATCTGCCGCGAGTCGAGCGGACAGGGTTGGTGGTAATTGAATTTCGCGTTAACATCGCCATGCACATAGCACACACGTGCGACGACATGCAATCGTTGCCAACGAATTGCATTTCTATCCCGGTGGACCGATGCTAGGATGCGAGCAAATCACAGGTTTGTTGTGGCTGTTTTTTCTGGCATTGGTTTCATGTTTTTCGAAACCCAATCGGGGAAAGCTGCACCAGTTTGATATTCGAGCAAATTCAGTTTTTTTCCAATGTGTGTTTGTACCACCCTCTACATTTTGATTAGTTAATATTAAAAGGTGAATATGGTGTTGATTATTTGTAGCATAGGTTTAAAGCGAAGCATCAAATGGGAAATTCAAGATTATAATATGAATAATTGATAGAAATTCTGTTGAGAATGGTAAAGAGACAGATTGGGTGGAAGTAGTCGTAAAAACCAGTTGAGAGAAAATTGCACCAATAAATGAAATTTCGAAGCAAATTGATTTCCAAACCAGAGTAGAAAAAAGCATATTGAAGAAAAATATTGCATTTAGTTGGTTATTGTGTCCAACTTTCGATTGTTTAACCTCACTAGAGAAACAATCGTTTGCATTTCGAATCAACCAAACCGCGAAATTCAGATGCACCGGTGGTTGATGGTGAATCTTTTGGACGTCTAATTGAATAGCATAACAAACCACATCAGAATATGTTCAGATTTCACATAATTACCCAATTTCCACGTACCCTCACATTTGACTGTGGGATATTTCAATCAATTTCGCATGCATACAACGCCATGATGAGAATTTCATTTCATTGTGTAATTTCCAAATGTGTTCAACCGTTCGTGGACATACCAAGGATATTCATATATAAAAATTCAACTAGTACTCATGCCTTTACGTTGAAAAACTATTCCAATGCCTTTTTCTGACGGAAATAAAGTCTAGAAAGGTTAAGTACCAGTAATTTCCGTGTTTTCATTTAAGCACAACATTTTTGTGCAATCCTCTGCTAAATTTGCACGGATTTTTCCACTGGCTTGGGAAAACTCTAAGGATAGAATTGGTGATCCTAGTTTCCAAACACATATACACGCACAGTTTGAACAATGATGCAAACATGGGAATGTGCAAAATGAAACTCCTACTTTTCCAACGCCATCAGGCTCGGATGCAGTTATATCCCGCGCCAACACCTTTCCGCGAGGGGATCGGATTGAAGCGTGGGCCTTACGAATCGACACGGTTTCCCTCCTACATGGTTGGAATTCCCGCAATTTCCAGTAACATGCTAATGAAAATTCCAAGAAATGTTCGCCCAACCCGCGACGGAGAGCCTCGATCCTTCTGAATTTCCGTTCCAGCAGCGCCGAGTTACATCAGGGAACGGAATTGATGGCGTAAAGCTGCCTTCCTCTCACTCTCTAACACATGCCCACCGTGACCTGAATCGTGCGTTGATTCTGTGCCGGTGATGGAATTAAATTACGATTATTTGCCCACCAGCCCTGATGTGACCGGTTTCGGCTGGTGGCGTTTCGAAATGTTTGCTTCCGGAACGCTCAATACGCGTCAAAGAAAAAGCCTGGCCCGGCGTGGAATATGGCATTTGGCAAACAACAATCGGGGCGCGACTGCACGACGCGTTGTAAATCGAGCGCTGATTTTACGGGTTTGCGGGTCACAGCAAATTGAACTGCCGCTTTTCACTGCATTCCAGCCAAAAAAGGGAACCATCGGTGGGTAGGGAAATGAATTTATTGAAGGTCGTTGTTGTTGGAAAAATTGAAGTGTATAGCAGATGGGGCAAATATACGCTTACAGCAAAAGGTAGCTCTACTAAAGCGTTACAGCGTAGTATGATTTGTATTCAAACGGCGTACCACATTTGCTACCGTTTTACATTCCTGAGACAGAAGAATGCGCTGAATCGTTTCATTAAGTTCGCTTACATTTCGAACGATTCTTTCAAACCAAAGGAATGCATAATTAAAGCGAAGCACTGTTTCGCGCTTTAAACGAAAATGTTATTTT
This sequence comes from Anopheles coustani, assembly GCF_943734705.1. NCBI lineage: Eukaryota > Metazoa > Arthropoda > Insecta > Diptera > Culicidae > Anopheles > Anopheles coustani. The sequence continues at coordinate 63,874,978 of NC_071289.1, read as the reverse complement.
GGATGTTCTTAACAATACACTCTTGTTTTACTTGTTAATTATTTGCTTGACTAATCAAAAAACATTCTAACTTATTCATTACTTTTCATGAATTTTAAATTTAGCTTTTAATAATTTCATTTGAATCCGAATCTGAAACTAAAATTCAAAATACGTTCAACGTAGCAAGCCGGTCGATCGAAGTCAAAAATGGATAAAACATAAAAGCAACAGATTTTACCATAATACTCATCGGATATCGTTGAGAAACGAAACCAAAACAGAAATCAAATCTCCACCAATAATTTACCCGGAACATATTCGAAATGGAGTGGTGCTGGAAAGCGGACTCGGACGGAATAATCAGCGGAAGTATTTTCGGCTCAGCAATCTCTTCGCTTCGGAACTCCACGATAGAAACGGCCCTCGTCCCACGTAGCGTGCGGAAGTTACTTCTCATTACGGATGGCTTTGCTACGGTTGGCGTGTGCCGTTTGTCTTCCGATCGTCCGGGAGCATTGGCAAACCTATTTCCCCTGATTATGTCCTTCCGGTGAAGCACTCTCTGCTCGGTGCGTCCGTGAGCTTCGCGTTGGAAAAACAAGGAAGGAAAATTTATATATTACGTATACAACAAGTATCCGAGGCAGTCGTTGTGCACAAATCTTCCACTTCGTTATGCTAATGAAGCCACTAACTCTTCCATAATATCGTGCGCCAGGCGGTTTTCGGCGACGTTAGGCGGTCCTACTGATGGGTCGTTCGGTTTTTTATCTATATTTTTGCTCCAACTTGGGGTCATCATCTGGGTTGTTCTTTGCCGGTCGTTTTGCTCACTGTAGGCGTGCTGTAGGCTAGTTCAAGTGACCCGTATTTTTTATCCTGGTAGGAGAAAAACGCGAAGAGACAGTATAATAATCCATCTAAGCGAAGAAAAAAGAACTCAGTCAACAAGAAGCGCAGTCGCTCCTGCTGAGTAAGTAGTTCCGTTTTCGCGTGTCCTTTGGCAACCTTTGGCCGACGGGAAAAACGCACGCAAACGCAAGCCTACAATTGGATTTTGTGCGAGTAAATTTATGTTGTCACGATCGAGCTCGAATCAAAATGGCGTACCACAGCGAGATGCGGAGTGATGCAAAATGGCTGACAGCAATTTGGAAACTTTTTTCACTCCCCCCGCAGCAACGATGGTCTTTTTCTTTTCGTCCCATGTTCAAGGACATTACTGATAAGAAAAATTACTCGCACAAAAAACAGCTTGCACCGTTTGGAATGGAAACCTTTAAAATTGCCTCGCAACTGTCACCAAACTTCAATTTAAGTTGTTGGCGGCATCCCGCAGACCCGCCCGGAAAAAACGTGGTTACCATTTCCATTAATCTCAATTACTTGCGTGGAGCACGGTTTGGCCTTGTGCGCGTGTTGACACGAGCGAGTGAAAGTGTTTTTCCACTACCTTCCGGTTTCAAAATTGTCTTCGCCTTCCGGCGCCGTTCCTCGGAAACGTTGGGTGGACATGTTTATCGATTGGAAGTCTCGCCCGAGTCGCGGCAGTTCCTGGGACGATCGACGCAAGGGGTAGACTGATGCGAACATCGCCGTCTCGTTTTATGTGTGTTTGCGTGTGAAAAGTTATGTTCGTAGAAGATAGAAACGACTGCGCCCAGCGAACTGTTGCCGGGTATCGTTTTCCTCCAGCTGAGCGATTATTATTGACACTGAACGTTCCTTTTACGATCTACAATGAATGGCCCAAGCTATCCAAGGACGTTTCCACACGGGAAATGGGAGGAGGGAAGTGAACACGATCGTAAATAATGTCGATCGGCAAGAATAGTCCCGGGGGAGATATCTTCAAACAACAATTATTTGCCATTGTTTGCTCTAAAAACCTTTGTGCTAGTTACATGCTCATTTTGGTTAAATAAATATTCCACTTTTGTGCGACGATAAACATTTTCATCAAAACCGTTGCCTTTGTTGCGGAAAAGAGGATACCCTTGAGGCGCAAAAACCCTCAAAATCAGGCGGAGAATGCCGGCACAATGACCCCCACGGAACGGTATATTAGACACCGTGTACCCGTAATCCGGCATGTCAACTTTTCATAAGCATCGATAACACGGGCCATGAATTTATTGCCACATCCGACCCTCGAGCGATAAATAGGAAATTCGCTCCTTCACCATGGTGACCGAAAAAGCTTCTACGAAGGATTGTGGCGTCTTCCACAAAGCTTTGTTTGCTTTTCGCTTTCCAAAACAGAAATCCTTCGTATGGAGAACCTTGTTACCATGAAGCTGCGTGGCACCGAACATTATTGCCTCCCCCATGCTGGCGTTTTTTCGGCGTAATCTATTCGAAAACCGACTATGATGGACATGATGTGACACGGGTGACTAGTTTCTCTTTTTTCGTCCTTTTTTAATCTACGCCGCCTACTGTGCACGAGGCCGGCTTTTTACTCTGCTTCTTCCATCATCAATGAGGACTAGATGGTTAGGAAAAGTGTGTTTTCTTGTCGTCATTTCTTGTACGCGGAAGAAAACCACGAAGAAAAATCTGTGTGCACGTTGTGAAAAACTTTTGTAAAAAAAAACACTAAAAGCCTTCGAGCAGACGTCCTTGTCTGGAAAAGTGAGTGATTTGCTCTGTTATGAAGGAAAAAAGCGAAGATCCATCCGTGGAGAGAAACACAAACTCCGGCCAACCTCCCGGGTCGTTTGCAAATCGACCGCGAACGATGAAATGGCCTCCGCCCCGAAAAAGGCCACCGCCAGCATTTACAACGCAACATTAACGTTCCACGGCCGTCACCCGATGGTCTCGCCAAGGTGGAGTCAGCTTCTCGGAAGAGCGGAACCCGGGCCGGGCTGTAAGTCTTTCCAATGCGGCGACATGTCACTGCATAACGAACCGATACACGTCGGACAGGGCTGGAGGGCGTTTTGGTTACTTTTATTTAAAATGTTCTTACAGCGAGCAAATCGATGGCGGAAAATGGAGCGAAACAAAACCTGCCGTTTGGTTTTTTTTTTGCCCAAAATTGAAGCTAAATCATCCTCAGTATTTGTTCGCAGTTGTATGTCTGTTTTTCGCCCCATCCACAATGGGGTCGCTTTTGGGGAAATCCAATTAGCTTGAAATTGACACCAAAACGACCCGAACTGTGTACTTTCTTTCAACCCTTTGGCGAAAAATTCTTCGCCGAACTTGAATGGAGAAACCGAGTCCGTACTCTGGTTCGGGTGGCAGGTGGAAAATGAATGCGATCGTCGTTATAACTTCCTTTTCCACCAGTATCGGACGTCGGTGACCGGGTTTTGTCCCGCGAAACGATGGATAAACGATGGTCGAGATCGTGTCTCCAATGGAAAGTTTTGATTGAATTGGAATTTCGCCAGAGTAGAACAAAAACTGACTTCCACGAACAGTTGAAAAATAACTCCAGGCTCTGCAGAATACGTTTCAATTAAAGTCACCAAATTTGATACTACTCAAGAAGGGGTCACTCCTAGCTAAATTTTGGCAAAAAAATGGTAATTTCAAATAACTGCACTTGCAAAGCTGTGCAGGAAATCTACTACCTTAAAAAGACCAATTTATCGGCTCAACAAAATGAGCAGTCAAAAGTAGAGAGTTTGACAGGTGGAAAATGTACCTATCTTCTCCCACTTTGCATCCCCACTTCGGCTACTTTTCAATTCAACTTTCACTTAAAGCGCACGACGGAAAAAAGCACTTACGAAAACAGTTAGCACTTCCACCAGGCAACGCTCCTAACAGGATCAAAATCCTTTCTGTCATCGCCATCAGCGACTTCCGTAGACCAAGGACGAGCAATAGAGGTATGGACTTGCTCAGCGTACACCCCGTCAGCAGCTATTCGACCCGACCGACGCTAGTACGGCGTAGTAAATCTTTTCTCTCCCGCAAAATGGCGCGCATTTCACCATTTGCTTTCCGCTTCTTCGCGTAGCCCGGTTTGCTCTTCCGGCTCTTCGCCAAAATGGTGTCGCGTGGTCATGGCCATGGAGCGAAACGTTTGCGTTTCCTTGATGACAATGTTTTCCCTTGGCCCACATTTTCCTACCGGTTGCCGATTCTGCTGTGGGGGTGATGAAAAATAAAACAAAACCTCCGGACCAAAGAAGGAGACACCGGAAGGAAACTTAATATGGTTATACCCAAAGCAAAACCAAATAAAAAGCAGTCTGTTACCTTCGGTGTTTTTGTTGTGGTGCCTTACCCGTTGGGGTTTCCCCATTTCACCTGCCACGAAGGGCCAATTTGTGAATGCACGGGAAAACGAACCCGTCGACGACACTTTTCTTCTATCCGACCGAAAGTCTTATAAAAGTGTGTCTTGGTTCCGGTTGGTTCCAATGGTTCCTAGTATTTCCTCGAGTCCCCCGAGTGGAACACCGGAGTTCACTCGGCTTCACCACCGGAAGAATTTGCTCGTGAAGAACCGAGGGCAAGGTAGCCGCAGACAATCAAGTGGTTCCGCATTCTTCCGCTCCACGTGGCGACGATAAACCGACGCATCCGTGCGTCCGCTTTCGTTGTGTACTCCCAGCGCAAACGTTACGTCGTCGATTTGGGAGTTGACGAGTCGTTTGTTTTCTACCGTTTTCCTTGTTTTTCGTTCACTTCCACTTTGGTACATTTATTCTGTAACAATTTCGACCACCCTTACATGGGCCTCGAGGAGGGGAAAAATGACGAACGACGCATACATCATCCAAACACATGTTTGTTCTCCGACATCGTCTGACCTTGTAGCGACCTTCCGGCTCGCTAATGCTGCCGCCACCGCAGGCATTTTTAAACCCACCCCGGATCGCATTACTCGGGAGGGTTTTTATTTTGTGCCGGGCTATTAGTAATGTTTGCCATGCGTGCCACCAAACCCGGGACCCGGGAGGATCGGTACAACACTTCCTGGACTTTTTATGGGTGATTTGTCATCAACGATCAGCGGAAGGCCGATCAAATTTCGATGAGCGCTTATGATGACATGATTTTTGTGTCCAAATTCCTGAGCATGACAAAATGGTTTCCTATCGAAAACGGAGATTTTCCGAAAGTCTACTTTCGCTACACTCGTATCGATTAACAGGCAAACAAAATCTGTTAAGGTTACTGATTTTGTGGGAAAAGAAGAGCATAGATTAATAGAATGTCCGTCAAATCATATTTTATGATTCAATTAGTTCTTGCAGGATTGATAATACAAACGATAATAAATACCTCATTCAAGCTTCGTGTTTAAAATAGGAAAAGGTAACAATGGCGAACAAGCGGACAACGGTGCTTCAATTTTTTTCCGTCCAAACAAAACGCCTCCTTTCCTCCCCAACCGTCATTAGCCGGTCCCGGCAAAACCCGGTTGATGGTGGAAAAATCGATCACCTCCATCCCTCGGGGGGGAGGTGCCTATCAATCGATAGCCCACGTCCGGTCGTGCACGCCGATCGATCGGCCGTTCGCAGGAAAAGCGGAAAATCCAAAATCCGTAGATCGTAATCTTACCCTGGACCGGTTCTGTTCCGTCGGTTCGTACGTGATAAATTGGACATAACTTATAATCCGGACACCGGGCGGTGGTGCGATGGTGCACCGGAGGTAGTTGTTGTAATTTCCCTCCACTGCCACCCTCCATCATGCCTCCCCTTCGTTCTCCACCACCCGAAAGTGTGTCCACAAAAGCGCACAATGTTGGTCCGATCCGGTTACCTGTATATGGGCGAGTGAATGGAAGCAAAAGTAACCAATTGGAGGGTTTTTGCTGCCATTCTTCGAACGTCGCCTCCACCTCCCGAGTGCTGGGTGCCTCTTATGCCGCCTGGAGGAAGAAAAAAAAAACAGTGAAAAGGACAAAGCAAACGTGAACCGAAAAGAAAAATGGTTGGACGCGACGTGAGCTATTTTTGTTTCCTTTGGCTCACATCGGACGGCGTGCGCGCACACCGTCGCGACCAACTACTTCCGCGATCCTGGCCGCGTGGGGTTTGCATGCCCACACCCACACACACAGCCCACAGTCCTGGAGTGTCCGATGCAACCTCCACACAATCGCAAACCAACGCTCGGCATTCTTTCGGTTTGGTGTTGTGTGTTTCCCCCGCTCCAAAGTGGACATTGGGCTACTCGGCTTCCGGTGGCTACTGGTGGCCACGTTACGCCACACGAGGCACACGCACGGGTACACATAAAGACACACACACATACACGCGGTGGAGCGTGCTTGAGAGGCCCTTCCCGGTGTTGGCTTCCAATGGAGCACACTTACCAGCAAAACGGGCGGCGCACGAGCGAATGTTGAAGTCTGGCCGGCGACGAACCGTGCACCAGAATTTATGTAAGCCAGCGAGCGCGCGGTTCGCTCGTTGACGGAAATCAGTTCACATCCTGTCGCTCGCCGCTCCGGGAGCAATCCGGTGCCAGCCAAGTGCACTCCCGCAGGCCGAACTGCATTAATCGAATTATCGAAGGACAACTCTAGATGTGGAATATTAAGAACACTGCATCGTGCTCGGTTGATAGAGTGATTCAGTGAATTTGGTGATCGAATTTGTGCGCTCAATTTCTTAGACCAAAGCAATCCTTTGCAAGACCGGCCGGTAAATAATACTGATTGTCTTATTCAACTCTAAAATTAACTTGTAACATTAATTTTCGTTCCAAATCTTTAGTTGAACTCGGTGTGATATTTAAAGTTGGGTAGAATTTATCGGTTGGAAAGCGATTCACTTTGGTTACTGTTACGTAACACGGGGCAGCTCCGTGATGAGCTTAACTTCATTCATTCACGGTTAGGCTAGTGGTTTTATTTCGTACTGTGTGCTCATAATCCACTGAAGTAGTTCTTTGTCGCTGTGAGCATTTTTTTGTTTTTGCTATTGAAAATTTACAACTGGAAAGCTCGAACCGGAAAGGATATTAACGAAAGGAAGCTTAACACTGCTTCCCTTGTTTTCTACCATCTACATCCGGCCGGCCAGAAAGAAACGACAGTGTTGTGTGCAGCGAGCGAATCGAGTGAAGTCGGCGGTGTGTAAAGCATCCGCCGTTGCAGACGGATTTTCGTGGAAAAGTCACGAAACGTGTGTAGCCGGAGGCACGCAGTGCGAAGCACACAGTGGTTTAATTATTCAAGCGCTCCGTTGGGCCCCCACAAGAAACGAGTGCTTCCCAACGTTTGTGTTGCGGTGTTTGTTGCTGTGTAACGTGAACAGTACACTTCTGTTTTTTCCCATTCTTTTCCTTTGAACATTTCGCATTCTATTTATGTTACATTTTTTACCGATTTATTTAATTAACTTTAACCCTTCAATGTGTTCGCTGTTATTTGAGTCAGTGTAGATATTATTTTCCAGTTTAATTTTGCATGCGTTCTGCCTCGCTAGGTGTAATTAAATCTACTTTCTTTTGTTGTGATTTGAATGGAATTGGCGGCCCTATTGTTTGGAAAAAAAACAACTCAATTCATGAAACATTAAAAGACACCGTCTACCAGTGTGTTATTTTTGGGAAAAGACGGAATGAGCTGACACCGTAATTAAGCTGCAACCGAATTTGTTTTCCCGTTGATTAAAACCTGGGGGAAACTTTTCGTATGGAAGAAAACAAAATACTCTAAAATTCCCTGACAGTCAACATCAATCACTCGCGCTCGGTGCTGGACATTTCAATCAGCAAACAATTAGATTTAATGAACAGTAAATTAGATTTGCAATCTACGAAGCGCGGGACGAGCAACGTTTGCGACCGGATACACCTTGTGCCCTTTACCGGTGTTGGTAGTTTGACAAGTGAAATCGAGTGATAAAATGGGATTATCTCACGCAACGCAACCGGGACCGTAGCTCAAGATTCTTCGTCACTATTCGTGCCGTCCATGCGATCCATCGAGTTGGACAAGAATGCTTTCCCACTGTGCTCCGAAAGGCTTCGGACCAGTTTCGGGAAATTGGCTCGAAAATTAGCATAATTTCCACATAAATCTACACCACCTGCATGCTTTTCAATTAGTGCCTTCGCCGGAAGTCGGTGACAGACGGAATGTGTGCCTCTGTATGTGCGTGTGCTGTGAATGTGTGAATGTACGTGTGTCGGTAAATTAATATTCAACACACCCGCTCGGTTCGGATTGAAATGGCACGGTAGTTCCATTTTTCAAACCCGGTGCATAAGAAGGATAATTTTCAAAGGACTCATGATGGCCATCGTGAGTTCCATCTGCATCTCGTGGCATAAACGCGATCGCTATCGCGGCACCATTAAGCATGCCGAAGATTTGTGACTTTCGGTGCATACTTTAGTACCCAGCGTTTCCCTCCCCTGCCCCGACACTCTGCCCGGGAGAGGATTATGATGGCAATGAGCTTAAGCAGATTGGAGCAGCGGGAATTTCGGAAGAATGTTCGAAAGATATTATCATAATTTATGAGGGCTCGCTGATTGTTTCTGCTGGACGTTTCAACCGAACGAAGAACTTTGTAGCATCGCAGGGCTTATGCATTGATTCATTTATTATTCCGTTCCAACTTCCAACCGTTAGTTATGGCTCATAATTATGAAATTTGCAACCATTTTAAGTTAAAAATAAAGAAATGTAGATCAACCTTTCTTTGTTTTCAAATGGACAACTTGTAATTCATTTACATTTTCATTGTTACACAATCATAAAAATGAATCCGTCTTTCGAACTCTGGAAAAGAAACCTAACCTCATTAACTCCTACAACGAATGACCACCCTGACCATGCATATATGTTTCCTATGTGACATACAAATTGCCGCCATTTCATCAGTAACAGAACAACTTTCCTTCCTTCAGCACAAAGTGTTGACCGGAAAGGAAGCAGGAAAAACGAAAATTCGTTGGAGTTTAATTTGTCCCTTTCGTTTCGACTGATTGGCATGGGGCAGGTGAACTGTTTGGCGGATAATTTCCCCTGGGACCGCCCGACCCGGACCGCATGAATGGTCGAGTTAATTTTACTCATGTTGATTAAAATGCTCCGTACTGCTTCGTCCGGGGTAAAAACTGACCGCCATGGGTTAATATGATTAAATGTATCTCCAAGTGGGACATGCACACATTGTCTCCGGTAAATGTTGAAAGTTGATTTGGGTTAATTGTGTGTGCTTAAGTTCTATTTAAGCTGCCATTGAAAGCGATAGCGTTGTTCTCGTTGCTTATCATAAAACTGATTTATGATATATACAATAGTTTCCTATTTTATTATTACACTTTTCTGACTTGTTGTTTATTCATCAACAAGCATTATTGTGAACAACGTACTTTCGAATTAATTCTTTTAGAATGTTGATACCGATGGCGGAAAATGTATGCCACTAAATCATTTTAAAAGCAAACCCCGGGCCTGATCCGCCATTAATCGACTAGCTGTCATATTAATCAACCGAACAGGATCCGACACCCCCCGGCCGTTTCCAATATTTTCGTACAAACGGACACGAGAGAATCTCTTCCAACTAACGCGCGCCAAATAATGTTCGTGTCTGTTGCATGCTAATAACATTTCCCCATTCCTCCTCTTTTCCCTCGTGGACGTCAGAAATTAGCTCCCGCTCCGGGAAAGCTACACTCTCAAAGCCAGCACTCGGTCAAAATCGATAAGTCTATTTATGAATTTCGATTTGAAAAATTGACACGCAAATAAGGGGTATTAGTGTCGGTGGGGAAGAACTCAAGTCCCCCCCCCCCCTTTCGCTGAAACGGTACATGGGTTTCCATCACGGAAACCTCTCGGAAGCGAATGAATGGGGATGTTTCCTGTTGGCCACGCACGAAGCGTTCGTTTTCTAGTGGATGGTTTTTCACAAACAAGCAAGTGGCATTGTTTGAATCGTTCTCAGTGACTTATTTTACCCGCGCTCCCATGGTGAGGGAGGGGGAATACCGCGGTACATTGTTGTGAAACAATTGCTGTCAATCTCAGCGAATCCATTAGGATTCATTTTGTAGATCCCATGCAACCGGTTTGTTTAAGTATTTTCAGGGTGTATAAGCTTCATTTTCAGGTCTCGGTATTTGTATAGAGAATGTATCATTTCGATTTTAACCTCCCCGCACACAATGCGAAAATGAATACGTGATTAATGTCGGTAAATAATATGTTGCCGGCTGACGTTCGATCATTTAGCTTATCATTTTTTGAAGAACTAACAGAATGCATTAAGCGGTATTGGAGAGCAGCTTTTCACTTGTCAAATAATGCACAACAACGCGCATTAGTGTGCATCAGTGGGAATAAATAATGCGTTTGTTAAATAGTTACACAGGGTCGCAAGGGGACAAAAGGGGCATCCATTCGTTGCGCAATCGCAAGGCGGCCCCCGGAACGGTTCATCCATCAAACTTCAAGGAGCGACATCAATCATACCAGTGTAAAGTGCATGCTCGTGTCATATTTGCTAGTATGGCGTCCGTTTTTCTGCCAGAATTTTCGCTGTTGATGTACAATTCCGTTTCCTTTTCTTTCTTTCCCTTTCTTTCTTCCATTCGTTCATTCGATACGCTTGCAGCATCCGATAGCCACATTTCATGGCCGCAGCCCAGGCGGCCGCTTGCTTGCCGTGTACTCGTGTTTGCGTAGATTAGCTGACAAAACAGAATAATTGATGCATTTCAAGTTACAGGGTTGTGGTAGTGGTGGCCGGTAACCGGGACGCGGTAACGCTCGGTGGACTGACGCCGGACACGCAGTACCAGTTGACGGTGGCCGCCGTCTGGAACGGGAAGAAGTATCGCAGCCGACCGATCGTATTCAGAACACTGGGTAAGTCGGCTCGACTTTCGCTTCCCGCGCGGAAAGTTTGCGCAACTAACGTTGGTGCGTTTTTCCAGAGCCTCCAAAGACCTCGCACCCGCTCGATCCGGGCTCGCCGGCGGGTAGCAGCGGTCCCCCGAACTCACCCCACGCCGATACCGCCCCCTCGCTGAGCGGCTTCGGGATCTTCAACGATGAGTTCGGCAACATGTCCGTTAACTCCACGTCCCGCGAACTTCCAACGGTAAGTTGTTGCTCGACGCTATCGCTTACATCGGCGTGCCTCTCAAACGCGTACCTTCTTCTTCTTTCTCCCCTACAACCTCACCCATTCGCAGATCCGTGGTGTAGAGATCGGTATCGTAGTGTTAGTGTTAATAGTCTGGGCTGGTGCTATAGCTTTATTTTTTAACCGATGGGGTAAGATACGAATGTTGCTTCCATATCAACCGGACTACAAGCAGGAACAGCTGAAGGTTCCTGGTACGGGCGTCTGTGCCAACGGTACCTGCAACGGACAACATTCCCATCAGGTAGGATCATCATCCCGCATGCCGCCGCTCACCTTCACCGTCACCACCTGTTTCTTTTCACCCACCACAGTAAAGAAACTATGCAAAACGATATGAAACAAAACAAGAAAAAAAATCAAATGCCTAAGAAGATTGTTTAGGTGCATGGCGAGAAGCGTAAAACACCTCTCGTGTGTGTTTTTGTTCGCCACTCTTCTATTTTTGTTTCCGTTTTCCACTATCGAGTGCATTCTGTTCGCGGCAGGTCGATAACCTGCATCTACTGCGTATCTATGTAGCTCTGTTTGGAAATCATCCTTCATTTACCATAGTGTTTCTTTCGCTATCTGTTACTTCCCTCCCGTGGACGACTTATATCTTCTTCTCCCCCGACAGTTTTCATATCTTCTAACCCGTCTCTTTACCACTATCTCCCATTGGAATGAGTGTCCATCCTTTTCTCTGTAGTGATTTCATCGATCTCCTTTCATTTGTTAGCCTCTTTTAGTACACTGCCAAATCCATATACAGGATCGAAATACACTACGGCGAACCGTACGCTGTTTGGCTCGCCTCCAACACACTTCAAACACACTGTGGATTAGATAGCTGTGCCCTCTTCTCTGCTCTACTTGCGCTGAAAACCCTTCACCGGTGTGGCTTAACCTGACTACATGACGATTCTGCGTGTCTCTTTCTTCTTTTCTCTCTCTCTCTCTTTCCTTCTGACCTTACAAACATTCTTATAACTTCAGTCACTCTGTCTCTTATTCCTTACTCTCTTTCTGCATTTCTCCTACCCTCTCTTACTCAACCACTTCTCTAAGCTTATCCAGCATTTGCGTGTGGTTTTTTTTTAACTGTTTGAATCTTTGCCCTATGTCTCTTCTTTCTCCCCTTTTTTATGCCATGGTTGGTTACTGCACAAGGACCTTAGTCCGTTTCCGTACGATTGGGCTTTGTTTTTTTCGCCATGTGCAACACGAACCCTCTTTTACAAATCCTTTCGGCATATTGTGTGAGAGTTTTCCACTTTTCCCCCTTGTGTTACATTGTTTCATTTCGAGCCCTTGCTCCGGTTTTGTTTTCTATACAGTGTACGCCACTCCTTCGTCGGAGTAGGTGGTATTTGTGGGTTTACTTTTCACTCCCTTTTTTTGGTTTTTATTCCGTCAAATCTCCTCCCTTACCATCCAACCCTGGTTTGGTTGCATCTTGAACTTTTTAGGTATTCATTTTCGGGACAAACAAAAATCTTTCTAAGTAGTCAAAACTTAAAACTTTTTCAAAATTTTTCCCAAACTAAAAAAGGTATTGTTTATCGCACAATGTATTATTTTTCTGCCGCATTTACACATAATATCGTCTTTACCAGTTTTATTTCTTGTTTCTTTATTGCGTTCGAAGCAAATAGTTAGAATGTTTCCAATCAAAAACGAGAAAATTTTTGTGGTAGAAAATGAACGAGACAGGAAAGATTTTTCAAGATCAGCTTTTTTTTTTGTTCTTACAATATCACAACACGTGGCTGATTTCCACATGTTACCGTGACTCTGTTCTCCATAAGCGTTTGGTGGTTCATTGGGAGCAAAATTTAAATTCGTAGATCGTTCCGCACGGTGATACTCATAGGTGATTTTTTTTAATTTTCTAAATGGACCGCGGATTATGGCGCAATTGGTAATTTTAGAAATAATCCATTATGCGGGTACACAAGCATATCGATGAACGCTACAACTTGGAACATTTTTCTACCGAAAAACTACTCCCAAACGTGTATACTCCGATATCACCGATGAGCAAGTGCACCTTTTCTTTTGGGATGTTAGCAATTGGAGGACGCCACAAAAGGAAACGCTTTGGAGAACGACGACATGGATGCAGCTTCCTGGTCAGACTTACTATTCCCTTTTTTTCTCTTCTTTCTTCCAAAAACCAAAAACAAAAACCAAAACAACCCCGCAACAACCGCTGCTACCCCTGCAACGGACCTGAAACGAAACAACCCAAAACTCACAGGATTCCGAACCTGGACTGGAACGTTTCACCATGTTGCACTTACAAGTAAAGCGATTCCTTTTTGCTACTCATACTAGTACCATTAAACTAAAACATTTCTTCTCGTTTCACCTCAAGCTGCTCAGTTTTGTTTTCTTTTTTCATTCTTGGCTTTTTATCACCTTCCTGGCAGGCAGCGACTGTAATCTAATTTCCAACCGTACGACCACCCTTGTTTTCCCGGCTAACTTCTCGCAAGCATGGTTTTGGTTTCGTTCGTTCGCTTCCGATTGTTATGTTTTCCACTCCGACTAGTTTGTGGTTGGTTGTCACAAAGGAAATAGAGGTCGAAATTCAGTCCTGTCCTCCAATTGGCTAGCAAGCTTTTGTTAAGAATCAGCACCATGTGTATCGAAAATGAAGCGACAAATATGGTTTCCCAAAGTTCTATACGGTTTCCATTGTTACACTTTAGAAAAAAAGCTGTTTTTTCCAATATTCCAACACTTTGCGCACAGCGTGTTTGGTCTCAAATTTACTTTCATTATTCTCTTCGATACTTTTGAAGAGATTTGTTTCTCATTAATACTTATTTGTTTAACTCACACCAAACTTATCTATACATTTATTGTCTGCCTAAAATAACGAGTTTTCAGACTTCGCTACCATAGACAAATCTTAATCGTCAAACTAATTCAATCAATATGTAATTCATTCTGAGCTTTTTTGTTAGTTCGTTGCCAATTCATCCCCTTCCACGCACGTTGAAAATTTTGGTTCCTCAAGGAAGCTCTCCCAATGGAGGCGCCTGGTCGTTGACGCTGATGGCGCATCGTGCAGCTTCCCAGTTTGACTGTATCAGTTCCGTCCTCCCAAGTTTTGCCTCACGCGCTTCTCACCCACCATCACGGTTTTGAGTGGAGCATTATTGCAATTCACTTTCGTTTGACATGTTTGGAAATGAAATGAATCTACTAACTGACCGACCTGTAACCACTTTACTTTATAGACCCTGCGGCGTTGGCTGTACATTGGTTGTGTTGGAAAACTTAAAAAACACACGAGTGTATGTAAACTTCTATCCTTACTTACTTAAAAAAAAACCGTAACAGTAGTTATTATTTGAATGATTAAATTTAATTCCACCTACGAAATATGTATACATTTCACAATCATTTTTCTGCTCAATGCAATATGGAAGTTTTCTTAACAACAATATTTTTTAGTTGTATATACATATTTCTTAGGCATAATTTTGACTTTGTCAAACAATTGCATGACACAGGGCGGGGATCAACATACTACCGTGTACAGCAATAATCAAAATCGTACAGCGATTATGTGATGCATCGTAAAAAGCGTAATCTTTCGCAGCTGCATATTTATACCGTTACCAACTTCTATCGAAAACTCGTATTCATTTGTTTGCAAAGTGTTTCGTTTGTAATTAACGATTTACATTCCCATCAAGCCAAACTTTTCCAGGCAAAAATATCTTTGCCCACAACAAACACCACGAACGGAAAGTGGCCGAAGTTTTCGGGCAAAATTAAAGAGCGCAAAGAAGAGCAACGGAAAGTTAAACAAACTTAGCAACTAACGGTGGTGATGGGAGGAGTTTTGGTGCGCGGATGAAGATGCCACCGCAGCAAGCCGTTTATTTCCACTTCGACGAAAGTTCGATTTGGGTAAAAATGGGTAAACTTTTATCAGCGAGGGTTTGGTTTTCGGCGGATAGAACATTTGGTTTCTCATCTCGGGAAATCGGAAGATAAAAAAAATGGAAACCCCCAGACTTTTCGCGTCGAAGAATGATGATGAAAATACCACATCTTTTCAAGATTTTTCCCATCATTTCTTACTCCACGCTTTCATAATCCCAAACCATATTTGCATCCATCCGCGATAGTTCATGGTTCCGGTCCGATGGCTTGGTGACCGCATGTTAACAAGGGTTTGGTGTGTATCTTTGTTCCATTTGCGAACTCTCCACGAGGGAAGGAAGTATGTAGGAAGACTTAACATTCTATCCCGCGCGGTATCGTTACTAACCGCAGGCACCGAAGCTCAGAAAACAGGAGAATCAATATCTTCCAAGAATGATGATACGAAGAAAAACACCGTTAGAAGGAAGAAGACATCAAGCTGGAGGGGTTTTATCCACCACAGAGCAACAACATTCACTGGCCTGCCACTGGGTTGGATACCGGGCGGATTCGTCTGTCTGCTCGCTGCCCGGTGAAGTCGCACCGTCTCGAGCATAAATCGATTTCTCATATTCAGCTTATTGGGAATTGAGTTGTAGGTGATTTTTCCCGGCACAGTGTCGGGAAAATCCGTGTAGGATTGGGCCGGCGACGATAGCATAAACACCTACACGAAGCAGGGCTTAAGGAATAAAAATGAAATATGATTCCACCAGAGCTGGCGCTGAATTCCGCACAAGACTTTTGGCTTGAAGCGATTTACAGTGGTGTGATTAAACGGTTCTTAAACGCCTTATCGTGTTGGCCCAGGTTTGGTATCCGGCATCTAGGCAGCTCTAGCCTCGCGGGTTTTTAACGAGTTTGACGAATGGAGTTCGAACGAGTTTCTTTCGGGGATAAATTGTGACCGGTTTCCAGGTGTTCCATTCTATCGTTCCTTTTCTCTAACTTCCCTCTTTTGAGTTGATCTCAAATATGTGTCCTATTGCGTCTAATCTCGTGCAATCGGAACCAATTTGTTTGAAATATCACAACAGGGAAACCTTCTCATTTTTTTTTTTTGTGTGTGGGACCAAAGGTTTGGAAGTGCTTCTCACGAAAACCTGTATTTATCGCTCGTAATTGGGGCAATTTGTCTTTGGAACGTTCCGTGTCCGGCCCGGTCCAAGCCACAAGGTTGTCGCACGAGGATCTATGATTAATGGAGTCAAGTTCGAGGCGACGTGATGCTTTGCTACCTATCCAAAATTGAACGACGCTTTTTTGGGGCGTCTTTGGGAGTTTCTAAAACCTGGGCTAGTTCTTTGGCGTGCTGGATAATGGAAGTTTGTGTTGAGAGGTTTCCGAAGCACATAGATTTCATTAAAAAGAATACGAAGAAAAGTTTTATTATTATTGTCTTCGTGAAGACTAAACGAATCCTCTAAAATGTTTTCAAATCATTGCTTGTTTTTGGCAGAAAACATCTGTTAATTGTTCATCAATCAGCAATTCTTTTCAAATTAAGCAAATTGCTTAGTTTTTGGCCTTTTTTAAACATCCTTTTTGATTGACCCTTCTTCAGCTGATCCTGTATTTGCTGTAGGCAATTGGAATGTTTTGCAAACAAAAAATCCAAGCACGGAAATTCTATCCGGCTCCAGCCACCTAAAGATTGATGATGGCCATCAGTCGTAGAGTCACAACATTCGACCTTTTTACGAGCGTCAATTGAATAGCCGGCCGCATACTAAGCCGCTCGAATTAAAGCTAACGACGATCGGCGTAATCGGATTCAGATGCGGGTGAAATTATTTAAATTGCTCACCATCGACTCCGGCCCGGGTTGTCATAAATTTTACTTGATTCCGATGGCACGCCAGACGCGTTTTCAGGCCAGTGCGTCCCGAAGTATATTGCACAGCCCACGCACAACACTTGCTTGTTGGTTCTCTCGACACTTGCGTTCTTTCTTTCCCGCTTTCGTTTCTTTTGATGCAGGGTATATAGATATTTTTTCCACCGTTCCGGAAATAAATACAAACACACACAAACAGTCGCAAAAAAATCAATGTCCCACCGAATTCCCACCGGCCACACTCTGCGGCTTCCGCATTGGGAGGAATAAAATGAGGAATTCTACCCCCTTTTCAGTCCGCTCTTTAAGGCAGCTCGTCATTGCGACAAACGTCCAGCTCGGGCACTAAATTATTCAAGAGGCTTGCAGGCTTTGATTCAAGCTGGTTGGAGTCCGCACGCGTGGAAACACGCCCCTTGCAGGTGCGACAATCCCATCCGCCCGGCGTTTTCCCTGCTACGTCCTTGTCGGTGGCGTGGAGACGCGGATCGAAGTCCACTGCTATCTTAACCCGCCCCAACACCCTTGCCGTCCTTCGGGGGCCAGTCCATTGGGCGGAAGTGGAGTGCAAACGAGCATATCAAAATCGATTTTGTACCTTTTGCTGGTAGCGGTGCAAACTTTCTAATCTACCGATTCCAGTCTACAGCCTGGATTACGGTTGCCTTTGTTTGAATGTTGTAGAAGTCCGTCGAGATTGATGCATCCAATCGCAACGTCCCATTTTCATTGCAAGTCTGGCCTCATTCGTGCCGAACGTGGCCAATCACTAATGATGATGGTGACGGTGAAATTCAGTGCAAATTACAAAACGCTGAATCGATCGAGATAAAATTATGTCCCGAGCTAAGCATAGCAGGCTTAAGACATAGGATTGCTACACAGAGCATATATTTGTGCAGTTATTGCATGTCTCTCCTGGATCTTTGTTTTTCACAAACATGTTTCAAAAATGTCTAAGTTTTCGTGTCAACATTTAAGGGCAACAAAAAAAACGTGAAAATTTGAGCATTGTTTTTCTATTTTTCTTGTTGTAATAAATAATTTTGAGTGAATCATTTCCCGTTTAGAATAAGTATCAGTTTGTTTTCTTTACATAAAAAAATTCTTTGAAAACCACAACATTTTCTCTTATTATGTTTTATCACAAAATGCATTAAATGAAGCGAATTTATTTCAAAATATCCCCCATTGTCGCTTTAAAGTCTCAACCAGTTAAAGGACATCTACCTCCGTCGAAAAGGAAGCCGTCAGACCTAAAGACAAAGAACATTTCACAAAGTGGAATCGCCCGATAAAAAGGAGACAATGTGTACCTCGAAGCATCGAGTTAGAGACAATACCTTCCCACTCCCCAAAATGCCGTCCACCCCCAAAAGAATCGCTTTTCACTTCCACCCGCCCCGCCAGCAAATCGGGTGCTAAATTTATGACCTCAATAAGGAGATGAAAACGAACCGGAAATGGAACCTCTTCATCCCTCGTTTCGCTTTTGGCTTTGTTGTCGCACTAGGTAGCCTGCGACAAGCGAGCGAAAGTTTTGCCGCCTCAGCCTCGGCTGACGCTGACACTTCCCGAAAACCCCGGTACGCATTAAGCTTCACACGCTCCGCTGTTCGACCGTATGTTCTGCGGTTGCGAACGGTGTGGCGTCGAAGGATTCGAGCGACTTGAAAGCTTGCCGGGTTGGGGTTTGCCTTCGCCCTCGAGGAACTGGCTGTGCCGAGCGATGAGCATGATGATGTCGTTTGTTTTCTCGAGCACGTGCGCATGTGGTTTTTTGCCGTTCAAAGGCGCGGGAACAATCAGGACTGGTGGCTACGTTACGAGTGGCAGGGCGGAAGCCCTCCTCGGTGTGTACGTAAACTGTATCATAAATCTTGGCAGAAGAAACTTCAATCGCAGGATCGGAATGGGCTTGACGGTTTGGTGCTTGAAAACCCTCGAATCCACCGACGCCAGGGGTGGGGTTGGATTTTTATTTCGTTCGTTTCGAGTCGATG
Organism: Anopheles coustani; assembly: GCF_943734705.1. Taxonomy (NCBI): domain Eukaryota; kingdom Metazoa; phylum Arthropoda; class Insecta; order Diptera; family Culicidae; genus Anopheles; species Anopheles coustani. The sequence goes on along the minus strand of NC_071289.1, from coordinate 63,856,139 downwards.
GCCTCGGAAGCACGCGATCCGATGAAACAAAAGTAATGGAAATAAATTAAAAATAAATACAATCCGCTCAAGCAATACTTACAGCACTTTCATGACAATAAACTGAAAGTGATTTTACACGATAGCTTTCGCAGGCGAAACCTTCCTGAAGTAAGGAAAAGTTGTTTCTCGTTTTTGAGTGCAGCTGTGAACGAACGAAGTTGTTTAGTATTCAATCTTAAACCCAGAATTAAATTAATAGCAATCACATTTATTACATTACGAATGGCAAATCTACTCTCTCGAATCGAGTTCGTGGTTCCCGCAATTCGCCTTCCAACGGACAAGTGCACAATGTTGCAGTCCGGTCAAGGATGGTTGTGCCGGTTTGACGACCAGTTCCGCATTTCAATCGCGATCGACTCATACCGCACGATACACGTTACGATCGATTTAACGACTGGCTGGTGAACCCGGCGGGTTGTGACTATCGAGTGTCGACTTTACGAGTCCACCATGTCACTAGCTTCGAATTTCTCAAACACCGGATGGCGCATTCGAGATGATTCGAGCGCCAGTGATGCCTTTGATTTGATTGCACGTTTATGTCGCACGGAGCAGATTGAGAAAATCCTTCCGCCTGTGAGCTGATTGTTCGGTTTGATGGATGGGGACAGTTTTGTTGTCCTTTCCACTATGTTCGTTCCCTCCCGGTGGATTACAATGTTCGGTAGAAAAGACCGGCGTGCAAAGCCACCCGTGAACCGCCCTCGAAAAGGTTCCGTTTCTTAAATCCTCTCGGGGAAGATATATTGTTCGAGTGCGCTTCCGCTTTCCTTTCCACCGCCGTGCTACGGTGGGATCTAACGAGAAACTATAAAATTAGCATTTTTCAAACATTTTCCTCCCGGCAGGGAACGTTTGCACCGACCGCTTTCCGGCAAAACTATCTCGAAAGGAATCCACTCGGGTTCGCAACCGTCGAACACGCTGGCTACGAAAAGAGCATCAGGATGAAGGAGTAAATCTTCCCGCAAAGGATCTGTGCTGAACCTGCACAATACCCCGAGGGCGCTAAAAAGCTCGCTCCGTTTTTTTTTCTTATTGCAGCCATGTCCGGCCATTGTTTGGCTCCCCCTTGGGGTCCTGAGAAAAGCTAAGGAGTAAAAGGGTGTACAAAATAGCTTGTTAAAAAATGCAACCTCCTCGCTGGCAACAAATTCCCTATTCCCTCTTTGCAGCGCCCCGAGGACGCAAGGTCCCACCGAAATACCAAAACTGTGCCATTTTCTTTTGTGCAGTGAAGGGTTTTTTTTATGCTGCGCTATTTTCCCGCTTGAACATGACATTATCCGCACGAATGTGTTGCAAATTATCGGCACCGGTGCCGGTTTTGTGCAGTTGTGCCGCACTAGTGCTTATTTTCAGACGTTTTTTTCTTGCACCGGTCCCACCCCACTCCATGATAAACATATTATTCGGACCGTTTGCGGCGCTTATGACCTTCTTGTTGGGAGGGGCATAAAACGAAATAAAATAGAAATAAAGCTCTCCCGGCTCCTGGAGGAAGCCACACATAAACTGCACCGTCCGATAAGCATCTTCCAAATTACCGGCAGCCGTAAATCAACGGTACTGTTTTCACACTCATTTAAATAAGTATAAAAACGAGGAAAGGTTCACCGGGAAGTGAAAGCATAAAAAACACTATTCAAAAGGGCAAAGAAAAGCTAGCCTTTTTCTCTTGGAAACAATTTTACCCAGTGCGGCGAAGAAAAAGGGAAAAATGAATATAAGAAACGAACACCACCGTGGTCAGTGTTATGTTGTTCACGTTGCACCGGACACCACAGGCCGGAAGTGCAAACCGTATTGCTGCACGTCCAACATATTCGCAAGTGACGATGCGGCCATTAGCCGCAATGCAAAGAAAATAGTTCCTCGGGGGAGGAAGGTGAAAATACCAGTGAAACAACAATCGCAACAGACACATACACCATTGATGACACGTTTGCCAAATGGTTCGTTCCTCTCTTCAGGCGGTGGTGAATGAAAATGGGGCTTTTGGCCTACAATAAAGGGTACGCTTTTTGTGCGCTCGGGTTCAGCATAACACAGCAACAGCGGAAAGTGTTTATTGGAGCGAAAACATCGGTTTGTATGCGTGTGTACAAAGGACCCCCCGCCGGTGGGATTGTTTATGATATGCTGGTTTATCTCCGCTTTGTTCACACCTCGTATTGAAAGCTGTTTAAGCTCTAAATGGTGCGAAAGTTGCATGGTGTGTTGTTCAATATGAAAGATAAATTATGTCATGTGAGACCGGTTGAATTTAGTTATATTTACGGTAGCGATTCTTTTCTTAATCGCTTAGTAAATTATAGTAGCAATGGTGGTGTTGAAATATTATATTACATTCTGAAAAACTGTCGTTTATAACTTTTCCGTATCATAAATTGATAGCTCCTTTCTTTGCCGTGTGCTGCCCAACATTTTACCTGCTCTGCACATGGAAAGGTTTCATTTTACTACAAGAGAAGCCATCCAGCAAAATCTCTTGAACAATACGGAACCTCCGTAAACCTTCCGCTTGAAAGAAGCTTACACTTAATCCTCTCATATAACTGGGAAAATATGCGAAGCATATGTGCAGTTGTGGATTAACAAAACTTTAGCATGTAAGCAGAAGTTGATCCTAGGAAGCAGAAGTAGAAATCTGTTATACTCGTACCCGACGTAATCCTGAATTTTTTGCGTTAAAAAATTCCCTCATGGAGTAGATCACAATAAGAAAATCCATTGCTGATGAAACTGGAAAAAATACTTGACAGCATGGCTATGGCTTCTTGGAAACAATTATCTCAACGATGAAAACTGCGGCAGGAAACTTCTGCGTACTGACAAATGGCCCCTTATGGACGAGAAGTAATTGAATGTTTTCTGCTTCGTTTTATCGCTTGGTGACAGCATCAATAACCACGAAAGTTTTACCAAAGTGTCGCCGCATCATGAGTAGATCAATACCATTTTCAATTTGACGTCGATCCGGCTGGGGAGGGTTGATTTTATGAGCCTAATAAAATGTTTCCAATTTTATGGTTCACTTTATTGTTTTCTTCTCGTTCGATCGCCACAACATCATCATGACGGTGGGTCCGGCCAGTTCGTCCGTACTGCTTTTTGTTTGTTCTTTTATGTCCCCATATTTTCTCGTCTTCCAATCGTTCCCTTTCACAGAAAGCAAGGACATAAAAATAGCTAAACAAATCGTGGTCATGTACGAGTGGTTCCCACATTTGTTAAACAACTGCATGGGCATGATCGTAAACTTCTCTTTCCCATATGTCCACAAGTTATTTCTATTTGTAAGTCTTTACCTGTGGTTTAAAATTGAGAATAAAAAAGAAATACAAACACACGTGACAAGATGTATTCCAACAGTGAAAACGACAGTTTTAAAAAATTGTAATGTTTTAAACCTTACCTCCTGTTATACTTTCACCACCTTGTCGGTCATTTTATCGCTTCGTGAAAATTAACCCAAACGCCTACCTAAGCTTCATACGGTACGGGCAAAAGATACACAGACCACAAGAGAACCCACAACCCATATCACAGGTTCGTCCGGTTCGATGCCCCGGAGCTATGTGCCCCGGATGATCACTTTCAGCATGGTTGAAAGAATGTAGAGGTGGGCTGAATGTGGTTTTTTGGGCCTGATAATTAGATGGAAAACCAAATCGGTGAGCCTTTTTTCAGCCCATTACCTACGTACCTAAAACAAAGCCGGCACTAGCCACAAAAAGGCGGTGGTAAGTTGTCGGTATGTTCATTAGGAACTCTCGTATGTTTTTGTGATGAAATTATCCATTGAATGTACACCATTGAACGATAATGTTTATCGTCACACCTATCTGGTGATGGTAACGATTAACCATTTACTGAATGTAAATAAACATTTCTCTGTATACCTTTGAATGCGGGTGTTATGTGAAGCTAGGCATTGAAGTGAATCGATTGAAACTGATATGCATGATGTGTGTGCCTTAGTGTACGAAACTTACTTCATTTTATTTGATTTATAATCGAAGAAATATTTCACTTTTTCTATCGAATTTCTAAATCAAAGATGTTGTCATAGTGAGTAACTTTATGTCACCTTTTATTATTAAGCTCCGTCAAAATGAGAACTTCTCACTATGTTTCTGCTTCTCAACGAATTAAGTCCTAAGCAAACAAATCTCCTTTTAAAATGATCTACTGGCTTCAAGGAATCCATTTCAAATTGAGATTTTAGGTGTATTTAATTAGGACGTCGAAAATCTTTAAGTAAATGACCACTCCCTTCGAATAGCTGGGCACTCGACCACTGATTTCACGCTTCCCTCCCGCGGGGGAAAAGCAGTTTTCCGTATTTGGCCCACCTCTTCACACACACTCACACGGACACACCTAATACACACTTGTCATAAAAAAACACCTCGCCTACCCTTACCCTTTCACGAGTTTCACGTACAAATTCACACCGGAAGAGCAACAATGGTGCACATCGAAGCAGGCTGGCTTTAGAAGGTCGGCTTGGTTTACACTACACCATATCGTTTTAAGATGGCTTAGAGAGAGGGAGAGAGAGTGTGTATGTGTGTGTGTGTATGGGAAGGGGCATGCATGAATGTGTGAGCGAGAGCGGGGGTGGAGAGTGTTGGGTAAAAGCGTAAAAATACAATCGCCTGTTTTGTGTTACCCGTCACAGTGCATACCACGTTGCGACAGCTGCAGTCTGCTGGACCGCTGCTTTCAGTGTCCACTGTCGCACCACTCGGACTCGCGGGAGTGCGGCTGCCAGTTCGCGCTGCTGCACCGGGCGGACACGGACAGCTAGCATCCGGGTGCGGATGCGGCGCCGCCGACCTCGTCGTCGATGGCAGCATCCGAGCCCCTGAACGCGCAGCCGCACACACATTCGCATCCGCATCTGGCGGCGGTGGCGCGCCGCGAGTCCTCGTCGTCGCCGGACGACCAGCGGCGCCACTCGATGGCGCTGTTCCACGCCGAGCAGCACAGCCACCGGCAGCCCCTGCTCGGTGGCCAAGCGCCGGCTCCAGCGGCGGCCGGCGCCAATCATAGGGCGAAGCACCACCAGCACCACGTCCATCCGCTTCTGCAGCGCCACCGGTCGGAGGACCGGCCGACGCCTCCGCCCGCACGTCCGGAAACATCCGCGGGCCGGCACGGGCCAACAGGCTGCCAGCGTCACGCCGGAGGGCAGTCGAGGCCACTGCTGCAGCGCCCCCCGCTAGCACACTCCCACTCCGTCGGCCAGCAGCAGCATTCGCATCCGCATCATGCGCCCCACCATCACCGGTCGCATCCGCGCCTAAGCCAACAGCATCGCCAGAAGCTGTTCTCGCGCAGCAAACAGTACACGTCGGTGTGCAGCGGGGGCAGCAACAGTACGCACTACGCGGGGGATAGCGGCACGCGCAGTCGGTCCTCCCGGGAGCACGCGGACGACGATGTTGAATCCTGCGTAAGTGTCCAAAGCGAAGCGAACCCTCGATCCGGCCATCCAGCGCCATTTAAACACCCCGGGGGTCAAACAAACACACAGACACACATAAAAACACTCAGGGACTGACAGGGAACACGAGCACGCACACCACCACGAAACACACTCAAAACATACTAGTACCTCGAAACACTACCAGTTTGACAGCTGTCATACGTTCCCGCTCATCCACAAGTAGCTGAACTCATTGTTGCCGAACGTGTCTGTTGTCCGTAATTCGTAGAAAATCCGGAAGGATGAAAGTACTTCCCTGCACCAAAGTGTCTGTGGCCATGTCCATTCAGAAATCACTGCTCCAAGTGTTGCTGGTGTGCGTGTACGTGTGTGCGAAAACCTAATAAAACAAAGCTACAACACAAACCACACATACACACAACATAACCCAAATCCTCGCTGTCACCGTAGATTACGCCAACGTGTCTCCCCTTACCATCGAGACTGCTTGGAACATCCAAGAATTCATCATCCCCTCCTCTTTCACCACCTAGACTTAGATCGTTGTAGTCCTCGTACGCGTAGTTTAAACCTGTGATGTTGCCGACGAACCTTATCCACTGCCGCTGCCCTTACTATTAAAGCCTCACCCGGATCAAGTGCTCCAAGTGCCTTTTGTCTCGCGTTTCGTGCCCTTTCGAGCGTCCAACGTGGTGTTCCCTGTGTCCGGTGTTAATCTCTCTGTGCCCAGTGTAGTGTTTGGCAATGGTCGTTCACACTTGTTCGGCGGGTTTGTGCCCTCTGTTGTTACACACTTATCTTGTACGATTACTATCACCTTTGACCGATCGCTCCAGGCGGGGAAAATAGCCACGGACCGCTTTAACCCAATGTACTGCACACCTCTTTCGCTTCTCTGTTTCTTTCTCTTCCTCTTTCTCTCTTTCTTTTCTCTTTTTTGTTTCTCATCCTCGCGCAATGTATCTATCTCTATTTGTGTGTTGCCCTGTGTCTGTTTATTGCCTCCTAAGTCCACTTAATTCCTGCAATCTGTAAGTAAACTTGGGCTAGCTCCTTGACATCTTTTCCATCGTGATATGTCGACATTAGTGGGTTTTTGTTTTGTCTTCCCGTCCATTAGAATCTCTTGTTTGTCCTTGTAATATAACCAAAATTGTACAGAAAAGAAACCATATTGTAGATTAGTAGGATGGTGTGCCATTATTTTAGTTCATGAAAGTATATATTTAAGGGTGTGTGGTAGTAATGGTTTAGAAGTAATCAAACAGCACTTTATATTTATTTATCAAATTTACTTTTCCAGCAAGATTTTATGGGTATAGCGTCTATCATTATTATGTCACAAATTTATTGAAACTCTCTTATGGAAATGCACAACGAGTCTAGTTCGAATCCTACGGCTCTATATTTGCAATAGGGATGCGAACTCAGAGTGAGTGAGTTGGAATGGGGTGTCCATTATTTAATTGGCTCTGAAAGATTAGGTTCACTCACAATGATTCAATTCTTAATTACGTTGGAATCATCGCGATTGCTTCACGTGCATAGATCCTGCAACTAGAAAAACAATGAGAAGTAGAGTTCTTTCTTACATCCCATTTTACCAGAATTTTTGGGCTTGATTATGCCACAAATATTTGCGAGCCAAATCTCTCTGCGTCAGTTACATCACAAATGAGCAAAACCAAAGAATTAAACATGGTGAATTGAATCAATTCCCTCTTCAAGAAGAATCAACTCACTCCCTAACTCTGGCTTACTTTGCACATTACTAGATTTGGAACATAGCTTTTAGGATACTAATCATCCTTGGTGGATAAGGTTCATCTTCAGCATCACAGGAACGCCACAGTTTCTTTGGGTTCCTTCCATTTGGAAGCGAACGGGACAAGGGAAAGGAAATCTGACCATTTCGGAATCACACCTATCCCTCATTAAAGCCATTTCTTCCCATTTCCGTCTCTCAACAGTAAACCCAACGTCGTCGTCGTCGTCGTCGCCGTCCGTCGTGTGTCGTCCTGCTCGCGTTAGTACTAGTGTTTTTGGGTAACATTTGTTCGTTGTTCGTTTCCTTAGTGTAGCGCCGTTTTTCGTCAAAATTCGTCCTGCACTTCCGCGGAACAAAAAAAGGGGAACCGACCCACATTTCGTGACGCACTCCGTCGGTCCACTCGCACCGTAGCGCTTGGCGCAAAATCCTAGCAACTGAAATGTCAAACGATTCTCCCATGTTTACAAATAAACTTTAATCGTATCGAACGCAAGTACGCGCTAGCCGAATTTTGTTTCTCTTGATTACTTTTCGGTCTGGTTTTAGTTTTTATTCTGCTAAGCAAGGGGTGGGAAAAAAGGCAAGGCCAATGGCACGAGGGGTTAAGGTCAGCTGGGTGGGGGGAAAAAACGGCTGAAAGCGATCCAATATGCACCTGTCGATGGACGTCGGGATAGGCGAAGGATACGAACCAATAAATCATTCATATGAGTTGATTCTTTCTCTTCCCGTCGACGTCCATGATACACTTTTATTGACATTAGACCGCGGAGTAATGTTTCCATGGAGCAAATGGTATGAAACCTGCTTGATTACATGTGCTGGAAATGTCACTCGGCTGTGACTGTGTCTGGGCCACCTACGTACGAACCCAACGACGGCGGCCATCAATTTGATGGTCGATACCCGGGGCAACATTCTTCCAAATCAACATAGTTTTCGTGGGTGGAAGGGTGTGAGAGAAAAAAAAAACTCCGGCCCTTTTATCGTCACCTTGCCCTGCCCTGGCCACTCCACCATTAATGACTGGCCAATGCCAGTGACCGAACGATCGCCACATATATTAAACCTTTCCTCGCTTCTCCACCTCCCCATCCAGAGGTTCATTCCGCCGAGTTCCCGTTCATTGCGGATGGGAAAGGCTCATTTAACCTTCACCTTCACCGGACCGGAGGAACAGGGGGTTCATAGCGAGTTTGAGTACTGGTGAAGGACATGGGAAGTCGAAGTGGACGCGGCAGAACCATCAGCTGGAGCTAGTTCCTTACCTTTCCTAACGACTCGAAGCAAAATTGGCTTCCGGAAGTGGACCGACGGCGTAAGCGACGCTTGCGTTGAGCGATCAATTCAATCAATTTTTGCCAAAAGCAACGTGTTAGCACGCAATTCCATCATTTCGCTTTGCTTAACGGGCGCACACGATGTGGAGCCCGCAGGCATTTGATCGGGGGTGGGTTTTCTTGCCTCTTGAAGAAGTTGAAAGGTAACGAAAGTAGTAGGGAAGATAAATAGACCGATGGTAGAACGGTTTCATGGTGTTCGATGGGCTCTAATTATTGCACGATTGGCCTTAATAGCCGCCCCGACTATGACAGCTCATTTAGCCGGGGATAATTGTAAGGAATTGAACGAGGTGGAAATGTAGCAACGTTTAACAGCAACTGCAGCATTTAAGTAATGTTTAACCAGAGGTCTATAATTTGTTAAATCATTTTTATGTTCCCAATGAGTTAAAGAAGGTGGAAACATGGTATATAAATTTGTCTTTATCTTTGAAAGAATATCTTCCTCAAGATATATGGTATGAACAAAGAAAAGGAGTTAATAAGTTGGTTCAAAACTTTTCCACGGCGTGATTCAAAATCTCTGCAAATCCCTCTACCAAATCTTACTCTTTGATCCTATGAAGCAAATTAATGATTCACAAGTACGGCGCAATTTTCCCACTGCAATATTTCCCGCTTCTAAAACCCCCGCTCTCAAAAGGAAAACAAACACACCACAAACGAGTACTCGCCCCCGCTTCGTAAGAAACGCATGGCGATTCGGGTCGGCGAACACTATTTACAGTCCATCCAATCGTTCTTTGGGCATCCGTGCACCAAACCCCGGCGTGTCCATCCGCGTATGTTGTTGTGTCCATTTGCCGTAAACAATTCACCTTCCAAAACCAAGCAATTCAACGCCGGGCTCCGGTCCATTTGGTCGGTTGGTTTTGTTTTCTAAATCTGCGGCTTACAGTATGGCAACCGACCATTTCCGTCATTATCAACATCAACGCCAACACGAGCCGGTCGGATGGCGCGTTGTCCTTGCGCGTTCCGTGCGCCAATTTTCGCGCGTCGGGAACGAAAGGAGCGCGAGGCAAAACAAACAAGCGAACGAGCGCACACTAAACGGTTTGAGTAACATCATAATCAGCCACGAGTTTGGCACGAAAATTGGCAAAGATCGACAATTTGTGTACACCTGCTGGTGCGGGGTTTTCGATTCCCTTTACCCTTTCGTGCGTTCACCGCGTTCCATTCGTGCTACTTCGAAGGATGGAAAATGTGTTCTCTGAAAAAGAAAAGCCAAAAGTAAAACTACACCTTATCCCCGTGCTGGTTGAAAGGGACGATAAGCAAGGTGGTCTAATTATTTACAACACACCATTCCACCCGCCAGGTTTTACCACCATGGTAGGGAAAATTACGTGTTTTCTTAGCGGCAGATATAACTCTTTCCATTTAGTCCCAACCCCCAACCCACCGCACAAAGAGGGAAACCAACTATTAATAGAGAAACTTTTCCCCCATTTGTGCCGTGGCTGTTCATCGGCTGGAAACGGGTTCACTCGGCTGGATTTTCGCTACTTTTCCGCGATGGCTGATAATTAGTGGCGCAGTGGTTTTGGCGCAGTGGAAACGGTTTGCCGGGCCCGGTGGGAAGCTAACAAACAAACGCTGAGGGATGTTTGATTGTTTGTTCTTGATGATATTCTAACACCCTTACCGTTGGGGAGACGATGTGAAGAATAATATACTCCTTGCTTAATGCACTTAGGAAGATTACATACACCGGTTTATGAATAATTACATTGAATTATCCCCAGCAAAACTGTTGGATGGTAATTTTCCTAGAAAACAAGTTTCCCAATCCGTGTGCTGAGTGTGATCTACTTTAATTACCCGTTGGTTGGGTTGGAACGCTACTGCTGTGGAATTATTTCCCACATCCTCCACTATCTGTGTATTCACAATGTGTGTGTGTTCGGCAGAGATAAATGCTCATTTATTTTAATCATTCAATGCAGAACGAGCCAAAATGAGCAATAGTTATTGGACCAGAAATTTTAATTCCAGTATCGCAAAGTTATATCTGTGACGAGGTTCTGCACCAAACAACATATAACAATCCTGGATGGATAGTGTTCGTCGTCCTACCACTTTTCTGTTTTACTACCATCTGTTTTCCCCATTCCGGTCACTGTTTGACCGTAATTAACTTCAATCATAACCGTGCGTTACCACTCCTCTCTCAACCTCTGTCCGATTCCAATCAAGCATTGGACACCAGACAGGCCGGAAAAGATGTGTGTATGTATCAGCTGCATCAGACAATGGCTCACATTGAAACCGGCAAGAGTTGCTAATGAACTCCGTTGGGGCTTCGCTGGGCATGGGGGACAAAAAACATTAAAAAGGCAAGAAAAAATAACCACAACGGAAATCCAGAAGTCCAAGACATGGAACTAAGGAACCCCGGAGTGCGTGCGAAGGGAGTTGGAAATTACAAGACAGCTGGCAATCGGATATCCTTCGATCGGCATGACATCAGAATTTGCCATTGCGCAGGAAGTCCACGTGTCCGCCGCTAGGATGGATGGAGTCGGTTGACATGTTTCATTCAGCACACATTTGGTCTGCGGTTTGGCCTGGCGATACTCAAGCACAATGCACCGAACTTGCGATGCGACCGAGTCCGAGACAACCGGGGACGAAAATAAAAACTCGATCGATTTTCCATAACTTCCCGTCGGGGAGGGGGGTGGTTTTATTGTTTTGTGTTCTCAGTCCACCGAGAACCGGCTTCCAATTGATCGCAGGCTTTTTCCTTCCCCCTACCCTTCCCACCTACCGTTTTGGGACAGGAAAACGGAGAACAAAAATAAATAAATAAAAGCACATCGCATCGTAAACCGCCTCCCTCCCACCTCCTTCTCCTCCTCGAGCACAAACCTTCGTTGGAGTTGTCGGAGGGAAACTCGAAACGAAAACATTGTTTATACGCTCCGGGGTGGAAATATTGGTCCGTTACATCGGCTTACCGCCCCCCGCCCCCGTGGAGGTGGGTGGACCATCGGTAGAGGAACCCAGGGACGGGACGTTCCGATTCGGGCCGCTGATGGATAAACGGTCAGTCTATCGGTCGGTATTGACGAGCTCCGGGCCATGAGGTGGCCCCATTGTTAGTCGAGTTGTTTCAAACGACAATGACGAACGGTAACCCGAGGACAGCCCGGATGGCCGAACGATGTACACGTACGCATCATTGTTGCTTTAACGAAGTTGTGTGCTATCGTACTGTTCAAGGTTGTCCGCTTCTGGCATCGGAACTGACAGTGTTTGGTTTGTGGATGTTTATGTAATTTTGTGCACTGTGTGTTTCCCATTGAAAAATTTATTAAAGATGTCTTTTTTGTTTCGACGAAGATGGTTAATCATATGTAATAGGGAAACTTACATAGAAAGTAATTTATGCAAGTGCAATAATTTTAAGCCCACATACATTGAACTGAACGTTGTTGAAAACTGGCCCATGATTTAATGATATTTCCATTCAAAATGTCTGCCATCACTGTTCCGTGCTTCTTGCCCGAGCTCCCCAATAATCTAAGAGCGCAACCAAACGTTGGCCAACGTCCATCGATTTGTCGATCAGTTCATCCATTACCGGATCGTCTGTACGGTGCGCGGGCGGTCAGATTTGTTTACATCATAAATCATAATAACGGTTAAATTACGCACCGACCGTTAGCTGCAGCTCCGGCCAGATTGAGTCGTCCACTGTACCGTGACTCGAAGATCGCCTCGTCCGATGGAGACGCATGGTGGCGCACGACGAACCCAAAGGGGTGGCACTCATGGAGACGCATGGTGGCCCGTGAAGTCAACCATGGAGGCGCATGGTCAGAGCGTCATAACAGTGCGCTACGATGCAGACCATGCACCGCCAATCGACCGTTCCCGTAATGGACGAACGTAAAACGCATGATTTAAGTGTTCATAAACTCATCGCCAATCGCCCCCGCATTTTCAGCGGCCATTGTAGCTGACTGAAGGTTAATTTCTTTGTATGAAAAGAGATGGCTATGTACGCTCCTACACGTTTGGCTATTAATTGGACTCTGCGAAAATGCCGTCAGCTTTCACCAATCACGAGGTCGCGTCGTGGAAAACATCACTACCATAAATTGCGCCGGTACAGAAAGATCTTTTCTATCGCGATTTTCGGAGAAAAAACAAAAACCACTTTCCACCTTCCTTCGTTTTCGTTGAAAATATCGGAGTTCAGAAGAGTGTTGGTATCGGGTGCACCCAAGCACCGCGAGTCAGGCTACCAACCCGTTACGTCCAACGATTGTTCAGAAGGAACCGCTCCACTTTATCGACCACCGACACACGGGGCCGAAGACATGAATCATTCACGGTGCAAACTGACTGTGGAAAAGACCCCTTTACCCGTTCACCCCATTCAGGGCCCTATCGGCTGAACGGTACCTGCGGTGTAAGCCGTAAAAATAAATAATGAAGTGTTTAGAAATAGCCCGGTTAAAAATTATTAATGACCCCGAAACTCCGGATTATGTTGCACTGCGGCGAACGAAGCACCGGTCGCGGAGAAAAAAAAACGCATGGAAAACGATAAAGATTTCACCAATGCGCGGGTAATGGGGAACGGTAGAGAATTTTCATCCAGAATGGTCTCTATTTTCCATCCACTATCGTGGGGAAGGAAATTTCAATTTGCATCGAACGAATTATTCAAATCGACCAATTTCCATTTTTCTCATCGCGTGTGCGGTTTTCGTGTTGGGCGAATGTATTGAGCAGTTTTGTAGAGGAAATGTATTAAATTAAATTTTAATAGTAAATAGAACGTATGCAATCGTAAAAGGCGTTGAATGGGGCGAAACATACACGAGGAACGTCATTTATTTTATGGCAGATGAACATTTATTGCTGATCATTAAACAGTAATTCAAATGCATAGTTCAAACAAATCAGATGCATTAAAACGCATTGGAGTAAACAGTTGATGGTTACTGTTAAAACATTGCTTGTATTACTTATGGTTCATTTGACGGTATTTTCAACAAATGTTTATTTATTCTTCTTCTATTGTTCTTTATCAACATCAAGTCTGTTCATTCTGCTCAAAGTGTTCAAAGGTTTAAGTTTAAGGAATTTATAAACAATCAGCTTAATGAAGCATTTTGATTGAAAATCGTTGCTGTTTATTTTTTCAAAGAGTTTCTCCACGTCATTCAAGACTATTTAAGCTGTACATTAACGCTTCTGCGGGGTTTGCTACTGTTAAATTATCGTTCGTGATGACACATGAATACTTTGCTCTTTATTGATTCTATTTCCTTACAACAATCTTACACACACACACACAAGTACTCTTGCAACAAAATGCACCGACCGTGCATCGAAATGGTGCATAATGATACACCGCACCCTCAGTGTTGGCCAACTCCGTCCGAGGGCTGATGATTTTGTTTTAGTAATTGTATCATTTTGTTCGTTTCGTGCTTCGTGCTTGCCGGGTCAAAACACGCGAGCCCGTCTCTCCCTCTTCTTCTCTCTCTCTATCTCTCTCTCCTTCTCCTTCGCCTTCAATCCGGGCGCGATAACCGGATGCCGTGTTTAAACCGTGACCACCGAGGGGCCACGCGTCGTGGACGAGACGGATGGCGAAAGGGGTTTTCGCTCCCTTTCCGCTGGTGAAGTGGCAAGTAAGCATAAGGAAAACGACAGCACCAAATTATGACAATCCTTTTTTTCTATTTTCAACAAGAACATGTGTTCACTTATTGCATATGTTTTGTAGTTTTTCTTTTTCCATTCACACTCTGCTCCAAGCAATTTTCAACCGAAACACCCTAAAGCAGCTTTTTTCGCTGGCACCGTTTGCTTTTGGACCGTTGTTAACTGGTTTTTCCTGGCGGTGGTGGTTCCAATTCACAGAAAACATGGCACCACACACGCTCTATTTGCTGCACATGCCATGCACAGTCTTTTTTTACGTTTTTTATAAAGCCCAATTCAACAACGAAACGAATCAATTTCCATTAAACGAATCGTGCCGAGGGGGACGACGCTTCTGTGCACAGCTTTTATTTCCTGCACGAAGGAAAGCAAACAAACTAAAGCTCCTTCGAACAGTCACTGCCACGCAATCACCTAAAGTACAATACACACGCTGTTCTGCGGCACGAGGATTTGGAAGGGCTACACAATAGCAGCATTTACCAGGGAGGCTGCTGGAATGCAGTGTGGCCAATTCCTGTCCGACTGTTGCTGCCTTTGCACATGCTCGAAAATGGCGCACGAGTTGAAAATCCTCTTCATGTGTGATCTTTGCGAATGGATTCACAAGAAATCTCTCACTCTATCTCGGATGTGAAAGTAACTATACCACTGCAAGCCAAATGGAGGCTCCATCTAATCGGCCACTGATTGGACCGGCACGCTAACCCGTGCATTAGCTGATGATGTCGGTTGAGTTTCGCTCCGCACCGGGACGGACGGAGATGATGTATTCTGTCGGAACGTTCGAGCATTTCGACCCCGTCCTATCCGACCTGTCGATGCAGGTCGTTCGAGATCTATCCGTTCGATGGAGATCCGTTGCTCCGTCGCTCGTTTCACTTGATGGCCTCAGCTGGGGTTGCAATAAACTGACGAAAACTGTACTTCCCGCTGATCGATTGCAGATGAAAACTACGCGCCGATGGTGTGCCCTGACCGCACACGCTCTGGCTTTCTCCCGAGGTCCCGACAGTGATGGTTTAATATAAATAAATTGCTCCAACGCTGGAACATCTCGGTTTCGGGGCGGGAAGCAACTATGCTCGAATTTGGTCCGTCTCCATCGTAAACTTTATTGCGCGTGTCATCATGCTCTCATCAGCGTCGAACAGCATTTAGCTGTAACTGTATGACGAAAGATCCCATAACGTGCGAGTAATGAAGTAACAAAGTTTATCGGACGACGTTTACCAAATGAGCTGTACTTGTTGATCATCGTTAGCTAATGGAAGCGATTATTAAAAACTAAAACACTGTTATGGTGTTTATAGTTTTATTTACTTACTGAACGGATTGGAGGGGATTTTTGTGTTTAGCTTAAATTAGAACTATTGATACTTCTACAAGAGCCGACAAAACCACCCAACGATGACTGTGGAGGCTTGTATCATATCGATAAGTTAGTAGAATGCTGTCTTTAGGTGATATATATAGCTCCCTTACCTAGTTGGGAATATAAAATCCACTCCATACATTTTAAATCGACATTTATCTTTATATCTTGCTGCAGAGCGAAACGTAAAGCTGTAAATGGAAGGTCACCATTTGGTTAATTTATTAGAAACCCAATTATTTTTTCGATTAATTCACTCCGCACCGATATGGTTTTCAAATTATATCGATTATCGCTCATTCGCCCTTCGTGTTATCCTCCGCCATGTATATTGCTTGATGGAACTAAAACAGAGAAAAGCCAAAAATTTCCGCTCGTTTTCTCTCTTCCTTTCGCACTCGATCGCTTTTCGTAGGCAATATCCCAACGGTTGAGGAAAAACCATAGTCTAAACTTTGCTATTCTGCCACAGTCGCAGCGCTTTCCATTAGAAACTCACCAGAAACTCCAATCACACAAACATACACTCACACCGCTATCGTCCAATGAACTGGTTCCGGAGTGAATGAAAACTTTCCAACCCATTTCTCGCCGGAATCGAGCAGTTCGGTTCAAAATTTAATCTGTAGTTAAGCTTCGCACCGACACCGGCTTGGTTTTTGGAATCGATTTTTCGCCTTCACCGTAGAACATGCGGGAACAATAGACAAACCACACTACGCTTTCGTCGCACGCACACCAACACACGATGGCTTGTGGCTTGAAGCAATCGGGAGGCGGAAGGGCCCCAAAAAGCAGCTATTCGAACTGATTAACCACATTTTCCCGATTTGCAACGGCCGTTGTCAATGCAGTTCACTGCGCCATTGTGACCGGTTGGTTGCAGGCAAGCTGCTGTGATTTATCACTCACCGACGCTTTCCTGCTGCACGTGCAGAGTTTTCTTGTGTCGTCCACCCTTTCGATCAGCTTTACATTTTTTGTCGCAATTGGATCATAGTTTTTGTCGAATTATGGCAGGGACTGCTCCCAGAAATCTTTGGCTATATGATTCCTCACCAGCTGCTGCTTGTATTGATCTTTTTTTTCGTTTTAGTGTAGCTTGACAGTTTCTTTAGATCTTGTGTGCTTTTGTTCGCCCAGTATTGTAAAACTCTTTAAAGTCTCCTTAACCGTTCGTTTCACACACTTTTTTCGACGCTCCTGGGTTGGCTTACCGGTTTTCTTCTACGATCGCCTTATTCTTTCCACTTTCTTGTCTGTCACCCGTCGTACTTTGACCGCTGTTTATCTTTTGCTCTACGCCAGCCCACCCCTTTTTGCTTCAATGTTTCCTGTACGCTTCTATCGTTCTCTCCAACCTTCTTAAAGTTCACAAAAAAACAGCTTTAAACCGTGAATTCCTTTCGGTCCCTTTAGCACCCACACTAATCCACCCTGCCCCACCTACCTTGCCCTTTACCTTGGTAAAGTAAATTGTCAAAGCTTTTAGCCACTAGCGAGCTTCCTGTAGCTGAAGTAATCGAACGTAATGCTTTCGAGAGTAATTAACGGCAAAGGATGTCATGATCGTGGTTTGATGTGTTCGTTCAATAGTTGAATGATGCCTACATAGCCATGGAACGTCATGGAAACATCCTTGCTTGATGCCCCTCCCTTCTCTCCTTCCTGTCTGCCTGTGTTTGTGTGTCTTCTTCTTTCTCTAGCTCCACATCTTTTTCTTTCTCAATCTTTCTGCCTACCTCTCTTTCTATGTTTCACTTTTACGTTCCTCTACCGAACAAGCACACATACCCACAGTAAACACTCACACACACTGGAATAAAATCTGCTTTTAATCTGTTTCATTCTGACTCTACATTTCGAACCGCACACTTTAAACCAACGCACGGCAACGTTCGACGAGACAAACAAAACCAAAGCAGGAGCGAAAAAACCGAAACCGTGTATCAACTAACCATGTTCTCTGCCATTTTCTTTTACGGTACCGTCTCGCCGTATGTATCCCCCGTACTCGCTGCGTTTCCTGTGTGCATCCGTCATCCATCCATCGTGTTTGCGGGGGGAAAACGGTTCGGTTTCGGGGGTTTGCCCTTTTTTCCTCCCCTTTTTCCCCACTCCGCATCTCGCGTACTCGGCCTCGAACTCTTCCATTCCCCCCCAACCCCCGCGCGCGTGTGGTTAACCAACCGATTCGCCCTTCACCATCACCACCACCACCACCACCACCACCCGCATCATCAAAAGCCTTACCATCCGTGGCCGGAGGAGCCCTCCTCGGTGATCTCGGAACGTTGCACGAGGGCCCGTATCAACTCGGCCATATTCGTCTCGTCCGAGGGCAAAGGGTTCGACTCGATCGAGTTCATCCGCCGGTACGGCTCCCAGAGTGTCCTCTGTCGAAAGGCGAAGAGTGCCGAGAACGTGTCGGCCTCCGAGCGACAGGTGAGTGGCTAAGTGTTCTCTGTAATTGCGTGTGAGTGTGTGAGTGTTCGATTCGTTTTTCCGGGTCCAACATGCGACGGGCGTCCTGGAAAAGCGGTGCGCTTTTCGCCGATGTTTTTTGTTCCGTTTGCGGTTTTCGATGTGTGTTTACTTTGATGTGCGTGTGTGTGCGTGTGTGTTTCACTCCGATGTTTCTCCACTCACTGGCCACTGAGACTGTGTCGTGTTTTGTAGGCTTAATAAATTACGATTTCTTCTATGTTCTCACCCGGGACACAACTGGGATGGGGCGCACGGGCCCACCCTTTGCACCAGAACACTCTGCACTCGATGTACTACTACACACTTAATGTCGTCCGATGTTGCTGCCACAGCACCATTCGGTTGAGCGTTCCTTCGATGCTGGATGTCCACACGTTGCACACAAACACCGTATGAGGGAACGATTCGGTCTGCATTCATTTCGCTTGCTCTGCGCCATCCCTGGAACATCTCTACTTTTTCCATCACTTTTCCATACCAAAATTTCTCGCTCATCCCGAAATTTTCATTCAACACATTATGCTTTATATAATTGTTCAAAAAACATCACTGTATCACAAAATTATTTCAAATATGCAATGATAAAAGATAAGAGAATTAAACAAAAACACATCGTGTACAAATGTATAAATCCCATGGAATAAAAAATCCTCTATTAAACACTTCCCATTAGACTATAGGTTTAAGTGGATACTATTTCAGCCATCTTAGAAACTCTATCAAAATGGTGTATTAGACGCAATTTTCCACACGTTGCTCTTCTTTCGGGATAGCAAACAAAAACTTCTCAACTCTGTTTGAAAATATGTTGATTTATGAAGCTAAACATGTGGTTTTCGTACCTTAACTAGTTAAAACAGGACGAAAGAGATTGGTTTTTGCCCCTTTTATTGCTTAGCGAAGAATAGTTTGATAAACATGCTATTTTGGATGTTCAAATTGGTCACTTCCAGCTTGTTGGGAGGATATTTGTACAGAAAATTCTAGCCAAAAACTATTCTCCAACCTTATTTTTTCTAATTGGCTTCTCTAATTGGCCAAACAGCATGGAATAAATGGTTAAATTATAAATATTTCAACTTTAACGCACCATTTTGAGGAAGTCAAATTTCGATAGATTTTAACCTACCACCTTGCCCTCGGCCTTTGATGGGTCAACTTGCCACCAGCTAT
This sequence comes from Anopheles coustani, assembly GCF_943734705.1. Taxonomy (NCBI): domain Eukaryota; kingdom Metazoa; phylum Arthropoda; class Insecta; order Diptera; family Culicidae; genus Anopheles; species Anopheles coustani. Next base: position 63,836,793 of record NC_071289.1, on the reverse strand, counting down.
TTCGTTGTCAACTCCCCCGAAGGAATAAGTTTATGCGCTGGCGTGGGTACTCTACCACACCTCGCTCCCTCCCTCCCTTCAACCCAAAACGTGACCCCTGGCACTAATTAGGCTCCTGGCCCAAGGAGTACACACCGGAAGGAGCAGTTGTCCTGCCAGGCTTCCGGCTTTGATGAATGGCACCCGTAGGCAAAATTAATGAAGCACTTTGTAGGTCGTCAGTACCGGCTTTGTTGCACGCGTTTGTTGTAGGCCTCGGTGGCATAAACTTTGCGCCCGGCGACCGCCCCCCGAAACTCACCCTCCCCCACTCCCAACCGTCAAGGGGGTTGTTTGGTTTGGTATTGTGACGCTTTAGTGTTGATTGCACCGGGACTACAAGTAGAAGGGGTGGCCGGAAAATGACGTCCAAAAAGTCCCGCAAAAGGTTTGGGAAAGCGCGTGCCACAATCAATCGTAGTCGCTTAGCTTAGACCATTATAAAATTGACCGGCGATAGCCGTTCCACACGTTGTTCGTTTCCCCCGATTCCGTTGTGCTGTGTAGAAGAAAGCTTTTCCAGTAAATTGAACCCAACAAACTGTTTTATATGTGCGTGTTGTTCTATGTCCAATTTATATACCCCCGATCCCCCCCAAAAAACAATCACCGTGTTCCGATTGGCACTCAATGTACAAAAATGTGTCAAAAAGCCCCAACTCCACGTGTAAAAATTAAACTAAGGGCAACTTCCGTGCAAGGTTGTTGCTTGAATGTATTTTTACCTTTACTCCCTTGCGTGTGTTTTACTTTTTTGTTCGGTTTTTCGGTAGCCTCAATCCCAAGTCCGTCATGTATTGTATACCGAAGCCCGTTTTCGTTGGTTTTGTTCCCCCGTTAACCCCGTTGTACCGTGTTGCATTTGGTTCGTACTAATTCCTGCTCCGTGTTCACTTGCAGCGGCGCTTTTCCGAGTACCCCGAGTGGGAGACAGAGGACAGCACAACGGGCACCAGCGGGCCGGCCGGCGGTGGGAACGCGCGGCGGAAAAAGTCCCTCAAGCCGCAGGACTCGATCGAGATGGTGGAATGCCACAAGGAACCGGTGCAGGTCACGGTGCCGGTGCCACCCGTGCCCACCGTCACGCCCGGTGCCCTCCCGGTGGTGGCCGGCACGACGGCGACGCTGGTCACGGTCGGCGTTCCGATCGCGCTGGCCCCGAGCAAGGTGATCACGATCCCGCCCGGGCTCACCGGAAACAGCAGCGTCGGCGTCCTGAGTGGTCAGGGCGTCAGCAACGGCACCGGGGGAGGCGCCGGAATACCGATCGGGGTCAAACCGACGCCGAAGCTATCCAACCTGCCGACGCTCTCGGTGTCCGGACCGTCGCCACCGCACGAGGAAGAATTTCTGTAATGTACCGCTCCCACTTTCTCATCACCGTAAACTGCTAAAAACCGCTTTTCTTCCCACCCACATGTCCCCCGATTGTAAATGTTTCATTTTCCCTCCAAATTGTAAAAATGAAGAAATTTATGGCAAAATGTTGAATGAAAACTGCAAACACCAATTCCAACCATCAGACATGTAATCGCCTGCCAAGCGATTTTCACTTGACTGATTAATCGATATCATAATCTTGCGCTGCTTGTGCTCGTTTGTTTAATTCGTAATTACGTTATAACAGTTTGCAAACTAGCTCTATAGACTCGCCGTTTAGAGTTTAACAAAACGACCGCTAGAATGGGTAGTGCAGCTTTCAAGACGATTGAAGTGACCTCCTCTCTCTTTAAGGGTATCGTAACGGAAGGACTTCTTCCCGAAAGAAACGCAAAAAAGCAAAGAAAAACACGTGGTCACTTCAAGCGCCGTCTGTAAATAGTAGTAGACAAGTGTTCGCTTTCAAACCGTAGATCCTACAGTGTAAATCGAAATTCCCATCCCCCCATAGCAACCACTCGCTAGCTAACGCTTGCTATGCCGAATCTCATCCGCAAAATCAACCTCGTTAACATCTGCTGTGGAATGAATAATAACAGAAGCAACGAAAGAAAGCAAGGAAACCAGTACTAAAAGCTGCTCATTTTTGTAAATAAGCACGCAGCTAAACGAAAATGAAAATTAACTAAAATCTTTTCCGAGCCCGCCCTTTGTTGCTTGGCGATCGAAACGTGGTGGGTGGAAAACTTGTAGAGAGATTTAGTTCTTTCTCTGCTAAACCTAAGCTTAATCGACAAAACCAAAGTACTTGACAAAGAAGAAAAAATTTAAGTCACGCCGCGTGCGCGAATTCGGAATCAAACACAAAAAAAAACCCTCTTTTTATATTCATATACAAAACGTGGTGGACCACAAAAAGGGGTTGGTGGTGGAAAAGAAAAAGAAAAAACTTTGAAACAAATGATGCCACAACACGTGAACGTCACGTGAGGTGAGTGGTGAAAATTGAAACTTATAAAAACAAACACTATTCCAGCAAAAGGTGGAAACAAAAAACAAACATAACATGAGAAAATAATCCACCAAAATGAAAACTCATGATGGAAATGAAATATCAAAGAGAAAATGGGTCGAAAGCATAGAAACTGTACTGAAGCACGATATCTTATTTAATGAATGGTGAAACGAACGCAGAAAAACAAATATCGAACTGTTGCTTGCGAACTGGAAATCATAATTATCACATATTTATGCGTCGTCTCGCACGCCATCATCCAATGGACTTGCTGGCTGATGGGCTGACCATTACGATGCGCATAAGCACACAAACATACAGGTTCTTACGGATTTCGCTGACTCGCTGACCTTTAACATCTATCGCACTGTCGATGGAATCGAAAAGAGATTGTATCGCTTTCCAACACTCGAGGGAGCTGTTCTTTTTCCTCCGCGTCGTGTCTAGAAACCTGCGTCAGAAAAAATGGTTCCCTCGTGAATGGCGAGCATGCGGACAGACAGAATTCGATCTTTTCTTCCCAGCCATGATGGCCCATAAAAGGGCCGCTCACGACAGGAACGGCAGTAAACATTGGACGCATTGGATCAGGCTTCGGAAAGCGAATTCGATTGGCCTCGAAAGACTCGTTGCGTCCGTTTGTCCCCTCCCTAATGTCAGCACGATAGAAATGACAATATCAGGTTATCTCAGTGGAGTAAAAATGACCACAATCCAATCGGCCTTTTCTAGTATGGCCTCTTGCGCGATGGGATAGCTTCATTTAGTGGTTCACTTCTTCTTCTATTTTTCCAGTTCCCATCCTATTGCTCTCTCTTTCTCTTTCGAGCCGTCCTCCTTCCGGACGATGATGGAGGAGCTGACGTTTGTCGTTGCAAATTGTGCCTTGTGTGGAGTGTCATCTTTTCTTTTCACTTTTCTTATTTACAAAAGGTCCTGTTTATGGGAAAACCACGGGAGATTTATGTGCCACGTTCCACTTCACCGGTCATCGACGGCCACGTTCGGTTCGGTCGCGTGTCAGCTTCAGCAGCGACCGCCCGGAAGACCGGAAAACCGCAAGGGCGTGTGCGAAGTTCATCTCACTGTTTTTCCCATCAATGTCAAACTCGGGCCGGGGGTTCGGGGAGTCAAGCCGTTGCGGTCACATTTTGAGCCCGCTGTGAATCGTCGTCGGGATTAGGGGCTAGGTTTTTCCTCGTTAACCCGCTACCTTCCCATCATGCCCCGGCTGCCATCGTTCGAAGAGGAGAAGAGGCACGCAAAGGAGGGGGAAACGTCCTCTTGACCCAAACGAAACGAGGATAATCAAACATTGAGTGGTTTTCTCGCACGGGGGACAGAAGTAACAGTGACGAATTCGTTGGCGGTATTGATTTTATTTTTTGACCATTTTGGGATCAACGTCACTCGTGTTGATGCTAATGTGGTTGTGGCGGGGTCCATCTTGGCCAGCGTCGTTATTTTCCGATATGCATCCAAATCATCAAATTGTCAAGCAGGACAACACTCCGAGGGTTAAACAACCATCCGGTTCGCTCCCAGCCTTGATCTTCCGCCGCGAAAGGGGAAGGCTCGCCGAATTCAATTATGCAAATCACGAAACGAAAATATGTAAACTATCTACATCCTGTCCCACAACCCCTGCCCTACCGGGTAGGAACCTTCCGATCCCCTAGCCCAACGCTTGTCTTGAGGGATTTTCAAGGGCTTCCCTTTTGTTTTGTTTGGTTTCGCTCCCGGAGGGGGTGGGGAGCTTTTCGCCCAAAGGGGAGATCCTTTTGAACGACGTTGGCCAGGATTACATCGGGCTTTTGCTCGATGAAGTGGCTCGATTGTGGATTAGCGTGTGCTCCTGAGCGCGTGTGTTGCCAGCGTGTCCGTGTCCCAGCGAACGGACGCGTTTCACATCGTTTGTTTGCCTTTCGCCACCGGATGCACACACACCCATTCTGGCCAGGGAGCTTTAATAAAGGAAAAGTCTTGTCATAAGTCTAAAGCTATGTTGGATTTGAGGTGGGGGGTTCGCCACAAAGGGAACAGAGGCGATGGAGAGTTTTGTTCAAACTCCACGGCTTTTGGAGTAAACGCACAAGATCAATCATGTGGGCATTTTGGAATTATGGAGCTGCCGAAATGTTTTCGATATTGTTGCTGATAGTTGATGAACAGGGATAACGTACCATTTAAGGAACTTGACCATTTACTGGCTTATCCAAAGGTATTATGGTGTACTATTTGTGTTTCATCAATTGTTGTTCAAATCAATAAATGTTCAACACCATGTTGAATTCTCGTTCAAATAGACTCCTCCACTTATACAGAGTTCTTATTTAAACTACATTTGATAATATTGTTTAACACTGAAGTAAAGTTACTGCTGCCATCGGTTAACAGATCTAAGAAAACTTTTCCTTTTCTCTCCACAGTTTCTTTTAAATTTTCCTTACGAAGGCAGAACAATTAAATTGTACGAGGGATGTCGAAAGTTCTAAAACATGTTTGTGATTCTACCAAAAACTAATTCTTTGGAAAGCATACTCTTTGCTTGATTTGGAAACTATCGATTTAATAACTTTTATAATATACATCCAAAAAGAATACATTCACATATCCACATTCAAAAAAAAATTCCCAAAGAAGTATACTTAGAAGACTTGACAGCCAACGTGTTAAGTAGATCAATACTAGCAAACAGAAACATGCAAAAAAATTAACATGTCTAGGAAAATTTTGATTCATAAAAAAGTATAAGTAAGAATCAAAACAAAAGGAGCGTATAACACCCCAAAGTTAGTATAATTTACACAGATTATCAATTGTTCATGTGAAAGGGACGACTGAAACGAAAAGCTTACATATGAAAATCAAAAGTTTACCGTCCCACGTTATTGAATTTCAAAGTTGTTCTAGCTGTTCAAAGCTGTAATTCCTTTCTGTGACAATAATTAATTTAATGGTTTAACACCTCCAACTGAAATCTGTCAACAGCACACACACACACACACATCATGAAGGGGTAAATAAATTATTTACACGGTTCCGCATCCCCTCTAACCATAACTTTTCGCTAAATGAGCGCCTATTAACTAAACGGATGTGCCCTTTCCCAACTCTAGCTTGTTTTCGCGCAATTTGTTGATTCACTCCCATTATCATCCTGGGCAGAGTATAACATTTTAAATTAGCTACCTGTGTTTTTGAGGCGTCTGCAATTAAATACATGAGCGCGCGAAGGGTAAGGCTTTTCCATTAGAGGATTACTTTCTACTGCTAGTAATTTATGTGCCACTGTCGAGAGGGAAGGGTGGTTTTCCTGTGTACGAACTTTTCCCTCCGAAAGGCAATGTATTACCGAAGTGGACATTAATTTGATCAATTCCAGTTTGTATCACTTTTATGACTCGTGTACCTTTGCGCTTAAGACGGCTAGAATGCATGTGGATCAAAACGATACGTATAGAACACTCTTCGATCCGGTTCGGAAAATGAAGAGCAAGTTTTCTTCGAACCGTTGGCGGATGCCGGCAAAGTGCACTTTATCGAACCGTGCAGGCATGCAAGCACCCGAGTTCGACCCAGGACGTCCTGTTTAAGAGCGAAAGTAAATTTATTGCATGATTCCCGTGATCGCATATCCGCTCCGGAGACGTGTCACGCTACGGGAAATTACTGCATCCGTTCTAGTTTGGCGCAGAAGATAAGTGTGCTTTTCCTTGAGCCATAGACGAATGGGTGGCACGGGGTGGGGCTAGTAACAATGTTCGTGTCCGTGTTGGGAAAAACCACTGGCACGGGGAGTAAACCGACGAGAAGAGTAGTGACATACGATAAGAATAGCGTGTCGATTTGAGTTGTTCCTCTTGAATTTTTCTTCCTCACTACACCGCAATCGGAGGAAATGGGAACCTTTTTTCCCAGGACCGAAGTCGGGCTCGGACTATCTACTCCAAAACGAGTCGAGTGGCACTTGCAAAAATGGCAATTTCATGAAACATACTTGACCGGGATTTCGATTACGGTATTATTATCCAGTCGCGCGTTACCGAAGGACACGGACAATACCTTTGCTGCCATGTAGGTCCTCGAGAACGGGCCACCATTTTTGTTATAGCTTTCGCCTCTTGTCATTTGCGCTTGAACTTTGCTGGAGTTCGGTGCGCAGGGGGGTTTTTTTCGGGTAAAAGCATCCAGCAGGATGCCGTTCACGCTGGGTGACTTTCGTGTCCCGTAACCGTTTCAATTTTCAAACAAACAAACGAACAATAAAATCACCGCAAGCGCAAGGAAGCGCAAGCACGGCACCGATTTGAACCGCAACCGGTACAGAGATTTTCCGGCCCGAGAAGAGGTTTTCATTTGCTGTCTTTCTGTCGAACCATCGAACTACGGTGCGGAGGGCGAGGGCGGAATGGTCCCTTAATGCATAACGTTGATCGAAGCGGATAATGGGGGAACAAAACAAAAAAAGGATATTTGCCACAATTTCCACAGCACCACAAGAGGCCAAAAGTGGGTCCATTATGGCGTCCATTCTCAAAACAAACCACTTACCAGCTAAAACAAAACCTAGAAAGGCAACATACCAACCCGACCACCAGAGTGTGCCTCCATTTTCACCATTAGAAAAGCGCGCGCTCACACAATTGCGATAAGCTTTAGGTGACGCTTTATTTTACTTTGCCGTTTTTTCCTGCCATTTTGTTTCACCGTCCGGACCCCCGGAAACGGAAATAGTACTCCCACGGAGCGGATGTTTAAGAAATGAGAAACAGATCCCCGCAGTCGTTACGGGAGTCGTCTGTTGTTGTGTAGATCGTTTTTTTTTCCCGGCCCTTTCCCACGGAGGTGGGTGTTTTTGAAGACACTTTGTTGCTGTCGAACCCATGTTCGGGGAAATCTGGCCACTGCAGTGGCCTGGTGGGGCTTATGGTGGTGAAAATTGAGAGCTAATGAGGATTAGCATGAAGTGCGCGAGTGAAGCGAAAGGTGTTGAATGGAGTTTTCTTCGAGAGAATATTTTAATGGATTTTATTGCTCGCTTTTTAATTCCCGGAGTAGTAGGATTTCTCTTCAAATATTAATACTACTCTACCAAGCAGATACACTTCATTCGTTCTTCGATTATCGTAGATGAAACCTATCCATAAATACCTAGTTAAAAATTGCTCTGTAAAAACATACCTTCAAACCCATACAATATGCTATAGTATCCAGTTTATCCTCTTATGATGATGTTTCTTCATCGATTTGCTCCAAAATAGACCGCAAAATAAACATCTCCGCCGGGCGCTAGAGTAGACCAGTAGAAGTATTAGCAGTAGCATTAATTAAAACAAACTCCAGTACAGACCAACATGATGGACTCCTCTGCGGTGTAGCTCTAATCAGGGAAGCTTAACGATCACAACATCATCACCCAAACTCGTTGCTTCAGCACCTAAAACCACCCGCTGGCTACGTTGGACCTATGTTCCATTGCACTGGAGTTCCGGTTCGATGGATAGAGGATCACGTAAATAGCCTTGCATCCTGGCACAATGCCATCCGGTGGCAGGCTCACGGTGGAAACACCTAAGCCAATTATTCATAATCCTCTTACGCGGGAAAGGTAGTTTGTCTCGTTTGGCAAAGCTGCATCCTGCATCCGAGCGTTTACCGGAGTATCGATAAGCGATACGCATCGGAGATGGACGAACTTGAGTGCTTTTATTTACTGGAGCAATCACCGTACACCAGACTTTCCCGAATCACCCACGTTTTGTACAATAGCAACACAAAGTAGAGACAGAAACAATTACCACCCTCGTCTGTTCGAGTCAGACCCCCTCGACAGACAACATACAGTCTTTGTCCCCGTTCAACCCCTTCTTATTGCTGGTTTGAGTTTGTTCATATTTTAGTTTCGTTCCTTTCGGTTGAACCCTGTATGTGTGTGTGTGTGTTTTTTTGTGTTTCTGTATTAAACATTATATCCCTCCTCGTTATCGCTTTAATTGTAAACTATACCATTCCCGGTGAAATTGTGAACTAATCATACATTTTTCTTCTTCCTTTTTTCTCTTTTCTTTCCATTTCTCTTTCTCTCTATATCTCTCTTTTTCTCTCTTTCTCTTCCTGATCTTACTCTTACTAACACACAAACATTCCCACTGACTTTGAAACCGAACACACAATATCGGAACACACAATCGATCCCTAAATCCGGTGGCTGTAGGTTATAATCCCGGTACGACCTGGCGACTTAGAACTTAAGATCTTATAAACTCGCTTAGATTGGGTGACAAGGTGTGATAACCAGGTAGGATAGGCCGAGCGGAGCAACAAGGGAACAAGAAAATGAGAAACGCAGGGCGCATTTAAACACACTTAGAGCAGTAGGTTTTGTAACATAGGTTCGTGGTGGGAGAAAGCGTAGTTTGAAGGTGTGTAGTTCGGTAGAAGATGACCAAAACAAATCCTCTCTTAGTATATCGAAGCTGTTGTGGAGAAAACACACTCCTGTAAATTACCGTTCGACTTCGTGGAAAGTAGGACTTTAAAGGACAACTACTTCATTCGAAGCGCAGGTGACTTGCGATACGATAGGACGTACGTGTCCATCGTGCCGCTAGCTTCAACTCCGATGAGCTTTAAACGGTTCATCCACTAGCAGGCGGCGATTGCTATTACTATTGCAACGACTACCACTACCAACACTGCTACTATGCCGTTCGAGCGAACGTTTCTGTATGTCGTAACTAGGACAAAATGTTGACATCCTTGACATTTGACCAACCGATGTTTGTTTTTAATTTCCTTTATCGAAGGGTATTTATCAGAAAAGACCAAAGAATACCGAACACAAATGAGTGTATTTTTTTTGTAGTGTAGGTTAGGAGTGGAATCAACTCATCCAGGCCCACATGTACCTTTTTCCTACATTTCAAACGTACATTCGATCGACGATGATCGTGGAATCTCTTATCGGCATAGCGTAAGGAGGTAGCGAGCGACTAGAGGACGTGTGTGTGTGTGTGTAGTATTCCAGAAACGAGCAGACCAAAGTATTTCAAAATGATATGTATGTATGTGTGTGTGTGTGTATGTGTGCGTGGAATGTTATGCGCGTGTCGAAAGGAGCATGAAAGGGAGCATCGTTTGCTAGGAAAGTATATTTTTATGCGTAAGAAAATAATTAAAATAAATCAACCACATCGATAAAAGGACATCATGGCGTGCTCCGAAAGACTTCACTTTGAAACCTTTCTCCGAGCGGGACCGTAGTGAGTAAAGCCAGCGCCAAGAACGATAGGGAGAGCTAGAGAAGGGGAGAGAAAGGAAAAGAAACATTGAAATTTAAATTTAAACCAACCGATCCAGTGACCGTTAAGGACCCATATTTTTCCTACGAAATATGTATGTATTCTTACACGCAACGTATAGCGGATTGTCACTGTTCGGACGTATCGAGTGGGTGGAAGTATCGAAACGAAATAATAAAGTTTAACAAACATTTATCATATTGCATACGAGTTTAGAGTATCTTGGGGTGTGTGTGTGTGTTTGTGTGAAGTTGTCTGGTTTTCACATTTCGTACGTCTTGTACGACAGGACATTCGCTCGCTTGCTTGCTTGCTCTGCTCAATGTCCATAAATTATGCTGCTTGCACCATGGGGAAGAAAGGAGCATCAGTTCACATAAAAATGTTGAACATTGCGCTCTCACCAGTGCACCAGTGCACGAGCACGGGTCATAATGATAAATCATCCACAAAAACGGTATCCCAGCGCCGTCTCGTTGCCAGCATCGATTCAAATGTACAATAAATTTCCCCGGAAAGGACCGAGTTGCGATGACTATAAATTGTCTCGCTACTCTTGCGCTATCCTCAAAACACGCGAAAAGCTGCACCTTTCAACAGGGTGCTCTTCGGAGCTGCCTCTTCGAGTGTGTCTCTTTGGCGTATAAAAAAAAACGTTAAAACGACACACACACACAATGTCATCATCAAAGTCATGCGGTGGCGTTGAATCAAATCAAAATGCAAGGACACTCGCCACACTGCGAGACGGAAGCATAAAGAAGCGATGCCTGGGACAAAGTAGCAGATCCTGCGCTAGCAGTTGGCGGACGTGCAGCAATCTCTCCGAAATTTTTACAACCATTTACACGCTTCATGAACTCTCCCACCGACCACCAGCAGGGAACAAAAGTCACATCCTTATCCGACGGTAATGGTAGCTCATTTGCCAACACGATGCCGTTCCCGTGACCGCTGGTGAACGGGATGGATTATCCTTTCGGCCGTTCGCACGAGTCTGCCGTGAATCATCCGCCAGCGTAAAAAGAGTTTTTATGACGTGCTGTATAAAAAAGCTGAACGAAAAACCGGCAACCGAAGTGAGAGAAACTTTTTCTAGTGTTGTTTTTTTTCTGTTGACGAACATTTGGCTGTGATTTGCATACCACAACGACGAAACGCTTGAGGATTGATGGTCTAGTCCACAGGCAAAAAAAACGAAAGGAAAACAACCGACCAGGAATGCAAATTTCCCTGCACGAGGGAGGTGGATAGTAAAACCGTCGGTTCTGGAACATGCCCAGCCCCCGAATGGGAATGACAAAATAGCGATAACGGTGGACACATTGGACAATGTTTGCGGTAAACCCTCGACCGACAAACCCGGTTCCATTTGAATATTTATCACTATAGTGCCAAACAATCAACGGGTTTCGAGCGACCGCTCATTAAACCGTTAAGGAACTCATTAATTTCCTTTGCTGCTCGATTTGAAGTCTAATCGAAATCGATTTGATTGTTTCGTAATCGACCTACAAAGATATGTTTGACCGCAAGTTATGTTTGACCGTCAGAAGAACGCAAATGATTTATCGAAAGAAAACTGAATATAACGAAAACGAGCAATTTTCCATTGCAGAAAATATTCGATTGGCAAACAACACTTTGTAGCTAGAATAAAATAATTTGTTCAAAGTAGAATTCAGAGAAAAGACCTTTCCTCTGCTGATGACCTTTCATCCGGTAGCACTTTTAGCCAAGCTTTCGACCTTAACGCTAAAAATACTCAACTCATCGCCGTCTAGTAGGACAACTCCCTTTCATCAGTTGGATAGTTTCCCGGTATCGTAACTACTGTCCCTTTAGTCCCTTCAGTACCCGCTTTCAGTTGAGCTCCATTTTCCAGCCCTGTCAACGCCTTTTGCTGAAGCAACTAAGCATGTTTTGAGAACCCCATTTCATGGGCAGAAAAAACGGGAAAATTACCACTCAACAATCCCCACCGCAAAGACCCCTGGGCGGGGACTGCTTCCATCCAACATCCTGCATGTCATCGTGCCCGTGTCAATCATAGCTCGCCGAAGCCCGTACCCGTACCGAATCTGTAGGTGAGCACTTGTCGCCTGTCGCTTGCTTTCCCGTCCCTTCATAGCTGCCTGTAGCGCCTCGTAGCATTTAATGGCCCCGCTTACTGCTGCTTTGCTCAACGGAAAATCAACAACGGCCGGGGTGTTTTAAGCCATGCTTGACAAAACAAAACTCACCCTGCTCCCCATTTGGCGAGAGCTTCCAAATGCGCCGGACTGATTTGCCAAATGTTGGTGTAATTAAATTAATTTTCATTTCTTCCTTCGCGCGTCGCTTCGGACATTCGGTGGAAACCCTGTCATTTCGCGGGAAACGGAAACTTTCCCGAGCGCAGAAATGGGGTTACGAAGAAGGTGGCGGTTCCGGCGGACGGCCCAGGTACGATACCCGAGGGGAAAACCATCGAAAAGGAGCGCTACTGAATGTGCGTACCGGGAGCGACAACAGTCCCAGTTTGGAGGAACACGCGATAGTGGACGGATTCCCGCCAGTCACTATATTGTTATTTAATTTTTGTTATTTTTACTCTGGGTAAATGTAGAAAATTAAAAGCCCTTAATGCAAACGGTAAACCTAAGTATACGAAGCGGCGAGCGTATTTAAACTCGTACCCGTTTAGTCAAACGTTGCTCAACAAGGGAATGAACATGGACAGGATCATCAGACCAGCAAAAAGAGCACCGAAAGCAGCGGAAAAACTAACAGAAAATTCAAACCAAAAAAAGGACAATTCGCTGGCACAAAATGGATAGCTTTCTTCTCCGGCGTGAGATGGTCCCAATTTCCTATGAAACGCCCCGTTCACTTCCCCCTTGCCAGCCGAACGACGAACCGAAACGATGATGGTTTAATTTGAAGTGTAAATATTTAGCCTAAATCCCGACCGCCGGGTTGGAATGATTTTGGGAGCAGCCTTTTTGGTTTCCATCTCGTCCCCGGTCGATGAGAGTGTTCACACAAGCTTCACCCGGGAATAGGGCCGAGTGTCGGAAAGCAGGACACACGAAGGCACCGAAAGTAAGTGATAATTAGTAAATGAATCGTTTAGATGGGGACGGGGAGAATTTTCCTTTATTTGAAGGATGGCGAGAAGGTCCATGCCAGTTTTTTTGTCTTGTTTTTTTTTCGTTCGGTTGGGCCTGTTTCAGCTCTATGCTAATCTCTTCCTTCTCCGTTGAACCAAAATTAAAACGCAGTGCGCAAAACGCGGAACCACACGGGATCCACTAACGAACGGCGTTCTCCAATTGACCGATGGAGGGAAAATGCCGCCTTAAAATGATTCGTTATAACAACGCGGCGCCAATTAGGGAGATAATTGTTCCACCGATTGTGGAGGAAGTTCGACGAACGAAGTACGACTAATGGAATGGTAATTTGGTAAAACGGCAAAACAATTTCCTTCGGGCGCAAAATGGCGCAAACACGCCGAAGGCGATCGGGGATGGAAATTTCACGGAAATCTTAAGCGTTGGGTTGAATTAACAACCGAATAACTCGCCGCCGGATTCGTGAAAAGTGTTTTGATACATTTTGTGGAACATTTTTTTTGTAAATTAAATGAAATCTGATCGACGTGGAAATAAGAAATGATGATCATTCAAGCACAGAGACAATAATCAGCATTCTATTCGTTTGTTACAATTCAACAGCAAGAAAAAAAGTAACAAGAATAACAATTTCCTCAAAGACTTTGTTCACATATTTTCTCTCAAAATATAACTAATAGAGCGTGCGTTTGTGTGTGTGTTAATGTCCATCGTAGTGGATTAGCAACAACTCCCGGCCATTTACAGCGAGCAAAACTATTATTAACTTCTGACAGTCGTGGAAGGAATGAATTTATTTTTAGCTTGGTTGACAACTTCAAGAAGCAATCAAAACCGCTCCTAGAATTATATAAGTTATACAACTCTTTAAGCACACAACACGATGATAAAAAATAAATGTGACACGGGACCATTTTGTGTCTTGTTCCGGAAGAAATGCACTCAATAGGAAGGATATGAGAAAATGTACTTACAAAGTGCACAATTAGAAATGAGTGCTAGTTCTTTTTTAAAAAAGGCAATTCGAATAGTTTACTTTATGTTTGACCACTTTCGGGTCGTTTTCCCAACCGAAATAAAAAGATGGCTATAAAGGGATAAAAAAAATAAATAAATCTACTAGAATATTCTTGATTTGGAAGACACCACAACAAGTAATGTGTAGTGTAGAGTGGAAAGACGTTCCTCTAGCGTACATTTTATAACTAAAACCCTCCGCGAGTCGCATATACACCGGACCTGTAAATAAATGGATAAGACCATAGGAATTCATACGGGAAAATATTGTCCAATAAATGTCCATGAAATACCTTTAGCGTGGTAAGTGAAGAATGTTACTGGAAAATACAATTGCTGTTTCTATATCCAATGTTAGAAAAATAATAATAATATTAATAATAGTAATAGTAATAAAAACGTTAGCGCCAGTAAGCAAAACCAAAACCAAACGTGGTCGATATTCTAATGCAAGAACTAAGCAACTAAGCCTTAATACTACTCTCCCGCGAGTATCCTTGTTAGACCGGATGAGAAGAGAAGTTTATGGAAGGAATTTTATAAAAAAAAACTCATCACCATACAGACTCAAAAAAGTAAAAATAAAAAGGAAAACACCATTTAGCAGAAAGAGCAACATCCTCTACCATTCTCCTCTTGTAGGACCTCGCAGAGTATTTAACGTTTACCTCACACTTGCTCACCCTGTTTACCTGTTACGAACTCCTTCGAAAGTTCGCCAATGCACCATCCTCACCGTTTTTCCCCCAACCCCAAATATCCACCATTTTTAAAAAGGTAAAACTTAACGACAAGCGCATTACTAATCTTGCGAAAACATCTATTTAAAAATCACACACATATCCCTGTTAACTAACTTACAACTATCGTTGTCTATTGCTAGCGTCGTACTCATACTACTGTTCTATACACATCACTTACTCTATCTAGATTGAAATTTCTATCTCTCTCATTCTCACTTTTTCCTATTCCGTGTATCTCTATACAAACAACCACTGCAAGTTTGCTGTTGTTTGTCAAACGCTTTCCATTGTCCCGAGTTCTCTTTTCCGGTCCCACTGTTTCTAGTCAACTTAAGCACCTATCAAAAAAATCCTTGCACCATACTAGGAACTTCTTTAGGAAGCCAAAAAAACACCTACGCATTATGTGAAACTATCAAAAACATCGAGGACCATTTCTGTGAAAACAAAACACATAAATACGTTGAAAAAGAGGAAAGAATCCTAGAACGCCATTACACTATACTTCATTGTGATTCACATTTTATCCTGTAGGATGGCCCTGGGGGGGAAGATGAAAAATTATGTTCGATCGAGGTATAAAAATCGCTAGAAACGATTTAAAAATAAAACCCCCTACGAAGGGTTGCACTCATTAAGAAACAAATCTGGACGGTTTTTATGAAATGAATGATTGAAGGTTCAATTCAGAGTGCGAACCTGTAGAAACGCACGATCGAGAAGACGAGCACATCTAGGACTCAACCCCAGACTCGTGTCTGTTTTACACCCTTATGTAGTTAACCGATAAGTGCAGCACTGTCCACTAAGGAAATAAAGTATATAAAAAAAGTGAAACCTAATTCAATGAAGGTCAATAAACATTCAGAGTATTTTAATACGAACTAGCGCGTTATGTTTTGACTGTATGACACCACGGAAAGAAAAATAACCCATGGCAATAATTTCCGTTAAGGAGGGGTAAGTATTTGCGATGCTATTAGCAAGCAAATCCTTTACTTGCGTACTACACCAATTACAAATCCCTGGCAACCCACTTTTTTCCTTGTCTAAGAAAAGTTGTCGTTAAGTCGAGCTTAAAGAATCACGTTCCAGTGTACGTGTGCACCTCGTTGGCAACTTGGCGAATACTTGTAAAACTTTCCAGACACCAACAGGGTTAATTATTGTCTTCGGGCCGGTTTCTTCCAACCTTTCGCTTGAATTTGATTTTTTCGTCTGCATTCCACGGCGAATTGTTTTGGAAAGATATTCGACCCCGTTCGCAAACATTAGCATAACAATTACAATAACCTGTCGTCGATCTTCGTTATCGTGCTCTAATTACTTTCATCACCTACTCTAACCAGGGTTGCCAAGGAGAACATAATTCAATGTGTTTTGTTGTGTGTAAAACTTTGGTTACTCAAATCCCTTTCTCGCATATGTCCCTGATAGAGAACGATTTGGTCAGCAAAAGATTAATTACCTTACCACAGGAAATACATTTAGCTAACACCACGAACCCGTCGACCAACCCATTTGAGGGCCGAAAAAGCTCCCTTTTTTAAGGCGGGAAAACAATGGAGCCCCGATAAAAGCAGAGAACCGTATCAAGATGATGTCTTTGTTCGCTCGCTTTGATTCATCTAATGCACGCTAGACTATGGGCTGATCGTAATTAATTTCTAATAATCCCTCCCCCGCGCCGGGCAGCCCAATCTATAAATTAGGACTCTGTCCCGCTTCTCCCGCGGAACGGTTTTGATAGGGGTCAGCATTAATCCTTGGTCGGTTGTTTTATCCAGACAGTTTCCCAAATCAGTGCCGCGAGCGCCGGTCGAAGAGTTGGTTTACTTTCATCTTGCTGCAACTCCTAAGGGCCAGGATCCGCGTTAGATTAGGCATTGGAGGCTTTCCGCCAAGTTTTCTTATCCTTTTTTTTTTTTGGCTGTGCTGCGGTCAATTTTCGTGGTTAGTTCTTTCTGCAAGGAAATACGAAAGGGTCCAGGTAAGGTTAAACAAAACGTGAACGAATCCCTTCGGGTAGTGGTGCAAATAAGATCGTGGTGGTCGTGGTGGGGAAAAAGTTCGTCTTTTGACCAAACCAAACACCCCCCGCGGCGGGGCAGAAGCGATGGCGCGGAAAAAAGGAAGCAAACCAATCGACCCTCGGTCGGCGGTGGGTCGGGATTCGACAAAAAGTGTTGCCGAAAACTTCCTGGCCGTGCTGAACCTGCCCGGACTCCAGTACGTGTTTGATCGTCGAAAACATCCGCTCGAAAGGTAAGCTTGATCCCTTCCCTCCCGACGTCTTGGTTGACGAATGAAACGCTAACCCGTTGTGAGTGCGGCCACCAGCATCCCTTGGTATATAATATGTTATAATTATTTTTTCTCCCTTGCTGGGGTAGGGTTTCCTGGGTTCTCGTTATCCTGGCGGCGATCCGGGGCGTCCTGTTGCTGGGCCAGTATCAGTACGCACGGTACGCGGCCAACCCGACCGCGATCCAGCTGGACAAAAACTACCGCGATTGGATCGGTATTATGCCGGGCTTAACGTTCTGCTTCCACGACCGGGTCGACTGGGGGAAGGCGCGGGCATACCTGGCACGGTGAGATGATGATAATTAAGGTTCCGGGAAACCGGGCGGTCCCTGCTTCGCCGCCAGCTGCGAAAGGGCCAAGGCATCGCGGCGCTATTATGCGGTGCAAGTCCGCAGTGAAAATTAGTGTTCTTTACGGGTTTAATCCCAAAGGTGGCCAAAGGGAGAAAGAAAAGTAATCATAACAAGCATACACCATTGTGCTTAAGCAGCTTATTTTCTTGACTTTTGTGCTGTCTGTAACATATGCTTTGCTTTGGGGAAAATGAAATGAGATATTGTATTGTGTATATTTCAGTTTTTGTCAATTATTTCTATCAAAGAAGGAAGCTTGATAGAATAAACACTGAACATATTTTTTTAATTCCATTTAATTAGGTCGAGCCTCTGCTGATAATATTCAACGGGACTCTTTTATATTACCATCCCTGAATATTTAACCCTTTTTGAAAAAATATGGTGTTCTTACAACTCTTCTATCTAAGGAGTTTTTGGGCAAATGTAATTAGACTTCTTCTTCTTCTTGGCGTAACGACCTCTTGGTCATGCCTGCCCGCCCGTTAAGGGCTTACGAGACTTGTTTCCCTGTTGTACGTGGATAGTCAGTCCTCTCGTACAGGGGAGGGGGTCCGGTCTCGGTTGGGATTCGAACCCACGCTGTCGAGGTGGTGAGCCCCGGCGCTCATGGGCCGATTTTCTAACCGGCGCTACCGCTCGGCTGTCGCGGACCCCCTAATGTAATTAGACTATTCATTACTATGATTTGAAAAATTATTTTCATGATCATTACCAGTAGCAAGTTTAGTTTATTTTAGTAGTAAAGTTCAATTTTTATTTTCTCGTTCATTCAACTATTAAAAGTTTCTACAACCAGATTTATTACTTCAATTTTTTCAACTTTTTTTGCCCGTTCTGTCTTTTGGAAGTTGTGCTAACCGCTGTATACGCAAGGAAAAGAGAGCTGACGGGTCTTTTTCATGAAGGGTCACTTCGATACCCCCACTTTGTGATTTGCTTTGGTTATTGCTCACAAATGTCTTAACATAACTCCGCCATTCTCAAACCTATGTTGGGGTAAGAGGTAGGGCTCATCATCATCATCAACAAGATTTATAACCGGAAATTAAAAAAAAAAAGAATTCATTTTTTCAACGCTCTGCTGGAAAGAAACAGGCATTATTTATAGGAAACTATCCATATATCAATAATAGATATATCAATAATTTATAGGAAACTATCCATATATCAATAATAGAATAATAGATAGGTATAATAGACAACGTGTTTAAAACAGAATACTTGAAGAGTTACTTGCCATACCACAGAATGAAAATCTTGAATAATATAATTTAAAAATTTAAACCTTCAAAAGCCAATGAACCTATTTAAAAAAACACCATTAACTACCCTTGAGATTTAACCTCATCATCCATGCACAAGTCATAAATGAAACCCCTTTAAAGCTCAGAACAACATGATGATACCATGCTATACATACCAATACCAGCACCCAAAAACATAACCGACCGACAGCGAATGCGTGCTGGCTCGGATGCCGTCACCAAGACCCGTTAACGTTTAACCCTACAGGAAGGCAATAAAGCACGACACGATTAACCATGTTGTACAACATCGGAGTGCTGATCCTTCATCGCTGACGAAACCCTCAAATGTGACACCCGGTGACACCCGGTGCCACCCGCACCGTGGTTGGGGGTGGTGGTAAACCGGAAGTCACGGCCAGCCGTTCCATGATGCCCATCCCGACAATCGGCCTTTAAGTGTTCCCCTCGCACGGAAGCTGACGATGTTGTCTACACATCTGTTTACCTTTCTGCGCGATGGGTTTTGCTATTAATCTTCTTTTACTTTCTAATTCCGCACCGTACCCTTCCCCGGAAAAAACGCCACGATTCACCGCAACACGATCAGAAAGCATCCCCAAACGCTGGAAAGCCTCCCCGGGGGCAGCTTCCCGGTAAATGATTCCGCCGGGAGTCGTTATCTTACCGATTTCGTCCAAACACTCGTCGACGCGACGGCGACCGACTTTGGCAATCTGTCCCGCTTTCTCGACGACACCCGCCACCTGCCGGCCGATGCCGTTGACATTCTGGAGCTAATCAGCTCGGTAAGCATACCACCCTAAAAGGTGCAACCTCTCACCCATCCCCGCGGACGTCAGCAACAGTTGACGGCTTGCCTCTCTCGCTAGAGCCTTCGGGTTTTATCTTCATTGTTACCGTTTTTGGCTCAGGTCCATCCGCACCATGACATCGCCATCAACAGCATCCAGCCGGCGACGACGGTCGGGGCTGGCGAGGAGGTTCCGCCGGTGCACCAGATTGTCACGGAGCGGGGCATCTGCTACAGCCTGAATGCACCCCTGTCCTACCTGCAGCGGACCAACGCGACGGAGTGAGTACCGCCGGTGCACTTAGCAACCGTCCGCCATAAAGATAAACGGGTGGACGCGCGCTTTGGAGACGATTTCTTTATGGCTGACTGAACCTTCGCACACTGGGAAAATGGGAGGTCGGTTGGGGTTGGCCACGGGGCAGGGTCAGGATAATTTAACCCCTAGTAGCACTTAATTTTTGCTACGAACGAGATGGAGTGTCAAACAGTTCATTGGGTTGAATATTTCATTTTTCAGAGCACTAAATCTAGAAGCGCGTCGAGTATAGCTTAATCTTTCTTCAAATTATCATGTAATTATTTTATTTGTTGCATATTGACCATATCATGATTATGATTTATTTTTAACATAACAAATCCTTTATGAATGTGAATTATTAATCAAAGTAATATAAATATCTTAAATATAAGATTAGATTTGATTGAGTGCGATTTTTATTTGCGTCTATTAACAGATAATTTCCCATTCAGAAAGTACTAATCAAAAAATTTATTAGAGTTTGCAGAGGCACTTTCATTCACTGACTCTCAGTTGAACTGGGTTTAAGTTTATTTTTCCTCCGGCAAGACACGTAACTTCAATCAAGGAAACACCATACTTCCCTAATTCTTTTCCTAATTGGTTTTAATTCAACACAAACACTTTAGAACATGATCAAATTTAATTTGATTTGATTTGATTTTAAACAGGTGAAACCGGGAAACGTTTTGATCAGCTTTTAGATTCGAACAATCGTAGTCCTACAATGGAACATCAAAATTGAACAATGGTTTATAGATTAAATGTGAAGTTTTCGTTCGTTTAATTTGTGAAATTTCTTAATCAAATACTTTTCTTTAAGAGTTTTGTGTAAAAAAATTGACCGCTTGCTTGATAAACGGAACCAGCATTTTTTTATTAATGCCCGAAAGCATACTTTCCAAACTTTTTTTTCGGAAACATTGGTCCATTTTTTTATTAATGCATATAAAATCAAAGATTACAAAGAAGCTGTTAGTCCAATGGCCTTTGTTCCGAATTTATACTTTATCGACGGCCCGGGTTGGACAGTGTGTGTGACTTTTTCGACTTTGTTTCTCACCCCCTCAGGCGTCTGCTGCCTTCCAAGAAGGATTTCTCAAACAAGCAACCCATATCCTGCGAATTCAACAGACACCACTGCTACATGAAGCTGGACATGTATCGGTCAACAGTGTCGGTAGGTGGCCCAGTTTTGGCCCTTTGTCACCATTTTCCTATTAAGGACAGTTTTTCGGCTTTCCGTTACACTTTCAGTACACCATCCACTCGCCGTACGAGGTGGCCAGCATTGATCAGCTGTTCACCAACGTGGAGGAATCGGACGAGCTTGTTGCCGTGTACAGCGTGCTGGAGATGGTGTAAGCCACTTGTGCTCTAGTACATCGCATAATTTTTCGTCTAATCAGATTGAAAACCTATCTTTTGTGTGCTTCTGGTTCGGCGTCCGGTACTGCGTTGCCTCATCGCTGGCATCTCTCGCCCTTTCGGTAGAGCCAACGAGCGCCTCAAGGATCTGACGGTGAAGCAACGTAATTGTTTCTTTTACGATGAAACGTACGAACAGTTACCGGTACGTGGCCACCCGACGTCCCGACGCAACGGGGCTTTTAAGCGAGCACCGGTTATTTATAATAGCACACACCGGTTCCCCGGTTCGGAACGTCTTCTTTTCCAGTTCTACAGCCACAACCTGTGTGTCATGAGCTGCCGGGCGAAACGTGCGCTCGCCTTGTGTCGCTGCCGGCCCCACTTCTATCCGTTCGCCGGTAGGTAATTCGTCTCGGCTTGCTGCGTTGGCAGAGTTTTTAATCAAAAGGAATTTTTGCGAAAACTTGCTGACGGGATCCGAGCGCAGAGGGTCCGCAGTGTACGGTGAAAGGACTACACTGCCTGCAGCACCGGCATCCCGAGTGGAACAGCGATGTGGGCTGCAAGTGTCTGAAATCCTGCACCGACGTGAGCTTCTACGTTTCGTCGCTCAGCAAAACGCAGTGGTGAGTATGGTGTACACGTTGCCTCCGATAAGAAGTGGCCACATTTCTAACACCGTCACCGTTGGGTATACGAGAGAAACTTATTTTTATCTCCGTTCGCTTTTTCACAGGACGAGTGAAGGAGGCATTCCATTTACCCACAAGGCTTCGCTACGCTGGGAGATCCTGCAACCCCGAACGCGGCTGCGACGGGTGTTAATATTCAGCTACGAAGACTTGCTCGGTACCTTACTCCGGTGGATTCGCTCACTTTCTAATGATTAATGTCCCGTATCGATATATGCTCTTTCACCCGTGCTTTGCAGTGTCATTCGGTGGTGCCGTGGCGTTATTTATTGGTAAAAACGGATTCTACGTTTCCAAGATTGTGGAATTTCTAACGATCGAGTTGGCTGGTTGGATACGACTTAAATTGCATGCTCTCCAGGAAAGGAAACGATTTTCCTTTAGACTCAAACGCTATTAATAAAAATTAAAAGTGAATCTACGTAAAAAATAGTTTTAACTGGCATTTTGAAAACTGTGCGACTGTGCAACAGTTGCGTGCAACTGTAGTACATAATAAATTATCTACTGTGGCATAGACCAGTTAATTTTGACAGCTTGTATCAAAAATCAAAACAAAAACAAACGATCCTACCTATTGAATAATTGTTTGTAAAATCCCTTCAAAACACAGTTCGCAATGGTCAGACCGGGAAAAGTATCATTTTTCCTCACCGAAGCAGGCCGTCAAGTTGTTTTCTACGGTGCCACAACCGCGGCATTAGGTTTGTTTGCAGGCCACTACTTTCCGCACTCGATATGCATATCATACTACAGAGAGTTCGTGCAGGCGTACAAGTGAGTATAGGAAGATGCCGGTAGTTTGGAAATGTAATTCTAAACTCTCATGAATCCGTTCTTCTAGAGATGGTGAGGAGCGAAAGCTATCGGAAAAGCTACAGCAACGTTACAAACGTGCATTGGATTTGCTTGACCTGTCCGAGTTTGAGAAAAAGTTTGCCAAACCATTCGTCGTGTACGGTTTCGATGTGTTCAACGCCGGTTCCTTCAAGACACGGTACGGCGCGTATGTCGGTATCCCAAGCAACTTCGAGTATGACAGTGCGGCGGATATGGACCGACAGGATATCAAGATCCGCAACAAACCGATCGACTGGAACACAGAGCCGGGTAAACTGCTCGAGGACGCGCTCGTGTTGAGTGAAGATGAGCAGGTTTTCGGTATTGCACGCGAGCTACTTACCATGAAAACGCACAAATCACTGATACAATCCATCATCCCGACGGTCTCGTGGATGTTCACATATAGTTTGGCTTCCCAGCTGAACGAGCGCTGCAATTTCTACGCTCGACCACGTGCCCTGCGCTTCATGCTGTACACGATCTGCGGTCTGTTCGGTTTTGGCATTTACTCTTTTTCCACCGATATGACCGAAATTTACTACGAAACCGACGTCGACAAGCAGATGGCCAAGCTGGGGCCAGATGTGATCGATGCAGGCGCTCGGTTTTACGATAAAATACTGAAGAAAAATGTCGCCATCCGGAAGCTGACTGGTGAAGATTACTACACCGCCAAAGGCAACGTGAACTACCTGATCCGCCAGAAGGCCGCCCCGCTAACGTTGCGGAAGGAGTTTTTCCAAACGGGTTATAAGGACTTCATCGGAACGGAAAACAGCAGTTGAGTAGAATAAAACAAATTAAACGTTGTTCGTTGTATTTAGCTTGGAATAAAGTTGATAGTGCTCAAGAAGCGTGTTAAATTTGTTCTTGTTAGACCTCGATATAAAAATTAAGAAAGAAAGCAATTGAACAGAGATGTGAGAAATAAATCTGTTAGTTGAAATCACCTTGAAATGGTTTAATAATATCAATCGCATTAATAACAATCAATTTTTCATCTTTCGCGATGAATATTAAAAATTGTGATCAATGACATCACAATTTATGTCAATTAATTCAAGCTCGAACGCATGGATGATCGCTCATCTCGGTGATTCATGGTCTTAATTACTTTAAAGAATGCGCCCGAGAGGGTCGATTCTACGAAAGTGCAAATAAACCAACTTCGCTTCCTTCCAACCCATCTCCCCACAATGTCCAAGCTAAGATTGACCTATCGACACAGACATCGAGTGCATTTAACTTTTAACTCGTTGTTCCCGGTTTTGTTTAAATTCCTGGAGACATAACATGGCAGTTGAACATCTACATATTTTTATGTATGTAAAACGCTCAACACGTGGACGCGCGTTCCGAGCAATCATTCACGAAATGTTTATACTGTATCACTGTTTTCTTTACTTCGGCACTAGACGAAGAAAAATCCCCAGCCTCACACTCACACACGCTGGGTACCAACAGCCCACGCCGTTCCCCCCATCTCGTCCAGCCGCCCGCCGGCGGCGCATATTATCTTAAAGGCTTTATACGGAACAGTTGTTTCCACGGGGCACACAGTACAGAACGAACCGTCGCGCGGAACGGTTCGGTTTTTAGTAAAAGTAGTTCAAACGGGTTTGCAGCGGGCGAGCAGCGTTTGAAAAAAAAAAAAATAAAATAAAAAAAAAACGGAACCAAGTTGGGCACAAACCGTCAACGAACCCGGTGTACAATTCGTAAGTGAGAGCAAACAATGCAAACAGTAGATGGAAAAGAACAGATAAAACAATAAGTAAGAACTAATGATTGAAGTGGACGCAGCTCTGATCAACTGCATCGGGCACACCTTCACGCGGTCATGCGCGGACCATGACCCAGGAAGTGACGAATATCTTTAGTACATTCTGCAAACCGAAAACCTACCGGAGTTGCTCAGTGACCGTGTCGAGTAGATACGTGAAAATGGAAAGTCGCGCCAGTCGGTCCGACTAAGTGCACACGCGGGAGAATTGACCTGGTCCAGCTGGGGAGGTGCATAAAACATATGTGCGATTCGTGAATTAAATACCTCCACGTTGTATCTGATCATGTGCATCGGGTGTCGGTCAGTTGGTTCTCTGATTCCTAAACCAACCTCCACCTGTTGGAAACAATTCACCATCATAGTGAGGTTTTGCATTTCCAGACGGAGGTGTGCTCCATCCAGCCTCTTTCGCGGCAGTTTTATCTGTGTTTGTTTAAGATCACCTTGAGAGCAAACCGGGGCGACGGAAGCGTGGAATTTGTCTCCGGAAAGTGCGCCCAGGTTTAGAACAGATACAACCACCGCGTGGCGCTCGTCGGCGGTACGTACGGACTCGTGGAAATAATTGATCACGACCAGTTTGTCTATCACGTTTTCGCGATCGATTCCGGATTCCGCGCCCGTCGATTCGTCACACGTTGGCTGTGTGGAGTCGGTTTCGTTTTCTTTTTCTCCAGTGAAACGATCTGTGCACACTTGTGCGGGATGATGTAAGCAGATGTTCTGTGGCATTAATCACGCAAAAAGTATCCCACTCGGCGATCAGTCATACAAACTTTCGAAGCACTGGTTCTTGTAGACACCAAGTAACAAGACAGACCGAGACAGATCTTGCTAATCTGATACCGAGTAGTTCGGTCTATGCCGTACTTCTGTAATTAGATTTGTACCCTAAAACGGCATAGATATCTCCGGCCTTATCGTCAACTACATTACAACAGTCAATTACTGCCATTAAGGAAGACGTAGATACACCGATTCATCATAATCAAGGAAGCGGATCGGTACGGAACCGTTTTCGCGCGGTCACGATAAGGAGTCATAAAACCCTTACGAAGGAGGGCCGGCGGGCGGGCGAGGCAATAGACCGTGTGCGTCCTAATCGGCGCTGGCAGAATTTATGACATAGGCGTCAAAGAGTTCATCCGGACGCCCAACAATGTGACCAACCGTGACATCCTCCCGGTCGGGGGTTTATCTTTCAACAAACGAAGAACGGCTCGGATCATTTCCTGTTGGTTTTGTGTTTGAAGAAAATTTCTACTCGTTCTGTTTTACAAATTTTATTAAGCGATACTGATCATCGCATTCAAATGATCTTAAAAAAGTGTCTCGATGAAGTCAATGTTGAGGTAACATTTTCGCTTTCCTATTCGCAACATCGTTAGCATCTGGTTTTTCTTTCGTTCGGTAATTTCACAACCTTGAGCATACGGATTCTCTTTCAACCCCTTTTTTTATTTGAAGAACAAAGAATAACAACAAACAACACTTCAGCCCTTTGGCGATGTAACATCAGAAACCAAAAGTGAAGATTGGGGGGCTTGGTTCGTGGTAGTGAACGCGAAAAAAAACCCCCAAATACGTGACCGGTTTATGATGGCACATCCAAATCGGCGTAAATCCAATGACGAAGTTCTTTTCAAGACAATCTTGAAGACGATCGGATCAGAGATCATTTTTTGCTTCAAACATTGCTTGTCCTCTTCTATCCTCCTACCTCCTTCCACGCCTGCTCCTCTTCCTCCTCCACCATCTCCACCCCTTGCATATTACCTAATTTTGGAAAATCGATCACATTAATGTAACTCCCTTGTTTATCTTGATTTAATCATGCTAAAATACAAGGCAAAATTGTTAAAGAAACTTTTTAGAGAAAAGCTTAATTTTTTAAAATGAATCGATATTCGTTGAAAAAAATTATAAAACACGTGTTTGGACTTGTTCATTATGATGAAGCATTCAAACACAAAAAAGAGTCGGTCAACGCATAGTGAATTTGACATCAGTAGACTTCAGTTTATATGAACAAAAAAAATTAAAAGAAATAAGGACTAGTTAATTTTTTTAAACATGTAAAGTTAATAAAATAGGTAAACTAAATGAGCAATCACTGTAAAATGGTATTCCCCCGCCGGAAAGTCCACACCAGGTCAGTATTCATTCAAAAGTTTAATCGAGTGTAATTGAACTAAAGCTGGAAAGCCCCAAAAAAAAGTCCCGAAACATACCCACCACCAACAACAGCGGGTTTACCGAGCGAAGCTTAAAATGCAGACAGTTTTTATGCTCTTGCTGTTACGCTAAGCCCCCCGAAAATCTCCCTGCACAATAGGGTCGGGGGATGATTTGATGTGGGGTTGTTACTTTTTTTGCTTTCTATTCACCCCGAACGAGAGTAAAACAGAACACCGGATGAGTAGGGGCACCGACAGATGCCACCCGTCGATCGTTAGATGCCCGGTCATCATGATGATGATGATGTTGGCGATGCTGATGATTGGTTTCCCTTTTCCACTGCTTCCTTTATTACACGTGAGGAAAACGAAATTTCGAAGGGTTGGAGAGGAGTTTCGGGAAGGGGGTTCAGATTTTTCAGCCACCGGACGCTTTAAAACCAGTTCCGTTCGATGGTACGGGGAAAGAATGTTGTTGTGTTTTTTTTTTTTTTTTTTTGGTAGGATTTTGAGGAATGAAAAAAACGCAGGGTTATTGAGAGCGTGTTTCGTCGAAGACATGTGATGCATTCCGCGGCCTCCCGACCCGTCACTGCACATTAGTCTCGTCGCGTGAATGTAACTGGAAATTATCTGCGTACAACGGACTTTTTTGGACACATGGCGAAGGTTTCAACTTTTTTGCATTGGTTTTAGTCAACGTTCATGGGCACGCACGTTTTGCACCCTTGAAGACGGTTGAGGTGGTCCGAGTTCAAAAACGAGCAACCGAGATTGACCGTGGCCCGCCATGTAGGGGTGGGTTATTGCTCTCGCATTTAATGGCAGGCTTATCTCCATAACGGAGCCATAATTTCCCCCCGGAAGGTGGAGGGAAGGGAGGGGGGCTTTCATCCCAGTTATCTTAATAAGACAATAGATATCGTCATAGCCCAGGAGGTATCTAAGAGCCTCCCTAAGGGCGCATAAAGTGCAGCCCATTCTTGGTCCCCAACCGATCAACCTTGTTCCAAATACCGGAGAAAAGAACCCGCCGTCGTACCGGTGGTGGCATTAATGGTACAGGCATTCGCGTGTGTCTGTGTATCGGGTTCGCAGCGGGTTTAAAGACACTGCTTCTTCGCGTCTGCGGACACTAACGCGCCGCTGTATGTCCGTTCAGTTTCAGTGCAACCTTCCGGCGAGCAACAACAATGAAGTGGCCGAACGTGTGGGGTTTTGTGAGGCGCAACCTCCTCACCACGCTTACGATCCTCGGTGTGGTCGTGGGTATCGGGCTCGGGCTCGGACTGCGGGCGGTGCCGGCCGAAGGTGAATCCTGGGACCTGCGTGACGTTGCCTACATCAACTATGTCGGCGATCTGTTCCTGCGCACGCTGAAGGCACTCATCCTGCCGCTGATCGTGTCCTCGCTGATTGCGGCCGTCGGTTCGCTGGATCTGTCGCTGTCGAAAAAAATCGGTGGCCGGGCGGTGCTGTACTACCTCGCCACGACGGTGCTGGCCGTGATCCTCGGAATCGTGCTCGTGATCACCATCAAGCCCGGTTCGAACAGTGACGACGAGACGGAGGAAGGGACCGGCTCAGGAGTGGGCCGTAACGTGACGACGGTCGACACGCTGCTCGATCTGGTGCGCAACATGTTCCCGCCAAATCTGGTGCAGGCCTGCACGCAGCAGTATCAGACGGTACTGAAGCCACCGGCCGACAATCCGACCGAGAGCGACATTTACAAGTGGACCATCACCGGCGTGTACGCAGACGGTATGAACATTCTCGGACTGGTGGTCGCCTCGATCGTGTTCGGGGTGGCTCTCGGCGCCACCAAGCAGGAGAACGCGCTGGTACTGAAGTTCTTCCAGCAGCTGTCCCACGTCGTGATGAAGGTCACCGGATGGGTGATATGGTAAGTAGGCTCCCTTCCGAACCAATCCAAAATCCAATCAGAAAAACGAACAACAGCTTGAGTACCTCCCGAAAATGTCAATGACAAATCGCTCGAGTAGTTCAATGAAACATATAAGAAAGCTGAAAGTGTACAAGTGTTGGAACTGAGGATCATTTTGATCGAAAGTAAAAATTAGGTTAGCAAAACAACTTTGTTTTCAATGCAGGTTTCGTAGCTTTGAGTTAATTTCTGCATAATTAGGACATATTGGAATTGATTGGCATTCTTCTTCATTTTTACTATATGAAGTATTGGTATTTATCTACATTAAAACATCATCAACAGTTAAATTAGAAAGATTAATCCGAATCCACCTGTCAACCGTTGATCGAAAAGTAACGCTTCTGTATCACCATAGTAACGATGTGGTACGCCAATCGTTTATCTCTGTCTTTTTACCTTTTTTCACGACATTCCTCTCACGATACTTCTCACCCCACTTCGCAGGCTGTCTCCAGTGGGAGTCACTTTCCTGATTGCATCGAAAATCTTGGAAATCGAGGACCTCGGCGACATGTTCGGTAAGCTTGGGCTCTACTTTGCCGTCGTCGCCGGTGGCATTCTGTTCCACGGGTTCGTCGTGCTGTCGTTGCTGTTCTTCCTGTTTACGCGCCAAAACCCGTTCCGGTTCATCGCCAACATGGGGCAGGCGCTGGCGACCGCCTTCGGTACGTCTTCCAGTTCGGCCACGCTGCCCGTCACGATGCAGTGTCTGGAGGAGAAGAACAACATAGATCCGCGCGTGTCACGCTTCGTCCTACCGATCGGGGCCACGATCAACATGGACGGAACGGCGCTGTACGAAGCGGTGGCCGCTATTTTCATTGCCCAGCTACGAGGTAAGGACCCAGTTCCTCACATGCTCTGAGGATGGATCCTCGTAATTCCTCCGAGCTTCGAAGTACTAATTGTTTTGATTTCTATTTCCTAGGACTCTCGCTATCGTTTGGTAACGTGCTGGCGATCAGTATAACGGCCACGGCGGCAAGTATTGGTGCGGCTGGCATCCCGCAGGCAGGTTTGGTCACGCTGGTGATGGTGCTGGACACCGTTGGGCTGCCCGCTGAAGACGTTTCGCTCATTATTGCCGTCGATTGGCTGCTGTAAGTCGCATGAGGAGAGGGGTTTTATTTCTCGAAGAAGATCTCACAAGTATTTTTACCCTTGCATTTCCAGGGATCGCTTCCGAACGCTGGTGAACGTGCTCGGGGACAGCTTCGGGGCAGCGATCGTGTACCACTACAGCAAGGCCGAGCTGCAAGGCAACAAAGGGGACGCGGACCTGGGAGCGTCGACGGAACTATCCGACTCCGATCCGGAGCTAGTGTACCACACCGACACGATACTGGCGAACGATGAGCGCACCGTCGATAAGAACAGCCGGTTGTAAACCAGCGGGGGCCCGGGATGGAGTGTATTTTATCGTTCTCCTTCTCGGATTGAGAAGGAAGAGCATGGCTATCACCTTTTTATTTTTACTTGTTTGTTGTGTCTGCCATTTAACGCGACGGCCGTCCGCCGGTATTGCTGGTCCGTTGTTGTCTCTGTTTGCGGATGTGCACGCCAATATGTTCAATCATTGCCGATTTTATGAGCCAATGTCGGAAATTGAACCTCCATCACTCTTATCTGATTAGTATCTGGATGTGAATTTATTACGGAAATACCACAGAGACTGGAGCGTTGAGAAGCAAACCCCACACGGGGGGGTTGGTGAAAGGTGATTTGCTATTGTTTTGGCTCAATTTTGTTAACACAAACCGCTAGCTGATAAGATAGTTGTAGCGTTTGTCACTATTAGAGCCCCCGGGGTAGGGTGGCTACAATAGAGCAAACAGTTGAAAACACTTTCTACCGGTGTGTAGTGTACCGTAATGATAATGTACAAGATTGGTTTTTATCGAACGATTAGGATTAAGTGATATAAATTATACTGACGTCATCAGTTCAATAAAATTGAGTTCAATTTTCAAGAACAAGTATACACCCGAGGGGGTTCAATTTAAGTACATTGTTTTGAGCCAACTTTATCTTATTTGTACAAATCGAATCGTTTCCTGACATTTTTACATTTATAAATTTCTTAGCTTATGCGAGGTGTAAAATGGACCGTCAAGGACAGTATTTTAACTTACCCCATTGAGTAGGTAGATACGATTTGAAATTGAAATGTCCATCATTATCTTCTCTACACGTTGTTTGATGCACTCATCTTCGAAGCGTATTGCTTCGGATCCCTCGAAACATCGAATCACGCCACCTTCGTGCTCGAATCTGATGCAAAGTTTATTAGATCGGTGCGATGGGGGTGGAATCCCTAGTGCTAGGCGCCGGAACTACCCTTCTGGGACGCGTTGGCAGTCGATTGGCCTTGTGATACGGCCGTGTCAAACTGTATCAGAATGACCAGATAGGTCGTAAGCGCACCAACCATCTGCAGAAACGATAAACATAGTATTTCGGTCATTATTTCATATTGCTTTTTATAACTATGATAAAGAACATAACTTCGTTTAACAGAAAACTAATTCAAGTATTACGATACAAAAATAAAATAAAAACCAGCTTAGTGGTAATTGCAATTTGCGACAGTCTTCTGAGTAATAATTCAACAGCCGTTATCTGCGCCTAATTGTCTTGATATTCGAACCTCAGAGATGAGATTGGTATTTTCCCTCAGTCAACCATGGCAACGCTTTTTTGATCGAGAACACGTTATTATGGTAAAACAGAAGCTGTAACAATCTATAACTCATCAATTGTCAGAAATGAGTAGAATGAGCATAGAACGAATGTGGAAAACCTAGATTTAACTATAGACGAAGGGGAAAAGTCTTATAAAGCTCTTTTCTTACCGTACTTATGAGCGTCATTTCCAAATGAATGAGACCGCAAGCAGTTTGGTGTCCCGTTTCGTGCAGAAGCTGGTTCGAAAACTTCATTAGCTGGAAATGTGAAAGGTATAAGAAGACGTGATCACCGTTAACAACATACATGGCAAATTCGTTCCCTTACCGCGTTTGCGAGTGCTGTATCCTTCTCGTGCGGATTGAAATGGTACAAAATGGGTCCTGTACGCTCCCGCTCCTTCTGCACTAGATGGCTAGGGTACAGAACCATCAGGACTTTGGCACCATGTAGCACTATCCATAAGACGGTGTACACCAGCAATAACGTGTCACTGACTTTCCATACCCGTACCGTTGTCAACGTATAGATGGCAAAGAACTGCAGACTAAGCACGATGAAGGAGGCGGTCGTGGTGGATACGATCAGCACCCCGAAGCAGTCATTCACCTGTTCGAGCAGCTCGTTCAACTCGAGGTGGATCGAGCGTAGTAGATCGATGAGGTGAGCATAGTCATACAGCAAGGAAGCGCCACCACTAGACGGCGTGACGATCGTCGTCTCGTATGACAGACGACGGCGTGTGCGACACTGTTTGTCCCGGGATGCGTTAACCGTGTAGGACATTAGTAACCGGTTCACGTCGCTGTAGAATAGATAGATGAAGTACAGCAGGTAGGTGTACTGGATCAGCCCTAGCACGTTGATTATGTTCGACAACGTGTACACGGAGGAGCTCCTCAAGAAGCTCCAAAACGATCGATCGTTGTACAGGAAGTCCACCGTAAGCACGGTGCCGAAGAATAGTGCCACCCCGAGCAGCAGTCGGTTGAAGATGTTCTCGATGCGCTGAAAATCGACCGCAGCACCGCAGGATGCGATGCTGGCCGTGATTGCGAGCAATTTTTCTGCAAATTTTCGATAGAAGCAGCGTTGATAATGACACCCGATCAACACCATCAGCACCACACCGTTCGCCGTGATATACTCGCTGATGTACAACATTTGCGTCATGAACGGCATCTTCCAGTCGAAGTCAGAGTGCTGCAGCACAGTGGTGGTCATTATAGCCGAAGTGATCATGATCGAGTAGACCGTGTTCAACCCCTGCATGCACCATAGTCTCCAACATCGCAACCCACCCTGATGTTGCTCTCGAAGGAAGAAACCGGCTTCGAACAGATCCAGATACCATGGCACCGTTCCAAAAAGCTGGCAAATACGCACCACTTTGCGAGCCGATCGGAGGAAATCATTTTTAAATAACTGCTTGTTTGAGAGCAGTTCTAGTACCATCACTTCAGTCTACTTATACCTCACTTCGTGGTTAAACAGGACTGACAGAAGACCCTTCATACGATACCATATCCTGGTTTCTAACGGGATTGATAGAAGGCAGGTGCATCGCGTGATGACACTTATACCCTTCCCACACCCCATTTTACATTGGAAAGCGGTTATCATGTTATTCCTAAGTGATTTACCTTTTTTACATCCACAAACACTTCACTATTTGCTGCACGCATATCCTTTAGTTCCGTGTCTCCCCTCAAATGTATATCACACTATTTCAGTACACTGTTGGATACCACTAGAGGTTATTTTGGTGCTCAAAATCTAAATTTCGCAGTCAATAATAGCAATCCTTACAGCATTCATCGATTAGATGGATATTTTTCATCGGTTAAAAATTTCTAAACGCTGTTTCTTCATACATGGAACGCAACTTTCTTAAGTAAGACAATAGCATAGTCTGTAGTTAAACGAAGTTTACACCAAGTACAAACTTATGTATAATAAACAATTTAAAATAACTGACTTCGTGAACCTCAAAAACCGTAAATGTATACTGCTGCCACCTCAAGTAACCGGATGAACTGATTGTTTGTATTTTAATGATATTTTAATAGCAAATATAACGAAATTTTAACGACAACATGGCTCGCCGGAGGTACGGTATGAAGAAAATGGTACAGTTTGCTGGATATGGTCTAAACGTAGCGTTAGGCTGGGATTTGTATACGCCGAGCAAAGCAGCGGTTGTTTGGATCGAAATCAAAACGAATGAGACACATCTCATTCTGACTATCCGCTTATTGTTTGAAACGACATTTTTATATGTTTTAACGAGTTTGCGCTTCGTGTAGATCTTGCCTAATGTGAGGATAGGCAGGTATGATTTGATATTTTATGCCGACGACTGCCTTCACCACACGCCATCAACACACTCTATGCGTCGATGCACCCATCTTCGAAACACGGAATCACGCCACCTTCGTGATCGATCCTAATGCAAAATTTATTAGATCAACCGTAAGTACTGGAACCATCCTTCTGGGACGCGTTGGCAGCCGATTGGCCTTGGGATATGGCCGTTTCGAACTGAATCAAAATGACCAGATAAGTCGTGAGTGCACCAACCATCTGCAGAGAATGGAAAAATAATATGCATTTATCAGTCTTCATCCATTTCGTCAAAAATTATGATAAGAGACCATTGCGAAATGACGACGCAATGAGAATCTGTGCGCAGACAAAAGTTGTTGTTTACTTTTAGTATGGGATTTCGGGACGTCGATAAAACCTTTTTTATCATTACCGTCTCGCAAAGACCTTAACTTTTTTTCATTAACAAATGATACATGAAAACATAGCACTCAAATCAAACAAAACTTGTGTGTGAATATTGTATAAAATGAGCAAAACAATCATACCGTACTTATGAGCGTCATTTCCAGATGGATAAGACCGCAAGCAGTTGGATGTCTCGTTTCATGCAAAAGCTGGCTCGAAAACTTCATAAGCTGGAAGGGTGAAAGATAAAAGACGTGATCACTAATGCCCTCCCGCAAATGTAGAAATGTTCATCCCTAACCGCATTGTTGAGTGCCGAATCCTTCTCGTGCGGATTGAAATGGTACAAAATGGGCCCCGTACGCTCGCGCTCCTTTTGCACAAGATGGCTAGGGTACAGGACCATCAGGACTTTGATAGCGTGAAGCATTATCCACAAGACATTGTACACCAGGAATATCGTGTCAGTCACTTTCCATGACCGCACCGTTGTTGCTAGGTAGATGCAAAATAGCTGCAGACTAAGCACGACGAAGGAGGCGATCGTGGTGGTTACGATCAGCACCCCAAAGCAGTCATTCACCTGTTCGAGCAGCTCGTTCAGTTCGAGGTGGATCGAGCGGAGCAGATCGATGAGGCGTGCGTAGTCGTACAGCAAGGAAGCGCCACCACTAGACGGCGTGACGACCGTCGTCTCGTAAAATAGGCGACGGTGTGTGCGACACTGTTTGTCCCGGGATGCGTGATCCTCGTAGGACATTAGTAACCGGTTCACGTCGCTGTAGAAGAGAAAGATGAAGTACAGCAGGTAGGTGTACTGGATCAGCCCTAGCACGTTGATTATGCTCGACAACGTGTACACAGACGAGCTCCTCACGAAATTCCAAAATAATCGATCGTTGTACAGGAAGTCCACCGTAAGCACGGTGCCGAAGAATAGTGCCACCCCGAGCAGCAGTCGGTTGAAGATGGTCTCAATGCGCTGGAAATCGACCACAGCACCGCAGGATGCGATGGTGGTTGTGATTGCCATCAGTTTATCTGTAAACTGTTGATAGTAGCAACACTGATAGTGACACCCGATCAACACCATCAGCACCACGATGTTCGCCAAGATATACTCGTTGATGAACAGAATTTGCGTCAAGAACGGCATCTTCCAGTCATCCTCGGAGGACTGTAGAATGGTGGCGATAATGACGACCGTGGCGATCCCGATCGAGTAGAGCATATTCAACCCTTGCATGCACCATCGTCTCCAGCCTCGCAACCCGCCATGCTGTTGCTCTCGGAGGACGAAACCGGCTTCGAACAGATCCAGATACCATGGCACCGTTCCAAAAAGCTGACAAATGCGCACCAGCTTGCGGGCCGATTGAAGAAAATCACTCTTCAGCAGTTGTTTGTTCGAGAGCAGCTCTAGTACCATCACTCCAATCTACTTATACCCCACCTCGTGATCAAACATGACTGACAAAAGGTCGTTACAACGATACCATATCCCGCTTTAATAAGCCACATGCACCGCGTGATAATCAAACCTTCCCTTCACCCCCCTTACTATAAATGATAAATGTATATTTAAATGTTTTTTCATGTTATTCTTGAGTGTCTTCCCTTTTGTTACATCCTCGAACACTTCGCCATACGTGTCTTTCAGTGCAGCAACACTAAAGTGTCATCGCCACACTACGTTTTAAAAAAATGACAATATTTCATCGTTTAACCATAGTAACGCCACTAGGATACTAGGTTTAATCGATGAAAAACGTCCATTTCATCGACTAATGCTGTAGGGTGCGTTATACCATGTTTGGTTCTCAGAAATGAACAATTTTAGAAATTTTAAAAAAATATGAAAACTATACAGATTTGATGGTCAAGGGCTATTTTGCGTTTTTTATACATCAAACCGTAACGAAGCTATTACAAAAAAAAAGTAATGATATAAATTACCACCCATTATCGCGCTGGCATTATTATTGTAGACATCCCACCGGAAACATGTTCACTGGTGTAAGGATACTCTATGGAGGATTTTGGATGTGCTTTAAAGGAATTAGTCCATCATGTTCATGTGGGTGTTATTATCATTTAGTAAAGCATTTAATCAAAGGTAAAACTGTATCGTATAACTAAGATTAATTATAATTCTAAACATGCTCAGGGTGCTGGAGTACTCACACCATCACCACTTCGTTGGACAGACACAAACGACGAGTCAAATTGAATCAAAATCACCAAATATGTTGTTAGTGCACCGACCATCTTGACGGGAGGAGATAGACAGAGGAAAACGTACCTGAATTAACAAGATTAGGAAAATCGTGCACAACGAGTACCATACCGTGCTTATCAGGGTCATATCGAGCGTGATTAAACCGCATGCCGTGTAGGTTTCCTTTTCATGCAAAAGCTGCGATGAAAATTTCACCAACTGAAATGTATGTATGTGGATAAAATTGCTGTCGACGCATGTTGCCGAGAGTCTTACCGCTTTATGTAAATAGTTGTCGGTGAAGGAGTGCTCGAAGGTGTACAGCATTGGACCAGTTCGATCGCGTTCCCGCTGCACCAGCTGGCACGGGTAGAGGACAAGCAGAATCTTTGCCACATGGAAAGCTATCCATAGCAGGAGGCCGATCAGGTTGATGCACTCCCGGTAAGACCAGCGTATCGTGGACATCGCCTTGTAGAGCAAGAACAGCAGTAGACTCAGGACGACGAACGACAGAAGCATGGTGCAGACAATTAGTGCCCCGAAGCAAGCATTCACCTCGCCGGTCAGGTTGCTAACTTCCAGATGCGTGCGACGTAGGGTTTCGATCTGGTCGACACGGTCGTACACGATGGTATCATCCGATATGGCCAGTATTTTTCGTCGGTATTCGAACCGACCTACTCTTTTCGGGGCAGATGTGTCGCTTTTCAGGGCTTTCAGTCGTTCGTTTACCGTGCGGTAGAAGTCGCAGACGAACCAAAGCAGTACGACGTACTGGTAAAGTGCGAGAACGTTGATGACATTCGGCAGCGTGTAGAGAACCGTGCGATACACTAATCGATACGGCCAGGCATCACCGTTTAGGAAATCAAACACCAGAAGTGTCGCGAAGGAAAGAAGCGCTACCCACAGAAGCCTCCGGGTAAACGATTCCATTCGCTGGAAGTCGACCGAGCCTCCACTTGCGAATAATTCGTCCGCAATGGCAACGATGGCCATGTTAAACTTGGCATAGAATGGACGCAAACACTGGCAACCGATCAGACTCAGGATGACGATAACGTTGACCGTGACATCTTCACTGATGTGGAGAATTTGAATAGCAAAAAATTCACTTGTAATAGAGATGGAGTAATGAAAACCGGTAGCAATGAACACAGCGACAATGATGGCCAGGGAGTAAATTACGTTGACCACACACAGCAATCGCTTTGCCCAGTGTGATCGCGCCAGCGAGGCTCGTTGATCAAGCTGTACACCCCACGGTACAACAGCAAACAGTAGTCCAACTCGCAGTATGCTGCTGATGGACCGTTGAAAGATTTCCTTCCGCAAGGAGTGTTTAAAAACAGGTCCCAACATCATTCTTCCTTAGTGGAATGTTGCTTCTCGATGCTCCCGTTTACAACACCGACAAGTACATTACTGACCTCAACCTGCGACCAACGATCTCGATAGCATCTTTCAACATCGGTGATGATGTTTTATCATCGCGTGACCTACTCATCCTTCATGTTGGTGCTTTTTTATAATATTTTCCAATTAAGGTCCGTGCAGTTCTCTCAGTGGAACAATAAGCAAAAGCTGAAAAAACAAAAGACCTGGGTCAAAGTGTCATGCGGGTCATGTTATTGAATAATTTAGTAACTTAAAAAACCACCAGCGAACTAAAGGGCATCAAATGAAATATTTCTTTGATAATCACCTTTGAAAACCGCTGTTTCTACCGAGGTTGGTATGTCGAACAATCAACATATCGCAAAATAAACATAAACGACTACGGAGAGGTCCCCGCCGCACGACAATTAAAAGCCCCTCACTCTGTATCTCCTCTGGTTGTCGGCTGTTTCGAGTTGACGCAAATTGTGCGACGTGTGCTGTTGTCTTGTTCCTTTCATTTCTTCATCCACATCTCACGAATTAACATAATCAATTTGCATATACTGTAAACATCTGTCCCGCCGACGACGTCAGCGAAACGTGTAACATAATACCTTATTCACGGCACGACAAAACACACGAAGTACTTTGCACAACGCCAGCGCTCCCTTGTGCCAATAAAGGGTTGGAATGAAAAAGCCTAACGAGTTTAAGACGGTCATCTTTTCCCAAGCGTAGCATAAGTAACACGTTCGCTTTATAGAGGGTATTATGATGCTTGCGCAGTAATTATATATTTAATCTTTTTTTAGGTTTTTTGTGTTTTTGCATTTTGCTTTCATTAACTGCAATCGATAGTAAACACTACTACTCAAAACTATTTGTCAGTCAAAACTAAACACGTGTTTCACGCAACCAACGATACAAGAAAAAACACAATTGAAACATTTCAGTTTTCCCGCGGCGCCTACTTTACTCTCGTTAGTTTTTCAGTTTACTGGCGTTTGGCGATCTATGTCGGGACAGGTGGCGGATTTTTAACTTTGCAACACTTTAAAAGCTCAATTTCACTATTTTTTTGTAAAACAAAAAGAGGAAAGTTATTCATTATTTAGGCAACTCTCTAATATTTGGATTACTACACACACACACACACGTGCTTTTCTACCGATGGTGGACGTGGTGGTGGTGCCTCCCCCTTCTCCGAGAGGGTTTGTGATGGTCCATCCGGGTGAAAACATAGGTCTATTTTCTTTACGCAACTTCGTTTCTAAACACGTCGATAGGTTTCATTCCGCCTGCTGTTTGAATTGTGTTTGTTTTCCGTTCGTTTTACTCGTTTTTTTCCAAAATCATCTCACCACTAATTAGAATGTAACTAACTTTCGGGCAATGCTCGTTTTCGCTCGCACCCGTCTGGCCACTTCGGTTCGTTCCCCTGCGCTTTCACTCCACTCATCGGAATTAAGATTTTTGTTTCGTTTCGCTACCATTTAGTTATGGATAAAATCCCTCACCCTCTCTCCTACTGCGACCAACAAATTAAGACCATCCAAAACCCTTTTAACTATGTACACAGCGTCCCTCTGCCCCGCTTTCCCCTAGATTTAGTAGTACGCTGGACAACAGCTTGCTGGAGGCACGATATGTGTGTATGTCACCGCTTTATCGACGCGGCGTATTGCCTCCTCTCGGTCACATAGGTGTGTACTATTTTGTTTCGTTCTTCATTCTCCGTTGTTCTTCTCGTTTTTCGTCGTTTCGCTGCTCACTATTAGCGTGTTTTGTTTGTTTTCTTTCTAATGTTCCTTTGCACTTCCGTTTTCGTTACTTTTCGTTCGTTTCCGCCTGGTCCCAAAAGCTAACAGCAGCGTGGCGGCGGTGACCACGTGTGCGACGCCGTGAGCGGGTCGTTTAACATCCGGCTAAAAGAGGAAGTTGAACAGTTTATGTTTTTGTGTATATTAGTATGTATGTGTGTGTGTGTTTTTTGTTAGCATTTTCGTTCGGTGCTTTTAGGTGACTCGTTTTTGCTGTTTTCAATTCGACAAATCTTTTCTCTCTTATGCTACGAGGGTTTTTTTTTAAATTTCCTACTAACTAAGTTGTTGGGGAATTTTGTTTTTCTTCGTTTTTCACACTTCCCTGGGGAGCTATATGCGTCAATCTATCGTTCTCTCGATACTGCTACTGTGGTATATGCTTAGGCTAATGCGGAACTACCGCGCTAGTAGCAGTTGTAGTAGTAGTTGCAGTAGTAGTAGTAGTAGCTGTTGTTGTGGTGGTCGGTTTTTTTTGTTCGTTTCGGTCCGACTTGTAAGGCTCTTTCCGCCCCCTTTTCGAGCGTTTGCTAATATGCTGCCGTGATGATCTACAAAACATCAGAAAATCTTTTAGATTATACCAAGTACGTATGTGTTTATGTGTGTATGTGCTTGTGTGTGTGTGTGTGTGTCTGTTGATGTAAATGGCTTCCAGTGTTTCCTTTACTCGGTTAAAGTTTAACTTTCTTCGTTCTTTTTCTAAGGGAAATCTTCTATGCTGCAAAAAAAGACAACAACCACAACGTTAAAAAGGAAGCGAAACACACGCACACGCGAAGGTGCGCGGTTGAGTGCGGCGGCGGCGATCAGTTTAAGTGGCCACCCGACACCGGATGGGGCGGGCTCACCGGATCAGCACCGGCGACACATCATTTGAGGGAAATCTGTGCATAACCGACTAGCGACTTCTCGTCGAGCTGCTCGCCCGGTGCGCACCCGGACCGCAGTTGAAACGTGACCGTCCGCAGTGTACTCCGGTTGTCGATCAGCTTCTGCAGGTTCACCGACATGATCGCCACATCGAGCTCGTCGAGCAGACCGGCACCGACCAGCTCGGCCGCGATGTCCTCCGCCGAGTCTTTGCCGACGACGAACTCGAACTGAATGTCGTTCAGCTCGCGGTTCGCATTTCGCATCCGGAGCACCAGATTGACTGGTACGCTCGCGTCACCGACCGTCATGGTGCCAATACCGACGGTGGCCGCGTTAGAGGCATCGACCGCCTTGTGATCCGACATCGTCGAGCCGGTCACGGTGACACCGGAGCGCTCGGATGTATCTTCCGTTTCCGATGACGACGAGTCCATCCGTTCGAGCCGGTTCATCGGACGTTCCTCCGTTTCCGAGTCATCTGATTCGTTGCCCTTCGTTACGTTATCTTCCTCCTCCGACGACCAGACCCACTCGCCGGTCATCGAGCGGTGTAGCCGACCGGATGCACCAGCTTGCCGCTTGGCCGCCTTGTGTACGCGCGTCTCCATCGACGGACCAGTCGCGAGCAGCGTCTGCGTGAGGTACTTCCGATCTTTCGCCTTCTTAAAGAACGGATGCTTCAGCAGCTCGCTCGCCGTCGGGCGCTTCGAGGGTTCCTTCTGTAGGCACTCGCCGATCAGCTTGCGGAACGTCTTACCGTACGCCTTGTACTGGTCTTTCTCGTCCGCGCCCGTATCGATCGTTGGCGGATCGTTCTGGAGCGTCAGCATTAGCACCTTCATTGGCGGGTACTTGTGGTACGGCGCCGTCCCGGTCGCCATCTCGATCGCGGTGATCCCGAACGACCAGATGTCCGCCTTGAAATCGTACCCATGGTCCTGCTCCATCACCTCCGGCGCCATCCAGCACGGCGTGCCAACGAACGTGTGGCGCACCTTCTGCCGGGACAGATCGCCACCGGTGGCCAACCACGCGCTCACACCAAAGTCGGCAATCTGCACCGTGCCCTCGTCGCCGAGCAGGATGTTGCCCGCCTTGATGTCCCGGTGGATCTGCCCGTTGCTGTGGAAGTACTCCAAC
Organism: Anopheles coustani; assembly: GCF_943734705.1. Classification (NCBI taxonomy): domain Eukaryota; kingdom Metazoa; phylum Arthropoda; class Insecta; order Diptera; family Culicidae; genus Anopheles; species Anopheles coustani. The sequence continues at coordinate 63,795,482 of NC_071289.1, read as the reverse complement.
CCCCTCAACACCTCCTTCAGCACGGTCGCGATGGTTGACTCGTCGAACACACCGTGCCGGCAGTTGACCGTCCGCATCCGGTGCTTGATGATGTCGAGCAGACTCCCTCCCTCGAGCAGCCGCAGGATCAACCACAGCTCCTCCTTCACCACGAAGCTGGTGTGGTACGTGACCACGTTCTCGTGGTTGCAGCTGCTCATCGCCTGGATCTCCTTCAGCAACTCGTCCATCGAGGTGTTCCACTTCTCCAGATTGATGCGCTTGATGGCGCACTTTTCCTTGCGCGGTATGCAGTAGGCATTGTGCACTACAGCCGTCGCTCCGACGCCGATCACATCGTTCAGCTCGTAATCGTCCCGGCTGTTCGACCACGGAGTGACCACGGGTTGTGGCTTAGCCGCGGCCAGATTCGCTGACGAAGCGGACGACGCCGTGAGCGAGGCTGCCGCCGACGCCAGTGAAGCTGCCGACGCCGTTGCAGAGCCGAGTGCGCCACTCGAGCCGGTTCCGCTACCGGTCGTTGCCATCGTCTACCACCGTCTCCTCACGCTACCTTTGCGGACGAACTCGAAGGGCAGCAAACAAAAACAAACAAACCGAACGACGACGACACACTCACGCACTGTGGTACACGCGCCGCGGCGTAGAGTCACGGAGGTATATGAATGTGAAATGTCACCGAACAGAACGTTCTCGCGACCGTAGAATAGCGCACCGATTTCGATCCGAAACTCCTTTTCTTTTCTTATGTCGCGTAGCGCTTCGTCTGTTGCGCACACACTCACTCACTCTGCCTACCAGACGTCTGCTTTGGAGACACGAGCCAATACAGCAGCAAAAAAAAGCACATTAACCGAGCAGGCGACCGAAAAATGCAATGCTGTGGTGTGCAAACACGAGATTTATTTAGATATTCCTCTCCGCGTTGCGTCGCACCGCCCGTCCGGCCCTTCCACCCTGCGTCGTTCCGCCGTCTGTTGACTTTATGGTTTTATGACCACGGTCAAATATCACAGTTCGTGATGGTATTGGAGCTGTGTTGTTGTTGTTCTTGTCGTTGACTGCCGCAGCGCGAACACGGGAGGCCTAGATACCCTTCGATGTTACGTGTGATGTGTAAATTTTTCCAGTGGCCGTAGCCGCCGGCTGCTCCCCTGGTGTCGCGAGAGGAGACCCGTCGGCCCTGTTGGAAATGGACCCAAATGTCGTGCCCGTCGTCGACTGTCTCTAACGTGCACACACAAGGCAATGCAGGGACAGGAAAAAAAACCGACTGGCCTTTCCTCTGGCCGTGTTTGGTTAGCTTACAACCGAGCGAGGATACGATAAGACCAGGCACACAGAATCTACCCTTGTGCTGCTGCTGATACGCGGATTCGATTTGTTGGCCGCTAGATACGGTATCGCAAACTGCTGGCACTCGCTATCGACGATGGCAAACTCAATGATTCATGTTATTTTTCGGCTGCCTCGTCTGCTCCTTTCCGCAACGCACTCCACAACAATCACCCCGTGCCCTCTGCCCCCGGCTGCTGCGGCTGCTACGTCGTGATCCGTCGTGAAACGTGAATACGTCAGCAGAAACCACCAGGATTGAGCACACTGCGTACTTCCTAACCGCTGGCTGCTGACGTCGGACGATTGCGTACACGGCAAAGATGGAATGGAGACAGCGGCGACCGACTTTTTCTCCTCCGGGAGCACAAAACAGCGGTCCAGATACGGACGTGCACGATGTTTGACTGAGCGTCTTGACTAGTGTTGGCAGAATTGGGATTTGGAAGACTCGAAGATTCGATTCCTAGACGGATTCCAAAGATTCGAGTCCCGTTTGACAGATTCTAACGATTTGATATTATTGGGATTCGAAATAGATTTTATTTTTTTGGAATTCGTTTCAAATTTGAATTGTTTAGGATTCGTATCAGATTTGATTTGTTTCGAACTCGAATCTGATTTGATTTGTTTGGGATAAGAATCGGATTTGATTAGGTGTGGATTCGAATCAGATTTGATTTGATCTACTACAGCAGAAAAGGACAACAAGCTACTCGTGTTGTGTCAAACTGTGTCTCATGTGGTAACCTGGCATTATTAACCGCGTTGTTGCTTACGGATTAAGTTTGTTTTGATTTTACCTAGAATGAGACCGTGTTTTCCTCGAATGCGTCGTAAATAAAAAGTATCATCAAATAGTCGGCGGTCACAGTTGAGATTTTCTTTTCTCACGGCGCAGTTCAGTGGCGGAGTAAAAAATACGCTATTTAGTGAATACTATTCGCGAAAATTCCCCTTCCACTTGAAGGTCATCGTAGGCAACACCTTTCTGCGCCTCGCAGCTCTCGCGCGTGTGTGTTTTGATGGAGTTTAGTGATAAGAGACTCGCCGGGACGTCTTGTGGAATATGAGCAGTCAAACCATGTCCGGTACACATCACACGGGTTCCGGTTCCAATGCTGCCAGCTGCATGACGGCCACTCAGGAAATCGAGCTGACGGCTCGCTTTGCTGAGCAAATGGCGCAGCTGTGCATGTCCCAGATGTACTCCGATGTGACGTTCATCGTGGACGATATGCGGCTACCGGCACATCGGGTAATACTGGCTGCTCGGAGCGCCTACTTTAATGCACTACTGTACGGCGGTATGAAGGAATCGCAGCAGAACGAAATCAAGCTGGACGTGCCCCTGATGGCGTTCAAGGCACTGCTGCGGTACATCTACTCCGGCTGTATGTCCCTGTCGCAGATGCGGGAGGAGCACATTCTCGACACGCTGGGGTTGGCCAACCAGTACGGCTTCGACGACCTGGAAAAATCCATCTCCGACTATCTCCGGCAGGTGCTCGCGCTTGGCAACGTGTGTGCCATTCTGGACGCTGCCCGGTTGTACGGGCTCGATAGTTTGTCCACCGTGTGTCATCTGTTCGTGGATCGCAATGCGACCGAAATTCTCAAGCATGAAACGTTCTTCAACCTATCACTCGACTCGTTGGTTTGCCTACTGCAGCGCGATTCATTCTTCGCCACAGAGGTAAACATATTCCAAGCCGTCTTTGATTGGTGCCGTGCTAATAAGGAAAGCTTGAAAAATGACGACATCAGCAGCGTAGTTGGCCGGGTTCGTTTCTCGCTGATGTCCGTCGACGAACTGCTGACCGTGGTGAGACCGTCAGGGATTCTGGATCCCGACCGGCTTCTTGATGCGATCGCCGAGAAGATTTCCTGCACGCAGCTACCGTACCGTGGGGCCTTGTGTAAGTTTTCGCTTGTGAACTATTACCTTCTTCGCTAGGACCTTATCAGCGTCAATCGTTACAGGGCCCGAGGAAAACGTTGCCACGGCAAAGTTCAACTCACACACCATCATCGGGGAGATGCGGTCGGCGCTGCTCGATGGGGACACCGTTTCGTACGACTTGGAGAAGGGATACACGCGCCACTCGATCGGTGAGAACGGAGAAGCGCACGGAATCGTCGTCGAGCTGGGAACGGTGTTCATCATAAACCATATCAAAATGCTGCTCTGGGACCGTGACAACCGGTCGTATAACTACTACATCGAGGTGTCGGTCAATCAGCGCAACTGGGTACGCGTGGTGGACAACACCAAATACGTCTGCCGATCGTGGCAGCAGCTGTACTTTCCCGCGCAAGCGGTCCGCTACATCCGGCTGGTCGGTACGTACAACACCATGAACAAAGTATTTCATGTCGTCGCCCTGGAAGCGATGTTTACCGAGTCAACGGTACCGCTGGTGGAGGGTATTTTAGCGCCTACTGATAACGTGGCCACCGTCGAGTGTGGTGCATTCGTCAAGGAAGGTGTCAGCCGCACCCGGAACGTCCTTCTGAACAGAGTCGTGCAGAACTACGACTGGGATTCGGGTTACACGTGTCACCAAATTGGTACGGGTGTAATTCTAGTTCAGCTTGGGCAACCGTTCTGGATTAGCTCGCTCCGCTTACTGCTGTGGGATCGTGACAATCGTTCGTACAGCTTCTTCATCGAGGCATCTACCGACATGAAGCACTGGGAACTGATTGCTGACAAACGGAGGGAACCACTGCAGTCATGGCAGCACTTTTCCTTCACCCCGATGGTGATCGTGTACATTCGCATCGTTGGCACGGCCAATACGGCCAACGAGATGTTTCACTGTGTGCACTTTGAGTGTCCCTCACAGGATCCGGATTTTATTAAAACCGAACGTCAGAATGGCACCGGAGGGAAGCTTGATGATACGGAGCGAACGGACACGGCAGACCCGAATCAGCAAATTTCTGCCAACGATCGTAATTCAGCGACAGAAGGTGATGGTAGCGACTAGGGGAAACAAGAAAAACATACCTATAGCCCTAAAGAGGAAAGTATATTTGTTTAAGTGAATGTTTGTTTCCTACTTAGTTGTGCCTCCGGTACATCACTGACACTGGAATCTCTTAAGGACGATTTTCAAAAAATCATTGGGATGTCTCTAATTCGGTACTGAAAACTTTGTATTTTTGAAAGGCTGTTTAAAATTACCATTTGATATGTATGTATGGAATACTTGTGCTGATTACTGTTAACTTTTTTGAACAGAACAAAAAGAAATAAAGGAGCATGGATCTGTGTGTACGTTACATGGAACCGGAATCTATTTTTATATTTGCTTACTATGAACGATGACAAATACAATTTGATATGTATGTATAGAATACTTGTTCTGATGACTTTTAACTTGTTATGAACATAATAAAAAGAAATAAAACGTATGTGTGAACGTTGCATGGAACCGGAATCTATTTTAATATTTGCTTACTATGAACGATGACAAATTTCAATTCCTTACTTAAACTATGACGGATACACTCCTTTCTATCTTATCTTCGGCTATCTAGCGGCAATAATCATTGGTTACTCACATTCGTTGGGGTTTGTTATTGCTTGCTGGGGCGGCAACCACAAATCACTTCAAATCAAAACCCAACCACATCATTCACGATGAAGTACGCCGTTGGGTTGGTCGTCGTTGTATTTTGTTCGTTGAGGGTAAGTTTCCTCAACAATGCAAGATAAACCATTGTTTGTTTCACTTATCGGTGAGCATGTGTGTTCGTGTGTCTTCCTGTGGTCTAGTTCTCCGCCGGAGGATTCGTCGAATGTGACCTTGATCTTGACGATCCCGCTATTCTAAAGCAGCTCCCGGAAGAGTGTCAAAATGTGGACGAAGCGTCGAGAGTGCTGTTTTTGAAGGAGACGGAAAGTTTCAAAGAGTTCCACAGGAAGCTATCCGCTTATGAGGCCTCGAAAGGGCTGGATACGGTTGACGCGATCTACATGGATATGGACTTCCGACGGGAGCTGTATACGTATGCTGGATTGCATGAGTGCATGGACATAAAGGATTCGTTAGAGGAATATGTGCAGTGTCTTCTAGAGAAACGTGCCCAGATGATTACATCGATCGACGCCAAAGCTTAGCGTAAGCTTTGAGCGTAGAAGAGGTTTTTTAATCCTGTATCATGTTGTACAAGCTGTCCATGGTTGTAACCGCCCCTTTGTGTTTGTTTAAATTGGATGAATCGAACTGAATCAGGATGATCAGGAATGATAGCAGTGCTACAAAGATCTGTTAAATGTTTGGAGTAGATAAGAGGAATTTTAGAGAGGATTTGTTAATAAATGTCGATCTTAGAAATTTCGTACCGAAGACAAAGAAGATAGCTCCAGCTTCAGCATTCCCAAGGCCCAGTACGCCACATCTTTCCTGTTCAAAGTTAAAATACCAAATCGAGCAAGCTATGCCATAAAGAAACGCTTGTATTATTTAAACAAGTGAGGATCACTTCTTATCAACGCTACCTTTGCCTCGATGCGTGCATCCCCACGCTGGGACAGTTGAAACATCGTTAAGCCAAGCCGAGATTGCTGCAGACAGTTAAAATGTGGTTACAATAAAACAACAGACCGACAATTCATTATCTTTTTACTCTACCTCCTGCTTGACCAAATGACATGGATAGAGTACCGTCAGCAGAATGCACAGCTGCATCAAGATCCAGAAGATATTGTACATTATGTACACTTCGCTCGCGTCGATCTGCTGCAGGTGTTGGTAGATTTCAAGTAGCTGCAGGCTGGTCACATTGATACCGGCAAATGTGCTGATCACGATAAGATACTCGAAGGAACGAACGATAAGCTCCATGCAAGCGGTAAGCTGAATGTAGTGCCGCTCGGTTTCCACAACGCGCTCCATCGGATCACACCGGGCCAGTTCTTCGGAGCTCAATCGATGTCTCATATTTTTCAGGAGGCGATGGATCAGCACGGTTCCGAAGCAACATTGCAGGAAGGATAGCATTACCAACATGTTTGGCATCATGTACGCGCCCAAGCTGAACATGGTCGCCTTCACGCTGCCAAAGTGCACGTAGTCGCAAATGAGGCACAGCATAATGACGACCACCAAGCCCGTGCAGGTGAACCGCAATCTAGACTGAACGCTGGATAGAATTTTCTTCCACTCGCTGGGCGGTAGAGCTTCGGCGACCGTCAGGATGCTCGTTACAAATCGATCATAATGTTTTCCTTCCTTGTAGCCTCGTCCAGTGGTCATCAAACTGAGCATCACTCCGAGGACTACCTCGTTCACGTACAGCACACCGGTAAAGAACGGCATCGGGACAGCGATCAGTTCTACCATGGCTTCCAAACTACATATAATGGTATAGGCCAGTAAGGCGGCAGTTAGCAGAAAGCGTGCCGATTTGAAATACGATCTCGGATTAAGCCCCATGCCGGTATTGCCCTGTAAACTTTCCACCGGATATGGTGAACTACACATGAGCTGGCTATAGAAAAGGTACGGTTTAAGTGCCTGATATAGCTGAGATCGTGCTCTATCCCTCTGGGAGTTGGTCTCGTCCATAGTGACTGGTTACTGGAGTTGCTTTAAAAGCCCGCATCGGTGCATCCACTTCGACATTGTTCCATTCCATTAGCTCTTGATGTAGGTGTTGTTCATTCGTAAATTTTAATAAATTATTCCAGTGGACGATTGCACGCTGAAAACTCCTGCTTATCATTATTCTCATTAAACTTGCAAAAGGTCGTGTACATCCATCATTAGACTACACGCAACAAATAAAGTGGATGTCTCATACTACAAAGTTATGCTTGTTGAACAGTTTGAATTGAAATATGTCTAATAAATGAAAACAATCTTAAAACAGGTAGCAAATATTGCGAATTAATTCATCAAAAATACTCTATACTTTTGAATCATTACTTTGCAGTGAGTCCAAGACCGTGGGGAAAGGGGTAGTAGGTTCGATTAAGGTCATTCATATTCTCACGCGAATTGTACCTACCGTCGATTACTGGAGAACACATTTATGTCTAGGGAATAGCGTACCAATTTCCTGAATCGAAAAGGCTTTCTATATGCACACGAACATTTTGAATGGATAGTTGACATGAAGGCTGGTACTGCAATAAAAGACTGTACATCGTACGGTACCCCATTGTCGTTGGCAGGAATCGAGAGGAAAAAGTTGGTTAAAACCGGAAAAAGATTTGACAATGAAACCGCAAGAATTTGATAGACGATTTTCTGCTAGTGCGTTTGAAGACATCCGAAAGTCACTGGAGCCATCGTTACGAGTTCACCAACTGTTGGGAATTGCCCCGCTACACATCATCGGTCCTGGGAAACGTGTGACAAACAGTCGGTGGTCAATCGTCAGAAGAGTCCAGTTATTGTTCTCCCTACTCATCATAGTACTGGCAATGAGCGGCTACTTGTACAAATTTGTGTTCCGCTTTCAAGTGAAAAACCTCCCATTTTTCAACAACCTGCTGTACAACCTGGAGTTGCTGCTGGAGATTACTAACACTCCGCTCGCGATCCTGGCGTGTCAGCGAAAGCGGCACATGTATGAGCACGTGTTGCAACGATTCGCTGTCCTGCACCAGGATGGGAGGCGGTCGGAACTACGCTGGATGCAAACGTGGTTTCATCGACTGTTTCTCGTGGCAGCTGGGACGTTTCTCGTCATGCTGGTGGTGGATATTAGCGCCTGGAAGAGTCCGGTAATGTCACTTGCCTCCTTCTGGTCAGTGCACATACCGACGATGATCTCCGCCCTGGCCGTCTCGCAGTACTGGTACGCCATTATGTTTATTCTGCGCCACCGACGGCAACTGAATCGCGTACTGGAGAGTTACTCCAGTGGCTTGCGTGGTACTTGTCGGCTGGATGTGCTGGAGGACCTCCGTAGACAGCACAGTGAACTGCACGAACTGGTGCTGTACGTGAACGATGGTTATGGCAAGCTGCTCTTGAACACCACGGTGACGGTTGTCGTGGTGGTCAACGTGGAACTCCTGGAGTTGTACCAATACATTCGACACGGTATTACGACCTCGTCCATCTTCTGGTTTGTCATGTACGCGGTGATATGGTTTTTCCTGCACCTTGGCTTGCTGTTTATGATTGTGTATCCTTGCCATTGGACTGAATATGAGGTGAGGCTATCACATTATATCTCATCCGGCTTCTATTGAGATTGTACCATCATTTTTTCTAAAAGCGACGACGCACTGGTTTGGTGCTTTTTGACCTACTAGGAAAAGGACCACACTCGGAGCGGGAAATTGAGGCAGTATGTAAAAATCGTTCAATGGGATAAATTAAAACAAAAGATTTTTTTGTTGCAGATGATGCACTTTTCTCAACAAATTCTAAACCAGAAGGAAAAATATAAGGCGTGCGGAATCGTCCCACTTAACCTTTCTCTAATATCTACGGTAAACTCCTGATTATGAGACAAGGCAGAGAATGGTCACTTTTGGGTATATTGCTTCATTTGTTTTTTCAGCTTGTTGGCGCATTGAGTACCTATCTTGCCATTCTGATTCAATTTGCATCGAGCTGAGTCTTTCAAAACACTTTCACTCCTTCGAGCTGAGTACGACGGCAAAGGCGCAAATCGGATATCAGAAGAGGAAGGCGCCCTTCCTTACATCATTCTGGGCACAAACACTCGAGAGGACAAAGGCAGATTAAATACTGTATATGACGAGGAGCTTTCAATTCTGCGGGTATTTGAGACGTTTGTAGTTTGATAAAAACTTTCAGGGTGGCTCATGAAAAAAGATTTCGCAATGTGACCATTACGATATAATTTGATTTGATAATTCAGTTTATTCAAGGAGGTGATAGTAATTGAGAAAGTGCTATAATCCGCAAAAGATAAATTTGTGTTTTCTCAAGAAATTATTTTCGTAGGAATTATTATCGGAAAGATGATTAGTGTTGTTAGTATTTTTTCAATTTCACTCCAACTTCTACACAAATCTACATGCATAAAAATAATCGCAATGATTGATGCCCTGACACAATTTATAGAAATTCAAGAGTTTCCACAGATCATGATCCTTCATTGTCGTGGATTTATTCAATTATCTATTTGTTCAATCTGTACCTGTATGGTAGTATTAAAATACTTAACTAATATCAACGTTTGGGTTATTCCTGCTCGTAATCGCCACTAGACAATAACTTCCTGGCCTTCGCGAAGGAGACTCCATTGAGTGGCTTTCACTTGAAGTACTTATTGACCAGACACGCGCTTATGAAATCTTATCGCACTACTTGTTTAACAGATATATTTTCTTTTTCAATTCAAGATTATCTTCAATACTTTCAAGTTATAGTCACATTTGTATGTTTATAATAAATATGTATCCCTAATTTTTCCTTGGACAATCTGCTTCATTAAGTCAGTTTTAATGTCTGTTTTGTAGAAACATGGTTTGTAGGCGTAATAATTCGTAATTCTTACAAGGTTCTAAAGATAAACTTTTCTGAAGAGGTTGTTCGAGGCTCGAGGAGGGTTATAAAATGTAATAGTTCAAAGTTATCTACTGGGATCTTAGCAAAAACAAAAAAAAACGTGAAGGTGATGCTTCCTGGCTAGTGTTATCCTTATCCGTACAATCGGATTTATACTTCGAACGCTCAAAGCCACTTCAACTGCGCTTTGTTTGGGAGCGGTATATAAACGTAGTTTGGCGCAGACTTTCACTATACAGAAGTCAGTTCCTGAGCTTGTAGGACAAGTGTTTTAGACAGCTCAAAATGTTTCGAGGTGCGCTTGTGATTTTTTCCGTACTCCTGACGACGCTCGCGGCTAAGGTTCCTCGGCTCGTTCTGGATGATAACTACGTCAATCGGGTCGTTGGTGGCCAGGTAGCTGCAAATGGTTCCGCGCCGTATCAGGTGTCGTTGCAAGTTGCCGGATGGGGACACAATTGCGGTGGGTCGCTGCTGAACGATCGTTGGGTTCTTACTGCTGCTCATTGTCTCGTGGGGTAGGTACTGTCAGCAGGCTAATTGATAATCGCAACACTGCTAAATAGCTTGTCATTTTGGTTTGCACAGAAGTAACCCCGACTCTCTGGAGGTGTTGGTTGGAACGAACAGCCTCAAGGAAGGTGGCCAGCGGTACAAGGTGGACAAACTGTTCTACCACAGCCGCTACAACCGACCCCAGTTCCACAATGACGTCGGTTTGGTGCGCCTGGCAAAGTCGGTGACGTTTTCAAATGTAGTCCAAAGTATCGCTTACTCGGAGAAGGCACTTCCGGCCAACGTGACCGTCCGTCTGACCGGCTGGGGACGCACCAGTGCCGGTGGGCCAGTCCCGACCCTCTTGCAGACCATAAACTTGGTAACCCTGAGTAACGAAGTATGCAAAACGAAAAGCTCCAACCCAAAGAATGTTGATGTTGGACACGTCTGCACGTTGACGAAAACTGGCGAAGGGGCATGCAATGTAAGTAAAACGCGTGGTAACCACAAGCTTGGCATGTATCTAACCTCTTTTTGCACCCAAACAGGGAGACTCCGGTGGCCCGTTGGTGTACGATGGGAAAGTGGTTGGTGTTGTCAACTTCGGAGTCCCTTGCGCCTTGGGATATCCCGATGGATTCGCAAGAGTTTCCTACTATCACGACTGGGTGCGCACAACGATGGCAAATAATTCGTAGGACCCTTAGTTGATCTTCGCTCACTTACCATCACTTTTCAATCCATTCATACTCGCTGGGCAAAGTGTATTGCGCATTGCATACCACTAGGAGTTGGCATTGCTTCGAGTGCGGTAACGGTAAATTCTTTTGAAAAACCAAATTCCTCAGATTAAATTTACCTTGTCATGCCTATTACTTGAGTTTTAAAATAAACTACCAATGCACTATGGAGCGAAAAGAGCAAATTGCCGGGATAAAATTCGGAATCAAATGTTTTGCAATTTTTTCATTGTAATATCGTGTAATACTATTATATTACACGAAATTATAATGTTTCGGGACAATCCCGCCAGGTGGCGCTGCAAAAACCTCATATTTTTGGAATTTTCTATGGGTGCATTATTTTTTAATTTTTTTTTTTTATATTAACTTAAAGATTTTTTAAAGTTTGATATAAAACAAACTAAATTTACTACAAACTTTCATTCAAAATATTGTCATCTGGAATATAATTGATATTCAAAGCATCTAACGCGGACATAACGTCTCCTAACGAAGAGCTACTATCTTAATATTCTGAACTTGTACCATCATCTTCTTGGGCTTGAATTGGCAAGGGACTGTTACTATTTGAGGAGCTGTAATCTACGAAGAATGTTTTTACTGCGTCTGGGTAAGGAATTTGTTTTTTATTTTTCAACGATTTAGCCAGAGATATTGTTGAAATGTATGGATCGGATGATTGTAATGCTCTCATAAAAATGTCTTTAATATTGAATTCTCGTGACATTTTACGGGCGTGTTCTCTTCTATCCCTTCTGTATATTTTATTTCTACCTTCTGCTGCTTCCTCTCCTAAGGATCCCAATGGAGCTGGGGCATTTACAATGATTTCACCTACATGCGCAAGAACTTTATGGACAGTGGAAGGCATTTTGTATCAATTATAATGATGTATGTAAAACTTGTATGTATCTTTGCAATATAGACTAATAGTTTTTGGATTTAAAGGCTGTGAACAGTTGATGGCTATTAAAATATTTCGAAACCTTTCTATGAGTTCTGTTTCTATTTGCAAAATATCGCTCAATTTTTCTATGTTTGAAAAAGCCCGACGACAAACATTTCCCGTCGTACTATTTCCACCCATTTGCCTTGGTTCATCTACTTTTACACCAAATTCCTTGTACATCTTTTCCAATACAATTTTTTTTCGATCATTGTACATGCTTTTAAAATTTTTAGTAACCTTCCATTTTTTAAATTCAATTCTGTACGAAATGTGAAGCAAGCATTCGAAAAATCTGATCCAACAGTGCAGTGGAGATATTCCATAAGATAAATTCTCAGGAGTTGGAATAAATCCATTTTCTAAGTGCTCTACACTGTTCATTTCTGTTGGTTTTGCACCACATATACAACATGTTTGCATAGATAGAGTGTCGGTTAAATATGCCAATATTTGTCTATCAATTAAACTCATGAAAAATGAATAGTTTACCGTCACACTACTTGTTTCATTTAGCTGAATTGTATAAGGAACTAACCTGGTTATTTGGCTTTTGATTTCGTCTACTGTTTGTATAACTTTTTGTTTTGACTCTTTCGCAAACTCGATCACAATTGGCCTGCAAAACCTAACACTTTGAGGCATCAAGTTTATCCAGATGATATCTGAATCGTCACTGATGAACGAAAGACGGATAGGCGTTAATGCCGATACTAATAAATCACTGTCTGATGCAGTATTTTCTCCGGAACCATGAAGCGGTTGATTGTAAATGCTGTGTCCACTAGATCCGTCAATGCCCCACGAGAACAATAATACGACGCTTAGTGAATCACACAAAGAAGATGAAAGGTGTCGCAAGATTTCTGCCTTTTGTATTTCAATTATTCTACACGCAGTGTGATTAACCAACTCTTGTAGATTAACTTCAGCTTTTGTTTCACTAATAGAAATAAAATCTTCACTTGGTGCGCAGGTTTTTTTAAGTTTGTTGATTTGGTAATATGACGGAAAAACTTTTTTTGATACTTTATGCAAATCATTATACTGGGATTTTGAGAAACTATTGTCTATAAAACATGCCAACGCTTCTTCGGCAGATACTAAAACATCACTTTTGGTTGTCATTGGCATAACACTTGAAGGATTTTTCAAAAACATGTCTATCATACTCATCAGCCTTAACTGCTTTTCTTTAAAAGCTAACAACCTCACTGAGTATAATTCCTTTTCGAGATTGCCGTTGATATCTGTCTCTTTGGCCACACTTCGACGTTTATTCCTCACGCAGAGATCATTAAACTCTTTTTTTGGCCGTCCACGACTTTTGTTTTCCGTATAGGCACTAATGTCAAATGGTTTGTTCAACCAGATTTTCGAATCCTTTTGAAAATTCTTCGAGTTTCTAGCACATTTCTTCAATCTAGCCTTGAAACTTTTTTCCAGTATCATCAACTTATTAGTCACTTTCAATTTATCACACGGTTTGATGCTTTCTTTACTTTCAATGAACTGTAAAGCATACCCAATGTTTTCCTTGCAAGAAGCATTGTTTTTCAAAACGTTTATGATATCGTTGATTATAAAGGAAACCATCGTGAGATTATTAAATCAATCTCAGACAGATTATTAACTTCAAAACTATAAAAACGTTGTTTGTTCTCCGAGAAGCTCACTGACAATTGCTGTTTATGCAGTTAAAGGTAAAGCTTGGGCAATTTTGGGTATAAAAAGATGGGTTTGTGAGCTGTAGAACAAGTAAAAGCGACCTGATACATTCAAAGCAAACCAAACCAAATTTCATTCTTTGCCAGTGACTTGGCTTGTCTTTCCCCTTTTATGTGATGTTCAATCACTACCCTGCTTCACATTTTTCATTGAATGAAAATTTCAAATTTGAATGCATTGAATGAGAATTCATATTTCTTACCACACATGATGCTGCATATGGCATGATGGAGGCGCCTAGTAGCTGATAAACTATAAGCTTCACATCTAAAGTACAGAATAACGTAAAGATGCGCGCGTATGCGCAAAAAAAACTATCATTTATTGTTACAAAACATTCTAGACTATAAGTGGGTATGCATCATATTACAATCTTTCGCAATCCTTAGCGATGGCATAAGGTTAAAAACAGAAAATTGAAAAATTTTCCGGGAGTTTTGCGAAACAATGCTTAATATTTTTTGACATTCAATTTCAATTTGGTCAAACTGTCAACAATTATAAAGCATGATAATATACCTTTCCAAAACTGTGCTTGGAATCCGATTCCGACCATTATTATAGGAGTTACAGACCTTCAAAGTTGATGGATTTTTTTCAATTTTTCACCCAATATTTTCACAAATCTTGACTTTGAGGGGCTGTTTCTCAGAACCTGGAAGAGCAGAGGCTCTAGTTTTTGGGTCATTTCTTAGTTTCATCTTGTAGTTTAAGAAAACATGTCTCTTTTTTCTGAAATCCAAAAATGAATTTTTGATTTTTATCCCGGCTTCGCTCCATCGTGCAATGGTGGGAAAAAATGCTACTTTCTTTTACTTCTTTTATTTTCCCTTCCTCGAGAAATGGGACGCCTTGCGCATCGATGACTACCAAGAATTCAAATATTCAAATTTATATTTGTATATAGTCGTGTGGTATTATTTGATTTTGCATCTTATCGGGTGGACGGGCGAGAACCAGAAATGGATACAAAGTTTACATCGCATCGATAACGATAAGCCGCACGACATCGCACAGTCTACAGTAATTCCAAGGATTTACTTCACTTATCTGACCCACCGCGGGTTAGTCTCTGCTTGACCGGCGTACAGCAAACGCTGCCAAAAACCAGCTCGAATATGGAAGACGTCGAGAGTAGCAAACCGGAGGCGAGAAAATTACAGAAAAGCGTCAGCTACGATCTCAGTGAAGATGAGGATTACAACAGTGTGGCTGATTCTGACACGGAGGAAAATAGCAATGGCCTGAAGCGAAGTGTCGGATACGTTAGTATAACGATGCAGGATGATATTGATGTAAATATCTTGTAATCTCTTCACAGTTCGATTATTTACTCACTGCTCTCTTATGCTGCTTTTTTGTAGCATTTGAATGCCGCTAAGAAAGTTGGAGACGCAGAAGATACAAAATCGCAAGCCGAATCTACTGGTGAGTGCCATAAAGGATTCAAGCCCAAAACAAGCGAACAGGGCGGTCACATTTAACGCATGTCGTAACGTATGCCTGATTAATCATCTTTATTTAACCTTACGCTTCGTCTAGAACCGGGTGGCAACAACAGTAACAATAAGGTAACTACATTAAATCCTCGTGCCGCTTGCTTTTAAGCAGTTGTCACCATGAACGGACATTCCTGTTTTGTTTTGTCAGCTGAACTCGGAACTGACCAGCTTCGTGCAGAAAAAGTCGTTCGCTCAAAACATGATGGACATTGCGCTGCTGTCCGCCAACACGAACCAGCTGCGGTACGTGATCGATTTAGGGGAGAAACATCCTTACTACTCGACCAGCCTATGCCTGATCGTTCTCAGCCTGGTCATGCAGGTCGTGGTGGGAATGTCCATGCTGTACATGAGCAGGTAATTTGTGTGTGTCCAGTGCTTTCCAGTTTGGTTTTTCAATGCCACCACTCTTTAAATCGTAGGTACAATATGAAAAACAAATCTGAGATGAAAGAAGCATCCCACATGAACAACCTCTCGGTGGCTGGCGTCTTCCTGGTGACGCTGATCAACGTGTTCATCTCCACGTTCAACGGTACCGGGGGTGAGGGTTTGGTCACCCAAACTGACCCTGCGCTTGTGAATACTAGTGACGTCGCAGCGGCGTACGTAATGCCTTAGAGCAAACCGGAACATAGGCCATAAAACGTTCATCGTGGCGCATCCTCATTTGCGTGCCGGAAACCGGAAAAGAAACCCTTCTCCCCCGCCCCCTTTCCCTCCAATCCCAAGGAGATCGATTGTATGCTAACGTGAGCGATGAGGAAGTGAAGTGAGTGGAATCGTCTTTGGAAGAGTGGAAACCTTCACGCCAAAAAAAAACCCAGTAGTCTTAGCAACCATAGGATAGAGTGCGTTCGCCGTTGTAGTGCGATATGTCAGTGTGATTTAGTTCGGAATAAAACCTCTCGCGTCGGTGTACGTTCAAAATTCGCTGTGTAAAACATTTTCGTTTCCTTCACATCGATTTTTCGGCACACAATACCAAAGTCATGAACTGTTCCTGTGCTTCCGAACGGTGTCCACATCTCCAGTACCTTCGTACGTTGCTAGAAACGACCGCTAAGGATCAGGTGCCATCATGCGCCGTCAGCCGGCATACGTCGACGTCGGAAAATGTGACTCTCTGGCAGCGGTGGAAACCGTACGTCGAACGAACGATAAAACTGGCCGGGTGCGTGATCGAAACGGTGATGCTGCTCTGGGTGGCCCTCACTCGGGGCGCCCTTCAGCTCTGGCTGGGGCTGCTCGATGCGGATCGGTAAGTGTCGCCCCACTGCACCACCTAATGGTATGCCATTTGCTGATGGAGGTATGGGCCTTCGTTCTTCCAAACAGTTCCGCCGTGGCGTTGTTCCTGTTCTTCGCCCTGTCGGTGATCAGTTCAGTTCTGCGCGGTACGACTGGACCAGTGTCAAGGTAGCGCGCAATGGTGGCGTGCAGGAAGATGAGCCGAAAACAACCGATCCGATGCCCTCGGCGTGCCAAGATAGAGACGATCGGTCACGGAAGCAAACGCTTCCCCTCGCCGGTCGAAGAATAAGTCGTTTAAATTCAAATACACCACCGGTGGAGGCGCGTTTTTAATTGGCGCGTGCCGACTTTCGGGCTACGCAGCGGATGGAAGGATGTTAATTCTTTTCCACAATGGATGGGAAAAGATGAGCAATGATTGGTACCAAATTTTGGTCGCTGTTCAACGTCACTCGTTGCGACCCCGAGGTGACAGATTCTGCAGATAGAATTACTCGGTGAGTCACCGGCCTCACCCGCTCATCGCTCAACCTATAGCGCTTTTCCCGCCAGGGGGGCCTTGCAGTTTCCCATAACAAATCGGGCACCGATAGGCGTTACATTAAGTGCACATGAAAAACAGCACGAAAAACGGGAGCATCTATGGAAGATGCGAAATGAAACAGAAAAACCTGGACCTGTATAGAAGAAACTAGCACGGTGCGACAAAGGAAAAGGCCACTGCTAATGGGTCGACGACACGTTAATTAATATTTTCCGGTCACCCGCGGTGGGGGGCGGGAAGTAATAAGAAAGAATCCCAATTTCAAGGCGTCACCGCTTCCGAAGCGACCCCTGGACGGTGGTCAACATTAGTGAGAACAGAACTACAGCGTTTCGTCCATTCTTGATGCTATAGCCTAGAGGGCTTTTCGAATCCTCTGGAAGAAAAGAATCTTGATTTATGGCGTTTCATGGCGAAGATATTTTCCTTATCAAACATGGACACACCTTGAATCAAAGAGATATTATGAAGATAACATTTTTAGATAATACTTGGAATATAATCCCGTTATCAGTGGATCAATGTCGTTCAAGCGAAGAAGTATTTGATAACTCCGAAAATAGGAACGGCCTTTTGCAGTGTTTGATTTCATTAAACATGCTGTATATTTATGTATTATCACTATCTATCGGATTCGTAATTTATTAATCATACCGCGATGGCTTTGAAGCGTAATCTCAAAGTAACATTGGTACATAGTTCCAGCACTATCTGGTAGATAAAATAATTGCCAAGAAATGCCGTCGTAAAACTCATGGGTGGATTGACGGTGAGCTACATCTTTATCGGGTATGGTTCGAAGGTACATTTGACGCCACTGGATAACATCGGAGATTAAACTCGGCTGAGCTGAAGAAGCAATAATAATCCCAACCTAGTTCTAGTGGAGAGTTTGCGAAATACGCCACGGGCGTTGGGAGGAAAAAATCGAAAGCCTTCCACGGAAAGATGGTAGAGTTCTGATTAGAAATTTTCTCACCCATGGGCAGGGCGAATGATTCGCATTAAATTGCATTCGCCGGACTAGATACTCGTTGGCTTCTTGTATCAGATTGGCTTTCCGATGGTGCGGTGTTTTTTTTAAGTTTTGGTTCTGCTTGTTTTTTCTCTTTAGCGGCATGAATGAAATCCGTCAAAGAACAAGCTGCTCGATCGGTGCTGTTCTGACGATCATCGTCCATCATGATGAAGCAGTTGAGAATGACCTCGCGGGCGGCTTCGTGGGAGTACCCATCTTGCCTAACGATGACCGCAGTCGGCAATCTGCGCATCTACACATCTTTTGTCCAACTCATCCGCTAATTGATTCATCAACGAGCTGATAATGTTTTTGCAACGTTTCCATCGTTGAGTGAAATCTCTTCTAGTGTAAAGGATGTTTCACCCTCTCCCTTCTCCATGAGCTCTTCACACTATTTCTAAACCATTTTAAGATGCTGCTAGACTTTTTGCGCTCTCTACTCGCGCCTAATTATGCGGTCGCGTCCGATGATGGATGTGATATCGATTTGTCAACGCCAGCTGCCATGTTTCACTGACCTGTACGTTGGTTCGCTATATATCACACTGTGAAGGAGCCAAAAGACACGGGTCACGCCCGCTCGCACGCATAAACCACCGACGCACGTGGTTCAATGTCAGGATGTTGCTCGAAACAGACGACGGTGGTGCCGATAGTGCGCAAAATGAAGGCTTTCGAATCGGCAAGAAGATCGCAGACATTTTGTAATGTGCTCGTTGGACGGAAAAATTGGGGGTGACTGGAGTGAGAGAAAAGAAAATTCACACCCCACCAATGAGCAAGTAGTTCGGCATTCCACGGAATGCTGAAAGGCCTCCTAAGCCCACCGAATGAACATACACCGAATCGACACAGGAAACGATCGTGGGAGGATCGATTGGAGCGAAACTACCGACCAACACCGACGGTGGGTGTGAAGAAATTGCGCAAAAAAGGATGAGGATCAAACCCTCGGAAAGGCCCGCGAAATGCGGCGAGTTGTTGTTGATTGATAACCCAAAATGAACGCAAAGCAAAAGTGATTGTACGATGGCAATGAAGTTTGTATTTTTCCTTTGTCCCTAGGTCAACGTTGCATGCTGACACGAGAGCGTGAAAATGTGGACCAAGTTTTCTTTCCTTTCCTTTTGTTTCTGCGATGGTCGGTGATAAAAGAGTGGCCCAAACGTATTATCATAATTTGGTTAACGTTTCAAAACTGTGCCACACGGTATTAGCTAATGTTGATGCCAGTATTAATTGCAGTTTTTGGCTGATAAGCGTGCATTTTCTTGCAAAATGGTTCGTTCAAGCCTTTAAAAACAAAATATTTAGTTTTCAAAAGTTATTTATTTATTTATTTGTTTCTATTTGTTCAAGGTACTTCTCTGTTTTATTGAACTTAAAATTAGTATTTAAGTCTTTGTTTACAATCTTCCTGAAAAAAAAACTAAAAATCACAAACTGAACAAAATTTCCTTCAGTTAATGCTATGGCATTTTTGAACATTGTCGGGCTAGTATTTAAATCATGGTGGACGCTAAAAACATTGAACATTTTACATATTGAGATAATCGGGGTATTACTCGCACATACCGAACGTAATAAAACACAATATAAGTCCATCAAACGTGCAAAACATTTTAGATTTGGTGCTTTGCAACAATATTCTTCAATCACGATCATCAAGATCAAGAAAATGATTTTTTTTACCATTCTTACTTCAGTGACGCGTCTTTTTTTATTTTTCGATGGAACTAATGTTTGGTTCACAATTTAAAAATGTAATAAAAATGAAGGATTATCGTGAAAAAAATTGAAATTGAAGAAATTGATCTGGTGAAGAAGTCTGGTAAAAACATTTACAGGAAACCAAACCAATTTGCAACCAATTTCTCTACTTTGATTAATGAACGAGCATGCAAAATAATGAAAAATAAAATTTTAAAGCGGAGACATTTCCGGAAATTGTAAAAGGTAGAAAAAATTTATAGATCTAGTAGGATCAAATTTTTCTGCATGTTCATTCCAACAGCTTGTCCATACATATCTCCTCCATGTTTCATTCATCGTTTTGTGCGCTACCCTTTCCCTCCGCCTTCCCCGGGGTCGCTTTTCCCTTCCGAGCGAATTTCATTTTCCACCGCCGCAAAATGGTTTCCATCTCCGCACGAGCGAGAGAACCGATTAGTGCTCGACACGACGCCAGTTGCCACCCCAACATCATCATCATCAACATCGGCGTGGGGGTTTTCTTCGCTCGCAGCCACCGGCAGGCGAATCAGTTTGACAGCAGCAACGCTCGAGTGTGGAGGTGAATTTTCCACCCAAAAAACGGCCGAAAACCCTTTGCGTCGAGTTCGGTTTCTAGCGCTCTAGCCGTAAAGGAAGAACTTCAACGGCTCTCGTAGCGACGAACCCCATGCACATTGTAACTGGCGCCCATTGTTGGCGGGGCAAATAAATCGGGCCATCGGGCCAAAATCTTCGGCACGGACGGCAAGAAACTAGTTCGAAACCTGCCCGTGACGGGGAGTTGTGTAAGAGGGCACCCACAGCTGACCAGCGAAACGCGAATCCGTACCTTGGAAGGCGCTAGTGTGCAGTGAAATAAAACGTGAATGGGTGTGAATAAATTAAGTTCGAGTGAGCCCATTTATTGCGCCGAGCGACGGTTCGGCTAGCCGCGGTGCATCGGTTCCGAAACGAAGGACGTCGGTGGAAAGTGAAAACTAATTCCACGCTGGACAGTTATAGAACAGTAGCGGCAAGGAGGTGTTAATTGGTCTAGGATTGATTTATGCTTTCCTTTGGTTCGGCGAGTTTAAAAATTGTTAGAACAAGAAGAGAAAAAAAGGGATACGCTTTGGAGTGATAGAAGTTGTCGGTGCACACAAGATTGCATTAAGTACGCGATCGAAGTGACTTGAGTAGCGGATGGAAAAAAAGGCAACAGAACACCGTTTAGCCAAATAAAGAGACACACAAAACGGGACAAAAACGCAAAAGAAAACGAAAAACAAACTCGTCTCAACGGAAACTGACTGCACCGGAAAAACATAAAGCAACACCTTCCGCACGCGTGGCCGAACGGTGAACATGTTCTAGCGTGCGCGGCGCAAACACCAGCGACAAGGTGGGAAAGCATTTCGCGCCCACCTCTCTTCGCCACAGGGTAAACCCCCTACCGTCCGCCCCCCGGTTGCGGTAATAAGAACCGCGCCGGAAAATTCGTCACGGTTTGGTTGGAAAACCCCGGTCCAGCCGCCCCCCGAAGAAGAGATTCTGCTGATTCCGTTCTGATGACACACCTTCGCACACACGCCGGTGCCGAGCTGACGACGGGGTTTTAAAAGACAATCATTTCCAACCGCGACGCGCCTCGGAGGGGGCAATTTGTTGAACGGTTTTTTTTAGACAGCGGCAAGTGTGACTTTCGCCACAGGTTTTCCTTCCGTGGCTGCGACGTTCCCTTTTGGCAACGACGCGTACGAGAGGGTGGTGATTCGAAAACGGGCCAGAAAAGTGGCGGGACGATATATAAGTTTTGGTTTCGTTCGTAACACATCGCTACCGATAACTATAGTGATTTCCCAGCGATCATCACCGGACCAATCGGTTGCCACAAAATGACTCAATCCAGCAGGTAAGTCAACCGTGCTTAAATTACCACCTGATTGTATAATTAATATTATTAAGAAAAGCCATTTTAATATACATACTTGAAGCTGCGGATTTCTTGAATACAAACATACTTTCATTTAATTTTTCTTGTAACATCCTTCATCCTTTCATTCAAGTACCGATTTTAAGAACTTAGGCACCTCCGTATACAGTTTTAATTACCGTCGGTGTAAACTTAAAAGCACGCCTGCCCTTGTCTCCATCGGCGTTTCTATCTAGACAGGCCCAGATTACTACCACCCCACCAATGTTTCGCTAGATAGAACCCAAACGTACGAATTAGTCTAACAGTACTTTCCGTGCCATCGCCACAGTTAAATTCCCATCCACGGTGCGCCACACCAGGTGCGCTGTAGAACCGTTCTGATCGCTTTTCGTTTTTAAGTCTGAACATTCGGTTGGTTCTGGAGAAGCGAAACGAATCATCAACCCCGGGCTAACCGGGGTGGTAGTTAGCAGTTGATCGATTTCACGTCTCATTTCGTTGCAATTGTACCGCCAAAACGTTACAATATGCAAGACATCGTAGGGCGGGTAAACGGGGTTTTAATAGCAGTCGATTGGAAACGTTTCTAAAAATTTGATAAAATCTGAAAATTGAGATACAATGTTCTTACATAACTGTTTCGCAATTCAGAAGCATTTATTGCAGTATTTCATTCAGCACCTTTGTTTGCATCTGTGAAAGAATGCAATAAAGTTCGTTCTACAACAGGGAAATTAAGTTTGTCAGTACGCGAATTGAAAACGAGTTGTTTCCTTATCTACGAATTTTTTTTTTCTGTCAGGCAAGAACAACATTTTGCTTGTCTTTCTCCATTCAACTCCAGTCAAAGACCCCCGGGGTTTGGTGAACCTCCGCCTCGGGCCAGCTGTTGTAGCCAGAGGATCATCAAACGATTGCGCCACCGTTGTCTCAATCCTGTCGAGGCCGCAGCGGAAATGAATTGGAACAGCGGTAATTGAAAAACATAAAGAACTTCTGCGCTTCTGCCGCCCACCACGGAAGCGACGGCCCGGGAGGGGATTTAAGCAGAAAGAAATAAATCAATGAAATAAACCTCGTTGCGCGGATGGGGCTAATGAAAGGAAAATTAGATTCAGCTCATCTTGTAGCTTGGTTGCAGTTGGTCGCGCCGTTTTCCACGCGACAATAAAGACAAAGTTGTCGTACAGGCAGGGCAGGGGGGATCTTCGCTCGGTGGCGGAAGTAATAAACCTGGAAGAAAAAATACAATCCTGCCACTTCCGGGGGGGTGTTTGAGTATCCGTACCGAGAATGTTTAAATGTTCCTAAGGGGGCCAGCGGCTTTGGCGGAGATTGATTTCCACGACAAGATTTGACACAATTCTCACCGAACGAGCATGCAACAAAGCCCAACGGTGGATTCACGTTTGACTTGCTAAACGAAATGAAAATCCCTCACATTAAATCCCCCATGGTCGTCGAATCCGTATGCAAACCGCCACACGAACACCTAATCTTCTCGTTTTGGATTTTACGAACACGAGATTGCATCGGGGTTTTGCGGGAAAATTACCCTACCCCATCGATCGTACGCCGATACGAGGCACGCGGAGGAATAATAAGGGATCGGATGGGATTCTGTTCAGAAGATTTTAGCATCGATCGGGCGCGGCGACTTTTGCCTCCAGCGGTTGACCCGCGTTTCCCAAGCGCATTAACACCTTTCGCGAAAATTTGATCCCAGCTTGATCGCTCAATGTGGCACAGTTCCGAGTAGTGGGCGTCTTGTCTTGCTTAAAAATTCTGGAAAGTTTCAAAATTATCATCCTGCGGGCGTTTCAATTGCGTTTCTTGGCACCCAATGTTGCCGAACGGACGGAGCTGACCTACATTTAACGGGCGCTCGGGAGGTGTCGGTTAAAAGACACTTTAAACCCCCGTTACACAGGGATAACGCCATTGTGCAGCGGAACGTGTACCGAGGACCTAGAATTATGGGGTGGAGTGGCAAAGCAAAACAAACCCCATCCCGGTGGGTAAGTGAATGACGGTGATCCACCCGGGACGCTTGGAACGATCGAAGTTATTTTTAGCGAGCCGTGTTCTAGTTAGCTTGGCTGTGGAAAATCGGTGACGGTTTCCCGTTCTTATCCGGGAAGTGTTTGGACCGTGTACCGTGCCGAACGCGTCGTAATTTGTCCAGCTTTATGATTACGGGTGCGGTGCGCGCTATGACGAATGTGTCCCGTGGTTCTGCCGCATCGGTGAGTTATGGTTGGCACCGTTGGAAGCAGGTCAAACCACGGGCGGGTTGGGAAATGCTACTTCCGTGACCGCAACGAAGCAACAGCAGCAGCTGTTGGAGGAGGAAAAGCGACAAATAACCCCAAACTACCGTAGCATTGATTAATCCGCGAGCGGCTAGATCCCCCGATGGATTTGGAAGATGTTGCAACGATCGAGTTCGAAGTGAAAAACTGGCAAACTGAATCTTTGCCAGCATAAGCTTGCTTTTAAAATACTTCTTCTGGGACGTGCCTTCCGATCCTTCACGTCGACTCGCAGACCACAAGCCCATTCCGGAAGCTCACTGCGCTGACTGATTGATTGCGCCTTCGGTTGGCAGCGTTACCGTTCGTCGTAGCTTCGATCGGGAAATTTGCCACCCAGAAATCCCGACCCATTCGAGAGACATAAATTGCGCTTCCAGTGGCAGATATCTGTAAAAAATTCGCTTCCTGTAGCAATTTCGCATTTTTTCACCCGACGGGTAGGGGATAAAGACGTAGTATTGGAAAGGAAAGGAAAGGAAAAGG
Organism: Anopheles coustani; assembly: GCF_943734705.1. Classification (NCBI taxonomy): domain Eukaryota; kingdom Metazoa; phylum Arthropoda; class Insecta; order Diptera; family Culicidae; genus Anopheles; species Anopheles coustani. Next base: position 63,770,957 of record NC_071289.1, on the reverse strand, counting down.
GGGGATGGGGGAGGATCGCCCATAAAAATCTTGGATAATATCCGCCCAATAAACCTGGCCGCATAATCAAAGCAGGTCGTGCAGAAAAGGAAAGGAAAACTACACTGAGCAACGAAAAGCAGAGCACAAACACACAAAGCGTAGATGTGCATCGGTGGTAGGTCATGGAAATGGTTCGCGGGGCGGTTGACCCGATGCGCTCGGATGGCCGGTTCTGGGCACACAAATCCGTGCGTACCGGACCGCTTATCGGGGTACGATCGGGGTTTACCGAAAAAGGCTTACCCTGCGCCGTTCGAACAAACGGAGCCGCAGCAGCAAACAACAAAGAGTAGGAAAAATGGTCGGAAAATCGTAACGCAAAACGCTTTCGCGGATCCGTCGATCCCGGGAAGACCCGATCGCAGCCAGCACAAGAAGTTCAAACCGATCTAATATGCCAAATATTTCTCATTGTTTCAGGTTACATCATCCGGGCTGGTGTGCTTTCATCATCGCGGTGGCACAGGTGAGTTATTAGTTCATGTCGAACCGGTGGAGCCCACTTGGAAGTGGACGTTTTATTTTTTTCTACCACCTTAAAAGCGAAACGGTACGGATCGTCGGGGCATCGGTCCGCTCCGTGGATGGACTCCAGCCCGGCGGTCCAGATGCATCGAGCCGTGGCGACGAATGCCGATGAATGGGGCACCAAAGCGAGCTCCAACCGAAACGTAGGGCAAATCATCTTGGAAAGCAAAAGTTACAAAAAATGTACTCAAAAGCTGGGCATCCTTGGCGGAAAAAAACGAGAGCTGTTTTTTGGAAAACATACATTCCCCTTGATAGCTTTAACATTCCACGATTATTTCCTTATTTGGGAAATACAAAATATGTTGTTTAACACGAAAATACAAAGTGTTATGTCAAAGAAAAAGACAAGGAAACATGTAAATTTATAATTCGAGGTAGAGTCTTTTAAATCTTAGTGTCATATTTGTTTGTGAAGTTATATTTTTTGTTTATATGAACAAACAAGGAAGATTGAAGCATTTGTTAAAAATTGCTACTAGGGATATTTAGTTGGTTTAAAATTTGAACATTAGAAATGAAATATCCCCATTTTATGTTTGCGATTTATTTTTATTCCAAAATTTAAATTGCATTTTTATTTGTCTTCTGTAGTTGACTAAACATTTCTTTAGCTAAAGCAAATTCAAGATATAATACTTTAAATAATTCAAATTTTGATGGTGATTGTGTTTGCCATTAATGATGCTAATGTCGGCTCAATTAAATACTCTTTCCCCCCAGACAATTGCCATCCTTCACCTTGCACAGCAAACTTCGGGAATTACCACGGTTTCACCGGTCAGTTTTCAACCGAACAACGCCAGCAGCACACACGGCCTTCCTTCGACGGCCGCCACCGGATCCCTGACCACTGCCAGCCGGCCCGCCCCAGGCTCCAATGGTTCTCCCAACGCCCACCATAACCCTTCATCTACGGTGGCGCCAAAGGTGCAGCGCAAGCGGGGCAGCATCAGCGGCGGAAAGGTAGGTTTGCGGTGGACAAATTCCTCGCGAAGGCAGGCGGAAATTTACCGCGAAACCAAAATTCACTTGTTGCAGAAAAATGTCGTCGTGCAGCAGCCGACCGCCGGCGGTGGACCGCTGGACAGCGCCAACAATTCCCGCGAGGCACTCTCCCACGAGGGCAGCGAACCGGTAAGTCACCGCGAGCGATATACGGCCGCACACAACTGTACTTTGCTCGTGGCCGGGGCTGGCGATAATCTGTGTCACTGGCGTCACGGCCAAGGTGTGCCACCGATTATCGCATTAACCGCGACATAACCGAACGGACGCAAAGGGGAGCACCGGATTTATGACGCGACCGATGCACCTCCGCGCCAGCTTCGTTGATCTACCATGGGGCGTTTTTTGTCTCTATTTCACCCGCCTCGAGACACTTGGTTTCGTGGGCCACAATGGATGGCATATCAATTGCAAACTACGGCAGCCACGAGAAACGGTGCGGAAACCTCATCCCTCGTCCATGTCTTCAACCTTTTCCACCTTCGAAAAGGAAAAGCAGAGCTAGTTCCACTGCATCATCACATGTGAACTAAGGAATCAGCCATTCTCAAACTGGTCATGCTCCGTAAAGTATAATTGAAGATCAAAAACATGTTTGTAGGTTTGAAAACATTTTGTAGGGAAATTGATGTATTTTTGTGTTTAAATTTCATTTCTCTGGTTTCATGGAATCATGGAACCTTTGAAAACTCAAACTTAAACAATTTTAAGGAAACTAAACTTCAAATATTGTAGTTTTTTGACAATAATTTTTAATGTGTTACCGATATTTTAAAACGCAAAACCATTGATTTAATTTAAAACATTAAACCTATCCAAAAATGCTAGGTGTATTGTCCCATAGATTGTTGTTGTTGTTGTTCCTTGTAAAGGAAATTTATAGAAATAATTTTTCACAAATACGTTTACCTCGAAAGATCACCCAATTATGCTGCTTTGAGAAGCTCTGCTGTAACCTAAACTGGAGCGATTGAAAACAAAAGTTAATAATTGCTCCATTTATGCAGCTCCAATCAAGTGGCCCACGGAAGAAAACCCTCCTCACCTTATTACTATCTCACGGTTGATAGTGCCACCGGTTGACCATCGGGCATCCCAAAACCGTAGCGAGAAACAGAAGAAAATTGAAGGAAAAAATACGTTAGCTTACCGGCAAGCCGGCAGAGCGTCAGATCCCGCCAGAAATGTTAAGTCTTCTCTTTAAAAGCCACCGTCGTCGGCGTAGTCGTCGACGTCGTCTTACATAACCAAAACCGCGTCGAGCGAACGATGGGATGCGAACGGAATGTATGCAAAAGCGAATGGCGGCGGGCGCATATTTTGGTTCCGGTCCGGCGGTTTAGTGTGTTTTACTAAGCGCAGACATGCGTCTTCGCGTTGCGTTCCGACGTGTTGTGGGTGGGAAGGACGGCCATTCCCGTTTGCCGACGAAGAAGTGCAGCAGCGGTGTACCGTTGCTGGGTGGTTTATGTTCTACTACTACTACTACTACTAACGCACTCAGTCAGAGCTGAGGACGAACGGGCGGATTGTGCACCAAAAGTCATGCAAAACTAACAAAGAAAAGTACCCGGTTTTTAAAAGCCTTCAGTTGCATCATGTACAAAAATTAGCATCATCACTTGATTGCTCTTTTTTTCATATATGTTTTGCACACAAATTGGTTCGTTAACTTTTGAAACCTTTGTTGACGGTGCGAGTTCAAATGACTCCCTGTACGTCACTGAGTGCAATGCACTCCATTGGAAGCCAGATTTGAGCATTTGAAGAATGGCTCAACATTACGTTAAACATTAAGACATGCGATCGACAGGGGTTTCTATCAAATGGCAAACCAAATGAATTTGAAATAAATACAAGAGTTTAAAAGCAACAAAAAAGTCGAAGGTAATTTTTCCCACCTGAATAGAGAAGCACATTTTATGGTCGTTTGTCTTGCGCTACTTTCGATAGGCATTCGTTAGCTGCGTTAACCAACGATGTTTCCATTTTATCGGCATTTTTTATGTTTGCTTATCTTACATTTTTGGCATTTTTTATGATTCAAATGATATGATAAAGAATTATGGCAGGAATTTATAGCATGCTACTAGCGTGACGTATTTACGGTAGGGGAAATATTTTTTTCGTCAGAGACTATCTCCATCAAAGAAGTTAATTTGTGACATGGACAGTCTTACCACTTACTTTTTCCTTTGAAACATTTTAGTAATAATTTTTGGCTACAAGAGAAACGTATACAAGTTTTGTGCCATTAAGAATACAAGGGAAGTTCATTTAAATAATTATTCAAAAACATCTGTCATTACACACTGTCTTAAGAAACGATGCTCATAACTAACCCGAGTGCTTTTCCGCGTAAATTGGAGGTTAAACAAGACCCATCAACACTGGGGACTGGTAATGAGACTGACCCCCCCGTCAAATGGGCGTATAAAACGATGACCGTCGTGGCAAGGAAACCATCCGTGCATTTCCGCGCGCTCGCGCCACCGGAAACACGACCATCATCATCGCGCTGAGAACTTTGAGTGCGCCAACGTTCTCGCACCCAAAAGGCAACAGAGGCAAGAATTTTCCATTCGCCAGTTTTCCCACCGGACATCGAACACGAGGCGTGTTCAGAATTGGACGTGTAAAGGCCAAGAAAGGCTAATGATTGGCCCGGCTTAAGGCGGCTCGGGGTGGTGAAAACAAACAAAAGAACCCAGCTCCTCTACCAGCGACCAGTGGCACGTGGTTGAGGCACGCCGGTGAGGCAAGATGGCGGGGAGCACGTGACCTCGGACTTCTCTTGCAGCCGAAATGAAGGTTTCGGTGCTATTCTGATTGGAAAGATAAATTTGTGGCCAAGAAAATTGGTCAACACCGGCGCTAGGGTGGGTTGGTGGGATGGGCGGAAGGTTGCTTCCCAGTGCTCGAACGAAAAGAAAAACACCACCGCTGAGATGGAAACGGTTTTAAAGCAACGTAAAACCGGCACGCGCTTGGTTCGGTTGGATTACTTTCGGTTTCGCGCTTCTTCATGCGTGGATGGCGCACTTCGAACGTACATTTCGGTGTCCGAATTGAGGTTCATCTCCTCGGCGGATGAGAAGATGGTTGTAAGGGTTCGACGCCTCACGCATTCGTGAATCTGAAACGTCTGTTTTTCTTATGCTGATCAAAGGAAAAATCGATCAAACAAATAGATCACCGGATGGCACGAAAGCACCCAGCAATTGAGACCTTTTTTCAATGAAGCGAGCCGTCGTTGTTGGGTGAAAATGAGTGAAAAATCGAATTAAATGTGCCATCGATTTCACGCCCTACCGAGCGAACCGTTGCGCGCGGATGTATACATATTTTTTCCTACTGGTTGTAGGTAGCTCAAGGTTTGATGTCGTGGAAAAAGGCAGCCTTTTCCGCCGTAAACGTGAACGTGTGGTTAAAAAAAACAACCCTGATGCAATATCCTTTTAGTCTGTGAAGTCTCGGCGTCGTCGGCGCTTTCGACAGTGGCTCAACTCTAGGGGCAGAGTGCGAAAACTAGGAGCAACGCCTACCGGTCCACCTGCTCAAGCCCCCCGGTAGACGTGGCGACCGTGGACCGAACCGAAAGTTAGTCACGGATGCACTTTGGCTCCACTTCTTTTTCTTCGTCCGTTTCGCGTGCAACCGGCGGCCAAAAGGCGGGTGAGCAATTAATCGAAACGTTGTTGCCGCGATGTTTGCTCGCAGCCTTTTCCGGTCGAGAGCATTCCACCCGACCGCGAGATAGCGATCTTGATTGCAAATGGCGGTGGCTTCTGTCGTTTAGCTAATGACAAGTGCGCCGGTTTGATGGTTGCGCGGGTTTCGTGCGTGGAGACACTAAAAATTTAAAGGAAAAACACATCACCGCAGATGATTGACTAACGTGACCCCCTATCGACCCCCCGACCCCATAGGTGGTGTACGTTTCGGACACGTCCGGCTACATCCCACTGACGGCACTGCAGTCATCGCACCAGCGACTTCCTCCACCACCACCACCACAGCCCTCGGTCTACGGTGGAGACATCGATGCAGCGGCCTGGCGGCCCGATCCTTGGGACCGGGACTACAATCGGCGGTACCGATTCAACAACACGCGTGTGCAACGTAAGTATCGAGCCTAGTTTGGCCAACTGCGCATCATTTCTTCCATTATTTAATATTTAACATGTCCGTTTTTCTTATCATCATCGAGTACAGACATCGAAGCCGAGTGTCAAGATGATTACATGAAGATACGCATTGGATTCAACGGTTCCTTTAATGGACTACTTTACTCCTCTGGTAGGTAGAATAAGGATTCATTCTTAAGCATTCTCTGGGAAGTAAGAATAAATTGATGGAAACACTTCAACTCGCTCTATCTGTTTTGATTATAATTGCTTCCTCATTGAAATATTCTGCAGCTTCACTTCGAAACAATTCGATAATAACTGAATGTTGCCTTTTCTCTAAGCAAACAGTCTGCTCATGCGTTAAGAATGAAAGTGTTAAATTTCAAATATTTTATGCTAAATGAAGCATGAAATGAACTTCTTTTTTTTACAATATTGTGCCAAGTGTTTTTAGATATGAGTTAGGCAAATCAGCACAGCATTAATATTTATTGAACAGAATTCCTGATCAGTATGAAAAGTTAGTAATTTCTATATAGAAAATTTGGTACAATAGTAGAATAGAAATAGAATAGACAGTAAAACATCTTAAATTTAAATAAATTATAGAGCATCGATTTTATATCATAGCATATGACCAAAACCCACGAAAACCGGTGTTGAAGAGAAATATAGAGAGAAGGGCAAATTAAGAGAGAGTATAAAACTTCCTGCTTATATAAAAATAAATTAAGTTAATCTAATCATTTTTTCACGAAAGATTTCTCAAAAAGAAAAATTAGATGGATCAATAGTAAAATTGGTCCTAAAAAGATTATGTTAAGAAGGATGAATGGAAATTTATGTAAATCGTACCATATGAGTCTAGGATCATGGGATCAAGATTTGAGTTAAATGGGGATGGATACACATTTTTAAAAGAGGTTTTAATGTATCGACCTAATTCTTAACAACTTTATTTATTATAAATACAACCATAGCAAAATTTCAAACAAACATAAAAGATGGTCGGTAGGGTTAGGTAACGGACAAGTACTACTATTTGTCCTAACAAACCTCTTAGGATTTTCCTGAAGAATTTCCTTTAATTTCAATGGTTTAAAATACCTATATTGCCCAAAAACGTGCTGGATTTTATTTTCTCTTTTCCAATCTACTCCCATACTCCACCATTCCAGGCTACGCGTACGATCCAGACTGTATGTACATTAACGGTTCCGGTCGCGATTACTACGAGTTCTTCATCCAGCTGAACCGTTGCGGAACACTGGGAAAGAATGCGATCGGCGAGGATAGCCGCAAGAATCCAACGGTACGTACCTACGTGCTCCGTTCCAACCGGAGGAAAATTAAGCCATTTCCCAGGGGAGGATTGGCAAACAAAATTCACGTCATGTGCAATCCTTACTCCAAACGTGAGCGAGTGGGAAATGCAATTCATCTAACGCCACCTCTCTGTGTCTTTCTCTGGTGCGGTTCTTCTCCATTTCGTTGCATTGCGACAGAAAAACTTCATGTGGAACACGGTGACGGTGCAGTACAATCCGCTGATCGAGGAGGAATTCGACGAGCACTTCAAGGTGACTTGCGAGTATGGCTACGACTTCTGGAAAACGGTGACATTTCCCTTTCTTGACGTCGAGTAAGTCGAACAACGAGGGTTGGCCTTACGGAAGTCGATGGGATTGGAGCTGCATTTCCGTTCTTTTTCTTTGCTTTCTTGACGCAGAGTCGCAACGGGAAACCCGGTAGTGTTCACCCTCAGCCCACCGGAGTGCTACATGGAGATCCGGAACGGATACGGAACGAACGGGGCGCGGGTAACGGGACCGGTGCGTGTTGGCGACCCGCTCACGCTGATCATCTACATGCGCAGCAAGTACGACGGCTTCGACATCGTGGTGAACGACTGCTTCGCCCACAACGGGGCCAACAAGAGGATCCAGCTGATCGACGAGTATGGGTATGGTGACAGATTTCCACAGCAACAAACGCTTCGGATCTTCGGATAAATTGAACCAATGCTTCCACAGGTGCCCCGTGGACGATAAGCTGATTTCGCGATTCCGTGGCAGCTGGTCGGACACTGGGGTGTTCGAGACGCAGGTGTACGCGTACATGAAGACGTTCCGCTTCACCGGCTCGCCCGCCCTCTACATCGAGTGCGATGTTCGCATGTGTCACGGACGGTGCCCGGTAGGTGACCTCGGCATTTTTGCCACGAATTTTACCAACTGACCAACTGGTGGTTTTAATTCCACCCTACCCTTTCCTTAGAGTCAACCCTGTCACTGGAGAAACCTGAAGGGCGTCTCGAAGCGTGAGGCCGTTCAACCGGCCGTCAACACGACACTCTCGGACAACATCAGCCTCTTTCAAGCGTTGCGCGTACTGCAGGAGGACGACGAGGAGGCGCGTGCCAAGAAGGAATCGATCACCTCGGCAAGTAAGTCACACGTCCGCCCCTGCCGTGTCCCTGTCGCTCACACATGCCTGTTTAATGCCCTCCCCCCACACGCTTAGAACCTCAACAAGATATGTCGGAGACATGCATGAAAACGTCCGTCCTGTCGGCTCTGCTGGCCACGTGCTGCGTGCTACTTTGCGTGCTCGGTGGATCGCTCCTAGCCGCGTGCGGAAAGCTGCGACACCGCAAGAAGGATGCCGCCTTCTTCGACAACTACGTCGGCCACAAGGCACAGCTGGATTGAAATTTGCCCGGTGGTCGAAAACAGCGCGCTCATTGAAGCAACTAGTGCTTCACGTCGTCGTTCAAAAAACACATTCATAATCGATCGATAAGCTATAGGGTTAAGGTAGGTTTAGTAGTCAGATCAGGAAGGCGTTCTCTAGAGGGCTATTTCGGACTGTCTGGAGTGACTCCAACGGCCGTTCGGTAAAGGATAATGTTGGACGACCTTTCCCCGGACACACATTTCATCGAGTGTAAATAAGCATTTTTTGCGACTCATAGAAACGACACATTTTCATCGCGTATTCTCCATAAAAACGCGTTGTTCGCGTTGTTCCAAGCTGTAAACGGCAATAACTGCTATAATTGAACATCGTACAACGCTATCAGTAACCTAAGAACATCGAATTCATCCGCGCCGGTTGTGCCCTGCTAGTGCTAGAAGCTAGCGTAGATTAATCAAACTGTCGTCTGTGCTACAATAATATTACGCTGTAAATAAACTACACATACATAAATCTAATGAACTGTTTGATTCTGATGTTAATTTTCCCGGTTAACTCCCAACACGTGTGCAACTCTATCAATAAATGAAAGATAGGCCGTGAGACATTTCCTTCGAGGGCTTCTCCACCGACCAGCTAAGCTGGCCACGGTTGATCTTGTGCTGCACCACGTCCTTAGACCGAGCGAGCACGTTCCGTCGCAGGAAGTAGCCCACCGGAAACCGTTGACCTTCGTATGGAAGGACCGCGATCGGTGGATGCCGCCGCACACTGTTCCTGGTGCGGTTCCCGGAACGCTTTTCACGATGCGCCCGTCGATAAGCGGTGAACGGCTTCACGGTGAAGTAGTACAGCATCTCAACCATGCTTAGCACCGAGCCGCCCATGCACAGGCCGAAAATCCCCCCGAAGGTGGCCACCAGCGAGTCCCACGTCATGTACGCGTCACGCTTGTACTTCACGCAGTAGATGTCCTTGAAGTGTATGTTGAGGGTGGCGTACTTGGAGACGTTTCTTCCACCGCTATGTTAGGACGAAGACCATTTGGCGTGCGATGTTAGTGTATAAAATCTCTTGATAGCATTTAGCATACTCACAATTGCGACGACACGAATTCCTTCGAAAGCCTTTGACTCGAGATGGTCTGTACGTTGTAGTTCTAGAATGTAAGCGAATTTTAATTAGCTCAAACAAGATGTCATCCACTTTCAGGAAATGACAAGCTAATGTTTTATTTTACCAGCACAGAACAAGGTGGCATGCACTCACAGTCCATGCCGAACTCGACGTCCGTAAGGTCCGCTTCTGACTGTGAGTCTGGGCGTAGACTGTAAAAATATCCTGTGTTTTACAAAGAAATAATCGTTTGTTGTAAAGCGGTTCTGAGGTTCTAAGCTTCTAGGCATCGGACTCACTTCTAAAGTATCGTAGACAGGCCACATGCTTCAGGGCACACAAATCCTTTTGTCTTGCTTCGGGAATACCTGAAAAGAGATCCTCCAACACTCAATGTAGAAGATCAAAAAGGGAATAACTTTCAGGACCTACTCAGATCGGCATAGTAGAATGGGACGCAGTTGCACAGCTTGAGGATCGTCCGTAGGCGACACTGAGCCAAGCAAACGTTCAGGTTCATCTCAGCATGCGGCTTCTCAGAACTTTCCTCCGGTAGGAAACACTTGCGCATCTCCTCCGATACCTGGCGCATCGTGCTGCTACTCTCGATAGGCAGCGGTATAACGGACATCGCCAAATCCCAGCCCGGCTGAGCCACATACTCAAAGTCCGCATCGGATGGGAAATCCATCGAGTCGTGCACATAGATTTCGGCTCCGTAGAACGACTTTGTCGGTGCCATGTACGTGTCCGGTTCTACATCGATCAGAAGCGACAGTCCTACATGCCGTCCGGCGCCGGACAACCGTTGCGGTCGGTACGGGCCCTGATGCGCACTGTCGGTGGAGTTAGCATTTCTTCGTCCCACCAGCGGGTACATCGCCTGGTCGACGTTGTACGAGCAGCAGAATCCGTTATCGGTTTTCGTCCGATGGATCACCTGCGCGCAGGGAACCTCCGAGCCGAGCCAGTAGCAAACTTTGATCAGCTCCGAGCATGGTTGGCTTAGTTCGAGCAGCAGCGTGTTCGGGTTCCAGCCCATCTGACCCAGAGCCCCCTCGAGCTCGATAAAGCTCAAATTTGTTTGCTCAAAGTTTACCAGACTGGCTTGAGCCACAAGCAGACCGGTCGCGTTGACCTCACTAAAACCGAACTCCTGGACGCTAGAGATAAGATCCAAAGATAGGTAAACGAAATTACGATAAGCGCTTCTGGGAACTCCCACCAAAGGAACCGCCAATTTCCCACATTCCCACCACACACAGTCTTGCTTACAGTCGATCAACGATGACTTTGGCCTTTCGGCTGTCGACCTTGTTGATGTTGCACACCGTCACGCCCGGGAAGTGGATGTTCCAGATCGGATACGTCATCGTTTCGATGGTCGTTATCGTAGGCGTTGTGCGGAACCGGGTCCATGCGATCGCACCCATGACCATCGTAAACCCGATGCTGACCAGGCACACCATCAGCCACATTGCGCGTAACATACGGCCGTTCGGATGCTCCGTCCTTTCACCACCGTAAACGTACCGCAACCCGTGGAGGGATGTATTTTCACAGAAATTTCTAACTATATACCGCACCGTTTCCCGGGCGGCCAACAACGCCTGTGGTATTTTCATAACGCACTTCAATCCCTGTTCTTGGTGGGAAAGCAAACCCGGAAGTGTTGGGTCAGCGTTTCGTGTGCGATCAAAGGTAGTCCATTTTTATACCTCCGCAGCGTAATCGGGGACATTGTTTGTTAATGGATTGTCCATAATTCAAGGCTTAGTAGCTCCGTCACCCCGTGTTTGATGTCGTATGCATTTCTGGGATTGCTAATTCGTCCAACGATGCATCGCGTCGGTTGGTGATGAATGATTAATTATAGTACCAACGAAACATATCGAGTCTGTTCCAACGATGGTGGTTTATGATAGTCCAACGAGTTGCTTTAGATCCTTTAATGCAACGGCCTACGATACCACATCCCCAACGCATGTTTGGATGTTATTCAATTAGCTTATGAGCCGAAAATGGAAGCACAATGGGAACGTCCGAAGCGTCTTTATGCTCACGATAACGCACTTGTCATCGAATTGGGAACTTTTTGGTCTGAACGATGAATATTTAAGCACCTTCCGCCCTATATAAACCGTACCTTAACGCCATGGCTGACCGCATATCCCGTGTAGTAGCATTGACCTACAAAAAGAAATGGCACACTGGCAGACCGTTCTCGGCGCACTTCGGCTGGCGGCGATGACACTCCTGCAGACGTTTTGGGTATTCTGTGAAAACTCGTCGCTTCACGGACTTCGGTACATTGGGAGGAGCAATGCAACCCGGGCCAATTTGTTGCTGCGATTCGTTTGGAGCCTGTTCGCCCTGGTAAGTCTGGCTTTTACGCTGATGCTGGCCAGCTCGGCCTGGGATCAGTTCCGCAGTAACCCGACGCTGACCACCATCGAGACGACGACGTACCCCGTGTCACTGATTCCGTTCCCTTCCGTAACGCTGTGTAACATCAACAAGATACACTCGGCCAAGGCGTTGGAGATGAGTAAGATGTTGTAAGTATGCATCCTACATCCCGGAGTTGATTTCGTTTCAGGTTTTATATATTCATTTCTCCGATAGAATGAACCTTGGAATGGCCGAAAATGACACCATCGATCTGCTAGCGTCCCTTCAACGCCTGAACGATTATCGTCCTGTCGATGAGCGGATTCTTCAATTGGAACGGTTTCTCAACTTCAAGGGATACCGGGTGGAACAGCTTGCCTTCGATCTGGCCCCACCCTGCGAAACGATGGTGGCCTTCTGCTTCTGGCTAATGGAACCGGTACCATGTGGGCAATTGTTTCGTAGGACGAAAATCTTCGCCGGGTACTGCTGCTCGTTTAATGCGGATGGTTTCCTCGAACCGGCCGATATCAGGCGGTCGAACCATGACGCGAAAAGCATCCACGTCAACGGGATCGGTAAGGGTGAAGGGCTGACAGTGGTGGTGGATATCGGTGAAGCGAACTACACGTCATCGGACCGCTTCACCTACGGGGTTGAGGTGTTTATCCATCGATCGTACGATTTCCCGGACTACTCTGATTACACGACCGTCGTCCAGCGGGGCTGGGAAACGGATGTGTCCGTTCTGCCGACGATCGTGTCCGCTAGTCCGTCGTTGCGTAGTGTCCCTATTGAACGGCGAGGATGTGCGTTCAGCGACGAAGGAAACATGTCCACGACTTTACCGTACACTTATAGCAACTGCATGAATGAGTGTGAGCAGCGGTACGTCGCGGAGGTGTGCAAATGCATCCCGTTGTTTAGAGAAATTTTCGAGCTGCAAGTAAAGTTTAAGGTTCCCATTTGTGGATTCCGCGATGTCGGGTGTTTGCTGAAGATGAAGCGTACGTATCATATGATGTGTGGGGGTTTTTGGCTGAAGTAACGTACGATCAATCATTGCGTTTCAGATGGAGTGAGTTTTACCTCAGCGGCGATTGATTCGTCAGCAGCAACCAATTTCAATCGCAGCATCGTCAAATGCCAATGCTATCCAAGTTGTACCACTGAGGTAAGGAGGTCCGTGGAATATCAAGTGTTGCAGTTATAAATAATGCTACTACTGCTATGATATCATCTGAATATCCCTGTAAGATTATAATCAGTTTTCAATTCCCAGCTTAATCAGGTTAACATTATCTCCAATACCATCAACAACCCTAAAAGAAACGCAAACCTGTAAGCATATCTTTTTCAATCTCTGAGTACAAACTAAACACAGCCTTCTTTTCCACCCCAGACCAGAGTTCAACTTTTCCTCCCAGGGACTGTTGCACGTGCACTTCCGATCGACCAACTGTCTGAAGTACCGCCGCGAGCCGTTTGTAACCTGGCAGACGCTGGTAGCGACGTTTGGTGGTATCTTCGGGCTCTGCATGGGCGGTTCGATACTGAGTCTAGTAGAAATGATGTACCACTTTGGGATTACGCCGTTTATAGTGTACCAAGAACTGAAGGAACAGTTGGTGTCGCGTTGCAAAGCCGGCCCTCTGCCAATGGCCCACGTGCCTTTTCCAAGGCGGCCACCAATTGGATACTTTCGACGGAATGAAGTAATCGCCCGGGCTATTACGCAGGATGGTAGCACCCCCAAAGGAATCGATAAAAAGAATTATGCCAATTCACCGAAATGGAGGCAAAGTTATGTGGATGAGCTGAAAATGATCTATTGAGTTGTGTGACTTTTGAAAATTTGATCCAACATTTACAATGACAATTATGTTAAGCTTCTTAGATTATGGAGAATTATCACAAACCCAGTTTATTAATCGAGCCGTTTATGTAAGGAACGGAAAACCGTTAGAACACGTGCTGTGTGCAACCTTCTGTAACCCTTCTGTTCGTATATTGAAACCTTCTGTAAAACCTTCCGACATGATTTATTGTGCCTGTTTCTCAAGCTTCGTATGTGAAGCCTCATAATAACCGTTATTATTCCGGTTATTACATACCCATAACTGAAAAAATGAGGTTAAAATCGCCGGGTGATGTAGATACACAGATAGGAGTTTTCCTTAAAATTGCAATCGAATAGATTTTCTGATACGGGAATCATATGGTGGGTAGCAGTTGATCAATATAAATATGTTTTACATTATGGTTAAACTGTTTTTTGGTACCGAATTCTTCTTCTTCTTCGTCGAGGGTTTACACCATTGAATCCAGCTTCCTGGACGTTCGCAAGCTAATCTGGTGACATAGACCTCTGTTAACGGTAAGGATCGGCTGCTAAGACCATATATCCTTATTACCGAACTGAATTCAAACGTTCATTACGAATGTTTGTTTTAGTTATCAAAAATTCCAAGATGGCGCTATATTTACCTGTCAAATAGCTCCATATGAACCAACCTTTTGAGTAAGCTTGTGTTGGACGGATTATTTCAAACTGTGACCAAGGTTTTTGAAGCTTGTTGATACTCGTTTGGCGCGCTGGAGCTTCGTTCTAGTGGTGGGTAAACCGAATCTCCAAATCCGAATCCCAATCTATAAAAAAAATCACGAGACGATTTAAACCTGTCAGTTTAGGTTATCATGATTGGAAGGACCGAAAACTTACTGTCAGTGTTTTCGTCGCTGTGCTGTACAAAAGGTAAACAACACCTTGGATCAAATGCCGATCTACAAATCGTTTACCCTAATCTGAATCCCCATCAAATCACAACTCGCCTTTTCTACACATTTCCTATGTGAGTTTCACCGATGTATCTTGAAAATCAACTAACGTATGTGTAGGGATCGAGTATAGGGTAAAAGAAAGATAAGGAATAGATCAAGTAAAAAGAAAGAAGAGCGTAACGGAATGATAGTATGGTCAACGGCATGCATATCGGGCAGAATTGCAAACGAGTTTAAATTCAATTCACGCGAAAAGCAGGATGACAGAAAATTCGAATAAGGGGAATTAGCGAGAGAAGTGAGAAAGGAAGAGATGGATTAGGAACACGCGAGCCCCACATGGGCTCGTCAGTCTTGTGGTATGTGTCGCAAAGAGAAGTAAGCGATGGAGGATCGCTTAAAATAAAGATACCAAAAAAACTGTAATAATTGTAGAGGGTGCAGCAGTCGTTTTGGAAAGAAAACAGAAAACGTCGCCCAACAGTCACGACAGTATGGAATCGATGTGCTTCGCATTGGCATTGAAAATCTGACACAGTGATTTTTGGATGCTACTTTGCCTTGAGAATATTATCTATGTAGAGTGATAGTTTTATTGAAAATCCGGTATAAAAAGTATATCAGGTCCTGATCTCAATCTTCGTCACTCCTTGAGCTAAATGTAAAGGCAGAACACCTCGGATAATCGACATTCTACTGTATTTATTCGTTAAAAATAGGTTGATGAATGTTTTTCGAGTTAAATCGTGCAGAAACCTTTATCTATGTCCTATTCATTCTGACCAACGCCCGAGTCTATTAAACTGAAATCCGTCACATTGACGCCCAGCACTGACTACGATCGTAGAAACTCGTTCGAATCGTGTTGTCATTGGTCACTCACTGGCTGTCAAGATTTGCTCACGTCCGTTTAAGTGTGTTCATTCTACCTGTCATTTTGAATATGAACGAAATGATCTCATTTCGCAAATCCGTTCGTTCCCATTTGTATGGGAAGAAATTCACTAGGTTTTAAGCCGCAGCTTCTCAATGAATCCGTACATTTGAGGGCTCTTATAAAAAAAGAGTATTAGTGGGTTTTCTGAGGATACTATTTATATTTATTTACGAATTTATTATCATTTTGTATATTTTGTCGTTCAAAAAAAAAAAAAAAAAAATTATCGAAACGATTACCAACGACTTCATTTGTAAATAAATATCCATCCACTTCATTTAAACTCTTGACCGCCTTATGTATAAGCGATGCGTCAAAGGAAACTTTGAGCATATGAGCTATAAACACACAGATTTCAGTTTTACTGAGTGTTGATCAAATTCGACCCGATCGTAGTCGGAATCGAGTTCCAATCGAGCTAATGAATCCAGCTTCCTGGACCTTCGCAAGCTAACCTGGAGACATAGACCTCTATTGGTTAAGGAACGGCTAACAAGGCCATATGTCCTGATTTTCTGTGATTATTCAGATTTTCTTTGGGCGTCACATTTTGACTGCCACCATGCGGCCAGGAGCACTGCTAACCAACCACGCTAGTGCACAGTTAAAGTGTGGTTGTTCACCCGTCGTTACGAAAGGAATGTTTCCTTCCGTTTGTCAGATCGCACGAATCTGGTGATCCGCTCGGATACTCAAACAGCACGAGATGTGCGTTGGCTAGGATTTATCTGACTTGAGGTACAGCTCAGCGGCTCCACCGTGCGGCCGAGATAACCTTTCTTTTCACTAACTATTTCAGGAAACCGTACACACCAACGGTCCGCTCCGATGTTCATGAATCTGAATCTGAATTACACAACTCTAGTCTTTCAGACAATACTGCTGTCAACTTCAGCTGTCATAGTTGCACCAAGGTTGCTGAAAGCAGGCATTGCTTCGTTCCAGTAACCGTGAGCTGGAGTTTTGGCAACGTATACGATACGACAGGTCCGGCTCCTCCGACTTCCTCCGCAATATTAGACAGTTTACGAAAATGGCTCTCCACGGGTTGACGTGTGGCAACGGCGAGTCCGTCGTCCTGCTGTTGGTGGTGCTAATCGCTACTCTCAGCGCCAATCTGGACGGCGTAAGCGGCAATGCAGGCCTCGTGCACCGGCGATTCGAGTACAAATACTCCTTCAAACCACCGTATCTGGCACAGAAGGATGGCACGGTTCCGTTCTGGGAGTATGGTGGCCGTAAGTATTCGTCGCGGGGACCGTCGGAGTTGATTTCCGACGGCAGTGGCAGATTTTCATGTTCGCGGGAGCGAGATAGCACTAACTGCCGAAGCAAACAGTTACACGTCAGACCATTTTTCGTGGACCGACAACACGGTGACAGGTTGTCCAACGGTGGTCGAATTTACAGGGTCCAGAGAGCCCAATCTGCTGGACATTATAACTGAATAGATTAGAAATGCATCAGCCAAAGCTTAGGAAAATCGTTTGTCCCATTCCCTTTTGGAATTGCTGCAATGGTGACCGGTTTCTGCATGAAACCTGAAACAGTGAAAGTGTCCTTCGTGGACAACAATTAGGAAGCAAGTGATACTTGTCTACCGTTTACAAGTGCAAAGCCGTTTAACTACCTGCTGAGGATACGGGGAATTTTGTAATAATAAAATATTATTGTACTATTTTCAGATGCCATCGCCAGCTCGGAAAATGTGCGCATTGCACCGTCCCTGCGAAGCCAGAAGGGAGCTATTTGGACGAAGCAAAAGACTAACTTTGACTGGTGGGAGGTGGAAATAGTATTCCGAGTATCTGGCCGTGGCCGCGTTGGTGCCGACGGTTTGGTAAGCCAATATAGCATATGGTGTAAATTTTCTACACAACCGCAAATTACTCTAACGTATCTTCTTTCTTACCGACACATCGTAGGCCTTCTGGTACACTGTCGACAAAGGAAGCTACGTCGGGGACGTGTTCGGTTCCTCGGACCGCTGGCAGGGTTTGGGAATTTTCTTCGACTCATTCGACAACGACAACAAGCACAACAACCCGTACATTTCGGCCGTTTTGAACGACGGAACGCGACAATTCGACCATCAAAAGTAAGTCTAACCAGTGATGATGCTTCGACCGGCATTTGCGTGGAAAATGGTCACGTTTGGCCTTAGAGGCGCGTGTGTGCACCTTTCCAAAACCCGCTCTCGTCAGCAATTTTTTTATCGCTGATGAAATGTAAACACGCTGGGATTGTTTACCAGTAGCGAAAGATTTGTGGCCTACTTCGGTAGTGTCGGTGTGGGTTCCTTGCTTTTCTTACACCACAACTTCAATGCCAATTAGATGGTAAGAAACTGTCTGTTACGTGTACGTCGCGCTTTTTTTTTCCTTAAAGAATCTTTTAAAATCTTCGCATGTGTCGAATATTCACTTTTAAGAAGTAAGAATCATGCTTCAACTTTCTTTTCCAGCGATGGTGCGACACAGCTTCTATCTGGTTGTTTGCGTGATTTCCGTAACAAACCATTCCCGACGAGGGCAAAGATTGAGTACTACAACAACATTCTTACCGTACTGTTCCACAACGGTATGACAAACAACGACCAGAACTACGAAATGTGCTTCCGGGCAGAGAATGTGATCCTACCGAAGACGGGCTACTTCGGACTATCAGCAGCCACCGGTGGACTGGCAGACGATCACGACGTATTCCACTTCCTGACCACCTCGCTGCATATCCCCGGTCAGTTCAAGGAAGAGCCGGCACCGGGTGAGGACTCGGCCAAGCTAACGCAAGAGTACCAGGACTACCAGAAGAAGTTGGAGCTTCAGAAGGAAGAGTACCGTAAGGAGCATCCGGACGAGCAGAAGGACGATCTGGACAGTCTGTTCGAGGACTTTAACGAGCGCGAACTGCGCCAGATTTGGGAAGCCCAAACCAACACCTTCGAGCAACTGCGAGTGTTGGGCAGCAAGCTGGACGAGGTGATCGGTCGTCAGGAACGAACGCTTGGTTTGCTGTCCGTATCGGCTCAGGGTGGCGCCGGTGTGCCTCCTCCGCAGGTTGGCGGAGGTGCTGTTTCCGGTAGCTCCATCATGAGACACGAGGTCGATGCGTTGCTACAAAATCAGAACGTAATGGTTCAGACGGTACGGGAAATCCGTTCCATTATCGGTGAGGTGCACGCGCGGACGGACTCTATTCTCACCAATCAGGCGCGGGCTCCCACGGCTCAAGTGCAGGCCGGTGGCTACGATGTGCAAGCGTTGATGAACGAAATGCGTGACGGTATGAACCAGGTCCGGCAAGGCGTGGCAGGAGTGGCACAAAAGTAAGAAATTGCACTGCTTTCGTTTGCGAAACAAGATTAATTAACGTATACTCTATTTGCAGGCTACATTCGCAACCACAGGCGCAAGGCATGACAGGATGCCCTACACAGAGCTGCCTCAGTTTAACGGCATTCCTGGTGGTTATTGCGGTGCAGCTTTTGGTGATGCTAGGTTACAGTATGTACAAGTAAGTATCGAAGAACGCCACACGTGTTTTATTTCCAACCTGTATAAAATGTTCATGTCGTATTTCGTCTTATTGCAGAGATAGTCGAGAGGCTCAGGCGAAGAAGTTTTACTAGATAGCCCAAAACCGACGATTCGGCTGCTCGTCGATCGCTGCGGCAAGGGTGCAGCATTTTGAGCTGATAGTAAAGATCAACCCTCAATCAGCCAAAAAGGCACACAAAACACTCTTTATCGCATCATCAATCTTCCACTCGAAACAGTCGTGTTTTTAATGTTTGGCATTACTTATCATTTTCTTCTTCGTTTCATGCTTAGTATGAAGTTCTTTCAAGCATGGAGGAGAAACGCAAAATATGTAACAAAACCGTGAGCAAACGAAAGCAGCAAGTCGATAGGAACTATCAGTTCATCGCATCCTTTATCCGGACACGACACGACGTGAACAGTTCAGGGAGTCAAAGCACTTTAGTTAGCGCGTCCTTTTTTGTTGTTGTTGTTATATACAACCAATTTTAATGTTGGTTTCAAAAGTACTGAGACGTAAAAGAAGGTAATATATATTTTCCACCTGTGTGCATTTCTTTATCGCTTCCAACATGAAGTATTGCTAAAGTTAACATAAATATTATGGAACCATAGTCAGAAAAGAAACACAATAAACAAAGCAAAACAAATAGACCGTTCCGCCAGTCCATGCCGAAGATCTTGTGGAAACTAGTATAGCAAAAATGAAAGGGTGTAGCTAATTTGTTTAGAAATTTCGTACCGTTTGATTTACTTAAAACAAATACTTTCCGTATGAATAAGAGCATACTTAACGGCCCAATATTATTGTTGTAGCTGTATGTACGATTAGTGTTTGAAGCAAAAAAAATTACAGCATCTTAAGCATCGACCTTCAATGCGAGGTTTTGTTAGGGGACGAGCAATTCGATACACTGCTCGAAAGCCGTGCGCATTCCGTCAGTTTTTGGTCTGTCTGAAATCGAAAGGAAAGCATCCAAATAAATGCGGTTTGTAAAAAATTGAATTTATTAATTATTTACAGAGGTTTTGTTTCTACAATGTTAAGATAATTTTCCCTTTTGGCTGTGTTAGTTCAATTTCAAGCAGTTGGAGCCCAAATTAAAATTCATATGAATGGATCAATTCTCGCAATCCTAAGTGATGTCGTGGATATGATAGTTCTATAAAGAGCAGCGCTTGATTATTATGAATATTTTGCCCTAAATTAAACTCATTAAAAGTTATTTTAAATTATGTTTTGTTAGGAATCGCATGCCCATCACTTTGTTTGCCCCAAAAATGATCAAAATTTTCTTAAGTACAATTTCTGTGAACTTATTCACATACCTTGTTCTTGGTTTTCAAATGAAGGGATGTGCGAGTATGTGGTTTCCTATTGCTAAAGTAGAAACTTTAGTTTATCCTATTATTATTGTACGTAGTGTGAAAATCAAAAAAACAGTTGTACACAACAAGCATACAAGTTTGTTCGATTGCGTACTACTTTTTGCGTACAAGTATTCCATACCATGCTTGCGGCTGATCGTTGGTCGAAGCTTGAAATCATATTCTTTTCGTTCCACAATTTTCCAGAAAAGGGTGCATAAATTAATATACACGAAGGAAAAACGAACGACAAACAGTGGAATTAGTCATTCATGCTCATAAATATAACAATCTGATGACACTTCACTTTGTTTCGAACATAAATTATCCCCAATTAAGTTGACAAAATGAGTTCAACGTCAGGGTATGATTTACTGTGGGAATGGGATTTAGCTATAAAGGCATTTACATTGCATGATGTATCGGGGGCAGAATCAAAACATGTGCCCTTTCATATCTATAATGTATCGATTTTATTGATTTACTTTCAGGGAGTTAGGGAAAAAATGGAATGAGTAAAGGTTGCATCGATGGTTACCAAACCAAATTATCCTCATTAGGTTTTCTCGATTCGGCTCGAAATGAGATGCGCACAGCAAATAAATACGATTCATTAGGCTACGTCCAACCGAGTTCATTGGGATTCAAGGAAACAGATAAGATAGCGCGCAAGAACTATTCTTCGTATAACGATCAACGAGGCGAATAAGGATGCTATTAGCATATGGGCTTTAGCAAGAACATGAATGAAGGCGGAGTAGGATGAGACAATAATAAAATAAAACTAAAACGATTCCGATGTGAACTAAAAAGACGCAATCTAGCGGAGATGAGAGTAACACCGGAGCCAGTTTCCCATCGGTCCGCCATATCGTTCGAGCAATCTCTCCATTCGCCCACCGTCGATGGTGCCAGTGTCGCGATCGTGCCATCGAAAGGATTAAAAATAGCAGTAGATTCTTGAACCACCGGGCTACCGAACCGATCCGGCGCGGATAGGAGGATACGGCGATAATAATACGCGATCGACTTCAAGATGTTGCGATCAAAAATTAACGTGAAACCTATAAAAACAAACTGATACTTTGCTACACCCGGATCGGATGGGAATGGGATGGTTTGAGAAGTTTATGGTTGCCGGATATGGCAGAAATTAGTGAAAAAGTTTTATGGTAGCTAGGTTCCCCTTCTCTATGCTGACCTTTTCGAAGGATTCTACCCCAAAGTCGTGCCGGAAAAGGGACTGGTTATTGTGGAATTTTAACGTTTTGGAAACATGTTTTTAATGCTGTATAATTATTTAAGCTGTGTTAAGTTTTCTTCCGATGATATTTTTTTGTTATATTTTACAGCGTAATTGTGCAAGGCTTTTACAGTAAATTTTTTAAGATATACGTCATGTAACATATTCCCAGCTAGTTGAAGGCCGAGATGAACTTTGCTCTTTGTTCGACGAACGCTGGCCCTTCCATCTTTAATTTTTTAATCTTTATTTTACAGTTTTCTCGCAATCCGCACGTCATAAGCCTCATTCCACTCTACTTGCAGAAAAGGCCAACGAAAAAAAAAAACAATGATTCGCAACGGCTCCCGGGCAGCGTGACTTACACGGTACGACATGTGAAAGAAAGGAATGATGAAAAGCAAAAAAAAAAACACAGAAACTCAATCAACCGCCTCACCACTCCCATGAGGTCACCGCTTTTATCGCTGGCACGACTTTTCACCAGCTCGCCTCCGTGTGTTTCGGTTCGTTTCTGTTCGGATTTTCTTCCCGCAGCTTCGCAATGTCTTAAGATTTCGGGACCTTACCTTCGTACGGCGGACTTTCCAATCAATTACCGGGTGCGTGTCGTTCGAGCAAGTTCAAGTGGGAGGTGTGTACGTGTGTGGGGCCGCTGGGAGGACGCGGAAAACAGTATGCGGGAAATTCGCAAAAGGGCTCCGAGTCTCCAATCGTTTTGGTTGCTCAAACCGTTGCAAATTTCGTACGCCGTACCGATCCATCGGCCGAGCCGGTCAACCAAAACCAGCGGTGGGTTGGGGACGTCCCAAATCGGGCGGTCGAACTGGAGGACTATTTTAATCCCGAACGCAGCGGGACGTGGCGCGCACCGATCGACCGTTTCCGTGTCCGATCGATCGATCATCCGACGGGGGGTGGCTTTGGAAGTGGGAGAGGGCGCGAGGGCGGAGGTTGGAGGCGAGTCCAAAATCCAATTCCCCCCGTGGCCAAAACGATATGATTTATGTCGGCAAGCTCACACACGTACACACGTACCCAAAAGACGTTGCCAAAAGAAAGCTCCCGTTCGATTTCGTAGCGACATTCGACTCCACTTGTCATCTTGGGGCTGGCGAGTGGCCGATCTTGCCCGAAAGCTGAGTTCCAAGCTCGAGGCAACGTATGCCGTACCCAATTCCGCCGTGTGGAGAGGTAGGGGAGGGGGAGCGGGGTGACGAGAAACAACCCGGAGGGCATTAGTCATAGTCCAGTTTTATTCTGCTTCGGGTTTTCTTTGTCCACTCCGCTCCACCCCGGTGACCTCCATTGACCGGCCCGGAGGCCAAAATGGTGGTCTTTGCCGAGGCGCCACAAAACTCGGAGTGGGAATGCACCTCGTGAGGCAGATGAGAAGGAGGGTAGGGGAAGCTTCGGAGGTCACCCATGCCTTCTGCTGGATCGCTTGAAGGGACAGCCCCGATGTTGCCACGATCGAGGGAAACCCTGCGCGGTGGGCCAGGGGGTCATCGGCCACGTTTCGCGCCGTGTTTCGGCCGGCGTGGTGCTTGAGAAATGTTTAATTAAGCAGTAATGGCGAACTATTTATGGCGTTCCGTTCGAAACGCGAGGCGTGGGCTTTGGAAATTAGTATCAATTCGTCCCGAGCTCAGGCCGAGGATGGAAGGTGCGGCTTTCCCTTCGCTCTTCCTTCGCACAACCCGACATACATGTGTGACATGTGGCCCGATGTGGCCCAGCGTTCCGCGGTGGGTGGCTTAATTTTCCACCCGATCTTTTTTTCGCGCAAACCAACGCCCGAGCTGTGCTGATTTACGAGCGAATCCACTTCCTTCCCTCCGCTAGTGCGATGGCGCTTCGTTGACTGAGCTAAGAGAAAGGACGATAATGAAGATCGTCTTGCAAATAACCATCGTGGTGTCCATGTTTGGGAGCGGGATGTAGCGGGGAACGATGGGGCGCTCTTAATGGTCACATTATGCGCTTATCGTTGACATTGATGAGTGCTGCGAACTCATTTGCCTCTTAAAAGCTGTTGCGTTAGAAGGTTTTTAGTTTTAAGGGCTGCATAGAAGATTAATTTCAGCCATTTTGATTGACAGCTAAATCGATAGCCATGTGGGTTGGAAAAGCAATTGGTCGATCGGAGACCTCTAAAGTAGAAGCTGCTCTCAATTGAATTTGATTAAATTATTATAATAATTTTTTAAATGACAGTGAAGAATTCGCTAATAATGTTTTACAGTAAAGAATTATTTAATGAATCCATAATGCACAATTTTTAGTTTAAAGTTATTTAAATGTTTTCTTGTTCAATACAAATATGTTTGTATGTGCAATGTACTGAACATGCTCAACTAAACCGGCTTATTTCAGTCAAAAAATTATACAATGGCCGGCATTAGCAAAAAATAATACATTATATTCAAAACCTTCAACATTGAAAATAGGTTAAGATTAAAATGGGAAAAAGATTTGACATTTTATTAATGCCTTCAGAAGTGTTCTTCCAATTTTAGCCCGTTCATTTGATCATATATGGATTGATGTAACAGAACAAGATGGTCCGCGACAGCCGAGCGGTAGCACCGGTTAGAAAATCGGCCCTGAGCGCCGGGGCTCACCACCTCGACGGCGTGGGTTCGAATCCCAACCGAGACCGGACCCTCCCCTATACGAGAGGACTGAATATCCACGTACAACAGGGAAACAAGTCTCGTAAGCCCTTAATGGGTAGGCATGAACAGGAGGTCGTTAAAGCAAGAAAAAAAAAAATAGAACAAGATAAACTTAGTGATTTACGAATATCATTGTACATGGTTAGAATACAATGGTAATACTGCTATATATAACCCTTTTATGCTCAATTTTACATACTTCTTTATTTTCTAGCCACATTCTGTATCGTTTATATGTATGCACAGTTTTGAAAACAACGAGTTCAAAACCTGAATTTGATAATTTGTTATTCAACGTCCGTTTTACTGTTGACGATCGTAAGCATTCTTGCTGCTATACGTAAAAGTATATTATAATTTTTTAGAAGGTTAACCAGATAACTCAAAGCGAACGTCATTCACATGTAGTGCAAAAATTTAAAAAATAATCATCTTAGCTGTGGAGAAATCATCAACATCAGTATACAATACACAAGTAAAGCAAAGTGGATGCTTCTTGCGTCTTAAAATGTTACAATTGGATGATGAATGTTAAGGAGGAAAAATTCGTTTAAAGCTTTGCCTGCAAGTATGAACAATGTAAACGTTTGTCTTCGGTACAGACAATTTTATAGAGCTTTAAATTATTGCCTTTTTAAACAACGAAATTTTTCTCCTCCTATGTTTTATCACCCAATGTTGGTGCCCTTAAGGAAAACGGACCTCTTCGAGTGCAGAGACGTTTAGCAGCAAATACACCGCCCCATGGTCGTATTGTCTTGTTTATAGTCCTGTTTTTCTGCTCGAAAGCAACGATCAACGAACAAAATGCGTTCGGTCCTGCAGGACGCACCCTATAAACCGTCCGGCTCGTTTTGGCGATTTTGTAGTAATTGCTTGTAAACATCTTCCACAGGAGCGCCGCAAGAACGGGTGGCGATTTTCCGTCCAGTGTTGATCCGGTTTGTGGTGCCGAAGCGGGGTTCATTAGAGTTGCTTTCGGTTGCCATGTGGGGAAAGGATTTACAGAGTACACTCTGTTGCGTTCTGCCCGAAAATGGGATATTCCGTTCGGAAGGCATTCTCAACTGAAGCGCAAAGGAAACGAAAAGACTGCTTGAAGGGAACATGCATGTCGTTCATAATTGGCCGAACGATGGACACATAGGCTTTATGCCTCCATTTACAACCGAACGAAACGAGCGGCAGCGAGAAAGTAAGACACGGCTCGGTTAAGTAATAAACTTTTTTTATGGTGAAAAGAAAAAAAAGCCGAAACCTGTCAGCAGAAACAAATGAGCAAAATGTATCCTTCGGCCCTTGCCGTGGTGTCAGCAAGGAATGTGGTTGTACGTGGCGTAAGGACACGTTCGATGGAAGGGGTTGCGATGAAAATCGGCGCCAGGATGGGTAGTAAAATAATTAACAACAGTCCACGGCGGCTCGAATCGAGAAATGGTCAGCCCGTGATTAGGTGTAATGGAGGGTTGGTGCAAACCGGGACAGGCGATGGAAGACGGCGAACGATGGAGAATGAACGAGCGAAAAGCATCAAGCAGGAACGGTGAAAGGATGTGCTGGGAATCGGGCGATCGTGAGGGTTCACCGCGGTGCCGGTGATAAGACCGTAATTAAAACCTCTTTGCGGTCGTAAATTTTTAATTTTGCAACACCCGTCGTCGGTTGCCCCGGGATTTTGGGAAGCGACGGGGCAAAGCGACGGAATGCGTGGTACATTTTTACATTCCCGACCGGTCGGGCTGGTATTTCTGATATTTTGGTTTTACGGTTTCCAAAACGAAACTACTTTGCGTCAGTGAATTTATGCTGAAAAGCATTCCGCTGCGGTTTACGGAGATCGGTTAACCACGTTTGAGTTCCCTTTCGAGAAGCCAAGCAACCGAAACCGCCAAGCAATCGAAAGACTTGAACGGTGGATAGAACAGGAACCTTTCAAATGGGGGAACTTTATCTTATTTTTCATTCATTTTATGACGACACTTGAACTTTGCGGATAGAGTTTCCATACCTTTTCTATACGTTTTGTTAACATTTTTTACCACAGAAAAAAGGAAAACAACCCCGAGTCGTACCCCGCGAAACGAACTACCATGTCACCAAGTTCTAGGTATTTCTGCAGAACAACAGATAAAAATAGATGCCAAGCCGCACGAAGCAACGTTCGCTAGGGGTAAATATTTCCACCATGTTGGGGCGGAAAATACTTGGCTTTTTGGTTTTATGCTTTAGTTTAAATTTACGATTCCCTGCGTCGTTCGCGTTCCGTCGAGGGCGATCGGTTGTAAATCATTGCTATGCATGGAAATGGATGCTGCGCCACTAGAACAGATTGCATTCCGAGGAAGATTGGTTGCCCCGAAGGGAAACTCTACCCGGGTCACTCTTGGCGACGGTCATGCCAAGGTTTATGCTGATTGACTTTTCCTCGTTATGGTTCTACGCTGCCTATTTCCATTATCTTCAAGAGAAGGATGGAGTATTATTGATGCAGCAAACGTAAAGGAAAAAAATCATTTTACACGTTGACAAAAATGTTTAACAGATGACACTTTGTCTCAATTGTCGAGGATGTTTTGCATGTTAAACGAATTTATGTAAATTGGAGAAAAAGGTGTATAATGGTTAACTTTCTACAATTGACTCATTTTCGTTAAAAACAACACCTATAATATTACATGAACGATTTCCAAGTTGAAAGTAAACACAATATTCTATAGCTTTTTAAATGTACATGTTAATGTCGAGTTAATAGAAATTTTTTATTTATGGTTGGCAATTCTGGTACAACCATCCATTAGTAAAAAAAAAAAAATTACTATTCCTAAAAAATAATGTACTAAATTTCACCCACAACGAACTCTTGCAAGACGTTTGTAAGACCAGGCACATAAAAAAACCCAAAACAAATGAGGAAAAAATGACACCTCACCACCCCATACCGCCACGAGGATCGTCTGCGAGAATCGCCTCCGTCAAGCATGTCTGGTGGCTTTTTTCGATTCACCTTTCCCCGATGTGTAAACACAATGATATGCGAGATGGTGCACAAAAAGGGCCACTGCAGGACTTCCCAGCCAGTCTGGATTCATGATTCAATTCCCCTTCAAACCGGATCTGGAACGAGATTTGGGAAGAAAAAGACGATGCAAATCTGTTTGATTGCCATTCAGTGATGTACCGTTCTGTAAAACCGCAACCTTCAGAGTTTTGTTATATTTTTGTAGTTATTTTACAATTTTAGTATACAAATATTGTCTTTGAAAAAAAAGTATAGTCCATTACATTTACTAAAATTTTCTTCTTATTAAGTTTCTCAATAATATTTTTAATGAAATCAACTGATAACAACAATGGACATTTTTTCAAACACAATCTTCAGTAAGATAAACTTTGATAACCTCAATAGAAAAGTACGCTTCCTTTGGTAAGCTTCCCTTTTTCATGACAAATCCTTATTAAACAAAATAAAACTTAAAGGAACCTTCCAAAGACTCGAATTTGGTACATCACCCCTTTCCTACAACGGTGGAAGGATAATTGAAGCAGAGAAGATATTTGCACAAAAGTCGAACAATCGTGCCACCGAACGTACTTCCCGTTCGTTGCGTAAAAGCGTGTCTTTGCGTTAAAGAGAAAATAGCAAAGCAGAAAACCTAAGGAAGACAGTCGGCAAGCAAGCAGAAAAAAGGTCCAACAACAGGACACACGGTCGGAGTAGAGCCTGCAAGGTATCGCTAGGTACACTTACTCTCCGCTTGGCTGCGTGAAACAAACGACATCAATGATTTTATTGCAAGCGACGAACCCGCCTTAAGCCCACTCCTAGCGGCTCGCCATCTCTTACATGGTGTTCTTTTACTCCCATGCTCATTTTCATGTCCCTGTTAAAAGGGTGACCAATACCCGGTCCACCATGCCCCAAACTACCTCCACCGAAGGACAATATCCTTCGACCGATGAGAGGTGGAATGGATGGAGAATATTATCGGTAGCCTAAGAAAATATCAAAACCCATCGGAGAAGCGACAATCGATTGCGGTTTCACTCTTCAGCGCGGGTTGCGGATGGCTGGAAGGGGAAAATTGTTTCATTAATTTCATTAAGCATATCTATAAATAATTATTGCAACCATTAACCCAGCTGCAGCCGTGCAGAGCTGAAAGCTCCACCACTTGCCTTGGGTCATGCCGGTTAACCTTGACGTGTGCGGCGCAAAGAACGGATCGCGGATTACTTACAAGACGCATTGTCCCCCGGTGTCCTTCATGTCGCCCTCGGGAGATAATCCGGGCTTTCGCTTTCGTTCTCAGCACTGGTTTGTCTATGCGCTTCCCGTAAAAGGAGATTGTTGCTGTTTTTTTGTGCTCTTGCGAATTAAATAAAAGCGATAACTCATCGCTTCGCACAATTGTCGGATGCGGTCGGAAAGTGGGATAAATCTTATCGCCGCCTGCCAAGCACAACCCTTTCATAACCCGTCCTCGAAGGTTGCGCAAAAGGGCAGTTCCCTCCCCCCCCCCCCCCCCCCCCGGCTTCCCCGCTGTTTCTCTCTTTTTTCTGGCTTTCTTTAGTTGTCAACTGGCCTCACCGATCGGAAGATCGGAAGATTGGCTAAGTGGAAGCGCGAAAAAGCGGTGCAGCTTGTGCAAGCCCTTGGTCGGCAGATTTCTTGTGGTCCTTCGGTGGCCTCCTGCTGCACCGTGGAGGGTTTGCTCGTGGTTGCCTCTTGTCGTGCGCACCTTGAGTTGTCAGAGCAACCAATTTATTGAAACGCAAGGCTAGGACTCGCGGGCAAACGCCCCACCCTGGGCCGAATCGCTGTCGCCCGGCATTGCGGGCACCCCTTTTATCTCCGATCGGTCCGGGGCCGAAGAAGGTGAGAAACTTTGTATTTATTTCTTCCGTCGAATGGGCGGGTAGAGGTAGCTAAGGTGGATGCGAAAACACGCGGCAAGGATGAAAAATGTGTTAATATAAATTATACACGTCGGTTGGCTGTTGGCATTCGGGTCGATGGGATGGTTTGCCAGCGCAAAAGGATTACTATTTGTGAACATTTTTCACCGAATGAAAGAAAAGCTGGCCACCGCATCCTTACGTGTTGTTTGCTGCCGACGCAGCTCATTAGAAGGAATATCTGAAAACATTTTGTTACATTTTAGCTTCATAAGTTCCTTCAAAATGAAAGGAGTCGTACTCCGAAAAAGTTTTTAGTTTCCTAGTTTTGTTTTCATAATTTAGAGTAAGGTTAGGATTTACAATAACAGCAGAAGCAGAGACAAAAAGATAATTGAATATACAATTCACAACAAGTATATATATTTCCGATTAAAACTTTGTTTCCCTTATCCGTTTTTTACTGTTTAACTTTGGCCCAAAGAGTTAACCAAGATTCGCCTGTCCGATATCGAGAGTTTCGTTATTTTCTGACCCGACTTGTCCCTTCTCTCGCAGCATCTTCGGGCAAGCCGTTGGGTTATTTTGTTTTTTTTTTTGCCTCAACACGGCAAACAAGACAATCGAGGGAGAAGAGAAAAAAAACAGTACAAAAGATCGAACCGATCGACACGAATTATGTGAAGATGAGGGAAAGAGAGAAAAATGGGGGAAAAAAAAGCACAACACACGGCGCGCCAGTGTAGGGATTTTGTACAATAAATTGACTGACTTTTGAATGTAAAAATATAAAAACAGGTTTTATCAAAAGCACCGGGAGGGCACCGGGAACGAGCTGGAAGAGGGGGAGGGAAAAAAGTTGAAACGACCAGTTTGAGAGAATATTAAGCGTCCCGGTAACATAAGTCAAGAAGATGCTGGTGTGTTGGTGTGGTGGTTTGGGGGAAGGGTAAAAAGCTAGTAAGGGGAAGGCATGGTGGCTGAACACTTACGGCCAGCACCCAGGGAGAATATGGAAAAAGAAGAATCGGTTATAAAACATAACAGAGCGACGAAGAAACACGCAGCATCATAAGCAGCATCCCACCCCAGCTTTGGCAAAGCAATCTGGCAACTTACACAAACACCGACCCAGCCAAACAATAAAGGGTGCAATCTGGCAAAGGCTTACCATGGTCGGGTGGTCCCTACCACCACCCAACGACCCCATCCATGCTCCTCTATCCCCCGAAGAGATCGCCTGCGGGAAGCAAACGCGATGACGATGCTGTGGCAGGATTTTCTTTTCCCCGATCGCTTGGTGGTTGGTTTTTCTTTTCCGTGCCGTTTTTTCTTTGTTCTTTTTCGGTTCCAACACTATCGCCGTCTCCCTTGGCATCCTCCCAGGTTTTCCGCACACCCACTCGCGCCTCAAAAGATCGTGGTGTCCGCCGGACCGTCCTTTCGTTCCTTTACTTCGCAGAGTACACGGTTTTCGGTTCCATCGTTTGGTCAATTTTCTCGTTTGCTGCACAACCACGCAGCGGAGAAGAAAATGATGCAAAGAAAGACAACCGGGAGATGAAATGAAAAACCAAAAAAGTTAATAAAAAGAAAAAAAAAAGCGCACAACAACCAGTGAAGCAGCTTCACCGGGAATATAAAAAGAGAAGAAAATCGGGCACGATCTGCAACCGTGGTAGGGCGGAAAGGGATGTCGGATGGTTGGAAGGAAGGTGGAAAGAGCGGTCGGGGCGATCTTGTTGGACATTCTTTGTCCAGCTCTTCCTTTGCGTCGGACCATCCGGACAAAAGGATGGTGTTGTATCATTATCTTGTGTTTTTTTTTATCTACTTCTTCCTTCGAGGCACAGCATCGTCGTTTCCATCGCCCCTGCCAACCCCGCTTTGCCGAGCTTACCTGCCGGTTCGCAAGGGAGTGTGGAATGGTGTGGATGGTGCAGCATGGGACGGGAGCTCTCCCTTCCTTTGTTCTGTCTTTCAACGTTTCTTTCGCTCTCTCTCTCTCTCGCTCTCTCTTTCTGTCTCGATCTCCTCGGGATGATGTTGATGATGCTATGACAATCGAGATCTACTTCAGCCCCCCTCGAAGCCACGCACACCGAACACACACACATTGGAACAGAACCACGGAAACCCACGCTCGGATGCTGTGCTGGCCGTGCAGAGAACGCTTCAAGTAGGCCCCGGCCGAGCCAAACACGAAGCATTCAAATCATCCAGCATCATCCACTTAGAATTTTCTTCTCCAGCGTTTGGGGTGGGCGCGGGTGGACCGTGGAGCACCGGCGCATGTACCGTCCGCTTGCCGGACGCTAAGTGTGTGTGGCTGTGCGGAGGAAGAACGCTTCAGCGAAGCCGGAGCTTCGAGAAGAAGTGCTGCGACCGGCTTGACGATGCGTTCTTCGCGCGCAGGGAGAACACGTCTTCGGCCACAATTTTATTCGATTGTGTGCTTATATATGCCTACATCAAGCTCAACCCACTCGTTTTCTTTTTATTTTCGTGCTGCCTCACGGGGGGTAAGATAAGGGAACGGGCCGGGGGAAGGATGTTTAAAGGGTGACGTCGAGAGGGTAGCGTGGGTCGTAGGCCAGAACAAGAGCTGGTTTTAGCAAACAGTTTCTGGAAGTGTACGTCCAAGAAAAGTTCGTTGAGACGCTGAGTGGAACTCGGTATAGACTACGAGGCGGGACATTGTTTGAAAAATGTTTGGTGTTTCCATTTTTGGGTGAACACATTACCTTCGTATTGGCCATCGAAACAATTCTCTCGAAATAGGCCAAAGTTAATTAAGATTTAGTTCGTTGCTAGGTTTGAGCGGGTTCATCGCTTGAGAAATTATATGAAGCACACCGACCAAAAAAGCGTTGAAGTCTTTTGTTTGACATAGGTTGCTCAAAGTAGGCTTTCAATAAAACTTTTAGCGATTTGAATTCATATAGTTGTTAAAAATAATCGATTAGGTTAGGTTTCGTTTAAATTTTCAAATTAATAATTATGCTTAAATCATTCGCACAAAATCTCTTTGATAATAAATTGAATAATTATTGCACTGCAAGGAATCGATTTAGTTCCAGGTCAATCAACGATACTATACAGGAATACAACCACAGATTTAGAGTTCGAAGCAGCGAAATATCGTCACTTGCTTCCCGGTACCGAAATTAAAGCCCCTAGTTTCTCATCCGTATTTCCGATGCATAAATCATACCCGCAAAATCAACCCTCCGAACAGGAATGGTATCATTTCAGCAACATTCGGACACGACCGGGTGTCGATAACGCTTCCATGCAGCATCCACCACTGTTGGTCACCACTCGCACTCGACATTCGCCCTCCTGTGCCGCTTTCGCCCTTCGGAGTCATCCGTAGACTTATTCTTCGTGTTTACGTACTCCTGGACGTCTCCTGACTCCAACTCCAATACGCCCTGGGTCTCTTTGTGCGGTCAACGAGTAAACAAACTCCGGTGTGTTTGTGTGTGTGTGTTTGGCGGTTTATTTGTCCTGTTTCAGACTTCCCGGCACTTAACCCTTCCCACAACTTCGTGAAGGTACATGGTAGGCAATGTGTATGGTCGGATTGGAGGGCCACGATCTGCCAGCTTCCACAGCGGAGTTGATGAAGGAGGTGAAGGTGGGTGTGTGTGCCCGGCGCACGGCTTGCTCGAACACGTTTTCTCTCGATGAGGTGGTTTGGAAATTATAATTTTATAAGCCGGCCGGCCGGCCGGTCATTTCTGGTTTCTTTTTCTTTTTTTTCTTATTCTTTTTTGTTTTTGAACTATGGAATCCTGCCACGATGTGTCTGTGTACTGGTCCATGTATGGGTGCATTTTTTAGGAGCTTGCAAGCCGGTTCTTTTGGCTCCAGCAGCTTATCTTTTTTTTTCTTAATTCGACAATTTCACTATAGCGTTGCAATAAAATTCGGCGATCATGTCCTGGTCGATTTTCTTCCCGTTTTGCAGTCCACCGGCCAGCATTGCAATTGTTGGAGCGTTTCTCCGGCGTCGTGCTCAAGAGAAGGACCACGTACGCAACCCACAGGCAGCAGGGGATTGTGTTTTCCGCTTCCCAAAATCAATTTAATGCGCGAGGAGAAGCATATGAAATTAAAATTGGACCAAAATGGAAATTTCATGTTTCGACTTTTTTCGAACCCCAATGCGGGATCCCACTGCCGTTCGATGCGAGCTCTGAACGGTGCGTTCGATTATATTGCGTGGTTGCGAAACGGAAGCAGCTACCGCCGTCCGATCGTATGGATCGCCTCCGTTCGAAGGGGTTCGTCGCTTGCAAGTAAAAAAAAAAGAATAATTCGAATGAACAGCGCACGATCGTCCCTTATAAAACGCAACTAGCAGGCGTTGAATTCGTTAAATTTTTTGGGTGAAAAATGCCAGATATTGCCTCAAATCCCTTTTTGGTACGGTACAAGTTCCCGCGAGGCGCAAGAATTGCAAACAAATACACAAAAGTGGCCCTTTGCGACAGTGTTTTAATCAAAGCACTACAGTTGTCTGAGTTTTGCAGTTTGATTTAATTTTTCAAGTTTTTGTTTTCCTGACGTGGTTTTGTATATGCCTATATTCTGCCTTAACGTAACGAGAACCCAACGTGAAACCGGTATGGAATCAAGTTACCGTGTATATTTCTCGATGCTGGCGTCTCTTTTTTACCGCCTTTCCAGGGTGACCAAAAGTTCTGCTGGAAAGGTTAAGAAAAAAAGGAAAGCAACAAATTAAAACAAAAGTTACAATCTCCAAAACGTCGTACGGCCGTTGTTCGGGCAGCATTCGATTGCCATTCGCTTGCCTGTTGCCAGGCGACTTTCGGAGGATTCGAATCGGATTCAATCTCAAACCCGATCCCACGCTGTCGTGATCGTACTTTTTTCGCCGTTTCGTTGAGCCGAACTCTTTTAAACAAAAAGTAAAAGAAAAACGCGAAACCATCTTCGAACCGGTATCGGAGATTATTTCGGTATGATTACTCGCGGGAAAAAACATTCGAGAAAAACACACCGTAGTAAAGAATCAAATCTCGCTGCAGTTGAGTTCTTGACACTTTCGACAGGGAAGGGTCGGGTGGTGAAGTGGAATGGGTGCGGAGGAAGAAAGTAATGCTATCATGTTTCGCTATCGGCTGCGACGTGCAACGCGTGTTGGGTTTTGACTTTCCGCCATTTTGAAGCGGTTTTTGGAGAAGACGTAGGCCTGGGCGGTGGATAAAAAACCGGTCCCAATCGCCCGTTCCTCCCCGATGCTCCTTTCTGCGTCTCATTAAAAAATCCCCCAACGAACCGGATGCGGCCAGCTAATGTGTGTTATTTATTATGTTTTACTTTTTCCGATAAATGATTTCGGGGCGCGCTTCCCCCCTAGCCGACCCAGAATGTCAACCGACGAACGTCGAATGAGCTGCTAGCCTGGACCAGGCTGTCCAGGAACCGATCCGGGTTGTTCGGAGAAATTGGCGGATCCGAAAGTTGAGCCCCTCAATGATGATTTCCTTTTTTTTGCAAGTTGAACTTTTTACGGATGCTTTTCTTATGAATATGTTTTCATTTCGCCATTCGTCGCATGGAGGCTCTCCTCGCTCGATCCGTGCTCCACCCGGAAGTGTCCATTTGCTTATCTTCGATATCCGGCTGCCCGCGGATCGTGATCGGTCCGGAAATGCCAAAAGAGGTAGATCTCTTTCGATCGATAATTGTGTCAAACGGTTGATATTCGATCCGTTGGTTTTGGGCGGTTTTGTCTAGCTTATGTATTCGTCGGCGAGTTTCCAAGAAGGTACGCCGGAAAAGTGTGTCAGGTGCGCTTTGATGGTGCGGTTGTGATGAAGGAACCTCGTTTAAATAAAATAAAGTTCCAATTAAAATTTCAAATCTTATACTTTACGGGAGATTGTTTGAAAATGTAATTAAAAAGTGTAGAAAACGAGTAGTATCTTAAATTATTTTACAATATTCCATCGAATATGGTGCTAATCGATGCTAAATTTAGAAATATTTTTGTAATTATTAAGCAGTTCTGTTGGATGCATGTATACAGCATCAATTTTCGAAAAATGGCAAAGAAGTAACTATTTTTAAAACTACCTTTCTGGTAGTAATATAGAGCTCAAAATTACATTTCATTGCACAAACTGTCATTTCATTTAAACATTTTTCTAAATCTAAGTTCCAACAAATAGCGTTAATAAATTAATTTGCCGGGTTCGTCGCTTAAAAACATATTCTCATTTCATGGACGATGTACGCTAAAAGGCATTGAAGTCATTTGTTTCGTCTTTTGCCGTCGAATACAGTCACAAATAAGATTTGATTCACGTTGCACGAAAGTTTTACTTTTGTTACATTTGAATTGCATTTAAATTTATACTTTTTCATGCGTTGAAGTTATGAAAATCGTCTTACAGAAAAGCTAACAAGCTCTGCCCTAAAAAGGTAAAGGTTTTTATCGAAAGTAATCCAGAATTGGCCAGAACCTGATTTGTCGTAATCTTTTTATTACAACCCTTGTCGCCACGGTACGAGTTATGGCTTTCATTCAGAACGCACATCAATCCGTGCGACAAGTGACAGCACGAAGAAATGCCTTCGTCCAGGTCACTCCATTCCCGTTCCACTTCGATTCTTTATTCGGCATTAAAAGCTCCTTACAACCGACAAACATTATCAAATCAATCAAACTGAACCAAAACTGAATGGCACGCAACGGGTATTTTAGTCCCGAAAGCGGTTGAATTTTTCCCCTTTTTAAAGATTAGAGTTATAAATATCACTTCGATCGGAGGAAACGATTTTTTTACCATTGCCCGCGGCTCGTCGCCTTTGCGCTACACAATCACACACACACACACGCACACCCTTTGCGCACTCCTTATTTTTATCTCCCGTGTCGCTTCCATTCTGCCCAGCATTCCGGAGAGCATTACGACGAAAAGATCTCAAACGTCATCCGGGTTTGCTCCGGGATGGGCCTCCGGGACGTCCCGTTGATCCACTCAAGACGTCAACTTTAGAACCCTCCTTCACATTCCTTAAGACGCTCGGTTCTTCGCGGTCGCTGCCTTCTCGCCTTCTCGCTCGCCGCCTGCTCTCAATCCTTTAATCCACCTCCCTCCTAGATACCCATCCTGCGCCCTTCGTCTCAACGTGCCCCAGAACGGGGGTGCGCGTCGGAGAAAATAATTGTACACCACTAATGCGGGCGGACATTAATCATTCCTTTGGAAAATAATGGAAGATGAATGCCCGTAAAATCGCTGCTGCTGATTCCACGCGGCGATGGAGCGGAACATATTTCGTTGGCAAAATGATTTAGATTTGATGTTGCATTCGTACCTTTCGGATGGAATTTGTGTTTAAAAATCTAATTTGTTGCCCAAAACAACTTGTAAAAAATGAAATTTGAAGATAAGGCTTTGTTACATTTTAATATTAAAATTAAACACTATTCTTTTTAAAACCAAACAGTTTGATTAAAAAAGACACTGTAACAATTTGTAGTTACCGGTTCGTACTTTTCTGAAATTGAATAAATAGTTCGACCATTTTATACTAAGATATACTAATTACACCTACACTATTAACAAATTCAGTCCCACAATGTAAAGCTTATAGAATTCGGATTTTTTGTACAGCTTGATTATAAAAATGATCAGAGACTAAAAAATCAGGTTGAACAGAACACTTCCTGCGCACAAAGCACGATGTATCCTAAATGTGTTTAGTCGACATGCTGGTCATGCTAGAGTTCAACTCAGCTATGCCCGCAGCTTCTTTAGTTCCATCATTTAGCGATTCGATCGTGTAGAGTTGTTCGACCCTCATCGGGTGACGTTAGACAGACGACCGATTTGCAACATAAGACCGCGAAATGCTCGCAAAACGGATCCTCCGGAAAGCCATCAAAGCTCCCCAGGGGCAACCACCGCAAGACATCTTCGGAGGGCTCGCAGTTCAACTTCATCTGGCCCCTCAGAGCGTCGGAGTCGTTGGACGCTTCTGGGGAGGGAGTGCGTAGGCACAGTTGAGAATTGGAGAGCTCTCGTCATCAAGTGAACAACCGCCCGAGGGGGCCTTCTAGCCGATCGGCGAGTCATGCTTCTCGAGAAACTCACCTCCGAGACAGTGACGGAGTAGGCGCATGTGGGCGTTGATGAAAAGGTTAACGATTTGTTCGTTAGGTGTACGATTATTTTCCTTTATTATCCATCTCCTAGCCCGCCTAGGATGGGAGTTGAGGCTACAGGTTTGCCTGCGGCGATGGCGTTGGCTGTGGCTGTGGATTATAAATAGCTCCGACTGCCAGCGAGTCCCCAGAAGATCTGACTGGTTCGCGTTAGAATCCCGGATCGGGTTGGTGACCGATAGTCAATGTCACAGGCGACGCACACCTTGACCGTGGACCGCTTTGAAATGCGCACGACATAAGAAACAACCATTGGCTTCGCTACGGGATGTGACCGTTGAGGTCCTCGGGTGGTAAGAACTGTTAAAAAAAGATTGCTTACCTTTACGAGCGTCCGTTAAAAGAGCATGTATGCTCATCCAGTGCGTAACTCTGTGCGTATGCGTCACCGGAGGAATCGCAGGAGGAAAAACACTCCCATTTGCAGGCAAAGATTAATCGAGCAACATCTGCGTGCACAAGTACAAATACACAAACGCCGAGGGGCTTTACTGAAGAATGGAGCTAAGCGCAAGAAAACGTAACCGAATGCAGAATGCGGCATTAGAGTTCAACGAGCTGGTGGAAACTGGGTGTTTTATCGTCCGCTTCTTTTAGCCTGTAACCCACTCGGGCTCATGTTCCCTCACGCACTTCTATTTGTTTCACTGCACCGATCGACGGCTCGAGGATTGTATGTAAATTCCGCGCAGCGATCCTTATAAGGGACAGAGCGTCGGCCGCCCGTTTGGCCCCAATTTAGCGCCGAAGGTTCCCAGGGAATGAAGTTGTCCAGTTTGCACGCGTTGTTGGAGTCGCCGTTGGAGCCATATTAATTTTATAGTTGTTATAAAACTGCGCTGCCTTCTTGTCCGTTTACCTTGGCTGTAAAGTTCGTAGACGGGTTCCACTTTAATGTGTCTTTTCTGCAAACTAAAAAAGATTTGAATTGTTTCAAGTTGTTTAACAAAAAGTGTTGTTTTTCGGATTATTTTTTGGTTTAAATTAAGTATTATTAGACATTGTGTTTTATCCGATTAAACTATTTCCATAATCATTGTAATCAATGTAAGTACATTAATATTAATGAAAAGATTGTTAACTATAAACTCTTAACTTTATACTTCATTTTACAATTCCATCTTTAAGGTTTTGTTCCTATTTCAGTTTTGTATAAACATTTAAGTAAACTTACTGTCGTTTACAATTGAGACGAGTTTTTAAAAACATCACAAGTTAGAATAATTGCCAAGAATTTTAAACACGAAATATTTGTTTGGCTACAAAATTTAGTTTTAGAAGAGTTTGTGTAATAATAGTTGTTTTATGGAACTGGAAATAAAAGTTCTTATCAGTTTCACGATTGGAAGATCATAAATAACCTATTGGATGCTTCTTTCGAGCTTATAAATAACCCAACAACTTATCCAATGATATTTTAAAGTACATGAAAGATTTGAGAACTTAACGTCGAAGAACTCATCTTTTCACCATAATTGCAGAACTGGTGCGCATTTGGTCGTTCGATGAAGCGATTACAATGGGTTTAACAAAACATTTAATCCCTCATAAAACCCTGCGCAATGCACTTTACGTGCCGTTCTAGTGTTTGTCAACGGCCCTGCATGCCTCTGTCCACTCGTGCGTGACTAACACTCTTGCTCGAGCGGGATGAAAATGTTCCCCGGAGAAGATAAATAAAATCGTGGACACCGCCCCCGTTCCCGGTGCGTTTATTGGATCGGATCCGCGGGTTGGCGTCTTCCGCCGCAGCGTTGCAGAGGCGCAGCGCGTTGCAGAGGCGTTGCAGTGTGGACATTGCACATCGCCGGAGTAGCAAACGCATTCGCTGGCCGGCCGGGCTGGTGCACATAAATTTCCGCACGACCGTCGTAAATTGCAGCCGTAGTCGATGTTGTTGATTACGATTTAAAACCCCGCTCACGTGATGTCTTGGCCAGTTGGAAATTCCTTCGAATCCCGGCCTTATTCTTTGCCATCCACTGCTTTGCCCTTGTCCCGGGGGCGCTATGGAACGGGTCTCGCTTTTACGAACATCTCTTTCACCGACACTCTAACGCGAGTGTTTGTTTTTCTTTCCGTGCGAATGCTAATTAAATTGTTGACATCTCTTCACGCCAGGTACATTCCACACGCCCGGCAGTACTGCGGACGGTGGAATACCATTTTAACGATCCAACTCCCTAACGATGGGAATGTCCTTTCGGCACCGTTTCCTCTTTTCACACCGCCAAGTGCAGCCGAGATCGAGTTTTCGTACTTTTACAGCCAATTTGTCGGGCAACAGAAAAATCCTGTAATAAAAGCTTCGTTTTAATGATTGTATTCTGCAGACGAGGAGTAAGGTTATATCACGAACCGCACTCAACTTCGGCCGGCATATTACCTTTCGCCTTGAACACGCTCATGCTGAGTTATGAAGATCATAAAGAACGATCGATGCCGTCGGTTTCGTTTAACGAGAGTGTCTCTATTAAATGAATGGGTCGATTGCACGAAAGAAGGCACTTTTATATGAGTTTTAATCTTCACGCCGAACGGTTTGCGTTCGATATGTTTTTGAGCCGTTAATGTAAGGAGCTCGTAAATAGTCGGGCTTGGCCTTCGCCGTAACAATAAAAGTTCATGTAGAAATATTGACTCTTCGGCACACATTATTTTTATCCTCTTAAGACACAAATAACTTATGTTTTATCCATGTTGGTGCTTTTTTTAACGCAAACGAGGACATCTAATCTAGTTAGAAAATCTGCATGACACACAGACCCGCTGTGGAAACTCGTTCCTTGCCACGGGCGTTTGGTTACCAATTAGCATTTTTCTGCGCAGCCATTTTTCAAGTTCTTTTCAATGTTTAAAGGCAATCAGAAAAGAAATGTGGCTTAAAAGCAAACAAATGCAATAAATCACAAACAGTGACAGAAAATGGTGAAATACGACCGAAAGAACTATGGCATGGTTCCATAAATTTTATTCTAGAAACAAGAATCGGCAGTGAAAAATTACTTACCGTTTTCGTTGTGCAACCTTTTGCCAGGCGCCCATCATTCTCATGCATAGTAAATTAAATGAAAAAGAAAAATAAAATGCCCCACCGCACCAGAGGTAGATTTGCTTAAGCCTTGTCGTTTGCATCGAACATATCGGTGGCTGTTTGTTGGTTTAAGACTGTTACCATTTTAATAGCTTCCCCCCTCCCCCAGATTGGCGCCATCTCGTGCACCCCAGCTTCTTGCTGACGCAAACCGTCGCAAGCGCTTTTCACGCTGGTGGCCGCGAACGGAGAGCCGGTGGTCGTTAGTGCAGGCACGATGCCCTGCCCGGGAGCGTGAACTCCGGCGTCTCCGAAGGTCTGCACAACACGCCCCGGACACAGGCCTTGAGTCATGCTCGTAAAGCGGCGTGTCTGTCCTCGCAGCGGGTTTAATTTTTCTATTTTCGGCCTTCCTTCGTCTCGAACGCAGAGGTTTGGTATTCATGTTTTTTCCTGTCCTCCTCTCAAGAACTCCCGCCTCGTACGCATGCACGCACGCACGCACGCACGACCGTCGTCCGTATTACCGTGCTCGTTGACATTCAAAACGACGGAGAACGAGACGCCTACTCGGATCGCCGCCGCCGCCACCGCACGCAGCTAACCGCATTTTATGTGGGGTCTCCGCCATTTTTACGTTCACCGGTCGAAGAAACTCGCCCCCGGGGCGGATGGCCGAGGGGTGGGACGGTTGGCCAGGACCCCAGGGGGGTGGTGTTGGTTGGTGGGCTCATTTCGGACGTTTATCCGATAGCCGCAGTCAGTTAGGGTGTGCTCTTTTTTTATTACACACCGTTTTGGGCCCCTTCTCACCCCTTCGGGATGGTTGGAATTTTCCTTCATCAGAACATTAAAAACCCGTTCTCTAAAGCCTTTCAACAGGTTTGATGTTGTTGTCGTTTTTTTTCTGTCACTAAAACTCTCGCTGCTCTTGTCCGACCGGCTTGATGAATTTGACTATTGGGTGATCTAATAGGGGATCGAATTACGTCAACCTTCTCCGGTTGAAACGTGTCCCCAAGGCAAATTTTTAATGGGAATTATTTGCAGCTCAGAAGATCTTTTGGTGTGTTTTTCATGCAAACGAGATTATGTTTTAACAATCCGTTGAAATGAAAAGAAAATTAAAATGTTATTATAGGATTCACACATTTTAAAGAAACCTATTGAAAGGGTCTGATTTAACGAGGAAAGCTTCTTTAATGAGCTCAACATCCCCGAAAGCATTTGAACATAACTGTTCAAGGGTAAAAATTAAAATAAAGAAAATGTAGTTTTACTTACTAATTGCATTATCGCTCACCAGGCGGCTCCACTGGCCAAATAATCAGCTTACCGGGTATTAAATGTAACATAAAAAAGGTACCCTTTCTTTGCCTGCGAAAAACGTCCACAAACGAGGGTCCATAAATACATCCGATAATCAATATAATTTCTGGTAGTCAAAGTTTAACTGCCTGTCGATATTCGTCGCCCGTTAAACTTTCCGTCGTGCACAGTCGTTTCCGCTTTTTTTCTTTTTTGCTGTTGATGATATTTTAAAACGACAGTTTACGATGCTTTTAAACTCCACACTGCAAACACTCCGCACAACGGCAGCGGAGCACCGAAATTGAACGGAACGAAGAAGCTGGCAGAGGCGTTGTGACAGTTTGGGCTTAATTTTTCGCCATTGCCTTGTGCCACGGTTTTCCGGCCCACCCGCCCGCCGAAAGGTGGATGGGGGTTGGAAGAAAAAAGTTGCTGCGATGTCGCGATGAATCAAACAAGCTTCGTTCATCCGACACAGTGGGTTTTGCTTCAGTACTTTCAGCACTGCAGCTCGGCTCCGGACCCTTCTTCAGAAAGGATATTTTTGTGTTTGTCGAAACCGAAACGCAGCGCCGGAGAAACGATCGCATGACAGGCTTCGGTTGGTGACTTGGCATGCATTATCTGCCCGGGTCTTGTAGTTTTCGCTTGTTCGATCTACACTGCTTTTCCCATGCCGTTTCCTTTTACGTTTTATTTCATTCCAATCAACTCGGAACCCTTCAAGAGCCATTTGTTTTGTTAGTTTGGTTGAGACATTTCGACTTTGAATTTTCATACAGCAAATTCTAGAAATAATTAAAATTCAGATGATAAATAAAGCGATACTTGGTTGGGTTTGAGAAAAATATTGTTTCTAAAACAGTAATATAATAAAAAACAATAATGATAATCTAAACACCTCATAGTACAATATATGAGTCTTAAACATAAACATTATAATTTATCAACATTTCACGGTTGTCGATCGTATGTTATATGCAATGCAAAAGTTTAAAGTAAATTGACCGGTTTGAATTTTGAAAACCTTCCATTAAGCAAATCCTTTGCTCATCGAAGGGTTCGCTGCAACGTTTCTGCCCATTTACGTGACAGCATCCACTGACAGCTCGGAGCCTCGAGAAGTTGGGCCAAAAAATGGTGAGCGCCAAAGATCGGTCATTGATCTCGTGCGCTTCGCCTTTGGCCGCAGTGGTGTGTTGCCTTTTGGCATGTCATTTCCAGTTTCGGGGGGGTTCTCAACTTCTCAGCTCGCCCCCGATCGCATCGGCTCCGATCTTCCCGAACCCCTCCTTTCCGTCGCGTCCCTTTTCCTTTGACCAATTCAAAATAATCACATAACGTTTCGGCCACTTTTTGCCCGTGCGGGATTTTTTTGTTTTATTTTCAACTCGTGTTCGTACGTGTGAGTGTGTGTGCGCGCGTGTGTGTGTGTGTGTGGCGAAATTCTTTCGCGAATCGCTTTTGCGCGACTTCGACTTCCTGGCATCTTTGCCGTCCGTTGGGCTCCGTTTCGTTCGCGGTTTGCGTTTGTCGGTTGCGCAAAAATCAACCGTCGCCGGCCACAGTCCGGTGGAAAAAGGTCAAGTGTGTGCAGAGTCACGCACGCACACCATGGGCACGCAGTCCCGTGGAGCGCAACGACGATTCCCGCGGGCAACAATCAACAACGGCGAGGAGGGATGGGAGAAAAAAGGCAAAAATCGAGGTGAAACCGAAGCCGGCGGACGCGATTTCGGTTGGCGAAAACGTCGACGCCATTATCTTCTCGGGCGTCGCATACCCTGCGCCCCATCACCTGGTCCTTCCTCAGCACCCAATGTGTGTGTGTGTGTGTGTGTGTGTTTTTGTTTCGTGCTCCTTCCGTGATGGCCCGTCCACCCGAATGGGTCATCATTACTCTTCTCAAAGGAAGATGGCAGCTTCTTCGGTCTCCATGGCAACTTCACCGATGGCTTTGCCGCTGAATAAAATCGTGGCATGTCCCCGTTGAGTTCGCAACAATGCGCCAATAGCACAAATGTTTCCCTGGCCTCGCGCTTCGATAGATGGATGGCTCGCTCTTTGGCTGAGTGAAAAAAGGATTTTACCGACAGCAATTCCGGTGGGACATCGACGAAATGGGCGTCGGAGAAACGGAGAAGTTCGCGCAACAATGTTGCAAAATGGAGTGTTCTTGCCGTTGGTCTTTCTTATCCCGACGTCTTCGCTTTCTTCAAGGGGCTTTGGATCCGTCCAGCTCTTAATGGTGTTCAATTTATGTCGAATTGCTTTTCC
The DNA here is from genome assembly GCF_943734705.1 of Anopheles coustani. Taxonomy (NCBI): domain Eukaryota; kingdom Metazoa; phylum Arthropoda; class Insecta; order Diptera; family Culicidae; genus Anopheles; species Anopheles coustani. Next base: position 63,726,775 of record NC_071289.1, on the reverse strand, counting down.
GCAGGGATTGCCGCCAATTGTTGGTGCTTTTCAGTGATTGAAAGCCAGCAGAGTGGGGCAAGGATTGATAAGACACGCAAAGGGAAATAATGGTCCACCTTTTCAAATTGTTCTGTTTGTGGTTTTAAATTTTATTACAAAGGTTTCAAATCAAGATTATTTTATTATAATATAGTTTTGGTGTTCGAGTTAACGATTACAGATTTGTAAACCAATTTTTCACACGCTTAAACATACCCGGAAATTATTTCATATTACAACTGAAATAAATACTGAAGTTTAAACACGAACAAATTAACGATGATGATGATTTTAACTGTTTTACTTCGTTCTCCAAATCGCCAACTACCATCCGGCTTCTCCTAGTCCCAAATTTGTTAGCGGTTTCTACGACTTTGCTCCTTGTCCACCGCTCGTAACAACTTTAATCGTCACTTGAGCACCAAATCAAACAGACGAAATTGTCCATTAACCCGCAAACCAATGAGCCGTGGTCTCGAAACGTACACAAACAAAAACCAAATACAAAAACAAATTCACTCTTCCGTTGAAGCAGAATAACATATGAAACGGGTCGGCCTCCAGACTCGACCGTTGCCAATTTTTTTGCAAACGAATATCTACGAAGGAGGAAAAAGAAACATCTCGAAGGAGAGCAGAGGGTTTTTGTTGACGTTGGGGCTGGAGGGAGGGTGACACACAAGGAGGATCCGATGGATTTGCAAAATGAATAAAGAGATGTGTTTAAATGTTTTGTTCGTTTTGCTTGCTGCTACAATATTGTTGTTGTTTTCGATGACGATGAGCAAATGAGAAATCACAAGCAAAAAGCGCAGGATTTCTGTTAACGAAAAAAAGATAAAAAGATAAGTAAGAGGGAAGAGAAAAATTCCATGCCATTAGATGAATTTACGTCGGCGCAGGGAACGCTCAAACGATAACAGAACGGAAAGGAGCCGAGCAAAGGATCGCCGAATCTCCGGGGCCGGGACCAGGGACGCAGCGACGAGCATGAGTAAGCAGCATCTCGAGACGATCGAGAGTGGCAGAATGCGCAAGAAATGAGCATCATTCATTAAGTGCGGCCCAAATCGGTGCCACCAGTCCATTTGCTAATGCGAACGAGCCGAAGAGCAAACTGGCGCGCACAAACAAACGGCTTCAATTATGGCCACGGGCGGCACAAACAGAGGTAAAGGGGAGGTTGGGATGCATCTTTGGTGGAAGATCGGCGTGGAAGATACTTCAGGACTGATAAATGTATGCTAAGAAAAAGGTAACTCGTGTGGATATAATATAGCCTAATCGGGCCATTTCTTTGAAAGGCCATTAGAATTCTCATATAGCCATGTTTTAAGCAAAGATTTTAGTGCTTTCTCTTGTGTAGAATAACCTAATCCGGATCGATTACTTGTCGTCCGTTTTTTATGTGATAATATGACACTGTCACAAACCTTTATCCATGCCAAAGCGAATAAAAAACAAGAAACGAAGAACAGGAAATCAACACACGAGCGAGCACATGAAAAGCTGCAAATACAGAGTTTAAATTTTAAAAATTCCATGCAAATCGCGCCCCATTTCGCTACGACGTTTCGTTGCCTGTGCGCACGTTGAAGTCTTTCATATCGTTTTCAACGTTTGCACTGCGAGCGCAACATCAAGCGAAAGAATGGGCGAAGAAGCGAATGTGAGGGAGCAAAAAACGAAAAGAAAAACGAACGATGGCGTTCAATTTAATGGGGTGATGGGTGTGTGCATGAATAAAAAATTATCTGCGCACGAAAAATGGTTCCCGTTGCTTCAAGCAGAATTCGCTGGCTTAAGTCTGACATAGTCTGGTTACAGGAAACTTGACACGTCGATACTATCGGTCTCTGGGAGGAGACAGATCCGTGGTTCTAGCGTCTTTTCTCCCGCGGCCAGACCTTTCTTTGGGAAAGCGGATCAAGCGGATAAACCCGTTCGAAAACCCAAGCGGGATGCAAAAGTAATAAACGGCTTTCGGGATCCATCTCACAGGATGGGCACCACGGGTTGGGTGGAGTTTTCCTTCCTATAAGCGTCCCATGCGTGGGAGGAGAGAGGTAAGGTGCGGACGAGGGTAGCACAGGCTGAAAAACCTGTCCAAAAACAATGGGTCGCACCGAGGCAAGGGCGGCCAGCATTCGGTAACAGTTCATTACCCCCAAGCTAACGACGAACGCTGCTTTTCCGATCGAAGATCGAAAGATCGATTGAGAAGATCCAAGGCGGAGGGGGGCGACCCGGGATCGTAGAGGCAGTAAAACCTCGAGCATTTATTTATTTTCTCTCGCCCTCTGTTTTGATCGGATGGGAGCGGCTGGGAAAAGCCACGTCGTCGATTGTGCTCGGCCGATTATGGTAACGACTTTGTCAAAAAAACGAAATCTAAGAAAAAGCTGTCAGAATAGTCCGGTTGGAATTATTATCTTTTTCCTGCGCCCACCACCGCCACCGAAGCGTCCGCGCTAACGATGGCTTTGGGAGACTCCCCCGAGGCCATTCCTTTCGAGATTTCGTGATAGAACCTTCCCTCCGGCAGTCATTAGAGGAAGAATTGATCTGTCCCAATAGGGAGCCGTCACCGAGCGATGGGAGAGTGGTTTCAATCACCGGGAAGAAGAACATTCCGGCCCCGATCACCGAACCTTCGGATGATTGCGGGCGTGCTTGGTGTTTCCGTAATATCCCGTTGACGTTTCTTTGATTTATTACACCCAATAAAGTTTATCTCGCGGATGCGGTGAAATGGGAGACATCGATTAATTTACGTAAATACACCGGGACAACCGTTGGTGCATTGGGTGGAGGAAAAATTGTAGTCTTTGGATTGGAAGCATTAAAACACAATTAATTCTGCTGTAATCATTTAAGGGTCGGCGATGCAATAACGAGCGTTTTATGCGCATCAAAATGCATCATCACAAAATGACAAAAATGTTAAATTATTGAATGTTTGAAGAGAAACACGTGTTGTAGTAGGCTATAACAAGTCACCCCAATGAATTGAATGGCTTAGTAGGCCGCTACCATGAGCAAGATGCCTAATAATAAAGAAACTCTGAGCAAAAGCAGGCAACAAGGTAGGCCTTGATACTTAACTTAATGAAAATTAACTTCATACCCAAATTTTGTAAGTAAAGGAGAACTGAAATTCTTGATTTCAAAAACAAACATTGCTGAAACTGTGGTTAAATTTCTCGATCATATTTTTTAATATTATGAGCCAGTGGTAATCTAAAATATTTGAAATTTGGGACTAGGAAGTTGTTATTTTAATTTTTAACTGTAATATGTGCCGCAAGGCTTTAACAACTAACAAAAGTACACGTTGAAACGTAATGAGCTCGTTAAGACAGGAAACATTTTACTCAGATATTAAACTCTTTTTAAGAACTAAGTATTTGTTCCAAGATACTTGTGATTTCTTACTTATTGCCAAGTTACAAGCTACTTGTTACTTGTTACTTAGTTACCAAGAAACTAACTTCTTACTTATTTGATATTGAAGACAATAACAATTTATCTAATATTTAGCATTTTATTTTAGTAGGAAATTCATTTGAGGCATACATTTATTGCAGCGCTTTAGCAAATTATTTGAGCGGGAGTTTTTCACTTTTGGTTGTATTATTTTATTCGTTCGTTGGTTTGTCCATGAATCATTCAGAATCTTAAAAGCGCCCGTTCTCCGGCATAAAAACAACATATTGCCAAGATAAAGGATACATGACAATCGGGAAAGGAAATTTATTCGCCTGCACGAACATGCAGTGTCTTTCTTGTGTCGGGCAACCGGCACAAAAAAGTGGGAAAAGCGTTTCGGGCTGCCTTTCCAATTCGATGCCGTTGCCGGGCCGAAGGTTACCTGTTATCCTTTCGAGCCCGCCCAATCCGCAACGGTTCGCGGGTTCGTTTATTTTGGGCACATAATGTATGCCCGAGCACTAAAAGGATGTCCATGTTTTGGCGAACCTGCTTGTTATTCTTCCGGCTTCATGTTGTTTCCTTTTTTTGTTGTTGCTGTTCCTTCGCTTGTCCTCCGTGTCCGTGCGTGGCGTGCACTTATGCTGGGATTTTTGGAGATGGTGCCTTTGCCAGCTTTGGTCAAGTGCCCCCCCGGTCCGGCATCCCTGCGCCCCGTGGTATAAATTCGTGTAAACGAAAAATTCGAAAATTGTAAATTTGTGCTGCACATATTTTATCGAGCGACAATCGGTGGAACAGGAAAAATAACAAGGAAAGAAAAACCGTACGAGCATCCCATCGTACCGTGTTCTGGGAAAATGAAGGAAATCGCCGCGATCAACGTTATTTCGCGAAATCGGTCAGGTCAACCGGGTCGTCCCGGGCTACCGCACAGCCAGAGCCAGAGCCAGGGCCAGGGCGTTCGTTGTTCAGATTCTTCTCTTCCATGTTTCTGTCCAACCGATCGTTCGATCGATCGATCGATCGCGAGACGAAAAACTTACACCGGGCAAGGAAAAGGGCGTGTAGTTCTGCTGGTGAGTTTTCTGTTTTCCTCCCTTGGTTGACCTCTGCCTCGCTGCCAAGAGGTACCTTTTGGGGCGGCCAGCTTCATGACCAGTTTTCGAGTGCCGTCCGTGCCGTGAAGCTTCGGCTTCGTCGGTTGCTAAGGAGCCGGAGCCGGTGTTATTTTTGGAACTTTGCAAACGCTTTCGAGCGTCCGAGATGCGGGCCCGTGTTTATGGCTCCGGAGCGTTTATTTTATTTTCCACCCCTGGCCCTTCCATCTTCCCAAGCCTTCCTTCTCTCCCGGTGTTTTGAATGTTGATTTTTTGTTTCTTAAATACTCTCTTCGTCAAACGGATCGTTTCCTCATCGCTTCTTCGGTGGAAAACAGCAAATAGCGTGCGGTGGTAAGGTTCTCTCTTTTTTCTTCTTGGATCGTTACCGAAGTTCCTTTTCCTTCCATAAACATTTACTGCCGTTCGAAAGTCCAACAACGAAAGTCCTTTCGTTCGTGAAAAAAGGAGCACTAGCAGGGAGTCCTGGAAATAAAAGGAGATTATCTGAGGGAGCAACAAAACATCGGTGTTTTATTTATATTATATGGGACTGGCCAGTAAACCGACCGGAATGGCGTGATAAAGTCAAACGATATTAAATTGTGCCTGCTTGATTGTGGGAAAGTTTCTGGATTACTCTGCTGTTAACCCAAGGAACCTACGACTGTGTTTATATTTTTTTAATTCCCTTACTTCACATGCTTTGACTGAAGTCTTTAAACCAGTTCGTTTCCAACTGGACTTTCAATTCAAATTTTCAATTTCTTTGTTTTTATTGCCAGAAAGAAATTAAGAACGGTCGAACTGCTCAGGAAACGCGGCGTATATTATCTCCCAATGTTTCGGGGGAATGGAGAACAAAAATGAATGATTTCCTGCGGCGGAAAGTATTAATATTCGATCACCGATGAATTTGCGGGGAAAACCAGCTTGTGCATAAAAAATACATTTAATTTCTGCCGTCGCTCCAGCGTTCTTCCCTTACTCGGAGTCCAGTTTTTGGGTTTATGTTTTTCGAAAACCGGCTTCTACCCTTTCGCTTGTCGAGATGATGAACTTGTTCTGATCTTTTCACGCCACTTCACCAACCCACTGGCCGCGAGGTGGAGCCAAATTTTCCTCATTTCTAGCCTGCAGCTGGGCAAGCGATCGGAGGGACGAAGCGGATGTCTTTTAGCTGCCCCGAGGGCTATAATGGTTCGGACCGTCGAAACAACCGGTGGACCCACGGAACCTCGGCAGCGAGCCAAACTCGTTCCCCGCAACGGGGTGGATGATAAATTATATAATGAAACTTATGCCGGGCCAGCACGGATCTTCAACTCGTTCAGCATCTTGGTTCGGACAGGGAACGGAACCCTTTACGTTTCGGAACGTCGATCGTCCGGCCCTGACCGTGAAGTGTCCAAGATCGTTCGGGACTCCGGCCGTACGGTTGTGGACCCGGGACGTTGCGGCGTTACGCCACGGTAACGGAATATTCGGGCTCCCTTCGAGCCGGCGCAGGACAAGGCAGTCTTCGGTCGGCGAAGAGTTGAATCGAATTATCATTATTTTGTTCCCTCTTTCGTCTTCCTCCATTTGATATTTTCGTTTAATAATGATTGTTGACGATTAGTATGATTATATTTTTCTCCATTCCCGTACTCGTCCGCCCTGCGTTCTGTTGTAAACTTTACTGCACTCGTTCGAGAAGATCACGAGCTGGTCTTGCCTTCACTTTGGCTGTTCTTTGCACTTGTGTGGAAACCGAAGCTGATCCAAATATAGGCATACACGGAAACGGAATTTCAAAACTTGTAAGGATCTATAACAAGAGTTTGGATTGTATTACGGTTCCAGTAGACAAGTGTATGCCATTATTTATTTCTTGTGCTGTGATATTTCCTTACAAAGGAATAAAAGGAATCACTCTAGAAGTTAGTCATTCCTTTTCAGTTTGAACGCGCAGAAAGCGAAACTTATTGCTTTTTGAAATGAGTATCATTTCTGAGCCATTTATCCTGGGTTCATGGACTGCACCAACGCGAATGTAATACATTTGCCCAGCATGGGCCTTATGCGACACATTTACATCCGCTTTACAACATTCCACGGCTCTCTTCTCCTCTCCGACTTAGAGGTAGGCTTTTAGATGAAAGAATCATTATTTCTTGACCATAGCCAATAAATCCCGCTATCCTTTCATGGCGAAACAGAGACGGACGCAGAGGCTGCCTTTGGTTTGGTTTGAGGTTCGATCCAATTTCCAGGTAGGGCCATGCAAGATGCATTGGATTAATTTACGTCCCGTCTCCTAATGGCCACTGACCATAGAGTGACACTGGAGCGGTACGCAGTTGTGGAATAATTTATGCACACGAACTCTATCCTACGAGTGCAGCGCGACCGTTGCCTAAGAGAAGTCCCAAGAGGTCTTTTTGGTCTAATGGGGACAGTATTACATGAGCCCCGGTTCGCGGACGATGCACGACCATTGCGTGTCAAGTTATGTTTGGCTTGGTGGAACTAAACTCCTTCTTTTCAGCTGACCAACGAACATACCACCAAGGGAGGTAACAGTATGTAGAAAGCCCAGTGATAAATGGTTACAGGCTTGCCTGAGGCGAGCGATCCTCGTGGTAGATCGATCCTCGGCAATCCTAGCGCTATCCAGTCAACCGGATGTACGATGCTCGCACCATTATAGGCCTAATGAAGCAGTTGATCGTGTCATATTTCATTGTAAGTTTTGCACGGTAATACGACCGCTCCTGACGGCGCACTCGAGCATGAATAGAGTTTTCATCTGGAGATACGATTGTGATCATCTTAACGAGCGCTATTATGGCTTTTTTTGAATGCTTGAAAACTGAGCTTTACTGTAACTCTCTGGCGCATAGATTTAAGCCAACAGTGCATTCTTGTGATTTAGCATTAGATTCACTTGAAGTGAAGCAGATATGTGAAAAATAATCGGTTTTGCTACTAAGAAAACATGAACTGAGTGGACTAATTGAAAAGAATAAACACCATAGTAAACTGTCGAGTATCACCAAGTGCTGGCCGACACCGGCAACTTGGATCACGGACATCAGCTTAGAATCCAAGTTTATGGTGCTAGGGTTGGTTGGTGTTAGAATTTGCTTTGTCAAAGTGTACTACAGCGAACCGGATCGGACGAACACTCGAAACCGGTTATTTTGAATGCTGCGGGGGGTGAAACGAAAAAAGATACTGCGATACTGAATGTTATTGAATTCCATTACACTATGTGTGTGTGCGCGCACGCTGTTTTCTTCTCTTTATGCCAATAAGGTGTTTTGCTTACTCGGTTCCAATGGCGCCCGCCAATCGAAAGCCATTAAACCCCGACGAAAAGATTGGCTGTACACAAAAACAACACAAGGATTAATGTTACGGGAAGGACGTTGCAGCGATATACGAACATTGCAAAACATAATCGGCATCTTCTGGGCACCTGGCTCCAATTACCTCGATCAGCTTCGCTATCGAGACCCGGCAAAAGGCGAAGCAAATAAAAACTGCCAAAAACAACTAGCAGAAAAGTAACACAATCACGTAGAGCAGCCTCTGGTAGATACTTTTTCTTTTCTAAGCTCATCTATCGTATACGTGTGCTCGAGAACTGGAAATCTGCCATATGCCGGACGAATACACCGACAACGTTTGAAAAAGTCACGCGTGTATTTGCGAGTTTTCTGCCTCCCAGCAACAAACGTTGTTGGACGCTGAATGGCGCAGAAATAATATATCCTTAGGGGGTGGGGTGGAGGGGGAGGGGGGAAACAAGAACGATTTCGGCCAAACTAATGTCAAAAGTAAAACAAAAATCAAATCTGCCAGCCAAAAGCGCGCCAAACGCAGCGCAATCAAGCGAAAAATGAGCAGCGGCATGGAATGGGGAATGATGGTGGCGAAGCACCTCAAAAACCAGCGCGTTGTCCAAAAACGAGTTTCAAAATTTATGATCCAAGAAAGGCGATCGAGTGTTCGCCCGCAAAGAAACAGGATTTCTAAGCCCCGAAACCACGGTATGCGGTTCATCAGGTTTTTTTTTGGTTGTTTTTTGGTTGTCTACTCCACCTTCCTTTCTCATCGCGTGTTCGGGGCGATGGTGTAGCAAATTTTTGAATCTCCGTGATTCTTCCGCCGTGGTGGTTTCGGCTCGTTCTGCAGCGTGGCTCAAGATCGGAATTTACGGACGGTGAGATTTTCTTCTTCACAGTAGGTTCTGCTTGCTTGGATTTGTTTCCATATGCGAAAATCTGCGTCGATATTGGCCGGTCCGGTTAGATAATAGAACCGCTGGCCTTTCGAGAAATGCAAAATTGTCGAAAATGTCGAACCTAGAGCTGATCAGCACAAAGGACCGGGGTTGTACGATCACACACACGAAAGGGATGACCATTAGAGGATAAAAGGTGATGAAAGGAAGAAACAAACTACCACTTAGCAACGCGTTGGTATGCGTGTGCTAAGTATCGATCAGCAAATAGCCCAGTACTACTCGATCTCGTACGATCACGAATGGCGCGAAGAAGCGCTAAAGCTTCATCATCCCAAAGCAAAAGCAAGTCATGAGGGACGACGAGCATCAGTGCCTGCCTCGATCGGCTCGCGGAGAAGCGCGAACCCACCAACACACGTTGCCGAGCGCACACACAGGTGAGCAATCGGCAGGCACAGGTAGCGTGGCACGTGGAAGGACGGCAATCGGACGGAACGACGGAAAGGAGGGGAGGCACACCGAGGGCAAACCACCGCGTCCACGTTGCTCCGAACGGCCCGGGCCGTTCCAGTTTGAGTCAGTTTGCTTTTGGCCGTGCGAAGGTGCGCAAGTGTGCTGCTGACTCGCTGGCTTTCCGCCGTGGGTCTGCAGCCATCTCAAACCGTGTGCCAGTGTGTCCAGCTGAAGGCAGTAGTGTCAGTTAGTTAGTGTCCGCCAGCTAGCCGCGTTGCAAGGACAGCTTCCACAAGGGGATCCGATCGGGCGTTCGGAAGCGTTGCCAGTGCCTTTTTTCCCTCCATTCCGGTGCCCGATTAGTAGATCCTCGTTCAACTGCGGTGTCAATAAATCGCGCATATAGAGTAAAAGATGATTAAAATCCAGTGTCTTTCAACGTGGAGAGGACCAAGGCAAGACGCCATTGCAATCATGGCGCCAATGTTACAAAATTTAACTTTAAACTGAAGTGAATCATTTCAGCAACACGAACGTTTTATCTCGTTAGGGTTCAGAATTGTTGCCAAATAGGCTAGGAAGTGTCTCCTTTCCTTGCAGTGTCGTTAGTATTTCTTTTCTAGTGCTTTCCGAAGACTTTAGCACCCGTCACGAAAGACCAGGATGTTGTTCCACATTATTTCCCCCGCGAGCTGAAGCGTTCCGTAGCGTTCTAGCATAGGCTTTCTAATTTATCATCTAACCCATCTTGTGGCGAGGGAACGCCGTACGAAGCGATTCATTTACTTTTTCATTCTACACTAGTGAAGAAAAAAGTGTAAATTAGAAGAACAATCTTTCATCGTCCGGCCATTACACCACCGACCGGCCATTTTAGACGCATACCTGCGTGCGTAGGCTGTTTGTGCTTAGAATTAGCACCGTAAGCGCACACACAGACCCACAGACACACACACAAACGCCGCGGGCTACTATTACCACCGCAACGATGGAGGAAGATGGTGCCACTTCTTTGACCAGTAAGTTCACATCCACCTGCTTTTATTTCACTTTAGGTTCGCTTGGTTTTTCCCCCACATTTTCTATTCGGTTTTCCATGCACCCACATTGGACGGGAGGAAAAAGAGGAGATCGTGTAGATCTTTCTAACCCTCAGCGACCCGCAGAACCGTATCGACCGGTTCAGCAAATGAAGGGTTGAAATGAGAATGGAGGAATGAGAAGAGAGCTAAGATAAAACAAAGCACACCTGAAAGTGCTGTGCCTTAACCGGCATTAGATTCGAGCCGAAAAAACATTTAATAGAAAAGTTGAAACATTGAGAAGGGTTTGGAATGCAGAAGAGAAGATGGTCGATGCCTGGAATGGCAAAAAGGAGTTCACTATTTGCATTAGGAAAATGTTAGTGCATCATTAAGGAAGAGAATGGGTTAAAAGCAATGTCGAGAAAGTGATAGCCAACCTCTGAAATTGTTTTCCCAGAGTTTTTCCCGCGAACGTGGATCATCCGACCGTTCAAGCGCGTAGGAAGAGGAGCTTGTTTCTGGCCAAAAACGGCCCGTCGGATTTGGTTTCGGAAGAATGGTCAAAAAGAAACGCACATACAAACACACTCGCACGCCTGAAAGATGAGTGCGGAAGCTGGTAAGAATCGAAAATTATGTTTCTTACCAGAAGAGATTGGCCATCGTCATCGGTAGCAGGTGAGTGGGCTACGACGGCATTGGCTCGATGTTGCAATGTATGTGCTTGTATTTTACTTTTTGCTTCTTTTCGTTCCATAAAATGGAATGCGCGTACATGACGTCCAAAAAGGAAGGAGCCTGGTTAATGGAAAAGCAAAAGCAAGTTCTTTGATGTACCTATAACATCAAACCGGACCATTTTCCGATAAGGCTTTGCGATGTACACGACCAGGGCTGATACGGGCTGTCAGTCACTCGGGGACTATATCAGTCGCCTTCCGACGTCAAAGATGTTCCATTTCTTTTCTGAGTGATAGAGCGGATCGTCAGAAGTTGGGGCGTTCCTAAAATAAAGTACCAGGAGTGTGCTATCTCCACGCGGTACATGATGAGATAGCGCCGAGTTGCTGCACGTCTGAACCAGACGTTTCTCCCACCTGTGACACGTAAGTGAAACGTGGCCGATCGCGTTGTTTCCGGCAGACCTTGGAACAGCGGCACGTTTCGGAAACCATGACTTTGTGCACTTCCGTGCTAGGCCTTTGTGCTCAACGCTCTTAAGCCACGCTGCGGAATCCATGCTTTCATGGCCGAAGGAGATCTCGCATTCATCGACCTTCCCGTAGGCCTGCGGGTAGTGGCATACCACGTTCAGAGGAACGTAACCTTCTTGAAGCACAAGCGGCAGCATCAAGTTACCATTGCCTTGGCTTCACGTCTCGTAACCTACTTCGATTCGAAGTATAATTTGTGGTACGCGCTACAGTAGCTTCCAACCGACCTCAAGGATGTTTGCTTATTCGACATTTAAAAGAAGAAAAAAAAGTCCACCTAGAGATCGATCGAGTAGTCCGCGGTTATGGCTTTTGGTGGCATTTGCGAAACCTCGTTGCGGCGGACACACTTTATTGAACACTTAATTTTTGGTAATTGCCCGTCGAAGTCAGAAATCAGAAGTTGTGGAAGCGGTGGAATGGAGGGAGGCATAATAATCGAACCCGAACCGGCGCACCGGAGGCATCAAGGTCCCGTCCGAGATCAAGTCGTACCGGTACGGCGATCCATCGATCACCACGGAGAGACAAAGAGGGGATAGGTGTCTGCGTGATTACGCGGTTTTGTATTTCATTTCGACTTTTTTTTCCTTTTTCAGTTGAGACAGACAAACCATTGAAGAAGGTTACATGCGTTAGATGCGCGTTGTGTGATTAATGGAAATTGAGGCCTTTCGGTGGTCCTTCGAACTCGTGGTGGGCCACACGAGGGGAGGACTTTGGGACACCGGCCGAAATCAGGTTCAATTCGATTCGGTTTAGTATTCCGATCACTTTTGCCTGCCCGCATGTTGATGTCTTTCTGTTCGAGGGTTTTCACTGGAGTGGACCGATTGAACCGGTGGACAATCGGCATCGAACATCGGTTACGCCAGCCTCGGGCGGCCCTTTGTGGAGGTTTGCGTAATGCAAAATATTAAACAGGAATAAAATCTCAACATATCCCGTCGGACCGGGAGCGCTCATCGGAATGCATAATGTGTTGCGAGGCGCGTTCCGATAGCACATTTCTTTTCATGTGTATGTGCGTGTGTGTCCCGCCCGGTGGACAACTGTGGCCCACCGCACTTCAATGGCCGATGTACCTTTTGGGTTTATTTATTCCCTGCTCGGTTGCGGTTTTCTTGCCGCGGGTTTCGATTACGATTCATTCCGATCGCCCGAGCGAACGAACTCCTTGCTCATTGTCGATGCGAGACGATCCTCCATACATCTTTTATGAGCTGTGTGTGAAACCTGAGCACTCGTGATTCCTGTCGCAATGGGGAAGGATTACCTCAGTGGACACAAACTCTCCATAGTCCCCTGTTTCGCCTTTGCTCCATCGAGAGGAGGTAAGCACTTGGAACACAATCGCCGTGTGTGAAAATTCTGTCTGGTGATCTGAATTCACGGTGCATTCGGTGGTGCATAATGCAGAACGGTATGCAGAATTCTATACACTTCCTCTTCCAATGGCCTGTCTGGCCGGTGTGCTATGCCTCGTTGGCCATTTCCCCAGGCTATACGGATGAAAAATGAGATGAGGTCTGGAAGCAATACACCGTTTACCCCGGTTTCACCTGTACTTGCGCCGGACAAAACGGTCCAGTGTCGGTTTGAATGAGTACAGGTACAGCGAGGTACACAACGGAAGGCCGGGGAAAATGGATTTTTATTCCCAGAAAACACAAAAGTGCAAAAGGATGTTGATTACCGTCGCCCAAAAAGGGGTCCCAGGTCTAGACCGATTCCCGTCCACACACCGCAAGAGAAAAGACGATCCAGATCCAGAAGGGTTCTACAACCAATCCCTGCCGACGTGTTCAGCCAATGAAAAGAACAATCACGCTACGGCCATGAGCTATTTCTGGAGATTCTTAGGATCGTCATATGTTGCGCTGAATCATCTGAACACGAACTTTCCCGCCGGATCGACTTCCTTTATTTTCCCACCGAATGGCAATCAGGACCTCCCGCTGGATGACGGGGGCAGGGTAGGAAGAATAAGAGTGGGATGAAAAATGACCGAAAATTAACTTCGCCCCGTTAGGTAGTGCTATGAAAACGAAAAGAGAAACGATCGTTTCACATTCCAACCAATGTTCTCGCCAACACGAAAGGAAGGAGAATAGACCCTTCGAGCCCGTAAAACTCCTGCCATCCCCGAGCCAAGTGTTTTTCCTTTGCCCTTCGGGTTCACCTTTCGGGATCACCGTGGGGTGTGTCTGGGGTACCTGACTTTAAGGGGTTTCGAGGGTTTTTGATTCCTATCTCGCAACAGTCACAGGGATTCTCGTCTGGGATCGGTGGTTGATTCCTGAAAGAAAAAACTAATTACACCCAGTACCTGCCCTGCTGAGGGATTGGGTTTCTCCAGACCGTGGACTACCTGCGTGCGTCCGATGGCTATCTTCTCAATTCCTTGCACTCTCGGGTTAAGCAGAACTCTACCTAGCCTGATTGTTGTTTTTTTTTTTTTGCAACCTGTGCCTACGCCTCAACTGTACCCCTCCGGATCCACTAATGGACTTTCGCGTCTCCGGTCCGATCTGAGAGTGACTTTTGGGTTTTTCCTCGCCACAGGGATTCGGGAGTGAATGATCCCCGAAGGAGTCAATGTGTTTGATTGATTCATTTCGCTTTTGGGATTTCCAACCATGGGTAGCCGAGTTACAGCTGTTTCCTTTTCCCACTGGAAATTCGGTTGGAAAGCCATACTGATAGCAGGTAGAAGTCCCGAGCAATGATTCTCATATTTCTATTCCTAACAACGATCCTGATCTTCAACGTCATATCCCGTGCTAGTAATTTCTAGCATCCTGTTAAAAGATCAATGTTTATTGTTCGTTGATTCGTAGAGGAGTTGTTTGTGAAAGGTGTGAAATTCGTGCGAATGTCGAGGTAACCCAATTGTGAATCCCAGAAATTGAACCTTTGCAGAGCTCTGGTCAAAAGTGCGCTGTACGTTGTACAGATTTTAGGGTAATTAAGGGTGACGAGATAGAGAGAGAGGGATGACAAAAGTGAATGTGCTAATTACATCTTCTAAGACGATTACCCTCCAGCTAATGGCTAACGGTTTAACGGGGGTTTCGTAGTCGCCGTCTAGACACGAACTCGTGAATGAGTTCGCTGTGAGTAGCGTGATCGATGTCCGTTAAAGCCCAGGCGGCCTTCTGTAGGTGGCTGCAAGAGTCCAATGTCCGCTGAACTTTACCGTGGAGATTGTCCATTGCACCTGGAGTCCTCCTATCTACATCGGAGATGTTGAAATATTGCCATACCACCGTTCGGGTAATGTTCGACATCAGAAGGCGATCATAAATATAGCATGTCGTCGTTGTCTCGGACACGTCTTAGCGACACCACTCGATCCTGCACGAGCTCGCCCACACGGTCCGTTAAGCATTTGTTGCGATTTCACATTTAATTTCTGTGATCTGCATACTTAAGTGTACCCGGTGGGAAGGCGGATGGCGTTGGAGTGTCTCGGTGAAGAAGAACCAGCCACAAAACGCTCGCGGCCGTCGCCATCTGCTCTGACTCTGGGACGTGAGTCCCGCACGATGTAACATTGTGAGTCAATTCCAAGAAGTAGTAAGTTCACTGTCCGTTTTGGCTGGCAATTCTTGACGCCTACGGTATAGTGTACGTATATACCTCAATCTCTCGTGACCATTGCCTTCGCCTGGTGGACTTTAATTAAAGTGTATGGAGAAACACCTAAGATTGCGAGAGGTACCGCGCTTACCGGCATCAGGACACTCTAACGAGAGACCACTCGATCAATCACGCTGTCCCCGTTGTGGCCGTTTTTCAGGCATGGGATTTCCCAATTGGAGTTTCTGCAGATGTAAGATACCATACTTGATTGAAGTGGTTATGGTTCACGCAACAATGATCCTCTAAACAACTTGAGAGATCTTGCTAAAAGGAAATGTTTACTTCGCTAAGTAACGACGCGGAGGGAGTGTGAAACTGGCGTTTTCTTTTCCCTCCCAACACCCCCCTTGTGTGCATGCTGTCCAGATGTGAGAAGTTTCGTTTCCTACATTGCGATCACGTGACGCAAGATGACGAAATCGAACGGCTGAAGATGTCAGAAATCCCCGTTTGGCAACTCGTACGTTTCTCTCCGTTCCCCATCGGCCCTTTCCCCTTCCGGGTGTGTGTGTGATGTGCAAGTGATTCATAAAACATTACCCATCCTCATAGGCTCAATCAATTGACCGCCAGAGTAGGAATGAATTCCGTGTAAACGATGACGACAGACGGTGAATCTTAATTACTTCTAGCCGTCATCGTCTCCGTGGAGTGGTTCCGACCATGCGCTTTTTGTCCACCTGAGTAATCTCACCTGTCGCCTCCACGCCGTTGCTAGGAGTTTTCGTTGTTGTTGTAGCAAGCTTAGAGTTCCCGGTCACGAAGCGTCGAATGAATCGGTTCAGTTCCGGGAGTGGCCGCCAATCGGCCGATATTCCCATACGTTACCCGTACCTTTACGTGTCGACCGGTTACGACCACCAAGGCCAAGGCGGAAAAGTGTGCATGTGGCGTTTGTCCGAATCACAAGGAATTCCGTGTGTGGGTTGTCCCCCCTCGTCTGATCATCGTAAAAGCTCGAGAACCTGTGATCGCGCGCGCCGTGCGTCTTGTGTGCGGCGGCATGTCAATTAAAAAGCCGTCAATCCCTTTTTCCCATACTTGGCCACGTTTGATCACCGGGCCACCGGATGGTCAGTGTATGTGGTGGTGTTTTTCTCTCCTTTCTTAAGACTGTTTCCAGCTTTAACCCCCTCTTCCCCGTCGGTTGGTCCATTTCCATCCATTTGTTTTGTTCTTCCTTTTTATTTACTTCATGGTCCGAGTCCCGGCAACGGCAATTACATTCCATTCCGTGCAAGAAAAGCACACACACGGGTGGAATTTCGTGAGTTGGTTTTTCCCCTTCCCCGCCACCTTTTCCACCGTGGTCTCTTTTTCATTTCGGTGGTTTTTCTTTTTTATTTTCCTACGGCTTCCACGGCACTTCCGGTGGTCTGGTTGGTTGCTTTGAGGAACTTAAAAATAAAACAAAAAAAGGTGACCATCATCTGGTTTTCTCACGCCGTTGGAACGTGTGTTCTTTCACACGTGAACATTCACTCGCGGTTGGATGCTCGAAAAAATGACGCTCTACTGAATGAAAAAAAAAACCAAACCAAAGCAAACGGTTCCTCATAAGCGCGACATTCGTCACGGTCGCTTCGATCGTTCGATTTCTTTACAAAAAAAAAAAAAAATAGGAACATTCCTTACCGGAAAACGTTGCCATGGAATGGAATTGTAAGCCGCTGATCACTGGTGAAAAGCGAATTTAGAGAAACTGACTGCTGGACATGTTTTTTTAACTACACGCAATTTTTTTGCAACTTTAATTCTAAAAAACTGCTTACACTAACCTTGCGTTAAAAGTTTAGTTGATACTAAATCTCTCTTAGTGAACCTAATCTTTCAAAGAAGGCTATAACCATCTATCGAAAAAAAACACGATAAAATAACAGGTATTACTCATGTTTTTATATTCCGTTTACTGTAATACCTTTGAGAGGCCATAGAAACAGTTTTACTCTCGCTTCAGGTACATATCGATGCAAATTATTTATTCCATCGCATATCCCGGATACGAATCAATGCGTTTGTCAACATCAGAATAAAATGCATAGGCATTAAAATGTGTCTTCGCCATTTCCATTACAAGTGTATACTTCCAGTATCTGAGAAATATTACAAGTGACGATTTTTAATTTGCAACTCTAGAGACAAGCAAGGGACAAACGAACAATTTAATTTTTAAAACGAGGCGAGTCTGATTTATTTGTAAGCGACAATGTCCAAGGTCGGTTGATTTAAATAAATTACACACAAGATAAATCAAACACAAAGCAAAGCAAAAGAGCAAATCACGATAAAAAAAAATCGATGTTTGTGCCACATTTGAATAATTCAACTAACATTTTCTTTATCTTGTTTGTAGCGTAGAGATGAAAAAGAAACAGCAATCCCCCCTTAAGCCCTGTGCGCCAACACGTGATTACGAGTGCC
Organism: Anopheles coustani; assembly: GCF_943734705.1. Taxonomy (NCBI): domain Eukaryota; kingdom Metazoa; phylum Arthropoda; class Insecta; order Diptera; family Culicidae; genus Anopheles; species Anopheles coustani. The sequence continues at coordinate 63,709,233 of NC_071289.1, read as the reverse complement.
GTTTTGTTGGAAAGCTGATGATGACGACGATGACGCCGTCGAGCAAGGATGATGCGGATAACTGCACTTGGGATGCACTCATCGAACACAGCACGTGGGCTCACGTTGCGTGGATGCTATCGTTTGTTGCACTCCTTCCCTCATGACATTGAAATTATTATTTCTCTGCTTTAACACCTCGCAATCTGGTCTATTTTAAGCTAAACCTAGTTTTATTTAACCCATCAATTCTCTTCTTCATTTAGACACGTTTCAGGTCGGCCTTCAAACTCCCTAGTGTTTACCCGCAGAACCACACGCACATCCGGCATGAAGGAAGCTTCCCCAAAGGAAAGGGAAGAGGTGTTACTGAGGGCGAGAGACGCGGACGACCAGATGGAGGGCTCGTTTTCGCTTATCAATATAACATTATGTGTTTTTTTTTCTTTTGGTGTCGCTTTGCTCGCCTTTGCTTGGGCTGCGATGTGTTTCGCGTAATCAGCCGATCGGCCGATCTGGCCCGGTCGCGCACTCACAAGCGGCGAAAGAAAAAGTATTGATTAGACAATAAATACATTCACTCACACGCAACCACACACACGGGGTTGATTACAGACCGCAGGTGAGGGAGCGACTGTAGGTGTTGTCGATAGCGGAAGATGATAACGAAACGTGCCGGACGATCCGCGAGATAGCGCGAGTCCGCGAGTGAGCGAACGAACGAAGCGCAACGCCGTCGAAGACTGGCAAAGATGGCCGGCGGCGACGTGTCAATGGAGTCGACCACACACCGGAATAGCATCGATCCGGTGGACCTGGAACCCGGCAGATATTAGCATCGCGTTAGCACTCCCCGCGTTCGCTAGAAGGGGACAGGAACCAATCGGCCAGCAAACGGCAAGCGGAAACTTAACAGCCGGGCTGGTTTCGTTCGCCAAGCATCGACAGTGTGTTGTAGCCGTCACATAAACCGTCGCCTGTTTGAAGTGTCAATATTGAAACAAATTGTAAAAAACGTTCGATATGCGGTGTGTGCGAGTGGCCGCGAACCGGAGCGGGGCTTCGGTGAAGATGACACAGTTTTCATCGCGTTCCGGCGAGGAACCGTCAAACCGACAGATTCTTCATACCTTTCGTCAATGTTCTCTTTGGTTATCTAGCTGTATGAGTGCACTTTAAACGTCATAAAGCTAGCATACCGAAGTTAATAATTGATCGACAGTCAGCGCTTTTGGTTCCGGATCATCGGCTTGAAGTGAATGTGTTTGGTGTTCGTTAGGATGCGGCGGATCAATCCGAAACGGGGGTGTTCAAGAATGACAGCGTTGTATGGTGATAAAAGTGCCTGACTTCAAAGGTGTGTTTTGTGTTGGGCAACATACATTGAACCAAATAAATAGAATAAATAAACGAAAGAAATGTATAAACAAAAACCTCTAGAAAGATGAAAGAATTATTATAAATTGATCAAAGTATATGCGACATGAAAGAAAATTCTGAATGTTTAGGTAAGCATTATTTGATGACACAAGAAACATGTTCCCTTATTTCTTCCAGTTCTTAGTACAAAGTATGGGGAATTGAATTGCACAAACAGAAAGGAGTAAGTTGGTCCAAAAGAACCCTGTACATTTTTGGCATGTGGCGTTAGTTAAGTTCGAGATTACTAAATAATACAAATCCAGCAGACTTGAGGACACTTGAGAAAATGTTATTTTTATTAGTTTAGGCGATAATTTCAAAAGCATTCGAATGAAATGAAAAATCACAGAATCAATAAAGCATTTTTCAAGAACATCGTAAAAGAAACTACATAATAGTTTCTGTGTGCATATGTGTTGCATTTCATCTCTAAGCTGCACAATTAGAGCATAATTTGATGACAAAATACAAAGAATTTGCCAATAAAGCAAATTTAAGTAAACATTACATTGTGTATTAAAAAACACAATGTAGTTTTTTTTTATTCACATTCAATTATCGATATGAGTAAAATATTATGCCTGGCTTATCTGACTTCTCTCTGGAAGTAAAGCCCAGTAAAGCAAAACTTATAGCAATAGCATATATTTTATAATTTTTCCACAAACAAATTTTAAGGTCAAAAAAGGCCATGCCTTCGTTACCAGGAAAACAGTTGCAAGACACATTTGAGGGATTTTTTATTGAACCCAAGGCGAATTCCAACCATTCTGCTTCAGTTCAACCATGTGTGTAGGATTGGTCAATGACTAACACTTTCGCAAAATGAGTTTTCTCCCAGCTTGGAAGCCTCCGTAGCTATTTACTGTATATTCAAAATACAGGGTTTGTTTCAGTTGCATATTTGTGAACACATTTAATTGGAGATACAACATGCTGTAGTGAGACTAGGCCTCTCTACGCAGAGCTTTACAGTGGCCAAAAAGAGGTGTATTATAGATCGGCCGGTTTTGCGGTAGTAGTTACAGGAAAATCTAGTTATAAAGTTTGTAATATTATTTGATTTCCGTTGGATGACGCAGATCTTTTTTTGTGTTGGTAAAATTCGTCCGTTACAAAACCGGATGGCTTGAATTTGAAGGCAGACGACGCAGATCTTTTTTTGAGTTGATAAAATTTGTCCGTTACAAAAACGGATGGCTTGAATTTGAAGGCAAACTTGTGTACAAGTTGATTGTGAACCGGTACAACGAAATATTTCGCCATGCAATGAAAACCGGTTCAAATTTGAAGGTCACACATTCAAATTCAAATTGAATATAGATGGTTAAAAACGTTTTTCCTGATAAAAAATCAGTGGTTTACACTGTTTGACTTTCAATAAATATCAGTACATACATTTTTTAAGGCCAGAACTCATGACATGTTACAAATAATCTCAAAGGAAACACTGCTTAGATCTTCCAGTGATATAGACTTTCGTTTAGGAACAAACTTACTTACTTACTTAGGGACAAAGGGTAGTTTCAATTTGTCCAACCTTGTCTTTACTATTACACGTATTAAACCGATTCCAACGATCGTATTGCTGCTAGTGACGTACCGTAGTTTTATTGCTTGTTATTATTAAAATACAACATTAAACTATAAGAACAGTGGCATTGGCCAAAGTGCGCCGTTTGGCGCAATCGGTGCAAATAATAACGTTTGCAAATAATCGTCCATGATTCGTGATATTTAGGTGTCAAAACTAATTCTTTTTCGGGGGCCTACCGAAACAGGTTTATCGTAAAGTTAGAGAACTTTCTATAATACGTTCATAATACGCTTCTTACATTCTCCCTGGTGAACCTCTTTTTGCTCATTGAGGAGTGAAACGGTTAAGAGTTTAATGCACGCAACAGATATTGCGGTTTCGCAAATCGATACACGTCTACGGTACTATCATCCTGTCGTTACCTTGTCCTTTCTCTGGGCTAGACAAGTCAATTTTTTCCCATGAAACTTTGGCTTAAATGCAACAAACAAATGTGGGCGATGGGGTAAGAAAAAGGTTTAACACGCACACATTCCAACCCCACGTGTTCCCCTCGCGATGTGATTGAAACGGGAGTGAGAACGGTGAACGAAAATGCACTAGATAATGATAACCTACAAATTAACAAACGAACGTATAAAGACGGTTCGCTTCCGCAACGTCTGCGTACGACCGATGGCAGCAACACGTAAACAAGACATAACAGAAAAAATAACAAAACAGAAAAAGTACAGTAAAGTTACATACACACACACACGTACACAGTGTTTGATGTTGTTCTACGGCTAGCGTCCTGCTTCCATCTGGCCCCGTTAAATGATGAAGTTCAAGGGTGCGTCGAAGGGCCTAGCGGCGCACACAAGCTCTCTGTTTCTGCCGGTGACCGGTCCGGCCCAACGTCCGAGTGGTGGGTGTTGGTTGAGGCAATTAATGTTCCTTCATTTGGTGTTTGTCTGTTCCCGTTCGTACCGGAGGACTATCCCGGCTGGGAAGTTGTTGGCCGGTGCGAACGATGGCACACTGCAGATCTGCTGATATCGTTAGGTTATCGAAAGAGGCGGGTGTTCTCGCTTCCAACGCTCTATTCTTGCTGCTGTTGCTGCTGCTGCTTTAGGTAGGCCTGGATGGCGTCTAGATCACGCCGCAACCAGTCCGCATTCAGCCGGATCGTCTCGATCGACTGCGACACGGTCCGCTCGGTTCCGGGGAACTCGTGCTCGCGGAAGAACTGCTCCACCTCGAGTGCCCGCTCCTCGGTGGAAAAGTTCTCCGTCAGGTACTTGATGAGGCGCGCGAGCAGGAACCCACCCTCGTACTGGTTCAGCAGCACCTGCCAGCGCTCGCGGAAGTACTCCCAGGTCATGTCGCGTCCCTTCGGGTTCATCGCCACCGATACGATTACGAACACCGAGTCCTGGGCGCGCACCTCCTCCGACATCGCGAACTCGATCACCTTGCGCAGGATGTCCACGTTACCGATCGAGCCGAGGGCGCGCGAAATGCGATCCTTTTCCTCGTGCAGATCCGTGGCACGGTACAGCCGCAGCATTTCGTTGTACGTCTCGAGGTCGCCGTTCTGTAGGACCGCCTTATAGCACGTGCTGCGCAGATCCGCCGGCAGAACGCTCTTGTTTTGCGCATGCTCTGCGAATCTGTGATGGAAAAGAAAAATGAAGTGGAAAGTGAGTTTGAAGTCCGTAACGGTTCCACCAGTATGCGGCGCGATTGATCACCTTCGCTTCGCTTCGGCCACCGTCTTTGGACAACGGAAAGAAACCAGGCGGCCCAGGACGAGTGAGCGAAGCAGCGTATCCAGATGGCTCTCGTCCGGCTTCACGTCCCAACCGAGCTTTTCGGCGACCGGACGATACAGCCGAACTCCGTACGCATTGAACTCCTCCGCGACAGGTGTGTGCGCTAGTAGGAGCTGCAGTTTCGCCAGACAGTTTGTTATCGACGCCCAAACGGTATAGTTGCTCTCGTTCCGGTACGCTTCGATCACTTTGAGGGCCTAAAAAGAAGCACAAGGAGAAATGAACAATTGGTTTCAGATTCCGATGCTATTTTCAATTGCCGTCATTAAATATGTATGTGTAAAATATGCAAATTCTGTTTGTGGTTATTGTTGAAACAGTTTTCAAAAGTTAATGAAAGTGTGAAAACATGAACTCAAAGTAGATTGTTTCTCTACGACTCTCTATTAGTTAATTCCTATACTCCCTTTTATGTGCAATAGAATAGTTATTATTTAACCCATTTAGCGCTTCGTTTAACTTCAAAATATTTTTCTTAAACAACTTGAACGGATTGTAAAACGAACCGTTAAGGATTACGCTTTTAAGCGCTATAAGGTGTACCTAAATCATTGTAAATTGATAGTCGATCATTCTAGAGTCCGATTTATGAATCTGAATGCATCTTTCAACAAAATCAACGAATTAGAAACGTTAAGCAAAAAATTTATGAATATTTAGGGATTCTATAATATTTAGGAATTTTCTAAAATTCACTTGAAAGAAAAAAACGATCTAACTCTAGTTTGTTCGATTATGATTTTTAAAAGAAGGACTTCAAAATTTCCTATCCTTCCGACATCAACTGAGACTTACATCAACGGTGGAACTCTTGCCAGCTTGCACCAGAGCAAAGAGATCATCGATCAGGCCGAGTCGGTCGAGCGGTGGCAGCGACTGGTCTTTGATGGCGGGCAGGAACTGATCGAGCATGTCGGCCGGATACTGCGTACGATAGTAGCCGATCGTTCCGGGGTTGATCTTGACCCAATCGTCTGGCCCGACACCCTCGACGGTGATGTCAGCCGTGTCCGCCTCGAGCACGGTCGAGACAGCGTTGGCCGACTTCGGCGTGGACACGTTGACCGGGATCATCCAGCGGCACGGTTCGCTCGGTTGGCATCCGTCGGCGCAGAACTTTTCCTGTGCGATCTTCAGCAGCCGCTTGTTGCCGGGCAGATCGGTGGACGAGAGGACGCGCACCACCGGGAAGCCCATCTGCTTGATCCAGGTGGACATAACGGCGCCGACCGGTTTGCTGCTCGCTTCCTGCAGCGCCTGCCACAGGTCCTCGGTGCTCGTGTTGCGGTACTGATGGCGCGTAAGGTACACGTGCATGCCACGCTTGAAGTCCTCATCGCCGATGTAGTGATGCAGCATCCGGATCACACTGGCGCCCTTATTGTAGCTGATCTCGTCGAAGATCTCGTCAATCTCGGACGGGTGCCCGACCGGTACCTCGATCGGGTGCGAGTTGCGCAGGCAGTCGAGCTCGAGCGCGTGTGTGTACATGTCGGTGACGAACTGCGTCCAGATATCGTACCCCGGGAACAGGTGATCCACGCACAGGAACTCCACGAACGAGGCGTAACCCTCGTTCAGCCACAGGTGCGTCCACCACTCCATCGTGACGAGGTTGCCGAACCACTGGTGCGCAATCTCGTGCCCGACGGTCAGCGCGATCGACTGCTTGCGAATGAGCGACGTGTTCTCCGGATCGACCAGCACAAACGTCTCGCGGTACGTGATAAGGCCCCAGTTCTCCATCGCGCCCGCCGAAAAGTCGGAGATCGCGATCAGGTCCATCTTCGGCAACGGGTACGCGATGTTGAAGTAATCCTTGTAGTACGGCAGCACCTTCGTAGCGACGTCCAGCGCAAAGCGACCCTGCTCCTTCTTGCCGACCGGTGTGTACACGCGCACCAGCACCCCGTCCGCGGACTTGTCCTCGACGTAGTCATACTCGCCCACCACCACCGCCACCAGGTACGTGGACATGATGGGCGTGCGGTCGAAGCACAGTACCCGCAGTCCGTCACCGCCGACCGTTTCCTCGCGAACCGGCATGTTTGACAGGGCCACCCGGTCCTTCGGTACCGTGAGCGTTATGTCGAAGGTGGCCTTTAGGGCGGGCTCGTCCCAGCAGGGGAAGCAACGACGCGCATCTGTCGCTTCGAACTGCGTCACACCGGCGTACCGCTCCTCGCCGCTGGCCGTGAAGTATTTGCTCCGGTAGAAGCCCTTCATCTTGTCATTCAACTCGCCCGTGAACTCAACGGCCAGCGAAGCTTCCCCAACGGGCAGTTCAGTGCCGAACACCAGGCAGGCCGTCTCTTGGCCCGCATCGAACTGTATGTCCTGCGAGTCGAGTGTCGTTTCGCCGAACGTTACCGTCGCCTTCAGGATCTTTAGGTCTAGCGCATTCAGCGTGATGCGATCCGTCGGAGCGTTGACCTGCAAAATGGAAAGAAACCAACATTATTGATGTATCTACACTTGTTTAATAGAAAATGAATACAAAGTTAGGCTATCAAAAAAAATTAACGCTTAAAACCTTTTTTTTACACTATGTCCATACACTTATTTTATCAAGGCGTAGTGAAGATACTGCACCTCATATACTTTTTACATATTTTTCTAACATTCTACTGTGTTTGCACAAGCCATTGAAAATTTTGTTTGATTACCGTTCACTATTTATCCATAATAATAGATTAAAATTTTCTGGGCTAAGATGAAAAATTAAACGTCTGAATGTACGCTCCCTTATATCAAATCATTAGAACGTCGTTCAGTGAGCTCGAAACGAGTGATTTAAGCAATCAGGAAACGAACTCGACAAAAATCAAATTATGGCCGTAACATGGCCTCTGATGTGAATGTCTCCAAAAAGGCCACGTACAATGTACATAAACAGGAGCTGGGATGTCAAGCTGTAAAAAAAACGTAAAGTTTGATGGAGTTTCACAATACTTCATTTAGGCTTGAAAAAGCAACTCTCTTCATATTTATGCCAAAAGTTTGCAGAGCTTTCTAATGAAATCCATTTGACTTGTAGCAGTCTCGGGTTGTTCAAAATGACAGAGTGTGCTCTCATCAGTCCAAGGATATTCCGTCAATAAATAGAAAAATTCCTAAAGTTTAGTGAAAAGTGCATATCCAACATTTTACGTTGCCGCCAAACATAATGCTTTTGCACCGGCATTTTCAAGTGCTAATTAGTTAAGCGTTACGCTGAAAGTTGCTCTTGTTCAAAATATACTTTAAATTCGGTTGCAAGTCTTCGATGCAATATGAAATATTGAAACATGAGGACTGTATTTGAGCGGGATACCAACAACATCTTCTGATAAAACCCAAATTAGTAAGCTGTAAAAATGGTTTAGACTTCCATGTAGCTACATTTCTAGCACACACTGTTAAATACCTTTCGCCAAACAGAACTTTTACGAGTACCCAATCGGCCAGGAAACTCGTAGAAAAACATGGAGCGAATGTCTCTCTCCGGTGCGCGCGGTTGTAGACTTTTGCTTTCGTTTCATTCATCGGTTGTTGCTTCTTTACCGATCGTCAGATTCCTTTTCTTGCCTCATTTCTTGCCGTACGTTCGCGTTCAGATTTCCCGTAGTCCGGTTTTGGTAAAGGCCTTTAAATGTACAGTGATTTGTGTCTTGTTTTTCTCCTTCCTTGCATTCGCGAAACACGGATCGCGTGTACCTTCCTCGGTACGCGGACACTGGGCGGAGTGGTCTAACCTTTAGCGAGTTAATGGACGATCCGCGGCGCGCTTCGAAACGGATCGAATTCCGATGGGAAGGCACAGTCAGTCAGTCAGTCAGTCAGCCACAAAGCGCGCAAAGATGACCGCTATATGACGGGCGAATTCGGTTAAAAAGCCCTCCCAAAAACCTGTTTTGAGGACCTTTTTATTCGGTACGATCGACAACCTGTCCTTATGTCGTGTATTGTATGATCTTATTAACTGATTCTGCACTTATTCTCAGTCGTCGTCGATTCGGGTTTGGGTGCTGAACATTATTTCACGAACTTTAAAATATCTCATACGATGCAAAGATGTTATTCGCTTCGATCACTTCATTCAACCATTTTGAAAGTCAACAGGATTCCAAGGGAGCATGACTTTGAACATTCAACAAAATCGCCTTTGTATGAAACATTTATCAATCATGTAAAAACAATAATGTTTCTTTTATTTCATATAGGTAATTTCTTATCATTTTTACCCAAAAGCAATCAAAAATTAATTTAAATTAAAGAGTTTTAATTTTTACCCACATATTGTTCATTAAGGTACCCTGAATTAACTGCTTCATCATTTAGATTCGTAAGGGATATTCCACCAAACTTTGGATAGGAGATAAGATAACTGTTTTTCGCCGTTGTTGCTGCGACATCGGTGTCCAAAAATTGTAGCATTTCTATGCTAAAAAGGCGCGATTTGAATTTCTTTTCTTTCAAGAGGATGACCTTAACCAAACGAAGTGTGCTTGGTATTCATTGCAGAACCGAGTGGATATGGACCTTAAAAAATAAAAAAATAAATAAAACGCGCTAATTTTCTCACGCTCGATGCAAACTTTGAACAGGAAGTGGAGGATTTTTGTCGGTTGTTTATGACCACCAGCGGCAGGGCACAAAAAAAATAGAAAACAGAAAAAGGGGTTTTCAAAAACCTTGGGTATGGATTTCGATGCGAAAGCATTTTTAAACGAAACGTGGCGAGGAGATTTTTTCTGTCCCATTCCATTTGTGTTTTGCTTTCATTTGCCCCCATTCAAAGTCATTCCGTACTGACCGAGGACTTCATCGGCAAAGGGATTGTGAAAGTGAAAGAACTATTAACCGCTGTTTAAACTTGCCTGGAATTCCCGGTGGCGGGAACGGGAAAAAGTAGCCCAGATTCGACAAAATATCCAGCGGGAACGAGCTTATTCGTCCGATCTGTCAAAGTGAAGCTTTGTTTACGTTTTAGTTTGTTTACGTGATCTAAATTGGCGGCAGGTAAAAGTGGAATTGTGAGTCATTATCAAATATAAAGTTTATGAATGGTGTTGTTGAGTTCCTCCTCCAAAATTTTGCGTCGAAGACTACTCGCATTTTGGTTTCTCTCCAACAACTTCGGCCGCATCCATATACGTTGCCCATACCGACGTTGTTGTAGCAAGCGAATGAAACTTTTCATGAAACGTTTCAATTAAGCAAATGCGTCCGTTCCCGCCGGGTCGTAGTTTCGCGTTTTTTAAACATAGCGGGAACGAAATCCGTTTTTTTCATATGGAGTTTCCCGTCGTCCAGCGGGATTCCCGCTGGACGGCGGGAATATTCGTGCGAATACCGCTGTGTCTAGCCGTCGCTTTAGAAAGAGCGGCCTACAAAAAGGTAAGTAAGCTTTCTTTCCGTGCGTGCTCTCGGGAGGTAAACTTTACAAGAAAATGCTTCCTGGGGGCGCAGCGCGATTTCGATCGCAACTTCCAACGGGAACACCTCCTCCACTTTCACGAAGACATTTGCTCGGAGTTGAGGGAAAATCATATTCAACCTTTCTCTCCGCATCGAGACTGCAATGGAAGGTATTTTTCTTATTGAGCAGAAAGATTGGTCGGCGACGGCAAAGAAGGGAAAATACTCTCGCTTGCCTATGAAATTGATCATTATCGATCGTGTTTGATCTTCGGCGTTACCGGAGGGCACTGCATTTCCTGATGCAACCTTCATAGGAACCAGGAAGAAACCACCCCCACGTCGTGACCAAATCGTGGTGAAAGTTTACCTAATTTGTTCGAAATAAAGTTTATGTAGTTTTAATGTTTGTACTATGTTAAACAACGAAACGTTTAGAGAAGTGAAGAACACTTTCGTGTTGTGTTCAGTTCCATTGGTAGCTCATTAGTATTCCTCATTTACAAAATGAGGTAAAATATCGTCGAAACACACGGAAAGCAGGTGAAAAAAAGTCCTGCTCCAATCCCCTTTTCGTGGACCATTTATTTGCATGATCCCCAAACTAATACGAGGAATGATCGACGTTCCATTTCGGTTCAGGTCCACCTAACCCTCCATTAATATTATATTCTAACGAAGGACTACTCAAAGCAGCCACCGTCGCACGTCATTAGCTTCGAATGTTGTCTGATTTTAGTTTCCATCCATCTCTAAATAACGATCAGTGAAATTACACGTGGCTCGACTGCCACGGCAGTAAGGTAGAAAGTGAACTTGGAAAGCACAAATTCAACCATCCGCAAATTAGCGTCCCTTTTTGGCGGTAAATGAGCCGTTTGCAGGAGAAACCCTTTCGTTCCGGGAAAACGGAAACCCAGTCGTTCGCACGCGCTCCGTCGTTTGAGGCGGATCGAGCCCGACCCGTCCAGGAAGTTGTCACCGTTAATTGCTCCCGTTAGCCCGTCTATCCATAAACGCGATTGTGATCGATTCAACGGGGGGCCCGAGGTTTCAAACATTCTCTCCCTCACGTTCGCTCTCGTTGGCACCTCGCCGGTGGTGCGTTGGAATATGGAAATGAATCGAACCGTTCTTCGCCGGACACCCGTCAGGACCAGTTAATAGGCGGAGGACGGATCAGATTAGATCCCGCGAAGCGAATCGATTGGGTATCTGTTATTTTTATCTCCCATTTTTCAGTAGCCAACTCCAACGCGACCGGGCGACTGAGGTTTGTTGGTACGTTTGAATTATGCTTCCATTCCCGGGGGTGACATTTTTGAGCAAAGGGGCAATCGAATCGCTTTACGACGTGTGTCGGGAGAAAACAAATGATTTGTTCTCCGTAATGTAAGCTGGGGATTCCGTGTTGGACGAACAAGTATGGGGTGTACCCGATGGAACCGGTCCCGTAGGTTGGCTAGTTGGAACGGTGAATGTTGTTCTATTCTTACTCGCTTGACTTCTTGCGAAGGAAAGTTAAGCATACCCTTATTTGAAACATCCACCAGTCGAATGGTTTAAAGGCCGGTGTTCTGCTAAAGCATAATAAAAATGTATAATATGTATATCGACAAGTTTTATCAATATTTATCCACAAGTGGTATATATAAGGTTATTCAAAATATTACGTGACTGCTGACTAGGAACTAAAGCGGTTTATTTGTCGGATCAAATCAGAGTTTCAATTCGTACGACCACAAAGCTAACTCTAGTGACAGCTTGATCGCGATCGCGAAGTAAGGAAAACAACAAATAAAACGACGATCCCTCCGATCGTGTCCCAACCCACCCCTTCGGGAAGTCCCTTTTTCCGATCGAAACTCGAACCTTTCCTTTCGCGAACTTCCAAACATACAAACGTTGCATCATGGGCTTCGCAATGTTGGGACGGGTGGAATCGTGAGGCTCAACTGCCCCACTTACCGCCGCCTATATGCTTGCTAACGCATACATACATACACACACACACAAACACAAAAGTTACGATGCGACTGAAGTATACCATCTGTTTTGCTATGCTAATTCGTGGCTTTAACCGGTACCGTTATGTTGTTTTATTTACCAACATGTGGCCCGTTCATTGTACCGCCGGGCGTCTCAACACTCGCCTCTCCCCTAACGGTGCCCTTATTTTCGTGATTTGCAATCCTCCGATGTCTATGCGCGCAGTTTTTTCCTCCCTTATTCTTTCACTGTGCGATCGAAGGCATTTATAGGCGGTCGATCATCGGTATGGCACGGCATAAGTCCGAAGGGCATGCAATCTTGCATACCGAGGTCAAGACGGTGGAGCGAACAAAAACAGGGAAGGTAAGCGACAAACTTGCACATTGGTATATGCTGGAGAGAGCTTGGAAAAGGTTAAGATTATTGGGAGTGCTCCAAGGCCGTGGTTTGTGTGATTCTTCCGGGCATTTTTTTTTTTTTTTTGAGCACAGTAGACCCTCGATTATACGCGATTATTCCATAAATTGAATGAATCCACGTTAAATAATGTTCAATTAAGTTGGCTGACTGTGGTATATCTTTGCAAAGGAAGAAAAATGTGTTTAGTAAAAAGTTTCATTTCTATAGTCATCAAAACGCGGGATACCAAAGAAAGTGTGCACCATTGTACAGAGTTCGTTCCCGAGATATGGCGAAACTGTTTTGCTTCAACGAAATATCCCAGTATGCAAAATCATCATGCTTTCTCGAGAAACGAGAACGATCGTTCTGTCTAATTGACAACTGTTAACAACGGAACGAAATAGCATAACGATTTTGCACGCTGGGATATGGAGTTTACTGTAACTTATGGAAGCCTACGTGGGTCGATACTCTAATGTTTTAATCACGTATGTTTTCCTAAACCTGTTTGTTTTATAAATCACTCTTATTCAAACCCATTGTTTTTAAAATTTCTTGTCAAAGTGTTGATTTTTAGTTTTTTGTAGATATTTTAAACATGCTTCAAATTATCGACAGAATTGAATTTTTATTTCTATACAGAATAATAAAGAAAAAATAACATACGGGTTTGAACAATTTAAACCTGTTAGTTCGTTTTCAATTCTTTCGCCGTTAAACTCCTCATTTCAAATTTGTTCACCGATTTGACATGAATGGTTTTGAGTGTTCCACGATGAGAAAAAAACACTGCTGAAAGGTTTTACCTTCTCAACGCGCAGTACACATTTCACGTACATTTCAAACGATCGAAGTTGATCATTTTGTCGTCCAATGTTGCTGAAGAATTTACATACTACAACCACGTCAAACAGCACGCTGCTGGGTCAGCCGATGCACCAAAATGCACTGCATTTCATTTTCCTCCTTCCACTGGGGAAGCCGGGTGTACGAGACGAAGAAGAAAAATTGTTTGCGCTTTTCTTTGTGTTGAACCGTTATTTTCTGCGCACCGTTTCGCGTTCCCTCGGCAGGGCCGAAAATTTGCAGGACGAAGCGTTTGTTTACACCGCGCGAAAGGGGTCGCGAAAATGAGGAAAAAAACGACACCACCACCGTTTGGGACGTATTTGGGACGTTCGGCGGCATTTTCGAGTCAACGACCTGATATCGAGGGGATTTTAACGGGGGTTGGGCGGTCCTCGGGACCTTTCGGGAACGGTTTTGGGCGTACGTACGCATGATTGTTTTGCGTTAAAATAAGACCAAACTACACTTCAGGTGGAATGTTTTAAGATAATAAAAATTCATATTAAAATGAAGCTTATATATAGACCTAAACAGTAACAAAATGTTCCTGTTTCGTGCATATAGTCTTTGAGACGGAATTTATACAAAAATAAGTGCTCAAAATGTAAATCCTTAGCCAAACATCATCAAGCGATGTGTTTTTCAAGCTCCAAATATATGGCAGGAAACAACAAATTGCATCTTATCGTGCCGAAGCAATTACCCGTAAGCAACCATGCACGCTCGTTATCTCGTTTGCCGTGATAACCACGTTTCTGTATCGTGTATCCAGCGAGTTGTTTGAGGGTGTTTGTGAAACGGAGATGCGATGCCGGCTCCATCATACGAAGGACACATTTTGGACATTCATTTTTAGATCGCTTTGAGAGTGCATCAACATCAATGGATGCTGCACGTGGTGATGGTTCTAAAAAAGAAATCGGTTTGTTTTCCGCACAAACGGCGACTAAATCTTTGGTATTGGCTTTGATAATAAATACACTGCTGATAAACCATGGCATCATACGAAACGGAGGCAAGCAAACCGTTCGGTAAAAGATTGCAGATGTAGTCGAAATTTTGGGGGGCTCGACCAAGGACAGGTGCGGACACACCTTCAAGTACTACTACATACCTTCAGCTGTACGGTGGTGGTGCCCTCGAACGTGAGGGCCGTCAGGTCGGGCTTCAGGGACAGCTCGTAGTGCACCGGGAGCACGTTGTTCGGCAAGCGCTGGAACTCGGGTTTGCCCGTGGTGGTCGACATATTGGATTCACTTGTTTCGGACACGTCACTGCCGGGGTTGTTGTTTGTGGTGATGGTGCGCCGTTGCTGCAGTAGACAATCGTTCCACAGATGCAGTACAGTTACTTCCTTATCGCGAGCACCGAACGACCACGGATGGAGAGCAGCGGTTCGCAGGCGGCGGCAGAGTTTCACAGACACTACGGTGTCGAAGGCGTTAATGCCGCTGCGGACAGAAATAGCGGTGGCAGCGGTGCAATGTGGTGACTGTCGCCACGCGGCGTTGTTGGAGACGGTCGATGAGACGGTACTTTTTTCTCGAGCTGATATCTTCCACTGCGCTGCTGCTGGTCGTGTTGGCTTTGGTGACGTGACTGACGACGGCAAACAACACTTCAATCGATGGCGTTCAAAATGGGCAATGGATTCGCTCGAGCAGCCTCCGGCACTCGTAACCAGCTGAGACACTACGGATCGAAGCAAGCCAAGTGAATAACTAGCACGATGAAACCGATACGTATGGGTAAGGGGCTTGAGGGGCGGGCGGAATACAGCACACGGCTATCGAGCGATATTCAGGATGAGCGACAGACCGGAGACAACAAGCCGCGAAAACGGACCTAATCCAGGACAACCGAGCACTGCGATCCGCACTGAAGCGCTGTCAAACTGTGTCTGAGAAAGAGAAGAAAATCTCGCAGGCTCCTTCCCAGTGTTTATATACTTTTTCAGGTATAGGTCACAAGGCAAAATGGCGTGTATGTTTTTTGACAGTACATTTATAAATTACATTAAGCGAAAAAAAACCGCTCAAAATAAGTAAGCTGAAAGGTTGATCAAATAAAACTAAATCATCTAAAAAATCATACGGTGTGTAAAATCGTACTTGGTTGATTTCCGCTAAAAGTTTATTGTTGACTGTAGTGTCAATATTCTCTCTCTTCCTTTACCTTTCACTGAGCTCTACATACTTTGGCAAGTGAGAGAGAATAAGCCGAAAAAGAACGCGCTCTCCATCAAATCTCTCGCTCTCTGTTGTTGTGCAATTCTGTTTGGTCATGGAATATGTTTAGATTGGGAAAATTAATTGAATAAATGAAAACGAAACATTATGTTTTTCTACATGACCAGCTTCTAACCACGAGGATCAGTATGCAAAAACCTAAATTTTGTTTCGATTCACTTTATCAGATCATTCCACGCGATGGCACTACTTGCGTAACAAAACAAATTGTGCCGGTTTGGGACACAACAGAGCGAAATCTCCCCTGGACCATATATTGCTTTTGTTAATGAAACCTGGTCCAAACTGGTTGTTTTCCGTTTCTTTCACGTTTCAAAAATCGTATACAACTAAATTTAAAAGTGCACGTTACACTTCTTTATCATATTCACTTACCTAAACGTAGGTGCTGTTGTACAGGTGTAGAAATCACTGCCGGCAAACTTTGCCCACGTATTGTAAGAACAGATTTAATCATGATTTGTTGTTCGGTGAGTATTCAAGCATGTACTCAATGTACGTCAGTACATTGTAAACAAATTAGTAAACCCTGTCTTACAAAATCCTCTTTCCAATAGAACAACGAAGATCGTGATGCATGATGCCGGAGTTGTGACGACAAACTTGACAGACAAAACATCGCGGAGTGCATCCTTTGATCAGCTGCGAGTTACTGAATCCCTTAACCCAAGCGCATAAACGCCAGACAATACGTTCTTTCAAATGATTCGTTACGCCTTCCATGTTCTTTGCAGTGGGTTCACCGCAGGACAACATACTAGAATTAGTTGTTCATATTTATTTGTTTATTTATTTATTTTCCTGCATCAATCCAACCGGATTCTGCTACACCCGAAGATGGATTTAGTCGTAATATATAATTTATTTAAATTTTCATAAATAAACAATATTTGCCTGTTTTGTTTCCTTGTTTCTCCTGCACACCGACGTTCGGTCACTATCATTTCCTGTTTCCGCTGCGTTGTGTTCCATTGTTTCCATTCCGTTCAGTTTTGCGTTGCGTTCCGTTTTGAATGTATTAAAAACTATTTACAAAAAATATGAAAACTTTCAAAGTTTGTTCACGTTTTGTTTTTCTACCCACACCGTGCGGTGTGTTGCTTTCTGGTAGGCTTACTTGTTTTACTCCTAAGATTTGCGTCTGATTTAATTTATGTTAGTTTGGTTTCGGTTTGTAATAAGTTTGCGACAAGAGTCTTAGCCACCATACTGTTTTGCTCGTGGTTTTCTAGAAAAGGTTTGAACAGAAAGGCCAATTCCTTGTTGAAACAATGGGAAACGGAAATGTTCGCATACTTCCAAACCAGACCATCGCCTGAAGCGAGCGACAAGACGATGTTCCACCAAACTGCGGAACACGATCACACCAAATGCGTTGCCTTCTGCTAAGTAGGGAACAAACAACTTGTCCACCTTTTCCCGCGTATAACCTTTGCTAAATTGTTAATTGCCATGCTATGTGTTTAGTTAAACTATGGACGAAATTTGTGGGATGGGACGTGCAAATTTGTTCAGAGTGCGTGCTGCGTTTAAAAAAATGCATTCTCTTACAAGCGCGCTAATTAATGCTCTCTTCAAGATGGAGTCGATTGAGCTCGTTGTTTTTTCTTCTTTCCATTATCGATACTTCCATCATGCATATTCTTAAAGACAATAAGGCTTTTCCAACGGCTGAGAATGGGTTGTGGCGCGAAACTAAGCGGCATCTTGCTCGTAACGCCCATTTTAAACTTTCCCGAGGGACGGTATAGGCTATCGAAGAACGTTCAAACGATGAAGCGACAAAATTTTCGAGGAGATAATTAATAATCCTATTGTTATTTTTTTAACCGCTGCAGTACAACTAGGCAAATAAATTGAAATAAAAGTATGGAATCTTGAGCTAAAATTGTCTCGGATAGATTTTCCTAAGTGCAGTTTCTACCAAATGCTACCCAACGGTGAAAATCTGTGATCTGTTAATTTGTGTTAATGATCTACCCTTTTTGTAGACTTGCACAAACGGCTAATTTTGTATCGGTCGTGTTGAAATCTAAGCCGCAATCCTATGTAAGTGCTATTTTGTTTGAACCCGTTAAAACACTACTATTTTTGCTTGAAACATGTCATTTTTTGTTTTAAGAGCAAAAAAAGTCATACCCAAGACCGTGTGCCCTATAGGACCTCAAATCTCCGTGTATTAGGATTGTAGAAAATTTAGCTGTTGCTCACAAAGTGAACAGAAAAATCATATTTAAGGTACAATTTATAGCTTAAGAAAATAACCAATTTTTAAACATGATTTACAGCTGCTAAGTGGTTACACTAGCAAGATTCAGCGTTCCAATGCTCATGCCAAATCTTCGTTCTTCGCTTTATATTTTTTCATAAAACATCTTGCCGCTTCACTAGGAATGCTTCTCTTGCATTCGGTAAATTCTTTTCTACTGTTAGTTCTTTTTAACTGCTAAACAACCGGGATGCTAGACCCCAGCTGCGATTGTGTTTCTATTGTTTCCAGCGTGCTTTAACACCGGTACGTTTTATTTGACTGAGATTTAAGTTTTGCTCCTTGCTCGCTTTTACAGTCACTTTGATTTAAAGACTTGATCGAGAGTGACTTCTTTCTCAAAACTAGCAATGCAAAACTGGGGGAAAATCATATTCCGTACGATCAAAACACACGCTCACTCTCTCGGGCAACTGCCTGCACAATCGTCTCGCCTTGTGCCATTAAGTTTAGTTTTCCAACCACAGATAAACCCCATTCCCGAGCAGCATCCTCCATTGGACAGCCTTTTTCGGCTGTCGGAAAAATACGGAGAATACAGACCAACCAGTCGGGGGGCCCGATCGGTTCATGTGGCCTACAACACCCTCACTTTGATTACTGGTATCGTAAATACTTATAAATTTGTTTGTTCTTGTTAATGATTCAATTTGATTACTTATCCTTACGAACGTTAGTCGTCCGCTTTACCAAACGCTTTTGTGTTATTTTGTTTCTGCTTGTCTTTTGCTTCAATATCACATTTACTTCAGAACCAAACCATGCTTATTAAACTATCAAAAATTCAAACATTCATACATCTAAAGTTCGGCTTTAGTTATGCAATTGTTGTTCGTCCCTAATTCGTACGACGTTTAGAGTTAGAGCCCGGCTAGTATTGGGAGGAGTGCTTTACTTGCTAGTTTGTTTCTTTTCGAGTAACCGAACGACCGAAAGAAATAGCTCGGCTGCCTATTTCCTTTTGCTCATCACACGGCTGGCTGCTGGGCGCTAGGCTAGTTCTACTCGCTAACACTATTTTCATTTTAACGCCAAATTGAGGTGTACGCCTTTCTTCGGTGCACGTGAAGAATTGCTTTGTCGGTTATCTATCCATTTGCCTTCTGGCGTTCTTGTGAGAGGAATTTTCGTATGTTTCGAACACACACACACAAAACGTGTTGTAAGCAACAGTTGTGGTTTGGTTTCCTACGGAACTGAACTCCTAAAGAGAAAGACAGACAGTGAACGAGAAAGAGGGCGCGAAAGACAGAGTGAAAGTTCCCTCCTATGCCGGTTTTCGGTAATCTACGGTGTCTGACAAATTGGTGTCTAATGAAAACGAGGTGCAAATTTTAAGTTTGTTTTGGAACGTCGGCAAGTCGTGGCTTTCGTTTGCTCTATTTACTCTAGAACTGTTAAGATGAGGGCTACTTCTACGATTTTTAATTGGATTTTGTTTCTTTAAGAAGTTCATTTTATTACATTCCTTAAACTGCTTTTCCATCATCTCGCTCCGGCTAGAGTTGTCACTGTTCTTCAATTAACCCATTGATTTCTACCAGTCCGTTATAATTATTCTAAACTACTACGTTTTATCTACTTTTAAAGTATCTTTCATTTTGTTTCTGTGTTCTCTTACTAGCTTGTTTTTACGATTTATTTTACTTGGCTACGTGAAATTTGATTTGCATTTATTGTTTTAGAGATTTTCATTTGTCATGTTGGCTACACAACTACCGCCAATCTACGTACTGTTACGGGTTGTTCCTACCTTCAGGTTATGAACGGACACGGAACAACAACTGAAATAGCCAATGAATGGGCTACGTTAAACCAATACTTCTAGTTTATTTCGGTCGATATATTTCACCTATGGTTCTCGGTTGGGTTGACTAAAACTTCTTCTACAACAGGAGTCTATTTTTGTTTGTTTGGTTTTGGAAATCCTTCGGAGATTGTGACTGTACCATACATCCGTACCAAGGGGCTCTTATTTCCTGTTCACATATTTTGATTATCGCTTGGTGATTGGTCTACCAATGTGTGGAGTTTAGTGATCGTTTTAACACAAACCAAAATTAACCTATGCTTGTTACCATCTCATCCCTGAGAGAATAAATAATTTCACTCGAATCGCAACGACAATTTCCTGCAACAGCAAATGGAATCGGTGAAATAACTTTGAAAAAATAAATAATATTGTTACGGAACGAATAAAATACAGAACACAACCACTAATGAAAAAAATAAAACAAATGTTGTAAGCTACGTCATTTAAAGATTGTTTATTTCATGTCTTGTATTTTTGCTAATTCAAACGAAGGGTTGCACCTTAGTTTGATCCGTTGTTTTATAATAGGCTTTGCTTATTTTAATTATTACAACTGAAAACCATACGAAGAACAAAAGAAAAAAAAAACCTACACTTAACGTCAATACTTTTTTCGATAGCTTTCCTTCAACTGAACATAGATGTGAATTATCACGTATTGGGGAAAACATAACCGAGACTGTGTGATCACGAAAATAAAGAAATATGCGAATAGTTGGTTAATTAAATGAAGCTGAGTTTACAGGTCGTCGAAAACGAAACGGCAAGCCATGCTTTGTTTGTTTCTTTGTAGAGTGAAGGAGCAAAAACGAGTGTCCCAAATCGAATCGTCCATTAATTAGGTAAATATGCCACACTTTGCACGCTCCGTCAGATGCTCCTTACTAAATGCAACATCGTGATGTGCCTTTTTTGCTTTATGAATTCCGTGTCTCGGAGGCGAATGAAGTTTTCCCCACGATCGTGCCAAAGGCGTTACAATCAAACTGCATTGCGCCATTTCCGTTCGTTATACCGTGTTAGGCCCGTGTTGTAATATTGTTCGATTCGTGAAGCGGTGATCCGTGGGATAAATGGGTCTAATCGTATATAATGGACTCACAGCCTGCGGTGGCGCAGAACAGCATCAAGGTGTTTACCGATCTTCCCCGGGAGGAGCAGCTGCTATGAAGGGAAACTATGAAACGCGGATAATAAATCATACCGGCAGGTAAGAACATAGAATCGCAAAAGAAAATGGGGATAAAACGTTCGTTTAGTTATTTTATAAGTTCATTCAACAAAACTTTGATGAACGGGATTTTTCTAAAATGTTTGAACTAAATATAATAGCTTGGTATATAACATGATTATGAAAAAAAACCTACTCATATCGATACAAGAATCCTGTGGCTAGTGTAAAATAATATCGTAATTGCTTATGTTAAGCATGTTTTTTGCCCCTCACTATTGATGATCATTTGTAGCTGACCCTTTGTTTGGACCTAGAGCTGTTTTGTACAATGTTTTGTATCGAACTATCGCGTTACAAAAGGAAAAAAAATATAGAAAAACATTCACAAAACTAAACGAAAACATTGATCGTGATTTTCTCTCCCTTGATTGATTCAGAATGGAGGGGATGAAGGAAAATGAATTCAATGATGCCAAACGACTCCCGGCCAACTGTGTTTTTTCCTGTTGTTGCGTACTGTTCGTAATACTATTTGAATGATCTTGTGTGAACAGAGAATAAACATCGATGCAGCAATAAGAGACAGTACACGAATGATCACATCCTTTAGCATCACTTTTGGTTTCCGGAGGATAGCTTTTTGCGTTGTCAGTCAAGCGCATGAGGCGTCGTTTGGTCATCAGGCAAGCCTCAGAGACCCTTCGAGTTTCTTCCGCAAGAATTTTTAAGGGTATCCAGTTTCTAGTTTATATTTAGTTTGGAGGTTATTCCGATGCGTAGCCAAACATTCCACTGTGGATGTCAGGGATTCCTTAACATTTCCTATGACTACCCCCCTCCCAAACCGTTCTGGTCTAACTTTGTCCTTGGCCTTTCAGTAGAAAACAAAACTTGTATTGATCCTCTTTTCACTCCTCTCCAATAGTTTCCCTTGCTGACTCTGCCCAGTGAACGGGGGGTTATTTGATGGGTCGTCGCACGCACGTGAGGGTTGGATGTTTTCGAGGTTTGCGTCCACCACCCAACACCGACGAACGGTCGATCGGCTGCCACTTTGAATTACTTTTACTAGCCGCACTCGGCTTAGCAAATAATTGTCGAATTCAGCTTCTGCGCCCTCTGCTAGCCAGCAACGCAGGCAATCACATTAACTACTAACAATAATAACGTATTGCATCTAGGGTTTTGCTTTGTCTTAACTCTCATGTGCGCGGGTGCGCGTGGTGGCGGTTCGGCTCCGGATGCAAATAAATACCTTCCACGGTGAAGATGGACAGTTCTAAAACGAAGAATGTAAATGAGGAAATGATTTGAAACCGAAGTTGAGCAAGGTAAGTTATTCTTTTCCATGTAATATTAGATGGCATACCCATAGTTTCAGCTATGTGTATGTTAAAGTATAATTTTAACTATGTAGAACACTACCCCAGGATTTTGAATTTTTTAAAGTTTAATGTATGCAAAAAAGTTTATGAAATCCTTATCAATCTCAGTCTCACAATGCTCATGTTATTAATAGAGGAGTTGTAGCTTCCATTTACAAAGTCTATTTCATTTCGAGAGAGATTTTTAAGCACATTTTCTATTTAGTTGTATGGCAATTAATGGGTTCGAATCCCAACTGAGACCGGACTCTCCCCTGTACGATAGGACTGACTATCCACGTACAACAGGGAAACAAGTCTCGTAAGCCCTTAACGGGTAGGCATGACCAATAGGTCGTTACGCCAAGAAGAAGAAGAAGAAGAAGAAGAGGCAATTAAACTGCTTGCAATTATTTTGTGATTTTTTTAAAACATTGTTTATCCATAAGAAAGATTCCTTAAAGAAAAGAATTGAATCGTGTGTATTACCATCCTTGCTTTTCAAAATAATAATCTTGGATAAAAGCGGAGGTGACATACACGACATTTTGTTATTTTCAATTATTTAAGGTGCAAGAACATGGAGAATTAGCAACATAGATTCATCGGAAGGTGATTACATACACCTTCCTCTTATTTGATTAATTCACTATTTTTTTATTAGTTATTACTATTAATTTAATTAGTTATTACTAAAAATGTTACGTTAAAAAACTAACTGTAAACCACAAAGAAAGACCGAAACTGTGTTGCAATGCACTTACCATCCGGCAGTTCGTAGAGCTTTTTTGGCAACGAGGCAAAGTACCGATGGCGCAGCGCATCGTCCGCGCTTATCCGATTGTCCGGGTTCAGCTGCAGGAACGAGGTGGCCATCGTTTCGCCCTCGTTGATGTCGTACAACCGTGGAAAGCTCAGTCCCAGCTTGCGGGGTTTGAAGAAGCCTGCGCGTGGAACAGTGGAAGAGACGTGTGAGCGATCGCGGCCCAGAGGTGACAGTACGACGACGCAGGAGGTTCGGACCGCGTGGAGGACCGCATCCGTCTTACCTAGCATTTGTAGCTTGTAGCCCGGCAGATGCGTTACGCCCGGCCACGAGTCCTCGGTAGGCGTGCCGAGAATTTTGAAGATCTTGTCCAGCTGATCGTACGTATCACGGATGCCGGGGAACGTCGGCATGCCGGTTATCATCTCGACGAATATGCACCCGACGCCCCAGATGTCCAGTGAGGTGGAGTACTCCGTGCTGCCCAGGAGAACATCTGCAGGAAAACGGAACAAATGAACCCAAATGAAATCGTGTTTGGTAAACTGTATGTTCCCAACAAATTGACAGCACGAGCGATGCCTACCTGGCGGCCGGTACCATAGCGTGACGACCTCGTGCGAGTAGGTGTGGCTCGGAACACTCTTGGCACGCGCGAGCCCAAAGTCGGCCAGCTTCAGCTCGCCCATCTCGCTGATGAGCAGGTTCTGCGGCTTCACGTCCCGGTGCAGCACTCGACGCTTATGGCAATAGGAGAGCCCTCGGAGCAGCTGGAACAGAAACAGCCGCACGTTTCGGTGGTCGAGCCCGCCCGGATGCCTCTCCATGTACTGCGAAAGGTCGGTGTTCTGTAGGGGAAAAAAGGGAATCATTTACAAGCTTAGAAATGGGCAAACAAGTGTATCTTTTTAAAAGATCCCTTTACAGGCAACACACAAATGGTGGAGTGTTTCTCATTGACCCGCATCCATTCCCTAAACTTTCTTTACCGTTTATTCTAAATAGATTATCACTACTGTCCATGGTGCTCTTTTTATTGTATCAAATTTCCTCCCGGCAGTTGCACTAACTAATTAGCATAAATAATTAAATCGAGAACTAATGCGTTGGAATTACAACGTACGGTGACGCAGGTACCGACGATTCAGGGATAACCTCCCGAGGAGGATAGGAAACAGGATACTCCCTACCGTTGTTTTACAGAACCATAAATTACATCTTTCCTCCGAAGGGTGCACCTTACACCGAGCACAACCTGCCGTGGGGAAAGGGACTGTGCCGGTGGCCTAATTATTAATTTAATTCAATAAATTGTTGCCACCGGTAGACGTTCGACGGCCGATAACCATCCTACAGGTAAGCCCCGACGACGACTGCATGAAATAAGGGCAGTGGTGGAGAGTAAGGCAAGCAAGTGTATCCCGTTTCGAAACTGTGTATCAATTTCTTCCTTTTCCAGGGCGCAGTGTGCGGTCTTTCCCAAACCCTGAAGATACTACAAAGGGAGCCCGGTCCACGTTTGCGCCAGCCAACTTAGAATCAATACGAACCGAGCGCCACAAGTTGGAAAGGGTCGATGCGAAACGGGATGGAACAGGTGCTTGATAAATGGCATATCCGGCCATGGGAGGATCTTTCCCGGTACTTTTCCTCTTCCGCTTTGGTTTATCACTTTCCAGGAGTTTCGCATACTCACGCATCTCGCAGGGGGAGATGCGAAAAGGTGCGCTGTTGATAATAATGTAAGAAAGAGCAACCTCAGGAAGCTTCCGATGCAATCGTACGCGTTTGTTGAACGCCCTTTGTTCGAGTGTTGTTCACTGATTGTTCTCGGAAGCCAAAGTTGTAATTTATGTACTTGTTTCCACCGTTTCCATGGGTTCGTTTCTTTCCCGTCCCCGAACACAACTCATCCAGAACCGGCGAAGAAGGTAGTAGTTTTTCCTCCATTTTCCACAGATTGCTCACGTTTGTCGATGGCGAACCGTTTCTGTTTATGGTTGTGTTTTCGGAACATCCCATCGAGCGATGACGATGGATAATAACAAACTGCACCACCAACCCCCTGACCAGGCGGCTTTGGTGGGTGAACGCAGCGTCGGGTCCTCGAGAGAACCTTTCGCCTCGGCCAGACACATCAACGATGAATTATTGCACACGCACGAACGTTGTGAGTGTTTTGTGGTGCTGCATCGAAATGGGAAATTTTGTTCGAAAACCAACCGAACATGCCACTGTGGTATTAGAACAACGGACCACCAACATGGCTAAGGGAGGGAGGTGGCGCACCATGTGGCACACTTTTCCGCTGTTTTTTTTTCCACCACTGCAAGGATTGTGTTGATTTATTAGGGGTTATAAAAACAAACAAATCTTTCGGCAAGAGATGAACGGTGAGAGTGTATCGCAATAATTCCGCCTGGGAGTGGTTAACCAAGCAAATGGAAGCAAAAAACCAAAACCAAAACAAAAATCGTATTTGACGCTCGAGCATATTTGCTCGGGATTAAGTGATTTTATGTTCATACATCATTGTGGTGATAATTTGGTACACAATCAATTGAAAACTGTGGTTTGCTTTCGGTGCGAGTGTGTGACGTGTGTGAATGTTTTACCGATCAAATAAAACATGCTGGATCATATGCAGTGTCGTCAGAAATAAAACGATTGGAAGTAATATGTTGTAAAAACAACGGTCCGATCGGAACCAGTTTAAATTTAACAGGTTGGAGGCGTGAGCAGAGGACAGCAGTAGTGGTGATATTCAACGTCCGCTAGCTGATCAAGGACCGTAGGGTCAATTTTGCGGTAGAAAGAGACCACCAGCTAACAGACGCGGCTGAAAAGAAGATAAAAGGAACTCCAGTTGGGACACGGGATTTTGTTTTTCGACTCGGAACAATACCAAGAAAACTCGTGTAAATTAAAAAAAATAGAAAGAAAGAAAGAAACGGACCGAAAAACTGTTGCAGAACGTAACATAAAATGTTTTCTACACATGAAAAAGGAATGTATTGTTGAGTAAAACATACTAGAGTGTGAAATAAAAAAATTTAGAGATAAAAGCTTAATATATTCGACTTTGAACAAATGATAGAAAGCAATAAATGAAGAAATTCGGTTTGAAGAGACAAAAAATATATCACAATCAGTCAGTATCAGTCACACCAAAGCACGTACTTATGTTTGGTAACGGGCGCCATCTTTCCAGTAGAAAAAAGAAAGAGTGAAACAGTACTCTAACAAGAGAACCCAAGAAAACCCTTGGGTCCCAAGCGACTCGAGCCGATTGGCAAACGGAGCCAAACGGATGGAACGGATAGAATGTCTTTTCTTCGTTCCAGGGCGGCCGGCAATCATTCGAAACACCAAACACACAGCAGATAATAAATCACACCGGAAGGGAGAAGAAAATTGATACGGAACCGGCCGGAATGCCGAGGAAGCCAGACACGCCGTCGCGGTCCCGAGGGGAGTTTGGTACGAAGGAAGAAAAGCGCTTAGAAATTCATGACGAATTCCCACCACCCGACTCGTGCCCCCGACGTTCCTCCTCTCCTGTTGCGTTTGGTTTCCACCGGAAGGATACCTACGAAGCTTCGGCTCTTCGAGGGTGGGGGCAATAAATAAAATGTGCTGATCGGTCCAGACACGCTTTCTCCGAGAGAAGTTGCCACATCTCGCCGGAAGAAAGCAGGTCCTTCTGCCACGCGGAGGATCGTCTATGGAACGAACGAACGCTCCTTCCGCCAGCGAAACGAATGACTTCAACAACTAATAAAAGGTAATAAATAAGCAGTAAGGCTTGCGGTGGAAAATGGGCAAATAATTCCGGCCGTACGCCACACCATCCCGAGCGGGGAACTTTGGGGCACGTCCCACGGCTTGGTTCAGGAGGAGACGGGATTAAAAGTTTAGCTGGCGTCGAGGGGAGGAGAGCGCGTTTGCATGAAACGCCGATCAATTGGCCCCGCTGACCGATGGATTTATTGGAACCTGTGTGTGTATGTCTACTTACCACAAACTCGAAGACGAACGTGAGCGTTTCACGCGTGTGCACGATGTCGTGCAGGGTCACGATGTTCGAATGTTTCAGTTCTTTCAGCAGGGACGCCTCGCGGATGGCCGTGAACGGTGCACCTTCCTCTTCCTGTAACCTGATTTCTTTTAACGCTACCACTTGATTTGTTAAACTGTGGGGAAAAATAGAACACGAAAGAACATGGATTAGTCTCGTTCGTCGGATGGTGACTGGGGAGGAGAGGGGGCCGGTGGTTGGGTCGCGTACTGGTGGAGATGAAATACGGTTCACCGGTAGACAATAAGTTACGTGTCCGCCTCGGTTCGATGCTGACGCTTTCCGTGCACCAGAACACACTCATCGGTGGCCGGAAAGACGCCGGCCTCCAAGCTTCAACGACCACGTACGACCTGGCCTATCCACGCCGTGTAGCGGTGTTATCCTTTATCCAACCCTAAATTCGATTAGAACACTTTAGGATTGATGGCGGCTGCTTCGGAGATAAATTGTGGCCGCTTTCACCCGGGACGGACTATGTGCGTCCGTCTTCTTGTCTTGTCGTGGAAGCGGAAGAAAAATGGCTTAAGATGTCCAGTTTTTCGGGGCGGTTAAAGAAGCAAACTCAATTTGTGGAATTATGTTGAGCTGTGCGTGCGTATTCCGTTTCGCAGGGGAAGCTGTTTTGCGACACGAAAAACCGTTCATTTTCCACAGTCTTCTTAAAGTACACATTTTTTCTGCGCTTTTTGAAACTAGCCTTAGCATGATTTTTGCTCTAACTATAAACGCTCCCTTGTTTATTCGAAAAAAAACATCGAAGGATTTTATCTGTATCTTTTTTTCTATGTTAATCTGATAGCAATGTTGTCAGAAACAACGAATACGTTTCATTTTGATTTCTGGAGCTTTTTTGCTACCAATTGTTTTTGGGACTTTGCTTTAACGAGCGATCGAATAAAATGCTGTTTAGGTTATTCTTTTAATTTTTTTTACTTATTCTCTATATTTTTGTCAACTTTCATCAAACCCTCTGTCAACCGCATTGGTTTATGCGACGAAAATGTTGTCCGTCACGCCAAAACCCAACCACAAACTGTTCCCGTTATCTAGGGTAGAAAGAAAAACTTTGCTTGTTGAAGGTTGTATCGGGCAAAAATCATCTAAATCAACACATAGGAGGTAAGAAAGAAAACAAAAAAGTTTTAGAAGAGCACCGCCAGCAGTCACCCGAAAGAAAAGGAAATGCGTTTGGCAAACGGTGAAGAAAATAAGCAGAGAGAAAAAAAAATGTCCCAAAAAGAAATCAAGAAAAGCGAACCATCTCACATCACAGAATGGAATCAAACTTATCGATTTTCGAGCGACTCCGGGACGAGGAGCAACACGTGCAGGACGCACACCCCATGCACGGAGGGGCAAACAATTTTCCCAATGCCAAAATTCCCCCTCCCCCAGTCGTGGAGAAATAGGGAAAGAGGCCAGAAAATAAAGGGATTATTGAACGGAGCGCGCGACGGGTTTTGGCTGCTGCATGCCGAATTCAAAACCATTCCAAAAGCGAACGAAACGAAGGCAACGAGAGAGAGACAAGGCTAGAGGACAGGAAAGTTTTGCCAAAGGAATCTCACAATGTGTGCGTGTGTGTGTGTGTGTGTCACCGTGGCCGGTAAGGAGACCGACATTCCTTCGATGTATTTTTCGGTCGTACGATGGAGGGTGTTGCTGTTTTGGGACCGAAATGCGAAACTTTTCGGTCTCTCGACGGTCGTAGCCGCCTCGCCGGCGGGTGAGTGGTTTATTGTGCATGCCGCGGGCGATGGGTGGAACGCTTTTCCGACCGATTGACAATAAGTAGGTCAGTGGGATGCTGCCGCTGCACATTCCAATTCAAGGAAGGTAAGGGATAAGAGAGAGGGAGTTGAAGAAGGAGACCAAAAAATGGAACAAGATTAGGAAAAGATCGGTTGAACGAATGATGCTTATCTCGATAGGAAAACCAATCTCAAAGAGTTTCCATGACGGAGCCAATGATTGGGAAAATGCGAACACATCTTGAGGACAACATGCTAGCAAACGGAACACGAGCTGGCATGTTTTACTTCAATGAGGTGTGTTTCAAAATGGAAGTGATAACACAGTGGTAAATGAAAATAAATGTGTATTCAATCTTTTGTATCCAAGGAATTAAATCCTCAAGGAAATGTTAAAACTGTATTGAACTTAAATTAATTAAAATACGCAAAACGATAGTCCCAGATCAGAGTTCACCTTCAGAACCAGTTTGTTTTCCTATTCCCATTCTTTTATTCTCTTATGCGAAAACGTTTTGTTTTCCCCAACAGGTGTACGAAAACAACCCAAATTTTGTTGCAGCCGCATTCCGGAGTTGAACGTACTACATCTCATTTACTTGCCTAATCCCTTAATACTCGCAATGCCGTTGGCTTTCTGCTAATCTCGGCGCCGCCCGGGCAACAATAATAATAGCCAAATGACTTCCACCAAGCGAGAAAAACGGAAAGCCACGCAAGTCCATCGCAATACCCCACCCCCCAGTCCCACCTTCCTTACAGTGATATAAACCAATAATCATCGACTGAAGCACCCAATCGGGGGTCTAGACACACTAAAACAACGGAAGGCGACGGACGTGGCTTATCGGAGTTGTTTCGTCCTGCCGATTGCCTTGCGCTCGGGCAGCAAAACAAACCGGCCTTTCGCCAGATTTAGCGACTTTGTCCGGAGAGCGAATGTCAATAGAGGATTAAATGAATTATTTCTCCCATCCCGTTCGCCGATCCGGGCGGAAAGCTCGGAAGGCTGGGCACCTAAATCCCGGCTGGTAGACGGGAGGATTAGAAGTTCGTCGCGAGGCAGAAAAGATTCACCATTGCATTTCTAATCGGGTTTGCTGGAAGTAATCAACAGGGAATCCTCGGGTGCTTCTGCTGCTTGGTTGGTTGGTTGGTGGATAAAGATACGGGACGAGTGTTCTTCTTTCGCAGGAAGAACATAGTCATCAACTGGAGCCAGTGACAGGGTCCATTATCGACCAAGCGGAACGATTCGATGGCTTTCCGTTGCGAGTTCGAAAGCTACACCAGCATTCGGCGACGGGATAGAAAAATGATTTCGTTTAGGGCGTTCGTTATCATTTACTCTCCGCTTGAGCTTGCTTTTTCGTTCTCCTCCCGAACCAACGTCGACGATGACAACGAATATTGTTTTCGAAGGTGTCGCCTTTCCGGGTGGGCGGGTAAAATACGTAACACGAAAGGAGCGGAATTAATTTAGGTCCTCTTTGGCAACCTCATTCTGTACGCCTTGCTTCACGAGTGGGCACCATTGTCATTATTTCGCTATTGTTATTTATAGTATTGATTGTCTCGAAGACCTAACGCTAGGGAAGGAGTTCAATAATGTTTCCCAAAGTTGGGGTGAAAATGGATCATGGGCCGAAAAACAAAAGCCAGTCTTTTATCTCTCACACCACGTGAGTATCTGCGTAGGAATCCTAAGAGAAACAAGAATCCGAGAAGAAAATGGAAAATCTCTGGATACAATTGGGTGAATACGTAAGAAAATACCTCACCCAACGCTCGAGAGCATAATGAGAATAATGGAACGGTGCCACCGGGCGGACCCCGGTGTTTAAATACTTAATTAAACGACCAGGTGTCCTAATGATGATGTCTCCTACTCGTTACCGTTCGCCGCAAGAGTGATGGGAGCTCGTTTATTAAATCTTCCGGCCCTGGATGCCAACAGTCACGCTGAGACGGTTCGGCCATGATTGATACAGAAAGCGAAACCGAAGACTGTTTTTGTTTTACTGCTGGGAAGAGTATCCTTTAATCTACCGCGAGGGCGTAGCACAGTGAACCGGACGCAAATGGGAACGACGATGGTTTGTCCCTAGAGGGAGAAAGATCGCAATGTCCCTAGCCGAAACTGTCATTAACCGCTTTCCAATGAACGTGCGGTACTACGATATCAATTTCCCAAAATGAATTTGGTTTACTAGCATTACACGATCGATGGAAACAGCAAGGCGAGAAAGAGCATTTTGACAAATGCTTCGGATTTTTCATGGTTATGGTGGAATTGAAAGCCTGATATTGGGTTAAACAAAATAAGAACAAACAGGGTTTAAGTCTGTACAAAAACACAGAGCAAGGTAGAATATGTTTGATGAACGATTTGATTATTCTATATCTGAATCTAAACTGTGATAACGGTCAAGATTAAAACATCTGCAAACCAAGTTACTTTCAAACATTAATAGATATGATAAAAACTATTGCGTGAGAAACATTTTTAAAACGATTCTGTTGAACACAATGTTTTTTTCTTATAAACCTACGGTCGAGAGAACGTAACTCAAGCGATGAAAAAAGTTTTTAAATTCCGCAGCAAACTAGCAACAAGCTATATTCCGTTCCACCAGTTCATCTTGATGAAAAATTCTTCCAAACTTCCCTTGTTCTTTTAAACAAAAGAAAGTTTATCGTCCAATAAAACAGCGAAAAGGACAAGAAAAAAGCGAAGCAAAGCGGATCGTGATATAAAAGGTAGCCAATTCCGATGTTTGAAGATGTGTTTCGCTTGTAGAAAAAGTTTAGTAGCTTTTTCGGAGAAATTGTATTTTTGTGTGATAACCTTTTGGTCAGCGAGAGTAGCAAGAGTCGACGAATGGTTGCCACACTAGCTCACACGCTAACAGTTGCCGGTCGATAAGCCAGACCAAGGCACTCTGGCTCTGAATGTCTTCGGAGATGAAGATTGTGTCGCCACCCAACAACGCACACTGTAGAGCGAGACCCTTTTGGTTTTATGAGAAGGTGGAACAACTTAAAACAAATAAGAAAAAGTTAAAGCCAGCGCAAAGGTCAGTATCGGTCGGAGGCTGAAGAAATTCTAATGCTGTCCCTCGTTGAGCGCCAATGACGTGCGTTCAAAGCTGAGGACATAAAAATTGGGCTCACGTCAACATTGTTCGGCGAACGTGCCGCTTCTCAACCGGGAGCGAAACATTCATCGTTTAAAGGTCGTGCCCGCTGTGTTTCTTGTGTGCACAGTTGATTGGGGGTGATCTTTTTAGCGATTTGTTGAACTTTTTAATCAATCGATCAAAGTCGTAGTGCTTTGTCGGGCTTTGATTTGTAAATGTTGCAATGGAGGGTTGTTAACCACTCCTCGCCTCGTTCGTCTGACTGTTTCACTGTAGTGTTAGTGTTTGGAAAATAAATGATTTAAATATGCAATCGTTTGGAATCGCTGCAAGTCAACCCCGATTCATTACTCATTCGTTTACAGATAAATTAAACGATGCAGAATGGAATGGATTTACATTTGTTTTCTCCCGCCACCGTTAAAAAAAAAAAAACAATTGGTCGACGTATCTCCCAATGTTTTCATTCTTCCCCTAAAATTCCAAATTCCACATTCATTCTTCTCGGATAGTAGACGATTTATCGTTCGTGTTTCATACACTCCGTGGCAAGTGCCCGGTTAAGAGCGAATGGAGTGTAATCGGTGCCGGGAAACTGCTGTCTAGAAGCACCTCTTTCTTGTATTTTCCATACATAACGAGATGGGAAAACCGGAAAACTGTAGAACGGCACTCGTGGGGCAGAAAGGAAAATAAAAACAACTGCCAGAAGATCCAACGAGCAACGAGCAACGAGCATAATTTATGATGTCTTTTTGGAGGAAATTGCACTCGACCAGCTAATGGTTGGTGAGCATAAAACAGAAATTGTATAAACAAAACGAAAAATGTACAGACAACAAAACGAAAAATGTAGTCGGAGGTTTTCGTGTTTTCCTATGCTGCCACAAAGACGGTAAACACATGTCTTCGTACGATGACGATGATTTTCCAACGCTCTCAACCATGCACATGGGTGAAACTCAAAACAACACATTTCCGTCAACAAGGGCGCTTCATTTTCAACAAGATTTTGTCAACGTGTCTTCACAACTTCAACATCACGGACAGCAGCACATGGTTCGAAGTTTTTCAATTGACATATTAAAAAAAATCTAGCGCGAAACACATAAAAACTCCAACACACATTACGCGCAGTGTGACGAAAACCAAACCAAGCGTTGCCCGCGCGGCGTTCAGACTACATCGTTCCACGTTTTATGGCGGTCGATTTTCATAAATAATGCAATAAAATTTAAATTTCTTTATGGCTACTTTCGCCGCTTTTCGGCCTCGGTCCAGGGACCACGGTTTTCGGGACGGAGGGCTCGTTCGATTTTGCCCTTTGTTTTATCACCCCGTGTGCCCCCGTATCGCCGATTGCCCTAACTAAACAACTCCCCCGGGAGGATACCCGGTGGACAAATATCGTTGGCAAATTGTCCCGGATTAGGTTCACCATTCGGGCACGTTCGGGCCCCCGCCGTTGGTTCCCTTTTTTTGGCCTTTCGTTGCGTTCGTCCGTTGCGTAAAGTGCGGACGCCAATCAAACGCACATACGCGCCACGTACAAAGGCTGACGGGAGGGGGATGCGAAAAATGAAGAGCGTTTATTTGGCTGCTTTTCCTTTGGGCAGGGTTTTGTTTTTTTCCCGCAAAGCCATTTTCTCTTCTTCTTTAACGAAAGTGGATCGACTCGAAAGTTAACCGTGTCACGTCACCGAAAGGGGTAGCATGATTTTAGGACTTTTCCGGCTGGTTGTTTTGTCGAGTCGAATTGATTTCCCATTAAAGCGAATCAAAGTGATAGGGAAATTTGTGCAGGACCGGTGTGGACATTTTCTAGGCTGGAAAAGAAAATAGAACAAGTGAAGAAAAATAGTACGGAGGTTTACTTACTTGCTATAACCCTTAAATACCGTTGCGTAGGATCCTTCACCGAGTTGTTCTAGTTTGATATAAGCTTCCGATTTTCCGAATGGCGAGTCACCCTGTGGAGCGGGAAAAAATGGGAGAAAATTTCATTAAACACATGAATAAGCACAAAGAGGAATTGAAGATATTGAATTTTTAATAATTTTGGAATTTCGTTATCTGTACCGGTCAGAAAAATCAATACGTTTTACTTGAGTTTGACGATAAATATTAATGGAGGCGCCCAGTATTTCTCACGACAAACCGGTAATAACCGGTTGGCAGTCTTATTGAAATATTTCCGCCGACGAAGCACTCTTGGAATAAAATGGACAATTTTACGCTGCTTGAGTTTGCCGCAAACCCACTACTCAGCAGATGTAGGATATACAGTTTGATAGGATAAAACGGTGGAGCGACTCTTTTAAAGGCACTTTCCGACAGGTACGCCGTATTTTGATGATTTTTATTTCTCCACAGACCGTGAGCGAACGGACAAAAAGGTACGTAGAAAAATAAAACACTACGCGAGGTGAAATACCTAACGTCATCGTTAGGGAAAGAATTCTAAGCCGAACGAAAACCGGTTACCGCATAGCGTAACGGAACGTAAGGCTTGTCGATGCGCTTCGGTGGATTAAGGGTCACGGTGTCAGGAAGACAAGACGCTGGGCAATAAAGTTAAATTCTTAAAAGCCTCGGACATCTCCCCTGTGTTTCGGAGCTACGATCAACCGAACGGTATTGTCGCTTTACTTTTTCGCATCGGGTATTTTCTGGGACGAACTTTGGGTCAACTGAGCTGACAGATCCGTACCTTCGGGGGTTTCTGGTGCCGCTGGAAACGCACTTTAAGCCCACCGGGGGAAACCCGAAAAAATTCCAAGAACATGGGTCCAAATACCGACAAATTTAAACAAACGAAGATTTACATCTCGTATTCTACTAAGACCGTTACGAAAAAAAACTTCATAGACTTTCGTCGTGCATTTGACGTCTGCAAAACAATGCCGTTCTTGGAACCAACGAAAAATAGCGACGAGGGTTCGGAAGGACATCTTAATTGGTAAGCCCATGCCGTCTGTAACAAGAGGACCTGAGGTAACTAGAATCGTTTTGTTTATTGGAAACATGCTGCCAGCCTAAATTGTTCCTCTGAGAAAGGGCGGATTTGAAATGTAAATTATTTATTAAGAATTTTTATTAAGAAATAATTATTAAGAAATTCAGGAACACAAAAATCAAACGTGCTTCCATTTCCAGCAGAACACTTTATATGCAGCAAACTATCCGTTACGTTTTTTAAGCCTCTTGATTCGACATTCACCCATTCATTCAAACAATAAAATCAGTTGCTTTTAACTGCTTGTCTTGAACAATTTCTTTGAGCGCACGTTGCCCGTTAGATGTCGTCCGATCCCTCGCCGCGTGGTCTACTTACACTGCTACATTGTAGCAACGGAATTACTTCCGTTTCCGGGTGGCTGTGTAAGCGCAAAATACCCCGGGATGGCAAGAAAATGAAACCCAACCACGGTACACACCAAATGGTGGATAGAAGAAGGAAGAAAACTTCGCTCACTTCAACCCCGCAAAAGAGGCCACCACTTGTGGGCTTAGGCAAAGCAAACAAAACAGAAAAGAACTTCCTCTCGAGAATCGGAATGCCGCACGGGATACTTTACCAATGCACAGGTCGCTTCGTAAATGCAAGAAAAGTATTTGAAACGACACGAGGGTAAGAAACGGGTGGCGTGGGGAGGCGAGATGAAATTGCACCTTGACGTAAAATAAACATCAAAGATCTAGAACTCACGACGAAGATACCAGACGGAAACACAAAAGGAATACGATAGTATTAGTATCAGTAGGAACTATGAATGTTGCATACGTTACACTCGTTGTAAAATGCACTACAAGAAAGATTCATTTGAAAACATTGTAAAATTAGAATAAAAGTTTTGCTTAAAATAAACCAAAATAAAACATTCATATCAGAACAAATTTAACAAAACTCGAATAAAAATGATTTAAAATTTCTTTAATTTACGTGGTCTATTTTCACATTGGTTTGCAGAAAATAATACAAACACAGTGCGACATTCGTCCGCAAACACGTTAAGCTATTGAATCTAAGTTTTCTGGTGCTGTTATTACGTCGATTGGCAAATGTTTAACTTTCGAAACTTATTTCGGTTCTTCTAGTTTACCCAACCAACGGGTTTACACTGTCAAGGCAGGAAATATATCTTCGATAAAGTATTTCCACGATTCCCGTTGGTTGGGGTTCGGGAATCGATGGGAAAGGGCACCATCGGTGGCGAAAGTGGACGGAAAAAGCTAGGAATTGCATCCGTTGCAGAATCTACTGACGGTCGTCGCGAAAGGGCGAAGGATCATGACCGGAATACCCACGGATAGAGATCTCCGATTTCCGTTCTTTTTCTTCGAGCTTTTGTTGGTTCCGCTTGAATAAAAACTACTGAGGGGAAGACATATTTTACTTCCACTTCGTGCGACGACAATGTGGTGCAATGTAACACGATGTCGACGACAGTATCGTTGGGCGTGTATGGGTGGGTTTGCGTGTGTGTTACGTTGACAAACGTCTCCACCGGGTGGTAAAGTCCACTGTTTGTCCAGATATTAACGCCTTGAGGTTAGTTTGCACAACGGAGCAATGGAGTGAAGGGGTGTGCGGTAGAAGGAAGCGCCTTGCTTCTTGTGCTTTTCTCAACAAGGACAATGTTTGGACAGTCGATTTTGCACGACTGAGCTTACTTACGATATCAGTATCGAAAGGTATGGTAGTAAATTAAACGAGAATGGAAAAAGTTAGGTTGAAAAACAAACCAATAATACATTTTTCAATACTCTTACGGAAAATCAAAAGTGGTTAAGTGAAAATAATCAACATCAAAATGTAAAAGAGTAGAGATTTGATTTATTAATATTTTGTACCTTACGGACAGAATATGTTATGTTATGATATGTTTAAATTATAGCAATGTAAAAGAAAGAATCATCAAGAATTGTTAGGAATGCACTAGAAAGAACAAACCCCCCTGAGGTCTATATTTTAGAGTACTTCTTGTCAATTCCACGTTCTATTAGAAAAATCAAAAACTCAATTGCTCAACTCTCACATCCAGTTCATTGGCATTCATCCGGGGGTAGGTACTTTACCGCTTCTGGGTACAGTACCGTCCAGAGGTGCTTCACAAGTGCTTCAGCAAGGATCCATTCGCT
This sequence comes from Anopheles coustani, assembly GCF_943734705.1. Taxonomy (NCBI): domain Eukaryota; kingdom Metazoa; phylum Arthropoda; class Insecta; order Diptera; family Culicidae; genus Anopheles; species Anopheles coustani. The sequence continues at coordinate 63,672,089 of NC_071289.1, read as the reverse complement.
AAAGTTATGTAAAATGATATTACACAGTTTGACGCTTGCATGCATTCACACCGTCCTCTCCTGGGTGAGTGGAGCCCCAGGTTCTACGGTCCGAACCGAAATGGCTGACCTTCCAAGGGATGAAGCCAGCACAGGACTGAACTGCCACGGGCGGTACGATGAAATTGCGAATCACTTCACCAACCGTGGAGGGTTACAGTTTTCGTCCGCAGAAGTGGACGAAATTATACCCGAGTCCGAAAATGATTTTCTCATCTTTTTTTCCGCATCGGATGGATTCGGCACAAAACTGATGCTGCCGCTCCAGGGCCCGAAAGTGGTTACCACTGGGTGCTAACAATGGTGGCTAAAATTAGCAACAAAGTGAAACAGTAATGAAAATGCTAATTTTCTCTGCCCAGCCATTGGGACGCTTATTCATTTCGTTTTTGTGGTCAATTGTATCAAATACGGCAGCGGTGGGTTTTGCTTAATGATACTTATGCAAATGTTTTGATTCGAATGTTGATTGAAATAATTGGACGTTCGATTGGAAGCGGATCGATAACCAAATTGAAATAAACGATTTTTTATTTTTTTTTGGGGAAAAAATGTTCGATGAATTCAAAGTTCATTATTTTCCAACAGTAACAATCACTCAACAATAAAGGTTTTATAAACGAGAAAGGGTTTTGTGACTAATTGCTGAGATTCATTAAAAATCAGTAAAGCAACAATGTATGTTTAACATCTGGCAGCAGCACCGTAGGTTCGGGACGTTTGCAAATAGCGTAGGTAGCTTTGCAAAAAGCACAGATTTTCGATTATGAAAGAGCATATCCAATTGAATGGAAGCGAATACTTTCCTCCGCTCAAGCTCTGCCGTAGGTAAAACGTTGGAAAGGTCACAGTTGAATGTGTCAGGCTTCGGTTCGGATGACGTTCACTTGTGCGCATTTTGCAACATCGAAAACGTCAGTCCGATAGGCGTCACTGTTTTCCGCATTTCGTTTGTGTGGATGGGAAAATTTCAAAGAACATCAGATGAAATTCCTGCGCCCCACTCATACAACACTGACGCACACACGCCAGGGAACTTTGTTCCATCATCATCAACAGCGGAAGTGAAATTTAATTTTCTTCGCCACGCACCGCAACCTGAACGTCAAACCATTACCGGGGAAAACCGCAAAGAGCCTTTCTGAGGCATAGCTCGGAGTTGAAGGTGTGAAGTGTGACACCGAAGGGCGAACAGCAAGGACCGTTTCGGGGGTGTGAAAGTGTCCGTGAGAAGGATAAATCGCTCACTTATGGGCCACAAAATAGGTCACCGGCAAAAGCGTTACGGATCCGTGCAGACACTCACAGACGTGCACGGGTTGAGAAGCGCGCATTAGGGTGCGAGAGAGGCTCTGATTGGAAATGATTCCGGGCTTCCGTTTTCCTGCTTCCCGAAACTTCTAGGTGTGGCCGGGGTGCTTTAAGCTCCTACGGCAATTTCCAGCGAAGAGTCATTACCATTCGAGATTGAGTCGACTGCCCTCGCTCCATCCTCGTTCCCTTTTCATGCGGACATAAAATTATGCATAAAAAGAGCATAACGTTCACCTCCGGGGCAGCACTATAATCGTTATTCAAGGGATTTGTGTTTTGACAAGTGTAACCTTCGAGAGCACCCGACCCGGCGGATACGTTTCTATTCGCGCGGTCTGGGTCGCGGGTGGTTGGTTTTCCCAGCGCCCGAGGGGAGGTGGATACAACTTTCCCATTATCATGACCACCCGTCGGATCATTTCCACTTCACCACCGTTGTTTCGGAGTTTATGAATTTCTCAAATTAGCTGTTAAGCGCGCCACGAAACATTCATGCTTTGGGAGGAACGGGCTGAATGTTTTATTAACGACGCTTCAAACATCCTTTTATAGGATGGAATACCGCAATGAATGTAAACACAATGTAAGAATGATTGACATGTAATGTTTAAACTCATACCCATTTTCAAAAGGCACATAACGTTTATACGCTGTGAACTACCAGGCGTCTCCATTATAAAACAAAATCACTGTATCAAGAAGTCAAGTTGTGGCTTCAGTTAAACCTGTAATTACATTGTTTAAATCAAAGCCCATCATACGAGAATAAATAAGTAAACAAAACATTATTTAAATATCAGCATTACCCACACAGTAGATCGTTGAATATAAAATCAACGAACACTGAGAAATATGTTGCAAGTTTTATGTTGTCTTTATTCGTTTGTTCACAAATAGTTCGTAAAATCATGGACCACGAAAACGCTTCTATGGTTGCTCAGCAGGAAAAACATCACAATGTCTTTACGTGTGCATCGAATTTTCTCGGCGAAAAACTTGGGTTTTGCTTTTACTTTAGCAAACTGATGCTTCGATTGCAATTTTTACCAAAACGAACTTTGCACAAGTTGCACATCTGATGACGTGAACTTTCGCGACCAAATAACGTTACCCGAGCGATTCATTTCCCGCTGATCACGAGAGCGCCCCCGGAAGAAAGGATAAAACTCCTCAAACGTTCAAAGACCCATAGCATTGCTTCACCATCCGCCAGTAGGAAATCGAGCTGGAAAAGCTTGAGCGGTTACAACTTTACACCGCTTGAGGTAGAAGAATGGCAAAAGTGTAAAGAAAAGTGTAAGAAAAGAAGTTGAACTTTGAACCGAAATCGGGAACCTCTTGGCGGTGCAGTGGAAAAGAAGTATTCAATTGTGCTTGATTGAGCTGTTTACCCGTGAATGGATGATTTGTGGACGTTTTGGTGCAATTGAATGAACGTCCGAAAACTTTTGCCTCGACCGTCTACTGTTGCCTTCTGCAGTAAGCATAGTTCATTGAAAAGGTGTGGCTGATGTATGGGGCTCTGCAGCGCAGTGCAAGTACGCGGAGCAAAATGCATTTTCATATTTCAAACAGATGGTAGAATAAATCATAGTCTAGCAGCACAACAAGCAAGGCATCATCAATTCACATATGCTGGTGTGCATTTTCTAAGTAACATTCGTTTTCTTTGCGATTCTTCTCACCACTTCAAATAATGTATTGGGATTATGAATAGGAATTTTATGAGAGAAAGAGAAGAAATATTTCAGTAAACGCGATTTGTAATCTTTGGAAGAATAAAAATGGTTGGAAACACAATTTAACTAACTATTAAAACAAATCGTAATCGTTACTTCAATATTCCCAAACAGTTTATATATATAGTTTAAGCTTTCCACGTTAGATGAGCATCATGGTTAGCTTCCACCTTTTCTATTTGAGGAGCAAGAAAGATGGGGCGATTTAAACCCGCAAATCAAACGGTCTTTTCTGCATCGAAACGGAACCATTTTGCTTTTGAAACATGAGAACATTATTTTTCTTGTAATATAATATATTCATAGACAGCAAGAGAGATAAATGTGAATGTTTAGTAAAATTGATGGTGCACAGCTTTGGAACATGTCAAAACCAGGGTGTAGTACTGACGCAACCGTTGTTACATACCAATCCCCCCTTTTTATCTGGACTTTTGGTTGAATGTTTAACCAGTGTTTCGTTTTTATTTATCCTATCGGTACAATCACTATACAAATTTTGAGAGTGTGAATGAGAAAATCATTAATAACGAAAGTGTCTCTGCAACGTTTAGCAGATTGTCGCAAAGCGAATGAAGAATCGTGACAGATAAGCTTAGAATGTTCATACATCATTTTTAAGCCTACACAAAATGTCCATGTTGCTTTTTTGCCCTGTTAGACTACGAGAATATTTTGACATCGTTTATGTTGCCACCCAAAAAAGGATTGTCTTTGGTGGATATTTCTTTTTCCATACCACGATATGCAGAACATACTGTATTTCAGATGGAAACTTACCCCGAATGCACTAAACCGTTTCCGTCTTGGGTGCGGGTCGTGTTTGTTCAGGAACACTTCGGACTTGGGTCGGGGTGGCTTCTTAGGTCGCATTATCACACGTGTTTCCTCCCGGATGTCGTCGTCGAGCAGTTTGCTGTCGGACGAAACCGAAAGCTGCCGATGGACTCGCTCGTGATCGCCTACTCTGTTCCAATCTGCAAGCGAATAAAGAGAAGCAAACACAACAAAATAAAATTATCTGCTTTCAATCTGTAGTGGAATATGTATTTTTTAAATGAAAATTATTTATTGTTTAATGTTAGCAATCGTTGATATGTCACTAGTTTTAATAAACAATATTTCTCCATGACAAAATAACATCTTTTGGATTCTTCGGCCATTACCAAACAATTTCCAAAACTGTTTCGCGTCATCAAAAAGCCATCTTCGGGTTGGAGTGGGTGAAAGTCATCCTTGTGCCCGCATGGGAAAAGTGGATAAGTTTCGTCTTATTTACACCGAACTTACTGCTGTAACTATTCAAAGGTAAACAGTGTTCAACGCAAGACGGACAAGTTTAGCTTCCATAGAGAGCTCCTGCTGATTACACACTCTTGTTGCGGGTACAGCTCATCGGAAACTGTGAAGTTTATCATCATCAACGCAAAGTTTGTTCAAAGGAAACCGATAGGTTTCGCTGAGCAGCAGCTCGATAACGGTGAGAATTTGCATCGAGCTTTCCGAAACTACTCCGAAGCAGCAGAGTAAATATTTGCCATACAATCCGGTAAGAAAATTCACTCAACTTAATTTGTTTGCATTATCAACTACCGACGGGAATGGATTTCGTGGATGCTAGTGGTCCGGAATCTCTGTTAGACGGTAGCTGTATTATAATAACATTTTACAGCCCCTTCTCCACAATCTCACCGAAATACAAGAGTACTTTCCAGCGTCGATTGCATTTGCTACTGCTATACCCTAGGATTACTGCATGATCCTGTGTCTGTCGTTTCATTTCCAAGACAGCGGGTAGGTGGCACACAAGGGAGCTAAATTTAATTCCCGCTGTCGCCGGAAGTGAATTTCTGCGAGCGTTTGCTCGGAGGACATTTTTGCTTCCCGCCGATACACCGGATTATGATATCCACGACGACGATGCTGATGAAGATGGAAATTCAATCTGACGCTAGGAGCTTTCAACAGTAGCTTTTCCATTTTTTGTCTCTCTTCATCCCTCTCGCTCTCTCTGTCCCGGAGAAAATGTTTTGTCACCGTCTTTATCTTAAGAAAATGTTTATTGAAACGTATTCCATCTCAAAACCAAGATTTAGAATTTTTGAAATCCCGTATAGCATTGTATCAACATCTATTTCCAATTAAATGTGGATATGAATAATAAATATGTTATAGCTTACTCACAACAGAACTTAATTGATGTAAATGAATACTTTCTTAGATTTGTTGTAATAAAACCAGATAAAGTTGTTTAATTGAAAAAAATTAAAATGGTCTTGCACAACCATTTGGAAACTCGATTAAGTGTGAAATTAATCGATGTGGATGATATCGAAAGATACCACCGCGGAGTATTGAGCTAACCACAATCGATGCACGTCGATGATCTAAACCGCGTAACATAAACGAACCAGCATCAGCCCATTAATCACCGGAGTGAAGGAGCAGGGGGAGGGGTGTGGTTGGATTATGGAAGCATATTTTACGCGGCGCGGCATAAAAACATGGTACACTCACACGCACCACGCAATACTTTCAAACAACCGACCGGCAAATCAATTTCACTGCCCATTTAGTTTAAACCATCCCGGGGAACCCGCGGTATTCTCTCAGGTCCGACTGTTTGCGAATCCAAGCTCAATAAATTTCCATTACCGTGGAATATTGATTAATTTTTAATGTTTCCGCCGACTGCCGCCTCCGCACTTCTCTGCGTTCTTCCCACTTTCTTTCCCTTTTCTTATGCAATTTTCTTCCGTCCAGTGAAAAGTGGAATATGTTTATGGTTAATGGAGCGATCGGCGAAGAGGATGAAGAGAACGCTTCATTGAGTATTATCTCGGCTTTCAGGAAACTTGGACAGCAATAATTTGTCGTCCATTTGCCATGCATTGGATCAATTTATTGATGATTTCATTTTACGCTTTCGCATTTATCCCGTGCGTGACGGACTGAAGGGGAAACATGGCATGGCAAAGGAAACCAATCAACGCAGATCGATCGTTCGATAAGAAGACGCCATCTGTGATGGAAGTGGTGGAGAATAATTTACGCCTCGCTCATTAAAAGTAGAACGTTGCGGAACGATACTTTTGAAAAGATGAATCAACTTTGGCAAAATAAAGTGGAAGAAGGAGTATTTTGTGATACGCACAAGAAATGGACCAAGTGAAAAAAGTTTTCCTCTATTGTTAAGCTTCAACGCATGACGGGAAATTAGCCAGTCAGGAGAGCAATGAAAATTACAATAAACGTAACGTATGCTAGTACATCGGATAATTTACTTTTCTTGCGGGACCATTCCTTACGATCTGATAAACGTTGGCAGGTCTGACCACTGTCGTGACGAGAAGTTATTAGCTCCACCAGGCAAAAGGGCCGATTGACCTACTTTCGGCTTTGTTTTTGCCTCAATAAAATACCATTTTCATGGAGATACAGGAAATGGATAATTTCAATAGACACGTTTTTATTGTGAGCAGAAATTAGCCATTCCGGGCGATAACAGCAACGCAAACTGCTCGATATGGTATTCAAAATAAAAACCTTGCCACTTAGCACTTAGTGGAGTGAAAATGTGCCTTCAAATGATTGCCATAAAGCAAAGTGGCTGTGTCTCTTTTTTGCTTCCATTTTCCATCTCAGCTTCCTTATGACGCAAGGTTTTTTTTCGCCCGATTTTCAGCCGGATCAGAGAAAACATTCATGGAACAACATTTGGAACACTATAAGGAGCATCTGTTCCACAGCAGGCTCGTTTTCGGGAGGATTTTTTCCATTATTTTCTTGTCCACTGAATACCTTTTGAAAAAGCGGAGATAAGGTGAAACGGGAATTGGAAAGTAAAAACAAAACAAAAAAGGCACTTTTTCTTTAATGGGGACGGATACGAAAAAGGTGCTGTATCTTCGTAAATAAGTTGGACTGGACGACCGGAAAAGATCCCGCATGAGGAGATTTCCGAATGGCATCGTTAAAATTAAATAAACATTAAATGGCATCGCCATAAGAATGTATCTCTCTTCGGAAGGTTTGGGTGAAAAAGGACAATAACATTATAGTGCATCGCAGAGCTTTCTTATTATTTTATAGAAAGTATATAAAATAAATGTTTAAACATAAATAAGAAAAATTGTAAATTTTTAAAAAACTTTATTTATCATGTTAAAGGATTTTTAGGGTAAAACAACAAAACTCAAATAACAGCAATGATTTAAAGGTTCAAAACCGCTCGATTGAGATTTTTTGCGTCAAGGTTTCGTTCTCTCACAAGCCCATCAATCGTTTTCCCTAATGACGCTGGGTTCTGCCCATTTTTCGGTCGCAGATGACGTTCCCTTGCGACCAGTCGACGTCGTTTCGAAGGTCGTGGTCCCCGTCCATTCCAACCGCGTCCCTCGGCCAACCCTCCAAATTTTCTTTTTCCTTTCAGCAAGGTGCTGTAAAAAATAATGGTCATTCGAAATGATCTTTTTCTGTACCGCTGGGGCGAATGAAACGAAAATGAAAATCAACCAGGGAATGTCGCTCGGTTCGGAAGCATTCCACCAGGATGGCACGCTGCAGAAGGACATTGACCATGGTTGGTTAAAGATTGGAGCAGTTTTGTGGTTTTTTTTTGTGTACCAAAGGCAAGAAGAAGGCTCGCTGGTGGGTTTTTGTTCCCTCTGTTGCATGGGCTGACTATCATCTTCACACGTCATTCTCAATGGCGCGACAGACGCGCCGACTCCAACCCCTCTTCTGAATCATTCAATGGAGGGATACGAGGACCAGCGTTATATTCTCGTCCTACCAAATTTCCTAGCGACCCATCTGCGCCCAACGTTAGCGTAACGAAGAAAAAACCCGAATGACCACCTCAAAGTGGGGGGATAAAACGGACACGGGAGGGTGTGGGAGAGTTCTGTTTTCTAGCCATCGCTTAAAGCAGACCACGATTCGTCTACTTCGACCCCATTCTTGGAGTTTTTATTTTGCGGCTCACAACTTTTCACAACACACAAGCCACTTCGTGGTAGACCCAACATATTGCGGAAAATGGTTGAGAAATTGCGGAAAATTTCGCCATCCAACATTTTCGCCAACCTTTGACCTTAGGCCTAAAACCCAAAAAAAAATAAGAATAAATAACGCAAAATCTCTATCAGTTGCCAGGTCTCGAGCCCGCTGCTGGCGGGGTTGAGTGGATGAGGCGAAAAACGACATGTTTTCGGTTGGTTGCGTTGCCTAACGAAGGGCGAATTCCGTGTCGTCGACGCGTCCTGGGCCGCGCAAGGTATGACACACCGACGATATGCACGTTTGACGTTTCCCTTTTGGAAGTTACTCGTTCCCCTCCCCCAGGAGGGGGTTTCGGTTGGCGATTCCATCGCGTGCGGTTTTCCCTAAGGTATGGTGCACCCGGTGGCGCATAATGGTCGGTAGTAGCACCCGTGACGCATCTTGCGGTACGAACGAGCCGAAGCCAAATTTGCCGTACAAAATATGGAGTCCCACGTGGAAACCTAACATTATACTTTTATCAGCGAGAGAGTGGCCTTTTTTACCAAAGTAAACGAATCACCAGGTTGTATTTGTGGGTTTCCCAGGCAAAACCCCTAAATGGAGTAATTTCGAAAAATTGTAGGTAGCATTTGTTGGCCACACGAAAAACTTTGGTAGCGGTTGTTTGAATTAAAAATTATATTTGAATGTATATTTAAACTTAAATTAAAAAAAAAACAACCACGAACTAATAAATACACTCAAAAATTTATCGTTCTCGTGTTACTGTGCGTAGGAGAAGTAACGCGAGATAATTAGAGATCAATTGGTCTCAGGTACGTGTATTTGCGGAAGCGATTGTTTAATAAAACATGCATAACGACGAGCATAACAATAATTCAGGCACAATGCAAAACAGTAATTGCATGCATAATAGAACGGGAAAGCTGAAACTTTAGCTTCCTGCGATGGTCTTTAGGAAGAGAAAATCGGTGTAAGGCGGTGCAAAAGCTTGCGAAAGATCTCATTACATGCTTTTTCTTATTTGATCAGCATAGATTTAGGGTTTGGCTGTGCAGAAGGCGTGAAAACATGGTAAGAAATACAAAAACAATGTGCTTATGGATGAAAGTGAAGAAACTTTTCGCAAGCAACCTTGGAAAAAGAAATGTAAAAATAAGACTCCTCGTTGGTAGCTTAACGGAGGAGAAAAGTTTTCTCCGAAAGCACATAAAGCATTCGTCTAACGCTGATCAACCCATTTTACGAGAATCCTTTTAACTAACACAACGGAAGAACAGCATGCCTTCCGTTGAACCAGCGAGTCAAAAAGCACCGAATCAGAAACAAAAAAGAAAGCTCACACACGGCTCGGTGGAGTAGCGAAGGGAATGTGCGGGATGTGGCCAAACATGGGACATAGAATTCCCTTCTAAAACACACAATAATGGTGTGCACTTTCGGTCGGTGGGAGGTTTTCCTACCCAAACGGTACGAAGCGTAGTTTAAGGTTCATAAACGGAAATGAGCATGATTTATTCATACAAATTGTTTCAGTCAGGCCGGCCCGGGTTTCGCTCTAGGGGAGGGGGAAGGTAGGAAGGACGGTAGGGTTTTTGAGTGGTAACATTTTGCGAACCCTCCCAAAAGAAACGAATTTTGAATCCACTTTCCTTCGTGGCCGTGTCTGGTTACGTAATGGGGGAATATTTTCTTTCTTATGATGGAATAGAACATTACCGTGTCTCGCAACAACGAACGATGCTACGGTCTCGCACAGTTACCCAGTTTCCAGGGCGCCCGTAGGAAGTGTTTCAGTTTATGATGTGCTCTAATAAGGCGATACTACAAAGTTTCAACGCGCGAAACAGTGTTGAGCCGACGTGGTTATGATTTATTTAATTTTTGAACGCGCCATTTGGACGCTTTCCCTGGGAAATATCGCGAACAGCCGTGTCTGCAAACCTCATTTGCATGGCTAATTCCTTACCGAGAGCAACGTGACGTGGAGAAAATTCCGGTCAATGAGAAAAATGGGTCACTAGTGTGAGCTTCCGGGTTTTCATGTTATTCACCCTGTTTCGAAGTCAAGTTGTTCCGGTAGTGTTGGCTTAATTCCTTTATTTTATTCATCTCGATTCACTGTTCCATGCGACATTGTTGTAGTCGTATTTTAGAGGACTCTACTTGCCTCCACGGTATCGCGAAACTACGCGCCACAGGGTCGCACTTTCCATTTTCCTTACCCACCCACGTAGTGGCGCCATACGCGAAAGGACAACGACTTTCCAACAGAACCATCCCCAACCAACGCCGGAATTGCTGGAACATTTCAATGCACTCAAATGCACAAAACGTAAAAAAAACCAACAACCATCGACGGAAACCCATCCGGAAGTGCTTTCCCTCGAGAGCCAACTCCCCCTTACGTGCTCCCATGGGAAGCAGTGTGGACTTTTTGCTATCGTAATTCACCACCACTCTCAGGCCCTGATGCACGCTTTGTAGTCCGGTTTGCATTCACGAACGCATCGCTCGAATGGGGAGAATGTAACAATGCGGTGCGCCAGTGAAAAGTGTCGTCGTTGTATCCGCGAACCACGTCATCTCCTGTGGGAGAGCCTGGATGGTTGGCTGAGTTTGCCTTCGGCGAAGCGGGATAAGCGGCGCACGTTTGACACAATTTTCGTACAGTGGAAGAAAATGCGAAATGAAACTGCACTAACTGCACAGGACGGGTTTGTGCTGACGGTGTATGCATAACAAGCAGCGAACCTTGGCAATAAAAGAGTTGTTTTATTAGCAAGCGAAGAAGATCGGGCAACGAATGCTGTAGGCTAGGAAGGATACTACAGAAGTGATGGTAAGGATAGAAAAGTTTGTAGAACATACGAAGCGGAATTATTGTGATTTAGAAAAATAATCAATATGAGAATTACATGGATGTGATTATTAGTAAACACAAAAAAAAATCAAAACCCATGTTAAACATAATTTTTACAATATGCCAGGTTGGCAGTTTTACTTTGACATAATTTTAACATTAAAATCCAAAACAGCGGTAATTGAAACCGCTGCACATTTTTTTATTTTAATGCCTCAGCCTTAAGCCGTTTTGGCTTAACATATTTTCAAAAAAAAAAAAACCAAGGCTTTTCTTATAATTCAAGGTAAAAACTTTCAGATTTTTCTGCTCGTCCAATTCAGCTACTTCGTCATCTGTGAAGATTTTCCAAATCCGTAAACGGTTGAGTTTTAGAATGTTTGTTGACTCGTAGATCTTTTGGGTTTTTTGGGTTTTCATTCCTCCTCTTCTTCATTCCGCTAGCTCGGTGTGAAGCAAAAAAGATCGAATTTGAGTTGTCTTTTACTTTAGTATTTTTCAAATGTAAAATGTAAATTCAGAAAAAGTGTGCGCCAGAAAGCAAATGCATTAAGGCACATTTAAAAATTAATTTCATATTTTTAAAATGAAAAATGCCGCCATAAATTTAAAACGCCGTTTACGGATTTGAAAAATCTTCAAAAATGTCGACATTTTAAAAAGAGTGGTAATAAATAGCGCTAAAAAGCTTTCGGACAAGAGCAATGTATTCTAGTGGTAAACAAATACACAGAACAAAACTGCTCAGGATCACGTCTGAACAAAAATATCATTTTCAAAGCTTGTTCAATCAAGTGCGATAATTTTTCAAAACACTCCCCGTCTTTAATATAAAATAAAATACAGCAACAATGTTGTTTCGTATGAATCAGTCTAAACAAATTCAAAACACACAAATTCAAATACACAGAACAAAACTGCTCAGGATCACGTCTGAACAAAAATACCATTTTCAAAGCTTGTTCAATCAAGTGCGATAATTTTTCAAAACACTCCCCGTCTTTAATATAAAATAAAATTCAGCAACAATGTTGTTTCGTATGAATCAGTCTAAACAAATTCAAAACACACATTCTGATATTTATTAAGATGCCTTACATTGTCTTCTCACTGCTGTTCAATCCACTGCAGAGCTTCCGTCGCCTAGTTCCGGATACCCGAACGCACGCTCGAAAGCGCCCCCGGATAAAGCGGCGCCGGTTTTAATTTTCCACTGCTGCAGCATCGTTGCTGCTTCTCGCGAAAAAGATGCGGCTCGTAAAGTAGCCCGATGTACGATTGTTTCTTCAGTGCACAATTCCTATACTGCTCTCGTCGGTAGCAGCTGTACAGTTTTTGCATCCGAATAGAGTTTGAATGTTGTTTTTTGCTACAGTTTGTGTATCAAAGTTGTTTTGCAAAAAGTTTACCATTGTAGCAACCGTGTAGCGGTGGTTTATTTGATTTTGCTAGCGTTTGCTCCACTTTCAACCCAGTGGTTACGAAACATTTTATTTTATGTCGCACAGCAATAAAGATGTTTATTTGCCTTTCATCTGCCTTAATAAATAAAGGAGTGTGCAAAGTTTGGTAGTGAAATGTTGGGTTTGGATTACAATGTGAAAAGAAATGTGGTGTAAATAACAAGTTGTGTAGAGGAAGATCTTATCGAAAAAGTTTCGCATTTTTGTATTACAACTAATATTTCTTGATTGCTTGAAACCAGATATTTAGTGGAAACCTTGGAAATTAAGTTTCTTGTTGTGCAAGGTTTTTAAAATAAAAAAACGATAATAAACAATGTATAAAACGATAGAACAATCTCATTTGCATGCATATCGATGAAAACTGGTCGTGTCGATCATAATTGCGTCACGCTAACGGCAAATGATTACGATGAAACATTCGTAACGATCAAGCAACGTCCAGTGCGCTGTATAATGTTTCAATGTTTACATATAACAACGCACAAGGAAATGGAAATACTTCACACAAGACCAAGGGGGAAAGGCTATCGAGTCGCTAGAACCTCGCCGGGCTTACATGAAAATCGATCGGTATCACATAGATTCCGCGAAGCGATGCCATAGGGCGAGGTCACTTTGGTACTTCGTGGACGTAAGGCGACATGGTCGCTCCCTTAATCGACCCCCGTTCGAGGACCGTTCCGATATCATTCGTTACAATCTTAACGACCCTGTTGTTGCCGTTGGCGACGCTATCGATGGGAAAGGCACCGAGAACGAACGAGCTTTCGCCCAGCCGTAGGGTGTGTGTTGTTCCTGGGCTGATCGGATAATTTGTGGGAAATTAAAATTTATATTATTGTAACTCATAAGCATGCCCTGACGTCGTTGGTCCTGTTGGCGATGATGAGGCTTGGCGGTTTGCCACAGTCTCGAGAGACTTTCGTGACGATATCAGAGGGTAAAAGTGGCCATTGGGGAGGGAGGTAGTACAAAGACGATTTTCTGTGAACTAACGATGGTTTGTTATTATCCTTGAATGTGTAACGGGCATGTTACGAGCAGACTTGATGAACACATCGTTATGAAGGTTACGGTCTGAGTGCAGGGAAGCATAATTTGTTTTTGCTTTTTCTCAGCGTTTTTCGCCACGAAAGGACAAAAACAGCCAGATATAAAGATACATAAAAATGATTTCAAATAAAACAAAAACATAAAATGCTAGTCAAAAGATAATTTATTCGACTGGTTATTAAATTGTGTCCCAATTTATAATATTTGCGTGAAATGAATAACATTATCAAAGTGTATCGTCTGAATGCCTCATGCTGTAAAGCAATTCAAAAATAGCCGGAAACCAAAGACCGATGCATGAATGTTAACTATCTTATCTTTTCCATTGTTCTGTATATCTTCAATCCACATTCCACACATCCACAGACAAAGACATTGTTACCTTTTTTTCAATTTATCATTGATCAAGCATAAGAATGTGCGCTACGGTTTCGCCTGATTCTCATAGTTTTTCCATTTTGATTGGAAGCGAAAAGCAGAAGGGCAACATTTTACTGATTAGATTATGTACAACTATTGCGGGAATACCGCCACAAACGAAGACATACACATACACACACATATATATCTGGAGTGGCCGTGATTCCCCTTGCATGCAACGAGCAACCCAAAATCAATTCAATTGAGTGATCGATTCTCGCGGGAGTACCGGTCCCAGTGAAAGTTACCCAAAATGGGAAAACATGGAGTGGTTTATTTGGATTGGAAATATATTTCACCCCGCATTCTCACGGGCAGCGAACAACATACCTTCACAGTGCATTTGGCCGGGCTTAAGATCTGCCTCCCTTAGGAATGGGATGGTCTATCTCGCAGGTGCAGGTAGAACGGGAAATCAAAAAAGGAAAAGCAACAGACTGGAGCAGTGAGCCCGGAAACTTTTGTCTTCCACCGGCAAAGGATGGAATTGAATTTGAGCCGTCGAACCTATCCGTCACGGCGAAACCCGACGCGTGCGAAACATCGCAGAAAATGGGCTCCACGAAATTCCCCACGGACGAATTCGTATCGATTCGCCTTATTCGCAGGCTCGGGGGAAAAAGGCCGCCGCATGCCCGAGACGAACGAAAATCGTACACTGTATTTGGCTTAAATTGGAAACAGGGATAAGAACTGGCAAAAGATTGGAGTAGGAGGATTGGGGGATGGAGAAGTCGGTTACGGTTCACGTGCCAAAGCCAATCACGGTGCTGTCTTGTTCGACGCGCAAATCACGTGTCAAAAAGTGCGTATTAATAAAGATTGATCCGATGAATAATTGATGTGGTGGATTTAATTTTCCGTTCAAGGACAAGCAATGTTTACATTGTTGGCATATGCTTTTTGGGATATTTTTGTTGCTTTACTGAAACCATTTGGAGAGACATTATGTTATTAGCAACATATTTTAATAAATAGCAAAAAAAATCTAGTTCTTATTAGAATCAAAATAAAAAAAACAAATTAAATAAGTCTCCATGAATTTTATGTATGTTCATGCAAGTTAAAAGAAAGTAAATTAAAAACATCATTTCATTTTTCACCGGAAAATGCCACTCCGAAACCATGACAATGGACCAAAAAGTTTCTGGAGCGACAGGGTTACAAAAAATATTATTTAAAATTAACGCTCCCCAATTGCATGCTGTAAGACAATTTTATTATTCGGAACAAGTGTGCCGAAAGGCGACAGACACTAACGCTCCTTTGCAAATGTTCAGGAATGGTAAGCACTTCACACTTTAGCCAAACGTTCAAAGTGCTCACAAAAACAGCTAGGGAAACATTTTCTTCATAATCATCACACCCATTCATCTCTCCCGTCTTGACATCAGTTGCGGGCCAAGAGCAAGTTTGGCCGGTGCTTACACCGGGCCGCTTGAGTGGAAGCTTAAAACCCAACTTGGCGCCTCTGTGGCATAAGTTTTTCTTGGAAAACACCGCTCCCGAGAGCAGCGGATTATTAAGTACTTAGGTAATAAGTTTCCCCCAGAAAGGAAGGTCGTCTTGAAGGAACAACAATGCCAAAGCATCCGGGGAGTCGCTCGAGCACGGGCCGAAACGGGACGCATGGATACGCAAAACAGGACACAGCAGACAACATTTTGACAGTTTGTCAAGTGTCCTCTAGAGTAGACGAGTGCTTTTTCGACCGGGCGGATGACGGGTGCACGTCGAGTGAGCGCCCAAAACGGATGCTCGAGATTTGCCAACAAAAATAAATGCCATCTAAAGGGATGATGATGATTCCCGGAAGCGAACGGAGAGCTGAAGCGCCGAAAGGTACTTTAATCAAGAAAACAAGAACGGACCGAACGAAGCAGCGACCGTGGAAAAGAGTGGCACAAACAACTTCTGATTTTCATTACATGACAGTGGAAAATTACATTACGAACTGTCACGTCGGGGGAAGAAAAAAAGTTACCGGGCAGCGGGAAGAAAATGGAAGACACGAAAGCCCGCCCAGCAACACATAAAACCAGTCTAGACCGGTTTTATGCGCCAACGTGCAAAGGTTTGCCAAAGCGCGGAGGGTGTGTCTTTTATGGGGCGGGTGAGTCTCGTTTGAAGTTCTACCAACCCCTCCGGGATCACCGTCTCGCACCTTCCCCAATGATGCTGCTTTCCACTGGACCGAGGATGTTTTCTTCATCAAAAGTAGTTTTCGATTTTTGCTCACTTCGCCCAAACGAGGAAACATGTATATTTAACGAGTGCCGACCAAATGGACTTCTGGACCAGCGCTGGCATATCTGATAATTTTTCCCTATGCTCCGAACGTCGAAGTTTTACTTGCCAGAAAAAAGTCCTTCGATCCAGCAAGGACTCACATGTGGGAACAGCATTTTTATACTTTCCAAAGCAGGAAAAGAACGCCGTCGAAATGGAGCATTTTTTGGGATGGAAAAACTTTTTGCTCCACACTATTCAAAATGGACCACCGATGAAACTGTAACAGCGACAGTCAACACAAACACACACGCGTTCAGAAATACAGTCACATGGACTGTATTTTAATTTGAAAATGGATTCGAGCAATAACCGGAAGTTGAGCAACACATCCCATGCCTTCGCCCCGTCGAGCATAATGTAAGTGAATGTTAGTTTTAACGGTCGATCGGTAACGAAAATGAATGTGTAACTAATGGAATATGGTGTGCATACGGTGGAAGATTAAAACTAATCACCGGTAGCACTAATGGCGACACCGACGGCTAAACCAAACGTTTATTGTCGCACGAAATAGCCTTTCTGTAAAAGGCAGTTTCTTTGCCAAGCGTAAAGCGGATACAAATAAAATTAAATTGAAAAAATTTAAACATGTAGAGTGGAAAAATGGACTGTTTTTGTAAAAACAATGTTTAAAGATCACGATAAAATATCACAATAACATCAACTCTGCGAAATTAATTGATTTGAGTTTAACAAACCTGTAGAGAGAATATTATTCGTAATTGGCAAATTGCATGAAAATTTGTATTACATGAAAAATTGAATAACATAAAACCATCGTCCCTGCAGATAAGTTTCACGCGACACCAGGCGCCTCCATTATTTACCCAATCACTTAAAAACAGTAGCTCGCGTGCTCCAGCCAACACGATTTTGAGCGGCAATTTGATTAAGGTTTTGTCACGCGCCCACTAACTCGGAACGGATAGCAGCGGGAAGGTGATTAATTTAAATTAATGGAACAAATACACGTTCGTGCAGACAACACAAAGAACCTCCGGTCCGGCGCGTGGAAAAGGAAACAAATCTTTTCGGAACAGATTAACGCACAACGTTCGCCAAATCTCACTCGCACATTGGCCACGGGTCAAATGCGTTCGCAGTTTTCAGCAAAATGATGGCAGATAGATTTTCTTCCAGCGTGGCGGACGTGAAAATCGTTTATTCGGGGGGAGGGTGGAAAAAAAGGATCTTTCCAAACGGGAAAGAAAATGGACCATCAAAATGTGGCGGCTTTTCCAACTTGTTGAGCGTCGGCAAAGACGTCCGACGTTCGTTCACGCACCGAGAGGTGTGCGTAAAGGGTCGGTCCACGCGGTAACGAGCGCCCGAACGAACCGAGCGCTTCCAGAACCTGGGTAGGAAAACCCCCACCCACAAACAACCTGACGCCGTGAAAACTTGTTCAAAACAACCATAAATAAAATTCCACCTAAACGACGCACCGTAAATCTGGCGACCCGCACGGACCCGGCTGCCGTTTCGTTTTAGCGACGTTTCGCGGCAAATAACTTCCAGTTCAAACGCAAAAGAGCAGCGCGGAGCAGTGCTTAGATAACCTCGGGCAGGTTGCTTAGCGATGACAGTCAGCAATGGGAAGCGAATAGACAACTTCCACGGTGCGCAAAACCCAAAAGGTTACCGCGTTTACTGCCGGGTCTCTAAAAATGTGTGAAAAAAAAGTCAGCTCCATCCCGAGGATGACCAAGCAACAGGAAAGCGTTCGTAAATTTCAGACCTGTAAGAAATGAAAAAAGTGTCCGCTAAATACTTTATGCAAATAGTCACCCATTAAACGTTAACGATACTTTTTAACTGCTTCATCTAAACAAGGTCGACAATGTATGGGGTTTTCGTACGATCGACCACGTTAGTGGTTAGTGCGAAATAATAAAAAAGACCTTGTTATCACGGGTTGGACAACAACAGTAAAGTTATCTAAAAACCCTCTAGCATTAGCAACAATACATATTTTACTTCGCAAATATGAAAGGGGAAAGGGGGCATAAACGAGGTTTGTGCTTTAACATAACTTTAAGGATAACCGAAGGAACAAAAATACATTATTTAGCCCAAAACTTACTATTTCCGAACAATAGTAAAAAAATAAATTTTGGTTAGGACACACGGTTCTCAGTGGAATAAACAAGTTTGATTTTACTTGTTTGTTATAAAAATAAACTAAAAGCCTATTAGGTACACATATAAACCTAAAATGGGGTCCGCGACAGCCGAGCGGTAGCGCCGGTTAGAAAATCGGCCCATGAGCGCCGGGGCTCACCACCTCGACGGCGTGGGTTCGAATCCCAACCGAGACCGGACCCCTCCCCTGTACGAGAGGACTGACTATCCACGTACACATAGGGTAAAAAGTCTCGTAAGCCCTTAACGGGCAGGCATGACCAAGAGGTCGTTACGCCAAGAAGAAGAAGAAGAAGATAAACCTAAAACCTTAAGTCAACTAACTGAATCCATAAACTTTATGGTCTGGAGCGAAATAACATAAAGTAGAAATAAAACTCTACCAAAGATTGTCAACTATTACGACTGCCTGTACTTTCAACCCCATATGCTATATCCCAAAAAAGTACCGAAACACATTTAAAACAATCTCTTCTGAAGCAAAAAATCTACTCTTGCAAACTAGTTGCTTTAGAAATGGTGGAAAGAGGGAGCTGACCATGAATCAAACTAGTTTGATATATTTTTATGTTGTTTTGTTGACACTAAATGACGTAAGAAATCAATGACCAAAACCTCCGGCCGGAGCGACGACAACCATGGGACCGCCAGACGCCAGTTATTTACGCGTTTGTTGTGACTTGGGCACGAGGTTCACGTTCACCGAAGCATACGCCGAAGCTCGCCTGCTTGGCCTCTGTACGTACGTTTGCCAGTTGGGATGAAATATTGTCACCCATTCACTTTCATTAGATTTAGCTATACCACACAAGGCGTGTGTGTATGTGTGCATACCTAGACGAAGAAAGGATGAAGTATGTATCCTCTCCTACTCCTCATACCAAAGACGGCGCAATGTCGTTGTTTCTTGGCGCGACATCAACGACTGCTTCGAGGCTAGAACCTGATCCCTTCTGGTCGCGCAAGCTCCTGAAACGCCCTGCCCTAAAACGCAAACGTTTCAGCATGTGTGTGTGTGTGTGTGTGTGTGTGTGTGTGTGTGTGTGTGTGTGTGTGTGTGTGTGTGTGTGTGTGTGTGTGTGTGTGTGTGCCGAGGCTGCTGCTACGATAAAGTTATGTGGCTCGGACCATAATCATAAATTTATTTGCTCGGATAAAAATATCCAACCGTCCCTTGCACACAACCCATACACTCGTACACAAAACCACAGCAACGCTCAGCAACATAACGGCGGCGAATGGGACGGGCGTTCCTCCGTCGAGCAATATTATTATCGAGGAAAAAATCATTCAAATGACTTTTCCGTGGCCGATTTCGGTGTGGCCCGATTCGTTCGATGGCTTCGACGGTGTACCGATCGAATATAGTTCTCTATGCATAATGTGTTCGGTTGGAAAAATCGATCGCCACACCCGGGATAGGCTCCTATTTTCTCATTTGATTCCAATGGCAACGTCATTCAAACGGTGCGGGTTTCTATAATGGAATGAAAGCGAATGAAATTTCACATAGCCTTGAATTAATATTCCACCGAGCGCTATCGCGTTCATAATGATCATAAGCATAATATGTGTTCGCGAAAAACCGCAGTGTCAACAAATAATCAACGACGGGTCGGTGTGGAGTGTGATAGATTTAATTAATACTGAATATGTTGAGCATCCACCAAGCTTCACAATGAGCGGAATGAATTAATTGTTGCTACAAACTTTATGGTAATCTAATTATCACCACTCCTGATCATGAACCGCGAAATAAACGAACCATATTTGACTCATTATAAAATAGTAAACATTGATTTTCCTATTCAAAATTTTTTATTCTGGATTAATTTATTATCAACGACGTTGTATAGTCTAGTTTTGGATCAGTAAATTTTACATGTTTTAACACCCAAATTTGTTTCCTAGATACATTTTTAATATGACGATAGGACGATAGGAAAATGATTACCCTTTAAATTAGACATAAAAAGTTCGAAGTTTGGAAATATAGTAGAAAATGTATTTTGGGACATTGCTAATGCATAAGATTAGCCCAAAAAACTTGGCTCGAAAAGTCATCAAATGGTTTGGTTTTTGATATTTTCTTTTATTTCCGTATTACCTAGAGAAAGTCATTGTGTGTTCACTTCCGGAAATGGAACTTGTATTTGTTTTGCAGTAGCGATTAAAATTTGTTCTTGGCTAGAATAACAAGACAATACCGAACAGCGATGTATAGGAAACCCTCGGATTTGGAGGACAGGGCAAGTTTTGGAAACATTTCAAAGACGGTAAGAAAAGTAGAGGAAAGCCCATTAGCACTTACTTTCTGCCGCACTCTCGTATGCCATCCATGTTTTACTCGTATTTTTCTAACTCAGTAAACAACGAAGAAGCAAGGCAAAAACAAAAATCCTACCCCAGGTTCGTTAAATTGAACGAGAAAAGTTCTGGCGCATGGCCTGTGTTCTGATGCATCTTAGGGGCTTGTTTTCTTTCGTGCCAGTTTTTTTCTTTCACGTCGCACAGAAATGGCTCCGCAAACAAAAACGGTGTGTTTAAGCATGAAAACAGATTAACGTGACAGGCCATTCTCCGACGCGGCGGCCGGGAAGGTTTCCACAGTCGATAGGAAAATGGGTAGAACCACCATCACGTATAGTGCGCGAAAGGAAGGGTGATTGGCCCGGGGAGCGCGTGCTTGTGAAAGCCGCAGCGGAAGGAGATTTTCGAACTTTTACTAAAGAAAAATAGCAAACATTCTCACACCGCGGGGCGTGATTTTGGTATCGGGAAAAATTATCTTCCTTAAGGCGGCCGAACAAACAAGCCCCACCCGGAAAAACCGGAAGCGATGGTGACGATGGGGCATCGTGTTTTTGATGGAACCTTCGGTTCGGTTCGCTACACACCACCCCCTCATCGTCTCAGCTGAGGAGCTGTCAGGTAAGTTGTCAGCACGGGCAGGATACTTTCCCCGGGAGTTCCCACTTGCGTGACACTTTGCTGCTGTCACGGACGATGTGCGGGAGGAAGCGGAAAACGAACGGCACTGAAACCTGTGGAAAAAGGTACCCTCGCACCGCCGCAGATTGACTTACGTTTGCTGTAGGACTTATCGGCCGGGATGTTGCCGTTTGGTTCGAGTCGATCGAGGTACTCCTCGGATGTGTAACCGTTGAAGGGCACTTTACCGCCACGATTGTGACCATGTCCATGGTGATGGTGGTGGTGATGCGGAAGCTGGTGGTGATTGTTTTGCTGGGTGGAGTCGTCGCTTTCCTCGCGCGATATGGCTGAAAGAATAAAATAGAAAGAAAGACCCAATAAGTTGAGGAAAATGTACTGCAAGTCTATCCTTAGGACAGTCATTTTAAAAGAAATACAACAAAACAATGAAAAACCCCCGAGAAATAAACACTTAGCAAAACATGTTTTCTATTTTCAAAGGCAATAATTACCCCATTACGTCCAGAATAACGTTGCCAACATTATGTTTTGAAGAATTATCACAATCTCCCGTTTGGTGCACAATGACGAGTGTCATCTCGCGCAGAGGCCTCAATCTTCTATTAGCCATTTAGCCAGTCGAGCACAATTGAAACAAATGTCAGCAACGAACACAAAGGGAAATAATTATCGTCACTCTCACAGAGTGGGGAAAACAGAAATGCCGGGCGGCGCATTTATGTGTCTTTCGCTAGCGAGATGAGCCCCACTTTTTACTTTACGCCTGAAGGATCTGCTCTCGTCGTTCCCGTGCTCAGAGCGTTCCTGTTTTTGTGCGGACAAGAATTGCGATGCTCCAGGAAATAACGTTGATTAATGACACTTCCTCCCAAGTGGCACAACCATAATGTCCCTCAGTGTCAGAAAGCCCCCCATTTGCTGGATGATGTAGATGAGTTTTGCGTAACGGAACGCTCGAAGGTGACAATAACTTTACGCTTTTATTAAACAAGATGTGTTTAAACAAGATTATTTTTTTAAGGATTTTTAAGCGAAATGTTTCGCACAGGATTGAAACAAAAGAAGAACCAACGCAACGTCGGTTTATGCCCATAGAAGTAACATTATATTCTGTATACGTTCCTGAGGACATTTCGAGTCTTTCTAGAAAAAAGACTCTTGACTTGAAGGATTGTCACCCCGGGATGAATAGACAAATAAACAACCTTTTTACTGCAACGAGTGAGTCACTCCCTCTCACATGGTTTACAAACTCATCAGTTTAGTTTTCCTCGTCATGGACCTTCTGAATGGAAGCGACGTAAAATGCGACTGAATTCTTCACTAACAAGGCACGCTGGTCAAGTATGTCGACGTTCTAGCGCTGGCGAAGGAAAAGAAAACGAAATGGATTAGTTCCCGGGCTCGGAAGGTGGAAGGAAAGTGTCATATCACCTTCGGTTCAAGGCTGTCAGAAGCCAGGGCCATTTAAATGTGTGCCGAGATAAACCTAGCAACCACCACCACTATCGCGAGGTTCGACATTCGGGTCGGAAGGTAACACACACCGGCGGCCACCGGTTGGAGTGTGTGCATGAATGAATAATCGTCTCCACGGACCAATCGAGAATCGCGCTTTTCATGGAAAATGGCCAGCACCATCCTCTCCTTTTGCGTTGTGCCTTCTCCAGCCGTGCCACAACAGTTACCAGACTAGCCTGGGGATGACAGCGTGATACGGCAGAACCTGGGGAAGCTAAATTGGCCTATCAGGGATTTCACGGGTCTGCAGCAACCTCGTGTCCCACCACCCGCCACCGGCCCCGGAGATGCTCGGTATTCATAACCGGTGATCTTCTGGAAAAGTCGGCGCTCGCAGCCAGCTATCCCGGAAGCCCGGGTCAGGTTAATCCAGGGGCGTGACCGTGCGGAAACCAAAACTGGGTCAATTACTGCTAACAACCGAGCGAAAGTCCCTGGCAAATGGGCGACTTTGCGGAGTCATCAAACGCCCCTGGCCAGATGGTGGCCACCTTCCGCACGACAAAACCTGTGGGGAGACTGTGACCGGGCGAACCTTTCTCCTGAACCAGATGTTGGTGCCGGTATTAGGTTGATGGAAATTTAAATTTAAATGGATTTACACCATCATCTAGCGGGAAAGGTGGAGGGTTGAAAAGGGCTCGGAGGAGGCTTGTGTGTCATTGCATCTGCTCGAGTTCCCCGTTACCCCCGCGTGCTAGGTGTGTTACCGTCATAAGCGAAACGACCATGGTTACAAGGGACCGCTTCCGGAAGTTCGGTCGATTCTGAACGTCATCAAGAGTAAAGGCTCCGTTACGGAAAAATGCTACCGGCCTTTTGCTGGTGTGTATGCAGTTCATTTTCAACACTCCGCCGGTCCTTGACATAGAACCGAGGGAAGGACGATGAGGCCGCCGACAGTCCCGTGCAATGGGTGAGGTGCACATAGTGCGAAAGGGGAAAATCTGCTGATAGCACCACGTTACGTAAAGCCATACCATTGGGAAAATACTGGCAAAAAATAGGACAACATGTGTGTGTGTGTTGGTATGTCCAAACCATGCATTGGAGCCACCATTTACATCGTATGTCGGGCCGCTCATCAAACCGGAATGAAAACAAACACACACTCGGCCAGGACCAAGGGAGGCAGCCAACGGGAAGTGGCAAGGGAGGCGAGTCAACGTTGGACCTATCCAAACACGATCAGTCTTTCGGTCAAATGAACAAACTGCAGCAAAAGCCAGGCAAGGCAAAGTGAGTTCCCTAGTGGGTGTTGTGTCGGTTTTTGCTGATATGAATTTATTCTGATGAAAGAAAAGCCCTGGAAAATGAATAACAGAAACAACCGGACAAGTAGCGAAACGATGGAAATTTAAAGCGCCCAAAAGAATCTGCAATCATGTCGTGAGGGAGGCTTTATGGTGAATAATTGATTTGCCGGCCCAACCGAGTAAAATGGATGAGGCTGCTCTCGTTTAAAGCTACCCTCCGCGAAGCCCTTCGGTGAATTGTGAAATGGCCGTTTCTAGTCGTAGTTTAATACCACCGGAAAGGTGGGATGATCGGTTGGACAAAATAAACAACACTTGTGCAAACTCAATAAAGTTCAGCCCGCTTATTAGCTTACGGCAAACATGATCTAATAATCGTTCGCACACGCACCGACCCAAAAGGGCAAACATGGAGCCTTTTATTCGACAAAACTAGGGAACCGTTACTATTGCACGTTGGGTGAAACAACCGACTTTAGCCATGTAGCTTTATGTATGCGTATCTTCTCATAAGCTCCTTCAACTTCATCTTTTGTCGGGGAAAACTAGTTTCCGTTTGAAATGGTCGAAAAATGTCCAACTTTTCGCTTGGAATCCTGGAAGCGACACTGAAGGAAACGAGTGGGGAAATCAAATTTCGAAACGTCCATTTTATGGCTTTCCGGTTGTTCGAGTCTCGATGTGGTTCATTGTTAACTAACAAAAGTATGTTTTACTCCGATAATGGGGTGGGTGGGGAGACGGCCACTGGAGTGGACGCAGGAAGCACGGAGACGTCCGGCAGGAGTTTTTGAAATCAAAGAGAATCCTCTATTAAATTACTGACGATTCGATTGATGTTCCTCGGGCAGGACTAATTTGAGGACGCTCGTCTCCAGCGTCGCATTCTTTGCTTTTCCTGAAGTCCTGCTGGTTGTTCATAATGTGGAACCTTGTGCATTTTGATAACCAGAGTTTCTGGCTCCCAAGAGAACTCGAGCAAGATTGGGGAGGAATGACAAAGAAATGAGCACGGTTGACCAACGATTCTGGAAATAAATTGGACATGAAACGCTGCAGGCAACGGGAAGGAAATGTTCGAGTTTACTCATTAAAATACAATGACTGTAAAAGTCTTCCGGTGGTGCTTCGTTACGATTTGATTTCAGACTATGTATTATATTTTAATTAACCGATAAAGCATAGATAATTATGAATACAAATATACTTCACATCGCAAATACCAAACAAAGAAAATCATCGATCGTAAGAAACTACATGAGAATCGTCTTCTGCATACCAACAACTGAACTCGGATAAGCCCAGTGCACCAAACAATTACAAACGGACTTCCTACGATTTGATCGTAGGCTGAAAAGGAAAACGCACATTTCCAGCCATATCGGACGTGATGTGGATAGCCGAATTCGAAAGGTTCTACTGCTCTACAAATTGCACCAAGTTCAGCATCACCGCATGCCTTCCGGGAAGCGAACCCAATCTGCCAGTTCAGTCAATAGATGAAAAAGACGTTGCTCCTCACTTGGCGCACTTTATATGCGAACACAGAAGAAGAAGCTGGATCACCCAGGGGGACACGGTGTCTGGACGTGAATATTTTCTTCAATGTTATTTCTCTCGTTATAGAAGAGTCGGTCCCAGAAGGAAGGAAGTGAGCATGGTCAGGGTAAGCCACAAGTCTGATTTGCTAAAATGGTTCACGTAAATTTGGTGGTCTTACATTTAGACATTCATATTGTGAAGCTAATAAATGTAAACACATATTTGTCCCAGTACAAGCAAAATAAATGCAATGTGTTGGTAAGAAATCAAAACGAATCCAGTTTTTAAGTCCAACATAGCAAATGACGGTCTTGCGATTATAATTTTGAGACGCTTCACTCATTTCTAAAATATTACACAATAGGTTTCCATTGGCGCTCGTTTCGAGGAATTTGCCACCATGTTTGCGTTCGCGGTCTGTTTTCACATCGTCTTAAAACAGGGCCGATAACTTGACAAGAAAACAAAAAAGCTAGCCAGAGTTCACTAGCTGGCCGGAAAGATTTAATTGAAAAGCGGAAAATTAACTTCACAAAACTGCTGTCAAACGATTGTATTTTAATTAACCAGTCATTCGTAACGTTTACCGCACCGAATGGATGAGCGACATGCTGCACGGTGAAGTTGCTCGGTTCGCTTCTTTGGCCGTCGTCGAGCCCGTCCCCCTCCCACTTTGCGGTTTGGCGTTTTGGGAAGTTTCTTACCCATCGAAAGGGCGGGCAACGGCGACATTGAAACGGAGCCATCTTCGGAGCAGGCAATGGCGGCGCGAACCGGGTATTAAAAGGCGTCATTACAGTCATTACAAAACAGCAACCTACGCGGGTTTACGGCTGTGGTGGAACTCTACCAACCGAACCGCGAAGCGGCTTCCATAACGAGCGAGACAAAACAATGTTTTGCGAGATGTAATACCACTTAGTCGGAAAAGTTCCACGGTGGCAGCGCTTTCGGAGATCGGGAACGCCGGGATCGGCGGGAAAGTTATTACACGATTCCACTGTCAAACGATTTCCCATCAGCAGTCTCGCGGTGGGCTGTTGATGCTGGGGATTTTCCTGTGCTAGGAAAGCCGCCCTGCCACACAGTGCTACCCATGCCACAACACAAGCCACACTGCGCTAAAGATTTGCCCTGATGGGAAACGATTTTCCAGACGGAAAAATTCAATAACGGGAAAACATGGCTTCCCGGCTTTGCAGCGAGGCGGCAGCCGACCGACCGGCACGTAGAATGATGTAAAATGAAAAGTTTGTCAATCGTATTTAACACTCGTGCTGGAGAAGCAAAGTTGAAATTGTCGAGGGGAAGAAATAGGAAATACGCCGTTGCTACGTGCTAATGTCGTTATATTGGAGCAATCGAATGGTAAGTACAGTTCAGGACTGAGTGTACAACGTGAGTATAAGTTTTAACTTCAATTTCAATGAACGAGGTTATTATGTCGAATTACAACAAAAATGCTTCGGAAATCTACCGAGACAGCAAAATCATCACGATGAAATAGTTGAGAAGCAAATTTCAATCGACATTTTAAAAATTGTAGAACTTTAAATGGATAAAAGACAGAAAAATTAGAAAATTGAATTAGAAAAAAATTATGAAATATGGGAGAAAAGGGGATAATTTCTAACTAAAAGAAGTCGTTTTGGTTCACTTCCCGTGAGTTAGACGAGCGATGAACAAGCCGACGGAAGTTTATCCAACCGTTATCAAACTAAGCAGACAGAATATGTATCGAACGTTTGGATCGCGAAAAGAACACATTTCGCTCACCAGTGGTTATGAAGAATACACCGCTAGCCTTGGAGCGAGCGTTAAATTATTTGCTCAAGTGCCATAACATACCATAACGAATGCAGCGTTTCCTGGTATGTGTAAAGTACAAGCCATCTTGCAGGCACCAATTTCAAATATATACTCAATTTGTAGATTTTTTTTTCCTACCACTATCACAGTTTGTGGTTTCACACAAAAAGTTATTTGAGTAATTGTTTGTACCACATAAACTATTGTTATCAAACAACTCTCCTTACACGATTCCCACAACTTACAGCCGGTCCAACCTTTCAAGCATGGTTTCACATGGTTCTGAACTCGGCTAAAATTGGATGCGTTGCAAGTTTACAGAATAACAGTAGCTACTCGCATGAGAAGACAATGACAACCCAATGACACTCGGATGAGATCACCTTTTCTGCAGCAGTGCATTGTTTAAACCAGGTTTTTAAACATCCAAGAGGGTACAACCTAGTTGATCGTATTATATGAGAACGTCTTACTACAAAACGACGAGTGAGAATCATCTTCTTAGAAACGGTTATAATATAGATACAGATTTCCTTCATTTGTTTCGCGAAGGTCACCACTCCCCGCTTGATAGGACCTTCCTGATCACAATGAACTGAAGAGGAGAACTGCTTTCCACCACAAGAAACATGAAGAACTCAATCGAACAAATAATCGCTCGATATTTCAGTTGGTTGCCAGTAACGATGCTGTGTTTCGGTCAATTTTGGTCCAGACTCGGTAAAACCCACCAACTTTGGGCAGTCTGCAACAGAAGAGGATGGTGTTGTGGGTGGTTGCAGTATTTACCCAACTGCAATGTAGCTCCTTGGCAACAGAGATGGGCGTGGTTCTGAAAATCTGACACGCGTATATACATCTCTTTGAAGAAGCTGTTGTACCCGTGTCCGGCGATTGAGTATAAAACAGATCAGTCGTACCAGTGTCAGATCACAGCGAAGTGTCTATTCCTGCAGTACCGTTGTTCCGGCGCATATAGCAAGATGGCAAGGTGGATTTTGGGTAAGTATTTCGCTTCATCAGCTTGCTTTTGAGTGCTGAAGAAAAACCTTAATGTCGTATCTCTCCCAGTTCTCGGAGCCCTGTGTGGTCTAATTGGTGGTCTACAGGCGCAAGACTACTGTACTAAGAGCTATTGTGACCCAGACAGACCAAACGTGGGTTGCAACCCTCCTCCCTTAAGTGGTGGACCGCTGTGCGCCGGTAAAAATGCTGCTGTCATCGACATTACACCGGCTCGCCAAGCGCTTATTCTCAACGAGCACAACACGCGACGCTCACAATTTGCTTTGGGTAATCTGCCGCCCTTTGCATCTGCCAAGCGTATGCCAACACTTACCTGGGATGCCGAGCTTGCCAAACAGGCCGGAAATAATGCACGTTCTTGTGACAGTAAGCATGATAAGTGCCGCAACACGGCTGTGTATGCTTATGCAGGACAAAATCTGGCCACTTCGTCTTTCTACGGCATGACCAAGTCCATTGAAACTTTGATCAAGGAGGGCATCAACAGTTGGTGGAGCGAGAATAATGTTACCACCCAGGCCCAGCTGGACAAGTATCCTGAAGACTATACCGGGTAGGAACCATGGTGTTTCGCTGAATCTGGCCACCGATTCTTTTCTGTATCGTATTTTCTATCAAATACTTTTTCTACTTCATATTTGTAGTCCCGCCATTGGACACTTCACCCAAATGGTCAGCGATCAGTCAAGCCGAATCGGCTGTGCTATGCAGTACTGGATCAACTTGAAGAACAACATTAAGTGGGACAGGTACTACCTCGTCTGTAACTACGGGCTGACAAACGTAATCGGAACCCCCGTCTACAAGAAGGGTCCCGTCGGATCCGGCTGTACTACGGGAGTCAACACTGACGCAGGGTTGAGCGGTTTGTGCAAGCCAACGGAAGATATCAAACCGGAGCCGAACCAAAGTGATGCACCACAGCAGCAAGCGGACGAATATTCATATGATTATTAGATCGCGAAAAATACCGCTGACATAGCAATATACGTGGACAGCCTAAATTCGAACGTTCGCTTTTACAAGTGAAATTATTTGAAGCTTTTGGTAGTATGTGTAGACGAGCAGTCATTTTCAAGTGAAGTTTGTCCTTATTAATCAATAAGGACAACAGTTGAAAACACACGCTATTTGGCTACACTACTCTGCAAAAAATTCTTGAAAATTTAGAAAAACTTGTTTTGTTTCAAAATAGTTTAAATATTGAGAAAAATATGTGATAGATCTTTACAATCAGGTTTTTACCAACCTAACAATAGCTGCTTTGGTACCTGTTTTTAATTTTTTTGATCAAAATATCATTTACTGCAACGTTACACAAATAAGCTCACTGTCTATTAGTTATGAGTCATACGATTCTTGTCGTGGATCGACTCGGAATCGAGTTCATTCCTAGGGTAATTGAGTTCGACATGTGGGTGCAATGGATTCGGATTGATCGGTGAGTGCTGCTAGGCATAAGCGAGTTCGACTCGTAGGTTCGAATCGATCGGAAGTCGTTGTACCAACAGGTCAACCTGAACCAGTGAGTTGAAATTGGGAATTCGACCCGAATCGCTCCGGGTCGCTTCCAACGGTCCAAGGTTCAACAACTCATTGAGAGCTTATTCAGATACGCCCGGCATTGTATTTACGGACTGTTTGCATCCATGAATTGTTGTGTCTGTTGTTCATAAGTTTAGGTGCATAACTCCTTGATGGAACCGTATTGGGAGGGTCAATGGGTCATTCATGGGGTGCTTTACAGTTCCTTTGCTCGTTGAGTTATAGATGGCTCCAAGCCGGAAGATTCGAGTCGACACGCTCATCACTAATCATCTCCCATAGCTCGTTCGTTTTAAAGGTTCCGCATCACTTGGACTACTTCAGGCGGAGATCGAATCGGGAAATCGTCATCGTACCCAGGTGCACCAAGTGGTACTTCTGCGTCCATGCTCCTGTTCATAATGTCCCCGTTTAGGTGCTCTTCAAAATGTTGGTCACCATAGCTGGTGAGCAGTTCACCATCGCTATCCCGGCACATGTCTATGGCAGGTTCAGCAGATCTACGTTGCCGGGTAATAAGAGCTTTAGGCTGTCACCAGACCGGTGGAGCTGCCCAGGGTCCTCAGAAGATCGATGCTCCTGCGCGTTCTTTTTCCTCCTGAAGACCAAAACAAGCCTATTTCTGGCAACCCTGTACTGCTCCACATTGGCTCTCGTTCCAGCCTGCAGCATTCTACCCCAGGCAAGGTCTACGAGCAGGTGACACACAGCATCAAACCAGTCAATCAAGCATGGACAAGCTTTCTATTGCATTGAAACCGCATGTACGACACAATATTGCACTACATCATAAAGCATGAGACAAAATAAGTAAAAACATTTGTGGCTAACGCATTGTGCATAAAATTTTTTAAACTTCGTAGTCGGTCAAATTTGAACCAATAAAAAAACTTAAATGGCTTACAAAGTCCCTACAAAATATCATCTGTAGAGTCTTATCATATACAATGGTCGAACCCATTTAAATGTAAAAAAACCCGATCGTGAGTGGTGTACAGAGATACCTTTTTCTTGTAAGCGTGTTGCTGCTACAGTTGAATATGTTTCTGAATTTGGCTAAAATTGATTCAGTTGCAGGTTTACAGAATAACAAAAGCAACACTAACACATACTCAATGACACTCGCATGAGATCACCTTTTCTGGAGCAGTGCATTATTTAAACAAGGCTTTCCAGCATCCAAGAGAGTGCGGCCTAGTCAATGGAGTTCTTTGAGGACGTCTTACTGCAAAACGACATGAGAATCATCTTCTTAGAAACGGGTTCAATACAGAGACGGTTTTCTCAATTTGTTTCGTGAAGGTCACTACTCCCCGCTTGATAGGCCTCTTCGGTCAATTCTGTCCAGACTCGGTAAAACTCACCACTTATGGACAGTCTGCAACAGAAGAGGATGGTGCTGTGGGTGGTTGGTGTATTTACCCAACTGTAAAGCAGCTCCTAGGCAACAGAGATGGGCGTGGTTCTAGAAATCTGACACGCGTTTACATCTCTTTGAAGAAGCTGTTGTACTCCTGTCCTGTGCTTTGGGTATAAAATAGATCAGTCGTACCAGTGTCAGACCATAGCGGAGTGTCTATTCCTGCAGTACCGTTGTTCCGGCGCATATAGCAAGATGGCAAGGTGGATTTTGGGTAAGTAATTCGCTTCATCAGCCTGCTTTTGAGTGCTAAAGAAAAACCTTAATTTCGTATCTCTCCCAGTTCTCGGAGCCCTGTGCGGTCTAATTGGTGGTCTACAGGCGCAAGACTACTGTACCACGAGCTACTGCAAAGAAGACAAACCAAACGTGGGTTGCAACCCTCCTCCCTTAAGTGGTGGACCGCTGTGCGCCGGTAAAAATGCTGCTGTCATCGACATTACACCGGCTCGCCAAGCGCTGATTCTCAACGAGCACAACTCGCGACGCTCACAATTTGCTTTGGGTAATCTGTCACCCTTTGCACCTGCCAAGCGTATGCCAACGCTTACCTGGGATGCCGAGCTTGCCAAACAGGCCGGGAATAATGCCCGTTCTTGTAACAATAAGCACGATAAGTGCCGCAACACGGCTGTGTATCCTTATGCTGGACAAAATCTGGCCACTTCGTCTTTCTACGGCATGACCAAGTCCATTGAAACTTTGATCAAGGAGGGCATCAACAGTTGGTGGAGCGAGAATAATGTTACCACGCAAGCCCAGCTGGACAACTATCCTGAAGACTATACCGGGTAGGAACCATGGTGTTTCGTTGAATATGACCACCGAATTCCGCATTTTTGTCTGCATCTTTCTTTCTATCAAATACTTTTTCTACTTCATATTTGTAGCCCCGCCATCGGACACTTCACCCAAATGGTCAGCGATCAGTCAAGCCGAATCGGCTGTGCCATGCAGTACTGGATCAACTTGAAGAACAACATTAAGTGGGACAGGTACTACCTCGTCTGTAACTACGGGCTGACAAACGTAATCGGAACCCCCGTCTACAAGAAGGGTCCCGTCGGATCCGGCTGTACTACGGGAGTCAACACTGACGCAGGGTTGAGCGGTTTGTGCAAGCCAACGGAAGATATCAAACCGGAGCCGAACCAAAGTGATGCACCACAGCAGCAAACGAACGATATTCCAGTTGATTATTAGATCGCGAAATTATTTGAAGTTTTCAGATGTATGGGTAGACAAGCAATCATTTTCAAGTGAAATTTGTCCTTATTAGCCAATAAGTACAACAGTTGAGATCACACTCTATTTGGCTACACTACTCTGCAAAAAATTCTTGAAAATTTAGAAAAACTTGTCTTGTTTGAAAATAGATTGAGTCTCGAGAAAATCTGAAAGCTCTTTTTCTTCTTCTTCTTGGCGTAACGACCCCTTGGTCATGCCTGCCCGGTAAGGGCTTACGAGACTTGTTTCCCTGTTGTACGTGGATAGTCAGTCCTCTCGTACAGGGGAGGGTCCGATCTCGGTTGGGATTCGAACCCACGCCGTCGAGGTGGTTTGTCCCGGCGCTGATGGGCCGATTTTCTAACCGGCGCTACCGCTCGGCTTTCGCGGACCCCAGCTCTTTACAATCTGGTTTTTATCAACCTAACAATAACTGTTTTTAATTTATTTAATCAAAATATCATCATTTCAATAAATTCACTTTATATTAGTGATGATTCGATTCTTTTCCTTGGTTGACTCAGAATCGAGTTCGTTCCTAGAGTAATTGAGTTCGATATGTGGGTGCAACGAGTTCAGGTTAACTGGTGGGTGCAGCTAAGCATATGCGAGTTCCACTCGTAGGTTCGGATCGA
This sequence comes from Anopheles coustani, assembly GCF_943734705.1. Lineage (NCBI taxonomy): Eukaryota > Metazoa > Arthropoda > Insecta > Diptera > Culicidae > Anopheles > Anopheles coustani. The sequence continues at coordinate 63,638,818 of NC_071289.1, read as the reverse complement.
TAAGAACTCGTTGCGGGCCAAGCTGAAAAAAACGAGTCGAACTCGCATATGCTTTGCTGTAGGTACGGATCGAACCGGTCATCACTACTTGCAATTCGTACAACTATTTACATGTTGGTTTCAATGATGTGGATTTTATAGTTGGAAAATTGATTTCATTTATCTCGAACAGGTGCACGGTCAAAAGATCCAAGTTTAATTGCACAATATTAACTGAAAAATAAAACCAATTTTATAGAGACAGCGTATGCATAGTTGGGAACGCAAGCGCACATGACTTTAGCAACCATTCGACTGATATTAAACTCATTGAAAATTACGTTTGCACATAACACCACGAGAAAGGTAAAGGATCGCTAAGTAATATATCGGATATCATAGTTCCCTACGCTTTTGGGTGAAATAATGGATTCCAAGTAAGCCAATCCAATTCAGACATGATCAAAAGACATTAATTAGACAGAAAATTGGGAGACAGTAACGTTGTGTTCGTTAAAACAACGAATTCTGGAATTCTTTTACGAATTTTGGAATAGCCGCGCGAATAAAAGGTCAAAGACTAATCTAACTTAGTTTAGCTTTGATGTCCAACAAAAAAAAACCAATGGCCGTCTTAATGGTAGTATTACTGAAAAGTTTATGCATTTTGATAAGATTTATTCGAGTGATTAAATAAGTGTATGAAAATAATTAATTCGATCAACTCTACTGCCATTACGACGGCCATTGGACATCAAAGCCATACACCTTGACTTCTGTGCTCTATAAACCTTCGCCATATGTTTAGCTTGGTTTGGTCACCTTGTTCAGCAGCGAGCAAGACAAAGCAAGACAAGGCAACCGTAGCAGTAGCTGACCGTATTGGCTGCGGAGCCAGTCTTGCGTTGAGGACGACCGTGCTGGCCGGTAGCGGCTGTATGTACTTAGTAGAACATGGTAGAGTTGACGACAATATGCAGACTTTGCTTTCTCTTTCAATGTATGGACAAAACCAATACCAGTGCTAAATTGGTCAATACTTCTGTTTTGAAAATTACCAGGCGAGATAAACCCATCTCCTGTCACCCAATGTAAGAGCGCACCGGCGACTTCGTGGCGTAGCCATGAAGGCAACATTTTTACTTTAAATTACATGCTCTAGTTTACAGCACTAAGGATGAACATTACGATAAACAGCGCTCTGGTTCTGGCGTAGTAGGAATATGGGACCAAATCAACTACACAAACTCACCAATATGGCATTGCGCATGAAGTATTTAAAGTGAAAACACAAATGAAGTAAACCTAATGCTAAACCATTTCAATCCCCCGCTGCCCTCAAACTGCTCATGGTCACCCATTTGTTCGCCGCTAATGGGTACATCCCTTTGCGCTGTATCCCTGCGTTGATTCACGAATGAGCGCTTCTTCCTCCGAGCTCGATCTCTTCGCACGCTTGTCGCACGAGTGATGTAAATGCAACAAATAACTAAACTTTAGTCTAATTAGTCTAATTGCTGTGAATCAATTTATTTATGTCAAACGCCGACAATGGTGCATAGTTCAAGGGCTCAGATCCGCTCAGTGGTAGGTCTATTGTTTTTGTTGCCTTTTTATTGCACTACCCCCCACCACCCAGTTTTCGATTGCACTGAAATGCTTTCGATTGCAACACGATATTGCACTACAGCATACAACATGAAGCTTTTATCCCTTGTCCACAAACAAGCAAGAAAGGTTTTTCCTTACTAATGGAAAATGCGCACAATATATTTCAAACGTTGTTCAATTTCAACGTGTTCAATTTCAAGTCGATCAAGTTTGAACCAATCAAAAGAAAATGGTTTACAAATTCCCTACAAAACATCATCTGTAGCATACAATGCTCGTACTTGTTTGACTAAAAAAATATTCAGATCGAGGGTAGTAAACAGATATATCATTTTAATTAAAAAAATGAAGGTAGGTTTTGGGCATGGTCACACCACAAACACAAACAATAATAGAGATATTATTGAAACACAATGGGGTTCCCCGAGGACGCGTTACGACAAAACAACCACTGTTAATGATCTTCCTCGCATGGATGTAATGAAGATGTGACGTACCTTCGTTCGTTTCATGAAGGTAACTTGACAACATCTGCCTGTTTACGATGAACTGGAGCGGAGGAGTTCTACTTCACAGGAAAAATATAGAACACTCAAATATAAACAATCGGTCGATATTCCAGTTGTTTGCTAGTAAAGGGTTTGTTTTGATCATTTTTGCCACGGCACATTGACACCCAATAACTTCAGGTACTCCACGACATTAGAGAATGACGTTTTGCATGGGTGCAGTGTTTACCCAAGTGTTCCTGATAACAAAGATGAGCGGGGTGTTACCAATCCGACACGCATATACCTCTCTTTAGAGATTGTTCTAACGTGTCCTTTGCTTTAGGTATAAAACAGATCAGTCGTGCCAGTGTCAGACTATAGAGAAGTATCTATTCCAGCAGTACCGTTGTTGCAGAGCAGATAGAAAGATGGCAAGGTGGATTTTCGGTAAATACTTCAGTTGCACCAGCTTACTTTCATAGCACCGAAGGCATACTTCTAATCATTTCATCTCTCTTGTAGTTCTCGGAGCCCTGTGCGGTGTAATTGGTACTCTACAAGGGCAAACTAACTACTGTACCACCAGCTACTGTACCGGAGGTCGAACAAACGTGGGATGCAACCCTCCACCATTGACTGGCGGACCGCTCTGCGCCGGTAAAAATCCTGCTGTCATCGAAATGACACCGGCTCGTCAAACACTGATTCTCACCGAGCACAACACGCGACGTTCGCAACTAGCATCGGGTCAACTCTCACCATTTGCGCCCGCCAAGCGTATGCCAACACTCGCCTGGGATACCGAACTTGCGAAACAGGCTGGCAATAATGCACGCTCTTGCGATTACAAGCACGATCAGTGCCGCAGCACGGCTGTGTATGCTTATGCTGGACAGAACCTGGCTATTTCATATTTCTACGGCATGACTAAGACTGTCGAAACTCTGATCACGGAGGGTATTGCGAGTTGGTGGAGCGAGTATAAGGACACCACGCAGGGGCAGCTCGACAAGTATCCTAGCGGCTACACTGGGTAGGTACAATGGCATTGCGTTTGATCCGGCCGCCAAGTTATTCCTAGTTATCCCAAAATGTTCAGTGTCTAATTTTCGTGTACACACTTCTTCTATTGCTTCTATTGCACTCTGACAGTCCCGCCATCGGACATTTCACCCAGATGGCTAGCGACCAGACAAACCGAATCGGATGTGCCATGCAGTACTGGAAGAAGGACAATAAGTGGGAGACGTACTACCTCGTCTGTGACTACGCGTTGACAAACATGATCGGCAGTGCGGTCTACAAGCAGGGTCCCGTCGCATCCAACTGTACTACGGGAGTCAACACTAGCCCTGGGCTGAGCGGTCTGTGCAATCTGGCGGAAGTTGTCAATCCTGTACCTAACTAAGATGCAGAACAGGTTAAGGAGCCCTTCTATCGCGAGCCAAATGTTGTTCACACCAATTACTAATGAAAATGTGCGCAAAGCCTTGATGTGAACGTTAATGTGTGCAGTAAACACGTGTTCAGATGTGCTGCGCCAAATTGGGTCATATCGTAATGAATGAAACGTTTCGTAGTATGTGCAAAATGACAGTCATCTTGCAGAATTTGCAGAAAAACACACTCTAAGTGGGTACAGTGTTTTGATCACATTTTAGTATCAGCATGAAAATTTATTTTGTCGACAAAATTCTTACAATATTGGAGGAAATATATTTTAGATTTGTGGGTTTATCTTTCTAACAATTACCATAGTTAATGGTTTTACACTAAAATTTATTTGAATAATTGTTTGCACTACGGAAAGTATTGTCATTTTAACTAAAACCTCTTTTCACAGGACTCCCACAACTTACAACCGGTAAAGATATTCTTCCAATCTAGCAAGCGTGTTGCTGCTGCGGTTCCACATGGTTCGGAACTCGGGTAAAAATGGTTGAATGGCAGGAATAACAGAAACACTTTCTAATAGTGATGAGATATACGATTTTTCTCATGGAAAGACCCGGCATCCAGTTCGTCTCTAGAAGAATTGAGTTCGACCTGTGGTTGAAATGAGTTCGGGTTGCCCGGTGGGTGCAGCTAATCATATGCGAGTTCGACCCGTTGGTGCAACGAGTTCGGGTCGTCAATGTGTCGAACTCGCAGGTTCGGATCGAGCCGGTCATCACTACTTTATATTCCCTCTTTACACGGACATTCCTAGACGTTTATGTCAATCACAGTATCATTGGTTTCTATGATGTGGATTTCATAGTTTCAAAACTGATGTGATTTATCACGAACAGGTTCACGTTCGAAAGATCCAAGTTTAATTGTACAATGTTATCGGACAATTCAATCAAATTCTATAGAAACAGCGTATGCACAGTTAGGAATGCGAGATCCCAAGTACACACGACCTTAGGTAGTATTCGACTGATATTTAATTCAATTACAAATAAGACACAATTGCCACGCGAACACTCCCGAGATCGATTCAGAGTCGAAGATCACTGTTGCCTCGTGCCTTTTTACAAAGTCATCAAAGATGGGGTGTAGTACTGCGGTTTCTAGGAAAGCCGTTTCATATTCCGAATTTAATCCCATCGAAATTGTCAAAGCAATGTGGAGCAGCGAGTGATGACGCTCCACGCTCGTGCGACAGGACTGGTCCGACTTGCAATCCTTCGCTAGCCGTGAAGCATTTTGTCGAGGGTTGTCGGCCGCCTTGATATGCGTATCATCATACTGTTTCAGTATCACTTTCCCTTGCAGCGCCTGACTCTCGTTAGTTGACGGTATGTTTTGCAATGGTAGCGCTGCGTTGCCCATTACTATTGAATCCTTAGAAAGATTCACTCTGAGGAAGGACTTGAGCCGTCGGGATCGCTCCAGTATGCCATGCCGACCCTAGCTGTGATGCATGATTCCAACGAATCATCGTTGCCATCTAACTCTTCTAACTCCTCCATCGTGGTGAAGAAATCCTCTTTGTGCCGTTGAATCCTTTCCAATGCCTCCGGAATCTCTGCTTCAGCATCCGTGGAGAACGCTTTTATAAAACGCTACGGTGATTTAATATTCTTCAACGCCATCAGTATTTTGAGTTGGGCCGGCTTGATCATGTTTTCTTGAACTTGACTTAAATTTCTCATTGCTCGCTTTTTTGCTGTTCCTCCAAGGGTTAACCGACGACGCGCTTGATGAATAAATATGGGCAAAACTCTTTCGTATTTGCGTTGAACCAGGCCGGCTTCGCGATGTTGACGTCGTGAACGCTGAAGAAACAATTATCCGTGTGACATTTTCCGTGAGTACGTCGCCAAAGTAGACCAATAAAATTGTTCGTGAAACAATTATTGAGTATAAACTTTCACTCAATGCCCGAAAATATTCAGTTCGAAGAACTAACTGTAGAATTCCTCGGAGTGCAGTAAAGAAACCTTACATCTCGAGCTTCAGTTTGCTACTGTTTTTATTCATCTGTCAAATTCATTTAGCTTATCTCACATTTGACTTAGTTCCTAATGTTCCGTTATTCCTTGTTCCATGATCCATTTTCTATTGCATTGATGAACGCCATAATGTATGCAAATTAATCATCTTACATTTCCAACAGACATAAGAAGGAAGTGTGACTTGCGCTTTGCGCACAACATATGTCAAACGTTGTAGTCGGCCAAGTATGAACCATTCAAAAAACTTAAACGGTTTATGAAGTCCCTACAAAATATCTTCTGTAAACGTCTGTAACATAGTGTTTCAATAAACGAAGTCTTATTAGGGAATGGTAATCAGAGATATCATTTTATTTAAAAAAAAATGAACGTACGTTTTGTCTATGGTTAGCACAACAAACACATACAATAATAAGAACATTATTGAAACATGTTTGCATAGACCCTTAGAGGGTTTGGCCTTAATACAATGGGGTTCCCCTAGAACGTGTTACGACAAACAACCACTGTTAATGATTTTACCCGAATGGTTGTAAGGAAGATGTGACGTACCTTCGTTTGTTTCATGAAGGTTACTACTTCTCACTTGACAACATCTACCTGTTCAAAACGAACGAGAGAGGAGGAGTTCTCCTACACAGGAAAAATACAGAATACTCAAGTGTATACAAACAGTCGATATTCCGGTTGTTTGTTAGTAACGGTTCTGTTTTGATCATTTTTTTCAAGGCACATTGACACCAACTAACTTCGGGTACTTCACGACAGCAGAGGATAAGGTTTGTACTGGTTGCAAAGTTTACCCAAGTGTTCCTGATAACTAAGATAGGCGGGGTGTTAGAAATCCGACACGCGTACACCTCTCTTTAGAGATCGTTCTAATGCGTCCTGGGCTTAGGGTATAAAACAGATCAGTGGTGCCAGTGTCAGACTATAGAGAAGTATCTATTCCAGCAGTACCGTTGTTGCAGAGCAGATAGAAAGATGGCAAGGTGGATTTTCGGTAAGTACTTCGGCTGCACCAGCTTACCTTCGAAGCACCGACTTCTAATCATTTCATCTCTCTTGTAGTTCTCGGAGCCCTGTGCGGTGTAATTGGTACTCTACAAGGGCAAACTAACTACTGTACCACCAGCTACTGTACCGGAGGTCGAACAAACGTGGGATGCAACCCTCCACCATTGACTGGCGGACCGCTCTGCGCCGGTAAAAATCCTGCTGTCATCGAAATGACACCGGCTCGTCAAACGCTGATTCTCAATGAGCACAACACGCGACGCTCGCAATTGGCTTCGGGTCAACTCTCACCATTTGCGCCTGCCAAGCGTATGCCAACACTCGCCTGGGATGCCGAACTTTCCAAACAGGCTGGCAATAATGCACGCTCCTGCGATTACAAGCACGATCAGTGCCGCAACACGGCTGTGTATAGTTATGCTGGACAGAACCTGGCTATTTCATATTTCTACGGCATGACTAAGACTGTCGAAACTCTGATCACGGAGGGTATTGCGAGTTGGTGGAGCGAGTATAAGGACACCACGCAGGGGCAGCTCGACAAGTATCCTAGCGGCTACACTGGGTAGGTACAATGGCATTGCGTTTGATCCGGCCGCCAAGTTATTCCTAGTTATCCCAAAATGTTCAGTGTCTAATTTTCGTGTACACACTTCTTCTATTGCTTCTATTGCACTCTGACAGTCCCGCCATCGGACATTTCACCCAGATGGCTAGCGACCAGACAAACCGAATCGGATGTGCCATGCAGTACTGGAAGAAGGACAATAAGTGGGAGACGTACTACCTCGTCTGTGACTACGCGTTGACAAACATGATCGGCAGTGCGGTCTACAAGCAGGGTCCCGTCGCATCCAACTGTACTACGGGAGTCAACACTAGCCCTGGGCTGGGCGGACTATGCAAGCCGACGGAAGTTGTCAAACCAGTACCTAACTAAGATGCAGAGTAGGTTAAGAAACCCCAAAATTGAGACACATCAGTTTTCACACCAGTTACTAATGAAAATGTGCGCAAAGCCTAGGTGCGAAGGCTTATTTGCACATGTGAAATAAACTTGAGTTAAGATGTGCCACGCAAGGTATACCGTAGAAGACCGCCATCTTGTAGAATTTGTTGACTTCATTGACGTCAGAACAGCTGAAAGCAAACTGTAAATTGTTACAGTATTCTCATCAAATTTTGGTAACGGCAAGAAAATTACTCTTGTCAATTTTGAAGCAAATATATGTTAAATTTGTGGGTTTATCTTTCCAATCACTACTTCCCAAAATTGATGATTATCAAGAATTTCATTATTGAAACATATGCAAAGAATGATTCGTGACGGCTACGAGGAAAGGAGCAAATTGAACGACTCCCACCGATTGCATTCCGATGCATTGAAGTTTTCGGGCGGCTAATATCCCACTAATTAATAACATCGCGCTCCTCAAATTCCGTAAACCATCCTTTGCGTCGTATTTCGCTCCAACAGCTGCACTTTTGGAATGCCAGATGAAGCAGCAAAGCACCAGCAGATCATCATTCCACAACCACAGCTGGCAATCAAGGCGCCATCCGTTCGATGGAACGTATTGCGCGACATCCCAAAATGTCATCCTCGTGTCAGGATATGGGAGCGGTTTCCATCCTTACCCGCGGTTCGGTTATTGATATCAAATTCCTACACGTAGCGATGCCAGACCAAGCACCCCGGCAGCAATCACACGTCGCCGAATCTACCGACATTTGTGGCGAACGGATTTAATTAAAAATCTCTCGACAGTGTGTAAAACCGCAACGACGACGCCGGTTATGTGCGGCGTCGCTTAGAGATTAAATTGATCATCTGGCTCTGCACCGTTCCATACGTTTCACCCCAAGCGAATCCGTATTGCAACATTGTACGTCAACTGGCGAATGGAGTCAATTTGCTGCGCCGCAAAAAGACAAACAAAAAAAACAAGGTATGAGATCGTTCGAATATAATTTGTATGTTGCTTCTTTTGAGACATAACGACATCGAACATTTTAAGAAAATAGCATGCAACATCAGACGGTCAATATGGGTCATTATGAGTTTTTTTTCATTAAAATACTTCTTTTTAGTCAAAAGTTTGTAACGTTGTTAAGATCTTAAGATTTCTGATGCATAGAACAATTGCTCCCTTAGAACTTTCTAGTGATTGCAGATTATACAATCGATTTTCTTATGTTTTGTATATTTCCAGTGAATAACGTGTCACGCGAAACAAGAAACGCGAACAGCATTGGCTATGGTTTATTATCGTTATTCCTTATCGTGGCAGCACAATTCATTAATAATACTACCACCATTCCGAACAACGATGCCAAACGTGCTTCAAGGCCAACATCGAAGAAGGTGCTATTGGCTGCTGTAGTTGTGTTGTGTTTAGTCCACTGAGTGTATAGACCTGCTGGATTTTTACAACTTCAGGAAACGGTAATCGCAGCCGAAGGGCACACCGCGTTTTTGTTCTGGCTAAGGTAACAACGCTGCAGAATTTGGACCTGCCCTTCGATCGAATAAAGCCGATAGCTCATTGTCGTCCTCCAACCTTTGCGTATGTGAACGAATTATAAATAAGCAAGCAGAAAGCTTCATGAAATATGGTCTTACAGCAACCGACCCGTACACTGAGAGCATACTTATTCCAAGCACGTTCTAATGATGGGAAAGAGAAGTCAAATTTGTCCGACTTAACGCCGGTTCGCTTTAATTGTGATAGCCGTACGGCGACAATTGGAACGCGAACTATTGCTGAAGACGTTAACCAAGCTCGACGTTAAATCCCACTTCCTTGTGATAGAGAGTAGCGTTTCATATAAGAAAATAGAATGACATTAAAACAACTGATTCTCGCATAACAAACTTGAACTGTGCCGTGGTCAAACTTGTACAAAAAACAAAAAAACCCTTTTAACCTTCAATCCTCAGCCATTTTTATCATCACTTCCTTTCACCCATAGAATAATTAAACTAGCAGCTTATTTTTCTATCCTTTATGCGGGTTCAAATTTCGAAACCACTACCCTCTTCCGGTGCATAAAATTCGCACAGTGAAGAATTGGTCGAAAAGAAAACTTCAGCTGTTTGTTCGTGCATCAAACGTAAACCCCAATCCAGCATGATGCACATCGTTTGCTGACTAATCAAGCAGAATTAATTGATAAATTGCCTGCAAACGGAAGCTGCAACGATTGTTGTTAACAAGCAAACGGAGCTCAAAACATTGGCGGCCCGGAAAACATAAAAGCATATGGAATTAGCAAAATTGGATGCCGGCAAACAAACGAAACAACTGTCGGCTCAAAGCGAAGCGAGAAGCCTTTAGCAAAACGACCTTAACTAACTGTTGGGATCGAAATGATGGATGGATTCATTTTCGGCTACACTTTGAAAGATTTGCTGAAAGAAAGGCCAACATGCGGCTTCGGCGTGGCTTTCGGAAATGCGCTCTTCGTTGTTGTTCACGGACAAACTAATCAATCAATCCAGGGAGCGTATGCTAAAGGTTGCGTTCAAACGATTTAACGGAAACGAACGCTTCGAAAGGAGGGGGAAACAATCTAACGCCCTTTGTTAACCCCGCCTGCATAACTGTGCAACAATGGCCAGTGCAAAGTGGAAACAGGACTTTCGATGTGATTCGGTGGAACCATATATTGATACTTCAGAAACGCTCTTGTTCACACTAGGGCGCAAAGGAAAATCTGTACTTGAGGAAAGGATAAGGACGCATGCTGATGTGAGTGGGTGATTCTCACGTCTGCCAACATCTAACAGGATTTGCAAGGACCTCGGGATGCCATTGGCAACGACGGCAGTACCACCAATGCGAAACCCAGCCAACCGCAAAGTTTCCCTGGCAATCCAACAGATGTTCGCTGTCGTTACACAGCCACATTTAATCGGCGATGTAAAGCAGATCTTGGGAGGGAAATTGGAAGTCGCCTTTGTTGCCGCTATTGTTTGATTAGATCAATCAATGTTTATTGGAACAGCTGCGGCACCTTTGTTGTGGCCAACGGTTGTTTCTTAACATTTGCTTGTTGGTTCTTCGATGGGTTTCCAAAGTCAAACCGTTTATCTTATCGTGCTTACTTTTGTACGATTGAAAGATGCTCACATGCATACATTTTAGTGAAATTCCACATACGTGGACATTACACCCAGGAAGAACTAGTAGTCTGTTCGCTTTGAAACTAAATCACAAGCAACACGCTTATTTGTAACTGTTCATCTCCACATAGCGAACTCATAGGAAACTCTGGTGAAACTCCTGTCAAACTTGTATGGAGTTTCGAGTTTCCCGAGTTCGCTAAGTGGACACGCATTTGTTTCGGTCTTCTTCGCTTCTTCTTAATCCGTCAGTTATTAAACGTCAGAACGAGGGGCTTTGCTAGTGCTGTCAAGAGCTTCCTACCAGTTTCCAACGAGTTTCCCAGCTGTTGCGGGAACTGAGTTCGACAGTTCGACGGAGGAGAGTTCGCTATGTGGAGATGAACAGTAATAAAAATTAGCCTAAAACATTCTTTAACGGATACTTTAAAGTTTGGGGTTTCGGGATTTCTTGGTTTTTAAATAAATAGAAACCGAAAACCATCGATGCTCGTATGTCATGCATAAAAGATGTACATGACATTTGGATCGACAAGGGTTATAAGAAGAGAGGTTCAAAATTACGAACTTATAAATAACTCACGCCACCGCAAACCTCCGTTACTGATACCATATAATCTCCCAGTTCCAGACGTGATCCCTCGAGAGAATGTTGGTACTCACCTAGAGAAAAAAGGAAAGGAAGAAAAAAAGAAAAGCGTCATTCATTAAACGTTATTCATTTCCAGAGCTGAATCTAAATGTGTAGCAAAGTAAAAAAAAACAAAGCAAAGTATTGAATAGAAGTTCAGAAAAGAGGTAGAAGATGGTCTTCTGATTTAAGACCATCGCTTCTAACGACACATCTAGGACAATTTCCAGATGCCAGAACTCACGGATGTGGTGGGGTTTTATTCGCATAAAAGATGCGAGATGTCACAGTCAACAGGACGACAAAAGCCAGATTGCTGAAAAAGCGAACTTTGGTGCGAAGAATTAACTCCCCCTAAACCTCCTGAGCAATCGGTCTTTTAGGTTGTGAAAAAGGTGTGCCATTTGCGTTGAGCCGGTGTCACTAAATGAGCCATTACACACTCTCTCTCGTCTAGCAACGGGAGGACGGTCTCGGAACTCTAAAATGGCACACTACACCAAGCGGAAAAAACGCCCCATTAATGTTGTAATCAAGTGGCTTCCTTTTCGCGAAGAGTGTGTTGTTTCGAGAAAGAGAGCATACTGAGTCGCGCTTCGTGGAAGAACACACCAGACGCACAAGAGAATTCCTCCCAGGGTTATATTGTGACACAAAGCTCCCAGAAGATCACGCACGCGGAACGCCTTATAATGGCAGGGAAAGCGAAAACAAGTCATTACGGTATTATGGCGCTAGGTCGCTTCCGTTCATACAAAGCCAAAGCTTCTGGGTGGCGAAAAGGTTGAATCCCACCATGCAAAAGATTTCCCACACGTCGCGCAAGTATTTCACCATCGTGGTGTCATCGCAAGACAAAAACCAGCCCGGGATCTAAAATTGAAACGGGGCGCGTTTTAGAAGGGGAGAACTTTAGCAACCTCATCTCAACGGGAGCCAAGACTTTTGTCAACGGCAGTCGATACTTGTGTCATTCCTGTTAGGACGATTTCCATGGGAACTACTGTACATCCTGGACGTGAAAGTGAAACGCTGATTCGGTCGGGGTGAGCGTTTTCCCTTCGCTCACGAGGGTCGCTATTACTATTATGCTAATTTAACATAAGAACTCAAGTAATGTGGTTTATTGCAAGCGACATCGCTGCTCCTTCCACATGCAGAGGGGGGTTTGTTCATTGTTATTCACTGTTTATGACAGCCGGAAGGAAATAAAATCTAAGGTCTCCGTCGTCTTCAGTCGTGTCCTTGAGTGGGGCGGAGGCACGGAATCTTGGTGGCGTGTGCGTGCGTGCAAGGGTAACTGTAAGCGTTGACGATTCTAGGGAGCTTTGCGTGCGGTATTAAACGCGCGTGTGCCGTTTTTCTTTCGTAACACTTTCAACGGTAATATTTCAGCGTTTTCAAGACGGGTTGTTACATGCAAAAAAAACAAGTGTCGCAAGTGGTTTCATGTGGTGTAAAACCAACGCGCTCGAACCGTGATAATACCGTTTCCGACATGGCGTTGAAACGTGCTAAATTGAGCCAAGTAAGGTTAGTGTACCGGTTTCGTGTTTTCCTTTAGTAAAACACAATATTTGACGCAACATGGGTACTCATGCCAAGCTTTCATCACTTATACTCGCTTCCACTGCATGGTAGATATCCGCTTTATTTAAATTTTAAAATTCGAAGCTCAACACCACGCGGACGAGCGAATATCACGGTAGATAGAATATAGAATCATTTTGTAACTTTGCTAAACTTGCATCAACCTTCACCCCGCAGACTTTCAAACAAGCCCATTTAGATGGGCAAATATTCTTAGACGAAAGTAATAATTGAATTATGGTAAACCATTCCCGCGAAAGGGGCGGGAAAAGTTTTGCCAACCCATACTGTCACTTTGAGGATGAAAACTTCTTTAACCCAGACCGATTTTCTTCTTCCGATCCCGCCTTCAGTCGCAATAATTGGCAATGAAGCATTTTATTTGCCCGCGGGGAATATTGCGTTTGAATTCTAATGGTTCCAGAGACCAAAATCTTCGACCGTGCAATTGAGAAAAAGATCACCAGCGAAACCCACCCGAACTCTTGAACATACAAGATAATATCGATTCTAATCCCGGGTAACTGAAATGGATTTATGTAATCCGATTGATGGTATAGCAGCAAAAATAGTGAACATTTATCTTTATACAAAAAAAGGATAAAGTTAAAATGCAAAATAAAGAAAAATTTAATCATTACTCATACAATATGTATGCCATGTTTTAGGACAGAAGTAAGAAACACTTACATACAAAAAAGATAAAAAAATGTACTTAGTATTATATATGTAATCCATAATATTCCTAAACTGACTTCCAATATTTGTGTAATACAATTAAACATGGAAAATTGAGTATGTTAAATGATGTACACGGGTGTATTAGAATGAAGATTTTTATCTTTTGAGATTTTTTTTACAGTTGAGTCTTGAGACTGAAAAATTACAGTTTAACGATAACAAGCTGAAAGCACCAGTTGGAACTTTCTTTTGTTGCTGGATGCTATTAATTTTTACGTTTTCTCAAATAAAGTTGCACAACCATGGAGAAACATTTTTCAACACCCGCCAATTAGCGCATGTTTGCGATCCGCAATTAAAGGGACTCGTTTCCTCGGATGGAAAAATGAAGTGCAGTGTGTTTATTCTCCCGATGGAACTGCATGCACAATTTCCACTGAAGAGCGAAAAGCCATTTCAGCACAATTAAAATTCCATTAAAAGTTGCTCCTGCAACGATACAGTTGCAATATCGCATCGGTTCTAGGGTCGAATGAAACATGTGCCTCTGCCGGCAGGAAAGTAGAACACTTGACGCCACTGTCTCTCATCTGCTTTCGTTCACAAGCGTCAATTTGCACTCATCGCGTTTACCAAAGCTGATTATTGGTACGACACAAATGCACTTGGTCAATTTAGCATTTTATTGGTAATGATGTTAAATATATGTCCGAAGGCAACGATTTCACCACTTCAGTAGAAAGAAAATTAAAGCGCAGAAATTCGTTTGAATAAAATAATAAAGATGAGTTTTGTTTAGTGCATTAAATGGCCCTATAATAACAGTTACTCATGTACACGTAGGTAAACTCAGAGGAACAAATAAAATTAGTGCAAAGTCAAAAGAATTTTTTATCGCTTTGTCCGCTAACTGTTTCTAACTAAACATAAAATCTAAACCACTAAGCTCTGTTTGTTGGATAATTAATGAACGAAATCAACCGGTTGATCTATCTCTCGGCAACAAATAATCCTGCTTCAACAGATTACCCTATAACTTATCCTGAGCGCTCCGAGAACCCATCCATACAACAACGATCAAATTTGACGTTTTAATTACCAAGCTCCAATGAAACGGCCTGTTCTGGCCCGCGAAACAAATCCAAACCGAACCTGACTTTGTAGGCGCGGTGTCGATCCGGAGATAATCCCTCGCAGGGTGCAATGTCGCGTGATGCCATCACGATGGAAATTACTAATTTCCACTCCAAAACCACAATCCACAAGTTTCACCACCGTGCGGCAAGTCTCTCTCCTAGCATTGGGTGAACTTTCCACTCGTGAACCTTGTACAACGAGATAATCCGACTTCGGGGAAATCGACCAATCCATCCGTGAGTTTAATCAACTCTCAAACCGAATATTGCACAACGATACCGATATTCCAACACCACACGCACGTTCCTGCCATGCGGACGACGAAGTGTGTGGTTTCTGGAGATCCATCACGACTCACATTGCCATGGAGTGAGTCTTTGCTTACCCTTCCGAGGGCATTCGGGGAGATGGAAGTGCAAATTCATCCGAAAGTGCTCATTTCTAAAACCATCCCCACGGGGGAGGAGCCTGGCTCTTCAATGGCCGTCGATGGAGTCATCGGCGTCGGATGGTACGAGAAATTAATAAATCAATTTTGCAGGACATGCTTCTAATAAATTTTACAGCGGATTAGACGCAACGGCGACCCCAGTCAGGAGTGGTAGGGATTCTTTTTCAGTTTAGTGTTCAAGCGCGCTCAAATGTTGCGTTGCGTTGAGCCATCATGGCGCGCGGACAAGCGAGCCGGGAACTAAATGGATTTATGCGCCACCGGAAACGACACAATTGTCTGCAACGCCTGCATAGGTACCTACAGGCTGGAGCTGGAATACAACCCCACCGTTGGGCGTCGACCATCGGCTAAACAGGGGCCCACCATCGGCATCGCCCCCAATCAACAAGCAGCAACAGCAGGTGATCGTAAATTGATTCAATTCAAATTTATGCTAGACACCAGCGGGTTGCAGAACGGTGCAACGCAGACACCGCAGCACGATGCCGTTGCCCCAAGCATAAAAGTGCGCCACAAATGAACCACAGTGAATGCTCGGAGCGGGGCTCACACCAACTTCAACGCCGAACGATCAGCATCGGCCCACCGTTCCCTGGGTGAAACATAACAACCCCTGGTGCGCGCACAGGTGGTTTTAGCATAAATTTGCCAATCAACCGAAAAGAATGGGGCACAACCTCTGGAAAGGGCCCGAGCGCGGTCGAGAATCTGTTCTCTGTTACATGACCACTACGTCACACATGTCACAAGGGAGGGTCGTCGCGAACTTCCGTACCGCGTATAGGATGTACAAAAACCATCACCAACTCGGGCAAAGCGAGTTCAATTTAGAGCCGCAAACACAGCCGCCGTCTATCCCAAGCAGTGGTTGTGGATTTTTTTTCCGTCATTTGTAACCGCAAATATACAGCTTTACAAAGCGAGTGGAAAAACACATCGAACTACAGTGAATCATTGCGGGTACGGTTTTAGCAAGGATCTAAAGGTGCGTCACAAAAAAAGCAAAAGAAGGATCAGAACTATAATAAAGAGCATACGAATTTATGTTTTGGCTTAATACTGTTTTTATACTGACTACTTTCAGTACTTGTTTTAAAATAATTCGATATACGTTGATTTAAAAATAAATATAAAAATAATTATTTAGTTACACTACATGTAAGTATCCCTTTGTTCCGTATGGATACATTTTTAAACGAACAGATATTGTTCGGAAAAAACAGATTCGACATAATTAGTTTTGTTATTATGTCATGATTGTTATTGATATTTTAGTCTGTATTTTGTTCATTCAACCTCTGCAATGTTTAAATGACCATCGCGAGTAGTTTTAGAGACAAGAAATTCAAATTAAGTACTTCCGAAAACTATTGTAAACTAAAAAACAGTACAACGTTTGCACGAACACAAATTATTTAATTGCATAATCATGAAACTGAACGAAGAAACTGAAGCTATCGTTTAATTTGCTACAAGAACCTAACTTCGAATTCGGAGTTCGGTATCATCTTAGATCTTCAAATTAGTGTATGTATGCTAATTTATGTACTTAACGATTACACACCTCCCCCGCCTTCCTTTTCCCCACTAAACCTTACGTTGCTTTAGATTTGAAAGTGCTCTTTCAGGCACTTGTAAACAGCCACCCTGCGGGACGCTGCAGGAGAGGAGAGTGTGCGATAAAATTTTAATTACCTGATAATTATGCCTTTTGAAAACAAACAGACAACAAGCTGAACCATTTGCTGTTTGGAGCAGTACACCTCCGCCATTTACCGCTGCAGCCACTAAGGATGTGTGTGTTTTTTTACTTTCTTGCACAAAACCATCTCTTTACATTTAGCACCGCCCGCCTTGAGCAGGTGGAAATTCATTCAAGGTAAACAAAGTAGCCGCGAACGTCGTGAAGTGCAAAAAAAAAGCACAGAAGATACAACGTGCGGGGTTTTCGGAAACTTTGAGCCACCGGCGAGGGGCGAAGTTGAAACCAAGATAAGCGATAATGAATGAACGAAACAAAAAAGCGTTTATCTGCCTCAGGAGTAACGAAACGTATTTAAATGCTCCCAACACACCATTGCTCTTCCTGGCAAAACCACCAACCAGCTCTACAAGGGTCTAGGAAGCGCGTTTGAGGGCGTGTTGGCAAGCAGATAAAGATCGGTAGTACTAGTTAAATATGCAAATACTAGCAGGCCACCGCCAATTCCCAGGCACATGTGGCAACAGAAGTGGCCGTGATGTTTGGAAATGGATTTAAATGAAATCGGCGTACCTTTGTGAAAGTATGTGTTGAAACGAGCTGACTACGGAAGAGAGATTTTCTGAGCGAGTTAGGAACGTATATCCAGGTAAAATCAATGGAAAACAGCAGCATAGGGCTTAACTGAAGCTATAAGGGAAAACTCCGAGCTAAATCCAGAACAAGTATCGATTAATCCATTCAATCAGAAGTTACAATTATGACCCACCAGTGCCACAAATGATGTTTACCATGTTTAGTTCTTACAGAAGGTTGAATTTTCACGTTTCACGTAGATACAAATACAAAAACGACAAAAATGATTCACAATGAAGGAAAGGGCTATGATTGTTATCAATCGTTCGAGGAATTTTATATCGCGCACGGATGAGGGTCGAATATATGACCCCGAGGAGCATTCACGGATGTACACGGAAACCCTTTTCCCCCTTTCAACACACGGGAAGAGCCAGCGCAACACACAACTTTCCGCTCATCCCTAGCAAACGAAACCGAATTGATAGTGGTTCGAGAAAATCGTTCAACGAGTGACGGCAATTTTCCATCGAAGCCGCGAAGAAATGGAAAGCACTCACACCCTCTCGATCGAGCGGTGTTTGCAAATGGTAGCATACGATGGGCCCATTAGACGTTGCTCAGTACGCGTGTTATAAAAATAAAAACTTCCCATAATGTTGCAGCCTCATAAACGAGGGCGGGAAGTGGAGTGATGGAATAAATGTCGCCAAAAACACGCGCTACATGATTCGACGGTAAAGCAGGAAGGTTTCCCTACCCCGGCAACGTGGGAAAAGATCATCGTCGGAGCATGTGGTGGAACTCAGTTTTCACAGAGGGGAACGGACGATTTGAACGTTGAACGACTCGACTCTCAGATGCTTCCGGATGAGTTTGTACAATTGTTTTTGGGAAGTAACCGCTGGGGATGGTGATGATGACGGTGCTGCAGGGTAATGGTCGTGTAACGTCTTTTTTGCTGCTTCAAAATTATGTATTACTTATTACTTTGGACATTTATTTTTACAGCAATTACCAATGTTATAAAAAAAAGTTCGTAACAGTACACTTTTCATCCATCTTAAAGTAGCTATGGGCAATGGATAACGTGGTATTCATGAATAATTCAAACTGCTTTGCAAATCGAAACCTTCCATTGTTGTTTTGTTTTTGCTCTAGATACATATTTAGTTAAGAACTCGTGTACGAGCAACGTGATATGGAAATTACTATATTTCCACACGAACGATACCAAATAACCATTATTTTACGACGAAAGAAAACAATCATTTGAGAACGGATGGAAAACCGAGAATAAGAAGTATGTAAGGCTACATTTGATCAGATTTCAGAAGTACACGGCATAATACTTTAGCTCGAATACCACAAGCAATATATTCACATTAATTTTAAGCTTTAAAATACATGCAACGAAAACAGGCCGCCTCTTCAGGCTATGTATTAAAACGATATTTGAAAGGAAAAAAGGACGACCGGAACTGTAAAGCTGCGGGAAGGGATTCGCTCGTCGCATTTGGTGAAGATAAAATGTCCGCAAGATAAAGGACAACCATTAAACAACTGGACAACAGGAAACCGAAAGCGAAACGGCAACCTCCAAGCGAAGTAAATCAAACATGATAAATGCGTCACGTGGATCATTGGGATCATTTTTCATTTGCCAGTTTGCTCTAAGCCTGCCAGCCTGCGAAAACATTGCCCCCCTGGATGAAAGCGGCAAGGCTAGAAAATGGAGAGTGCCTCGGTGACTTTTAATCCTTTTTCCTGCATCCCAACCTCAACCCCCATCAGAGTTGACTCGAGAGAGGGAAACCAAAGCCTCATCCTTGTCGGTTGGGAGCAGGGATAGCGTGACGCAATTGGCGTCGACCGGTCAAGGGTCCTTTTTTAAATCCTTCCGATCGGTTTCCGAGCGGGAGGAAGACGATTCATTTCAACACCTACAGCCGAAGCTATGTGGCTCTCTGGAGGTTGAAAAATGACTCTTTTATGATAATTATCATCCCTCACTAATCACCCCCCGGGGGTGGTTATGTGCCCTCCGTGGTAACTGGTGTGGTCGAGAAGGGTCTTTCAAACACCCACAACCATCTATAATAAATCTGGCACCGGTCCATGACTTTCGAGGGTTTAGTGAAATGCGATTTACCAGATGCGTGCCTTTAAAACAACAACATTAAAATGATACAAATAAAAGAATACATTGAAACTCAAATAAATTTCAATCAAAAGAAACTTAAAGCTCTCCTAATTCCAATCATTTTCTAAGATTTCACACAAAAGCAAACAAAAGAGATGAAACTCCCACTCAGACAAAGGCAAAGTTTCAAACAGCTTCCCCTTACAATAAACAGAATATGTAAATATTGATTGGAAATTTTAAACAGTGCAAGCATTGCAATGCTTTAAGGAAAAACAATGGAACCAGCGGGATCCTTTTTTCCTTGGGAGGATAAACAATTATTTGCATTCACTAATCGCTTCGCTGACAGTATCGACGAAGGTTGAATAAGCTTGGCAATGAGGAAGGGAAAACATTTCATTGGATACATTTTCATCGATTTAAATCGGTCGAAATGAAACGATTTCCATTTTCGTTTTCTCAATCATGCTCTTGGAGGTGTTGTTCGTAGTGTAAAAGATCAGGGTTTCCCGAAAATGCGAACGTACGGGCATATTCCCCCCCCCCATAAAACATGCATACCCCGCGGAGCGCCTGCAGACGAGAGCGTTGTAGGAAATAGGAAAAGAAAAATGGCACCGCGATGATGAGCGCGGATTATCATTTAATGAAGGGTAGTGAAAATCTCTTCATGGGGTTTAACCCCCCTATTCCATTCGTCTCTTCGCGAGGGAAAGATCCATCCATTCACCGAAAAGATGGGGGACGGAAAACGTTCGTTCGTTCGTTCGGAGGGTGACTGGAATTCCGCTCCCATAAACCAGCGGCTGAGGAAAGAAAATCAACTTTTCCTAGCTTGTAACGCTTGTTGTCGTTGACTCTTACGAGAAACCGTGTGGGATATTCTCCTCTCCCTCCCCCACAAAGGATCCTTACCAGATTGCCAAAAGTTGCCCCTCATCGATCCCATTTCACCGCCCGACACGACTTCACGACAGGAGATAAAACCATTTATTACACAATTTTCATTGGATGTTTTCAATGTGCTACTGGCTGTTCCGACCCTTTCCCGGCATTCCAACCTTCCCACAATTGTGCCAGCAAGCCTTACGCAGAAATCGATGGGGGAAGGAAAATGCAGCCTACGTGAATGAAAATGTTTGTCCACCGCTCTCGCCTACGTTGTCCTTGGTAAGGAAAGGAAGGGAGGTAGGATTTTCCTAAATCGATCCTAGATCTCTGCACCATTCGCTAACTTACAAAAGGGCGAGAAGGGAAGATGAAGATAATCGGTATTCCGAAGGAAAAGAAAAGGAAGTTTTCCATTTCGCCAGACGGGAAGGATGAATTTGTTGCCGAAAAGAGAGTCTACCATCAATCATTTTGAGTCGGTCGAGGGTTTTTCTGAAGCACTGAAAAACGCAGGATTGCGTAATGACAGCAGTCCAGTTGAAATTTCTACAACGTTCCAAAACAGCTTACAATATTTATTTATTGTTGCATGGAATGGTACTGTGGCATCTTCTTAAACCATATCTTTCATAAATGTGATGTAGGTTAAATTCTTTTTTAAACCAAACCAACTGGTGACGGTAATAAATTCCCACGCATTGTAAAAGTAGCGTTACAAAATTTGAAAAATGAATCAAGATGATTTTCCCTAGCGAGGTTTGAAAATGCCAAAATATTCAACTCCGTATAACCTCCGAAAACGTTCACACAGCACGGCATGTTTCGTTGACGTTTGATGAAGATACAAAACCGCTGTTAACTTATCTCGTGAGATCTCTTCCACACGGCGTTAAGCTACCGAAAAAAGGCGAAAAACGGTATGCGTCAGAGAAAACCACATCTGATAGGTACATTGCTGTGGGGCTTAAATTTGAAGCTGACACAGAAAAAACCTACCAAGAACGATGTTCAGAAAACCTATAGTGAACATGAACATTTCCCCCTACCGGAATAAATGCGAGCACGAAGGAAAATGAGCGTAAAACCATTAGCTCAAGATGGTGGAAGTTAATTGTTTTCATCTTTTCCTGCATTTTTTCTGCACCGGTACAGGAGATAAATTTAGTGTATGTATGATGGGGAAGACTACATAGTAAACCACATATACAGAAACAAACATGCTGTTTGCAGCTTCCTTCTGCCGTTTTAATGTGGTTTGCATTACAGCACAGCCGGAAGATGATATGCTGTGCAAGCATAAATTCTTACCACATGCCCTCGATGTGACACGCCGTCATTAGAATGTACCATAAACCCGACGCACTTGCTTTGGCGCTGTCGACTGCCGCCGATGCTCTTGATGCTCTTAAAACAACGTCGCTCTCACCGGGTTGATCGTATTCTTACGCGGAGAACATCTTCATCACTCGATACTTATGGGTTTTAATCGGATCGCCAGTTTTATATTCGCGGTGAAGCATAATCTAAGACGAAGGCACATTTTATAAACACCACACACAAGAAACAGGATGTTTTATGGCACATGGTGATTTCAGTACGGTAACAAGTGTCTATTATTTATCTCCGAAGCAAATAAATTTTATAATTACTTACGAGGAAACATCATCGTTTTTCCAGCATTCAGTAATGGTAGGGTGTCTATCTTAGAGACATTCTTGCATTGTAATTTGAATGAGGCCCGTAAATTTCCTATACTTAGCTCATTTTACAACCTCTCTCAATTTCTAATATTTCAAAGAATGAAGATATCGCCAAGACCAATTTACTGCGAGCTGACAAGCTCCCAATTAATTTTCCGGGTTCATTACCGGAATCAAATAGCTGACTTATTCAGAGAGCATAAAACCGAACTTACCCTTGAAACATAATACAAAATATTATGAACAGAGGTTCATCCCACATAAATCAAGTCGAGTAGGGGTCTGAAAAGTTCGACCCGCCAGATGATTTTTTTTAATAATAAAATAATTTATAAATTTTTCCAAATGTTTATGTTATTTTCCTAGTAAAAAAATTAATCCTCCAAAAATGGTGTAAAATCACTTTCAAAACATTAAAGTATCGTTTTAAGTATCTGGCCCGCGTTTGCGGACTCCATTTCAGCATCTGGCCCCTTGCAGGAAACGAATGCCGACCCCTGGTGGTAAATTTGAAGATTTATTCTTTAAATGTCTTTTTGTTCTAATTTATACAAGGTTATTCAGTGAATTTTTTTATTAGGGTAAAGAGCCAAATAGGCTTGCTTTTCAGATGAATTTGTGCGAAAAATATACGTTGCCAAACGGAAGGCAAAAACGAAAATGGCTTCCAAAATATTGTTCGCAACATTTTGGCTCATTTTTATTTTTGTTTGTAGCCCGAAAAACAATTCTCATCTTTCGATGGATGTTTCATTTCACCGTTTCTTTCCTTTCCATTCACACCAGCAACAGTACTCGGGTGGGAAAACTTTTCAATTGTCACTCGACGGGTTTTCACTTGTGAAATTAGAAAAGTTTTTCAACTCAGTTCCCTGAAACGAATACCCGGCAGGGAGGCGGAAACGGTGAAGCGAGACGTTGGATTTCCTCCAGATGGATTTGACACGAGGAAAAATGAGTTTTCCGCTTAAAGTGATGTTCTGCTCTTTAAATAATCATTTTCGTTCGTGGTGTCTTCACAACAAAAATTTTTATTAATGAAAAAGCAGTACAAACCAACACCACCAAAACTAATAATTTTCATGATATATTCGATGCATTTTCTAGCCAAAGTTATTCGTTGGCATAAAATTAAATCTATGTATGTTTCTAACCACACAATGTCAACGTTGCATCTCTCCAGATCGGTTTCCGACAGCTTTATTATAAATATTTTTGACATTAAAATCGCATTAAGGCACGATATATCGAGGAACAACCCCGAGCGGTACACATTTTATCGACTGAACAGATGATGACAAACTGCGGCCTGTTCCTGCAGAAGGATGATACTTGCGATCCTTTTGCGGCCGGTGGGAAAACGAGTTGACACCCGCTTGTCACTTCATTGGCTATCCAATAACGTTGAGGAATGTGCGGTGAGCCGATGGCATCCAACGATTCCTGGCCGTCAAATGCAGGACAGAAAGCAGCCAAAAAGATACTCTCGACCGGCACGGTAAGTGTCCGGGGAAAATTCCGCCGGGAATGAAAATTATTATTGACAGCTTCATTGGACGAGCGACACGTATTATAATGGTGTTTGATGGATGGGCGGGAAACGGAGAGGACTACAATGTTAATTTTTTCTTCTGTTTTTAAATAACACAAAAACACGAAAAGAATGCCATACAATTTTTTTTTAACATCACTCAGTTGAAAAGAGAAAACAAAGGAACGTCCAAAAGAAACATGAACGTGGCTTTGATGAAAAATCGCAACCAAGCGATACTAATCCAATAAAATATACGCTTTTCGCATTCTTTGGAAACCAGTAGTGCACGATGGAAACTCTATGCAATAACGACTTTCGAGAAAAACAAAAGCCAGTCCCTTCAACCGTACGGCTAGGGAGCTTGTCAAAAACTATTAGTTTAACCACCGATCGCACCCAAACGGGAAAAAATAAGCGGAGAGATTGAATGCACAAGGCGAGATTTTTATCTTTCCGTATCTTTGGCATTTTTTACGAAAGCTCGTCTGCCCTTTGCTTTCTGTTCTTCTCTGTACCACAAGGCGGACATTTTTCGTTTTGCGCCATGCCATTTTCATTTTTACGCTTCTAGCTACTAAAAACAGGAAGGAGAGTGTTTTTTTTTTTCTTAGTTGGTCTACCAACACACAAAGCCGATCGTCGGGCTGTCATGAATAATTCAAGCGCACACACGAACTTTCCCGTAAGCTCGAACCAATCGAACCGGGCACGCCCAGTGTCGCCGTGCGAAAGTTGGGTGAATTTTGGAAGATGATCGTGAAGCAAAATGCCAGACAATAACATAGCGTCACCAATGAAAAGAGAAAGGAAATCCTTGTGGTTGCGTCGTTGCTGGTTGAAATTTTTTTTTTTTTGCTTGTTTCAAACGTTTTTCAACATTTAAGTTCCGGTAGTTGATCAAATTAAAAAAGAACTTGTTTGACAGGAGGATGGAGATTTATGGGAAAAAGCGGCTGGAATTGCAATAGTTAAGACCCCGAAATTACCATTACAAAATCATAGAGCTATGCATGCATTGGGGCCACGCCTGAACTAAAGTTTCTCATGGAAAATTTCACTTCAAATTGGTTTGATTGAATTCCGAAATTTAAAACTTCCAAGACTGTTTCAACAGGGCAAAAGATCGATACGATATCAGAAAAGCACTCTACTGAGTGAGGTTCGATCCTTTCTATCATGCTGTCCGTATTGATTGATTCCATTTCGATAGATGTTTACCGAACAAAGTGCACCTTTACAATAATACCTTAAACCAATAACGACATTATTGAAACCACTGCTTAAGCAAACCGGAATGGCTGAACCGCACTCTTCAATCACTCGCTAAATCAATCAATCAAACTCAGCCGGCATATCGGAAAAGCTTTCAAAGCGAACTCTCCAGAGGTCAATATAATTTTCCATTTGCAATACCCCATCCAGCGGTGGACATGCAAAAACCGGGAGGGCATTCGTCCCACCTAGAACGAAAGGGGCTCGACACTGGCAGCGTTATTGACACTGATCAAGCAACATAAAACAAACCCGGCATGCTTGCCGAACTCCGGACCTCCACTCTAACCATAATGTTTGCATAAATGAAACTCTCTCCATGACTCATTTGCATGCAAAGTCCTGCCACACGTAACACTGGGGAATTCATTGCCGAGCATTCGCCTGAGCTGGACCGACCTCTGGCTGTCAATGACCTTTTATCGCCGGGGAAACACATGGAAAACACGCAAAAGCTGTGCTCGTGTGTTTATGGGGTGCCAATTTTCACACTCCAGTGATACATTTCACTCTCGCTGCAAGGATCTGGGGGACGGTACGTAGGTGTGCAAACATTTTTCCGAATGTCGCAGGAAGGAAAGGGGGTTCGGAGTTGGACATATTTCGATTTTATCTAGCCCCGCCTAGCGTACCGGGCCAATAATAAACCAACGTTGCCTGGGAAAGCGAGGAAGCCCAGAACCGCACTCTGACTGCGTTGCGATCGCAGGTGACATAAAATATTCACAACATGTTGCAAACTTTTCGATTTTGCTTTTTCAGCTAGAACTGATGAGTGGAACATGAAACAAACATACTTTGCCTTAACTATAAAGAAAAATCGGACCGTATGATAAAAAATTAAGTGTCTGATTCGGCAATTTACAGCTAGGAGATTGATTACAAAATCATACTACTACGTTAGATGACATTAGTACTCAAACTGTGCGCGTTAAAAGAATTGGCAAATTGTTATTTTTTTAGTAGTGTTTTTGACTTCTCTGGCAAGTTTCATGTCAAAATATTAATCCGGATAGGACATACGATTTATTTTGTGAGCTACTACACGAATATTTCTCGTTTATATATTGAAATGTATAAAAAAAGTAGTGCACCTACTACTGATATATCTAATATAAAAAATATAATTGGTGTTAAATGATCATATCAATAATGTTTTTAATTCCGAAAGAATTATTTTAACTTATTTTTATTTTCAATTCAAATATTCTGCCGGAACATTTTAATTGTTTTTATTTCACAATAACCTGATGGTTTTATTGCTAAGCTCTTTTAAATAAACTATTTGAATACACGATTTAAAGTAATTTCAAGAAACAAAGCTACAACATATTGTACATGGAAAGCTACAAACGCTACAACAATTGCGACATAATTTATCGAATCAACCGCAAGTGGTAAAGCAGTTTATCATTTCTCCAATTAAGTGCTTCATTGAAAATGCATAATTGCAGGCGCATCGGTTCGTGGGTCATATTGTGCAATTTGCCTACGCCGCGGTTTTACATCCACCACGATCCAATACCGCGATGTTGCTACACTTAAAGCGAACCAATTCCATAGGGAAACAAAGAGAGAGGGGGAGGGTGAGAGATTGTGCCCTTTAAAGCATAAACCATCGGAGGATCCACTCAAACAGTTTGGTTTCCATCCAGCTAAGGAATGTTCCGCTCGTCGAGCGATGCAAGGAAGAGGAAAACGCGCTCCGTTGTCTCGCTGTTGCGCAATCAATATTTTATGATGTAGCATAATTTGAAGACACACATCAAAGGCATGGCGGCGACCATGGTGGTAGAGTATTTGTATGCATATGGATGTAGATGCTTGAAGCGAACGCCGTGACCGGGGTTCGACAGACAGTTTGGCATACGCAAAATGGAAGATGGTTGAGAGTTGGCGTGCGTGGCTTTGAATATTTTATTCCACCCAATTCCTCCTTTCTGCTATCTGCTGTCGCTTGTGGGATTCTGTTCAAACTGGTAATAGAATTTAATGTCGGAAAAACGTGGGCACAGGTTGATGCTGGAGTAGTGTCGATAAG
This sequence comes from Anopheles coustani, assembly GCF_943734705.1. Classification (NCBI taxonomy): domain Eukaryota; kingdom Metazoa; phylum Arthropoda; class Insecta; order Diptera; family Culicidae; genus Anopheles; species Anopheles coustani. The sequence goes on along the minus strand of NC_071289.1, from coordinate 63,611,796 downwards.
CATTAAGACTAAGTAAGGATATCAGGGATATTGAACTGATATTGTTTTAACCGTATGTTGTTTGAAGAAAGCATCATTTCCTCGAATTATTTTGAAGAATAAACGACATCAAGAGCTGGTCCAAATTAGTTCAACATTCCTAACCGAAGTTCCATCACCAAAACTTGTCAAATAATCGCATCCCCTTGGACCGTCAGTAGACGTTTCATGTCCTCTGGGTCTTCTTTGCGGTAGAACATAACAAACAACCACAATTTCCACCAAAATCACGCGCTTCAAACTGAGCAGAATGATAAACATGTCCTGAACAAGGTCTCGATCGAACGCAACGCTTCCACCAAACGGTGGTAGGATGTTGGAAGGAGCAGATCTGTTTGAATAGCGGGTGACTCGGTATTCGAATCAGTTCTCGGCGATCCTTCCCAGACCGCAACCACCACATGCAAGCACATGGCGTAAATCTTATCCGAGAACAACCGGGCGCAAAACATCATCATGAAGTATACGTGTGGCTTTGAGCAGGAAGCTCGGGCAAGCTTTGCGAAGCGGTTAAGTGAAATGTTTACTAGCCCTGCGCAAAGAAAGTCAACACATGTTTGCCACCGCAGGCTCGAGAAGAAAAAAATAATGTGAAACTGTACACCGGTTGGGTTGCGCTCCTCACAACGCGCCGTTGAGCCTTCGCTGGCAGCATTGTGATCTAATAAAACAACGGTGAAAAACATCCTCGCTCTAACGCAGGAAAAAGGAACGCTCAACATGTTTTCTTACGCTGCACAAAAACAAACACCAGCGACTCAAAACTGGTAGAAAATGTTGTACACGATTTTGAAGAGTGATTTCTGCCGTACCTCTAACGAGCAAACACGCTGTTCACATGGCGTACCTGAACAACGAATCCACCGTGCGTGCGGCGTCGGTTTACCAAAAATCTTGTTCAACGTCACCCCCTCCGGCCTTCAGTTTCCGCCATATCTTTGCTGCGTTTCGAGCTGGAGAATATCTACTTACGAAGACTACTTTCATGCAGGATCACGTTCTCACTCTAAAATAGGGCACGTTTCCAACACAGTGCTTCTAGTGTGTGACTTCCTTTAAATAACATGCACAAATGATGCAGTGTTTTGGCAAAATTTACATTTTTTATTAGTAAACTAACGGTGATTTTGAAGGAGGCAACGATGCAAACATGATAACAGAAGTGTATATTTTTTTGTCATGAATATCTAATCATAGAATATCATGTTAAGTTTTTTTGTTCAGTAAGAAAAGCCTTCTAGAGAAATGTAATCAATTCAAAATTAAACAGTGAAAGAACTTTGCTCACCATGATTGAAATTAAAATAAAAAAAAGTGAAAGGAAAACATATGCATAACACAAATGTAGGCACCAGAAGTAGAGCATAACGTTGTAAATATTTTTTTCTCGTCGCTTTTACCTACACTAATTGTAAAACAATGCAAAAATATGTTCTAAAAGAAATGTTCAAACATTTTAGTAAAGATAATTTGAAAGTCATTTTTAAACTAGTCAACCGTTCATTAGGATCATGAAACCTAAGCCAATATTAATGGAGTATTCAATCAACCCTCTCTCCTTTCAACTCTCTAATACAATCAATAACTAAACTGGATCGCCAGGAAAATCTTTCCCCGTGCACGACAACCCAACCACCGCGGAACGCTAAGACCTATAATCAATCTACTGGCAAAACAAACGGCCCCGGTTCGTATGAAGTTCACCAAACTGAGCCTCACCATGCTTCCCACCGTTGCACGGAAGCATAAAATGCACAGCAAATAGTCCGGCTCAGGGAACCTAAATTCAACACCGCGCTGAGCCGAGGGCGTCTACACTTTGCTCCCGTCTCTTCGCCAACACTCGAGCACACATAAATATACAACCATAAACACGTGCTAAGACCGGCTAGCGGGACAACATCAAAGAAACTTCATTTCCTTAGTCTTTGCTCGTATGCAACCGCTCCTTCCCCCTGGGGAATAATTTTCCCGATGCACCCGACCGACCCGAAAATGTTCCAGCAGAAAGGGAGTTTGCATACTGTCCGACACGGCAGAGCACATCACATGGGGTGGATACGGTGGGGTGTCATGTTGGTGTCGCATTTTATGCACTGCAGCTGCAACTGCACTCAACCGAACGCGTCCACCCAACTCCGGAGTGTGTTGTGCACTTTGTGTGCAGGTGTTTCCATTCGTTGCGCTTTACGAGAATATCCAGCCCTTTACCATCGCTACCACCCCATGTAATATACATACACACACACACACACCCACGGTTGCGTCTGTCTTTCGGTCTATCGCAGGGAAAATTTTCACCTTCCTCTAGGTACACGCGAACGTACAAACGGCAACATCGTGCACAATTTATTATGTTCCGCTTCCAGCATTTCTACGATGAATATATTGCATCGGGTCCATTTGTCGCCGTGTTCGTATACACATGTTCCTATCGTTCACGAGAAAAATCTCCGAACCAAGCAAAAGGGAGGGCGACGAGGCGGCGAGAAGGCTGGCAAAGCGGAGGACCGCTGATGCACATGCAAGTTCCCGACCAGGCAGATGTGGTGGTGGAAAATAATTTACACAAATTTTGTCTCTGCTCTCATTTACTGCCAATCGCTTCATCGTGCCGTTCGTTTGGTGGCGATCGGACCGGGGCATGGTGGAACATTTGGCGAGCGTGGAATCGGGAGGAATATTGTACCACCCACGGTCCATCCACACCCCAACCCAAACACCACTCCCATACATTCAATATATTTTTTTAACTCCTGAAATGTAGCGAATACACATTCCGATGCACCACTCTTACTTCTCGAATCTTTCGCGAAATGAAAAAAGTAGAGGAGCAAAACAAAAAATCCGACTCTCGTGCATTTATTACCTTGTCGTTTTTCCACCCTTTTGCACATGTTTGAACACTTGTGTCGCTAGGATGACCACAGCGCTGCTTGCATGCAAACGAGCCTCATCGCCACCATTGCTGCAGCAGTAGCTTTAACAACACTCCCTCCCGCCCATTCACCCGAATTGGTTCGCAAGTGCGCGCACGTTGCATCTGCACGGGCCACGTGTCGAGAGAAAACTGTCCGCTTCCGAATCGTGGTACTTGTGCTTCAACTTGTTCGGAATAAACATTTTCTCTTGCGAAAAAAGCAGAACAGTGCAGTTTTTCACACACCGTAGTGCAAAAACCATGAAAAGGGTTTTTTTGTAATGAAATAAATATGTATGCATCGACGATAAGAGTAACAGGAAAGATAAACATAAAGCATCGAAAGTAAAAAAATTACCTTTTGCATTTTCATAGAAACTGGAAGAGCATTACAAAGTTCATGCACGAAAGAAAAATTGTCAATAATAATGTTTTATCAACCAAACTTTCAAATTTCCACAAGAAAATATTAACGAGAAATGAACTATCGCATTAAATGATTCTCAATGATATAATAGAGCATTCAATAACTTGTTTTTGAGGCCAAATAAATAAATTTATACTGTAAAACCAAGAGAAGAAATATTAATCTTACATCAGATTCAAAGCTAATATTTCACCTCGCCTCTAAATCGATCGAGAAATTGTAAAGGAAGAAAACATAAACTGATAATAATGCACAGAAAAATAGATAAAATCTAAACATCTAATCTTAAAAAAAAAAACAAAGTTTACCTAACCTTTTCATACAACCTAGTACGAGGAATATTATATAACTTTATATCAAAATTAAAATAGGTCACATTTTGACCTATATAAAATTTTCATTTTTAATGTCGTCTGAATTAATATCAGCTGATCATTTTTTCAAAACAAAACAAGAATTTTATTAAAATCTTAAGCTACATCCAAATCCAAATCAGATTTTTCTGTTCTGTTCCAGTTTCGAGAACCAAATTGAGCATGTTTGAATGTTTTGTAGCGGTCATTTTGGTCGTTTTTGCTTCACACCGAGCTAGCGGAATGATAGAGAGGTTCATCAACAAACTAAAAACATAAAAAATAGCCAACAATTTTAAGTTGCGGCTTACAATGGACCCCTATTTTACATAAGCTTAATAAGTTATATAAGTTTTATAATTTTTTACTTCCATTTACACTAGTTTTGGATATTAATTGAGACCTTGACTGTCCGTTATACAAATAAACAAATAAACAAATATACTACAAAACAGTCATTTACGTGTTCAAAAACTATTTAAAAATACCGTTAAAACGATCAAGCAAGATTCACGAGTAAAGTATTCGAGTGTGAAGGAACTAAACATCACATGCAAATAAAGATCTTATGCCAACGACACTCTCAAACTTTCAGACGCCAGGCAAAAACTTTCACATTAAATGAAGTTTCTTTCAAATAATTGACTACTGTCGAATTCTATCTTGTTAACAAACACATTAAATTATAATTGTGTAACCAAGTTATGAACTTAAAGATTAATTTTTCGTCCGATTTAAGCCATTGTTTTACCAATAGCTTCGCACAATCGAATCATAACATTAGTGGGAAAATTTTGTCGAAGAATGGCAAATGAGATCCCGTCGAATCTGATAGTCTATGGACAGAAGCTTACTCTTTACTTCCAGCTTGTCATTGCAACCGACAGTTTGCTCGTCCGTTCAACCATTCATTTCCGTCGTTTTCGGTTGAAAGAACATTATCCCTACCGCGTGTGTTATTATCTCTTCTCATACACCACACTGCCATGTGCATATGTTATCTCTAAATGCTAGTGGCAAGCCAGTCTAGCCGTGCACAAACCGGAAGCTGGCCGTGGTCAAGTGCATTTTCGCGTCAATTACTATGAAACCGGCGAAGGATTTGGAACTAGGTTCGTGTTATTTTTTTCGGCTCCCTGGCTTCATAAAATGATATCGAAATATATTTTACAAAACCGGATTCATAAAAGCGAACTTTGGCTATCCACACGCAGCTTGCAACGCGCTGCGGGAAATGGGTAGTGAAATTTTACGATGGAAACGAAAAGCTTCCCTCATCATACTGCTGGCTGTGACGTGCTGGTAAAATCCGAAAAAAAACCCTTCCGTCAGTTCCAACTTATCATTCGGCACGAACGTTAGCCTGCGCATCGAACGGTCGTTTGGGGGGGATAGCATTTGGAGTCGGCGTGAAGGGAAAATTTGACGGCAAAATTGCAATTTCCACTTTTTGCCGGTGAGCTCATTCGGAAACCGATGCGCAGCAAAGCGAAAGGTAGACCACCGGGATCATCCGACTGCGACCGAGACTCTTTCCCGTCTGCTCGCCCGACGCTATTGCTGGGCTCTGATTTGTGCTGATTTCCGCACAATTTTGCGTGCGGTGGCATACGTTTAGCGGGGAAATGAAATTACCAGTTCGGCAAACAAAGTGAAACTAATTAAAAAGTAATTTACAAACACAAGAGGATGCTACGAGCAGATAATAACGCACACCATTCATCAGCAGCGAACGGGTTCGGTGCAAGGCAAGGCAGCGACGGGAAAGTTCTTAGAGCAGAAGCCAATGGAAAGCAAACAAAGGTGTGTATGAGTACTGCGCTATAAGCTGCGCACATAATACGGATTACCATACATTTCTTGATTAATAAAGGGGTCATAAGCCGGCAGCATAAATAGTTTAGGTGATAAATGGTAAGGGTATTAAATACAATTGAAATGTGCGCTATAATGGAAACCATATCAAAAAAGAAAAGAAAAGAAAAGGAATAAATCGTTTTGTAAATTTCAAAATATGTATACATAAAAATAATTTATATAAAAAAATACCAAGAACAGCATGATGAAAAACTCAACGAGTTACAGAGAGAGAGGAATAAAACGATTTACAACAATAAATTGCACAAACGAGCTAATAAAAATGAAACAACACATGTTTTCACGTCAGACGAGGGAATCAACTTGTAGTTAACAATTTGCGTACTAACGTGCAATCCATTTTCTCGCACTACCCGAGAGAAAATCAAACGGGAACCGCGGGGATCATTTCCATTAACCGAACCGAGCGGGTCAGTCGATTTGGGCTGTTTTTAAATCCATTTCAGCGTAATCGCTTTTTTCCCTCACCAATCAAATGTTGCCTGTCGTCACGTCGACATCTGTTCCACCAAAAAATTGTACATGGTTTTGATACTTTATTTTTTGGTGATGATGAACAGATTCAACGGAACGTTAAACATGAACACAGAAAAAGGTTTCTCAACAGTTCTTTAGTTTGTGCATATTTTCTTGTAAAGTATAGTTCATTACATTAAAAATGGTTATACAGTATAGGGGGTTTCCACAAAAAAAAACGGAGCTAAAAATTAAGCATGTAGCATAAAACCAGAGGGAAAAAGGAGGATACGAATGATTATGTTTGCAACATGCAAATTTTACCCATCTCGTGCTACCAAAAATGTAGCAAGTGGCTCACGCGGACAATTAACAAGGGTTGGAAAATCATTGCACCGTGTAATTGAATACATACCGTACATTGTAATTTACGAAAATTTGTTAGACCAGCGTTTGCAAAATCACAATACTGAAACACGACTAAAAAGTTTTGAAACGATTGTATGATGATCAAGTCAAGTAAAAATAATACAGTTTCGAGAGAGGTTAAATAAAAATTCATTTTATAATGCTGCACATAAGTTTACTCAAACTCCAATAAATATAATAACGACGGTTACAAACTACACTCACCAAAACATTTACTTTGCTAATTTACAGCATTAAACATTCCAAAAGTATTGATTTTTACTTTCTTGCTCGCATGTATTACCCTACTTTTTCCGTATACGCTCACATAATTTGCACAACCCATGTAAATGTTAGACAAATTTCCGTACAAGTACTTTCCTCAAGGGAATCAGAAAAAAAGCGATCTCCACTTCATGGTATTACCACTAAAGACCATTCCTCACTATCAAACATCGCCAGCAAGGGGTGAAACCGGAACTGGCCACTTTTAACACCAACACACTATCGGTCAATATTGCGGCCAATTTTACGCCACTAACCGAAGCGATCCTATCCTTTCTCGTGCGTTCGTTAGTTTAAAAGTCTCTCGGCCCGTTCGTTGGCGAGTTCTACACGAGCAACATGAGAGGAGGTGGAGATAAAAAAGGGTGGTAAAAGGTGGTACGAAACAATTTTATAAATAAACAGTTTTATTGATTCAATTCCACCACAGCCGCTTCTTTATTTCCATCTCACTTTCAGATTCAGCTTAGCAGCTGTCCGGGTCGACTTTTGCTTACGTGGTATGTGGTTTGGAAAGTTTGGTTTGATTTTGGACGGCCAATTTTCACCCTTTGATTTCGGCAAAAAAAAGGGTACTCGATGAAGATCGAGACAGAAGTAAGTAGAGTGTACTTTTTAAGGATGGCATAAAATACCCCAAACATTTTGTGGCATCTGACTCTTTAGGGTGGAATGTAAATTGGTTCAGTCCGTGTCCATATTCGATCGGAAAATTTACACACACATACTGAATATCTCGCACACAAGCACACACAAACAGGAAAGAATACTAACAGCAAACCCAGCTGAAGATAAACACACATCGGTCGATGCTGCATGGATGAAAATCGATTCGATGTTTTTTTTCCCTTGTTCAATGGTTCACACCACGTCGTTTTGAGAGAAGCTCATTTCATTTCTTCCCTCATGTCAATCACAACTATGATGACCTAGATTTGGGAGCGATTTGAAAAACACCAGACCAACGGAAATCAAATCCTCCATCCGCGTTGGGAAAACAGAAAACATTGCTTACAAAAATACCCGAAATTTTATGCATGTTGGATATTCTTGTCTACGCACAGAAAATTCTTAGAATTGTGCATCTTTTCGGAATAAATACGAACGACTTTTTGAATATTTATATCGAGGATAATGCACAGAGATTCAACTACAACATTTCTTGAGATTACTTACATAATCGGCCGAAGCTGTGCGATAACCGCTTTTTGATCTTCTGCAGAGCACCTCCTTTTTTCTCACGCATAGTGACTCCTGAAAGAAGAAGAAGCATTAACATATTAGTAAGAAAAGTAAATCGTAAAAATTGTAATCGTAAAAATTATACGTAAAAATTATACTAATTATACTACCGGTTAAAGTAAAATCTAATATTTGAGTAAACACCTCTCTCTGTATTTGATATCGAGAGGTATGTTAATACGGCTTTAAACCGACACTTGTGGGATGAAACCGCTCATTAAACTCTTCCAACTGGATGATTTTCTTCTAATTGGCTGCCAGCAAACCACTTTCTAAAAAACTTCCATTGGACTTTATGTTAAAAATACCGTGCCGGTAATAGAACGCCGTTGTGTAACGGGAATAGACTTAACATAAAGCATGAAAGCGTAAACAAATAAACACATTAAGAAAGGTTTCTGCTTGTTACGTAATCAGTATTTTCATCGCATTTCTCTGAAACAACAATTTCATAAAAATGTCTTGGTACAACTTTTTTGAATTAATTAAAAACATGTGAGACACAAACAAAAATAACTAATGAAAATAAGCATTTGATACGTTACATTGAAGGTAAATAATCTACATGAGGAATGTTTCAACTAGTCACTATTAAGATCGTTCACCTGACAAGTGGAACCAGTTTCTTTTCCTCCATTTCTGTTCAAGACCGCCTCAACTGAGTCACCTCGCATGCCAACGCTCGAAACCGCATCGTACATAGCGAGTACAAAACGGGCATCAGCATGAAGCACGTACCGCTCCATGTGAAGGTGGATGGATATGCGTGCCATAACTTTTCCGCTTAGCTTGCTGCTGCTGTTGTTTGTTTTCCATTCATAGCTAATTATTGCGGAACACCCGATGAACTTGAGGGAAAAAAATGTAGGTCTCTCTCTCCCTTAGGGGAGAACATTGTGCAAGAAGAAAAAACAAGACACTCCGTTCATCCCAAATTTACCACCTCACCAGGGAACAGTGGCAGCATCGTGCGTGCCACGACGCATTACGGCGTGACGTATCACATGCACCTTGGCTGGAACGGAACGCAATCGCTCCATTACACACGCGCGAACGGACACAGCACAACTTCCCGGTGCAGCGGTATCACACGTACACTTCGTTACCTCCATCTTTTTCCTTTTTGCAACTTCATGTGCCAATGAATGCAATCACAAATCCGCGGCGCGATCCGCGTAATTGTCGTCGCCGTCGTGCGATGAATTAAAACGACTCACGGTGGCGAAAAAAGGAAGCAATTGTCGAGTTTCAATTTCAAATTCCAAACAGTGTGTGACCTCTCCAGTACCCCCCGCCCTCGGTCCTCTTTCTCTGTCACGGTTGCTGCCCATCTCACCTTCACCATTCGCGTTCGATTTCGCCCGCCCGTCCACATTCCGCGCCGTCCACCGTTAAAGCGTAAACCGAAAGCCAAAGGTCGAACGTGTTGCTCCGGCCGTCACCTGCTGATTGACAAACGGCGGTCCGTGGCCAGGCTGTGAACTGCTGGCAGTATTGTACGTGGTTTGATGAGAGCCTTTGCTAGGTTTGCAACTGTCGATCTAAACGCAATGACATGATCGTTGAAAAAAAAACTAGATTTAAAGGCGCAATCGGCGCTATAAATTCCAGTAATTGAAAAGACAAGTCTATAAATACGTCTAATCTTTCCCGTAAGGGTTGTTAATTTGGCTAACAACACACAACGAAGGAAACTGCTTTACGAAACATACATCATCATCGAGCACTTACAAAATCCAATTTAGATAAATAAATTCCTTTTTTTTCGGATTGTGGTTTTACAAAAGATTTGTTGTATATTTTAAATTTATAGATTATTGTTGTTTTAAAATGTTTCCATTTTTCAAAAAAATTATCGTCACTACTATTTTGGAAAGATAGATGTACTTGTAGTTAAGTTTTACTGGAATGAAAGACACGCAAGCTTTGGAAGCTAAATAAGAGCATACTACCTTTATTTTGCTTGAAATATATTCAAACACATAAAAATAAAATCAAATTCAATTAGAATTGTATTGAATTGTTAAGCTATCAGAAAAATGCAATTCAACTATAGAAAAATTGTTAATGCAAATTGGTTTTTGTGGATATTAAATAAAACATAAATTGGATAACAACGTATAAATTAACTATGTAGAGCTGGTAAGTCCAATAGAAGTTATGATAATGAAACATTTAACGATGTCATGATAAATTGCGTTTAAAAATTCTAGTTTGATGCTGAGAAACAGTAATAAAGTTTACGATAAGCGAAATACGCAAACGTTTAAATTGATTTTTCTAATCAAGCTTGCATAAATGTTTAAACTATGTAAAAAAGCTTCATTGGAGAGTTGAAGAAAATAATAGCTCATCGTTGTTGAACATTGATAAAATGAAAGTAAATATTGCTAAACAATAATATTGAACACAGTGGATGAGATAACTCATTTAATGTGTAAGAACTATGTAATAAACACAAGGCTAGCCGAGTTGACAATGCCGAGAGTATAAAACGCAACGACACGGAGCATCGAATGAACGTGCGAATGGCTACACGGGCAAAATATTATTGTTTACCCGAGCGCAGCACGCGGTATTGTTTACGATGCCATTCGCTTTCCGTTTGCAATCGTCTCGCCGGGGCCGTGTTTACGATCCGGAAATCCAAACGAAACGATACTGGATCGTGTTTCTGATCGATACGAAATAAAGATCCTCAATAGCATTGGCAAACGACGTTTGTTGTTCTACCGGCCGGTCTGGTGCGAAGATCGGGGCTGAGATCAAAGAGCATGGAATGGTTCTCCCAGGGCATTGGCGGAGCATGAAAACATAAACAGTAAACAGGCAGATCACATTACGAACGACCACGAGTGGATGGTGATTCTGATACCTTCTCCCCCACAACAGAACGACACGAATGGTTTCGAGATACAAATGGGAGATGTGGACGTACGAGTATCCGACACCTCGTGGAACTGGAGCCCGTATAACCTGGAGCTAAGGTTTCGTACTACATACTATTTAATTTAGAACATGAAGGAACGACGAAGCTAAAACCTCGCAGTATCTAAGCCATGCAGAAATGTCTGTTGCAAGAACGGAAACGTTTGGGCGTGCTCAGGCATCGCGAAGAGCTCAATTTATTCGCTTGGGTTATGACGAGTTGAAATGATTCATTTTGCCAAGGGACATTGGACCACTAGATGCCAACCGCCAGTCATCGCTATCTGCACGGGAAATGGTAACACTATCAACCCGCGAAACGGTGATGGTGTGTTCTTGAACTCTCTCAAGTGTACTCCAAGCCTATGTCAAACCCATTTAACGAGTGGCCCGAGGAGACCGATCCGCCAAGAGTCTTTCATCTTCATCAACTTCATCGAGCAATTATTGAGCCGAGGGTAAAGGATGACGGACGGCAAGGGTCCGGTAACAGATAGTCGCGATGGTTCAGTAGCTGACCGAGAAAGTGCTGATAAGTACCTTCGGTGCATGACACCTTCCGGCCAGTGCTGAATCCTCTTGAACGTCGGGTCGATCTCCACTACATGCCCAACCTCTCCTTTGTTAGGTGGACGATGGTAAGTTTGTCTTATCACATCACTTGCTAACGATCCATTTTGTTTTTCGTCCGATAACGGGCTTCGCTGCCATCGCCGTGAGGCATCCTTCCGCAACACACGACGATGCACTTTCGCGATTACCCGTTCGCAAGGGGCAAGTGTATCAAGCGTTGCAACCATCAACCAGATAGAAGCTACCACAGAGAACTACTCGGTCGGTGCCGGTTCAACGACGTTGACGAAGAGAAGTTTACTCATCACGACAATTTAGCGAACCATCGCCTCCTCTGTTGAGTTCCTCTTCCCGGTAGTAGCCCGCTTCATTGTGGGTAACTATCTTTAATTAAATATGGCGCATCGTTTAAGATGGAACGCGCCAGCGACAAATGAATTAAAAGAACGACACGAACGAAGCGGAATAGTTACGGTGCATGAGGAAGGACTGGAGAGATTTTTATCGGGCTGATAATTGTGAATATTTTTTGCAGCATTATGTGACTGTCGGAGGTTTCCGTGTACGCTTTGGAAAGAACAATGGCATTTGTATGGCATGTCCGTTTGGTTCGAGGTGAGGCGTTGAAAACATCCAGCGATATATAAATGACTGAACGCTGGAACGTTCGAAGAGATGTAAGATAAACTTGCTAAAACCGGCAGGAACACTACATTCCTAGGCTAGGTAGATATCAGAACCGCCTTTCAAACGTGATTGTTGACCAATTTGGACAATTCTGAGCGAGACTTAACCAACACACGCATTTAAACCACTATTCTGTGAAACCCAGTGGTTCGCTTTTTGAAAAACCTAGGCAAAAGTCAAAACCATCGACAGACAGAGTAAATCCCTTCGCATCGATTATCGACCAGCTGCAGTGAAGCACGAACGAAGATGGCATTTGTCGACAGATAAGAGTTGGCCAGTTTTTATGACTCATTACCAACGTGCAGAGGAAGGAATGCCCCGCGGATGAGGGAAAAGGGGTACGAGACAGACGAACGTTGCCTTCACCTCTTGTTGACGTCGGAAACAAGAAGAAAAAAAAATGAGCATGGTGTCAGGTGATGATAATGGAGTTCATGGGGAACATAAACAGTCGAAACTGAAGCATTACGTAAACAGTCGGAGCAGCGTGTGAAGTTGAACTCAACTCTGCTGAGGCAGACATGAATGAAAAATTATTTGCTTACAAAATCAAGTTCCACGAATGCATCTTCTCAGATTTGTTGAGATAAAATTGGCAAACAACGTAAAGAAGAGCGGTGAGCAAAATTAGATCGTCAATCTTTACTTTTATAAATCTCAGTTTCAAAGTCCCGTGATGAGATGAGGCAATAAACCCTACTATTTTACAGTGCACGTGAAGCATGCTTTTTACAATCTGACTCTAAGTGGAAACGGGACTCGAACACGGGTTTACCAAGAGCGAAGCCGTAGTCTTGCCGAGGAACCATAGCACAAGTTAGGAATAGTGAGGAAATATCGGTACTTGAATGGCAAACGTAGATTTTGAAGAAAAATTTTATTTCGTACTATAAAAGATAGTCCCATTCGGGATTCGAACACCAAACCTCTGATACAAGGCTCGAGCACCACTACCAGTACACCAGTTGTACGATTGATTAGCATAGGGAAAATACAGGTACATATGGCTATGTAAATAAATTGAACCACCAAGCTGTTAATTTAATAATGGTTATGATAATTTGAAATCTATGTAACAAAATATGATCAGATTTGAAAAAGTAATTTAAATATCTAAAAAAAATCATGAAAAAAAATTTTTACAACCGTCAACAAAAAAGTTTTTCCTAGCCTAGATTCGAACTCCGATCCTCCGGAACAACACCCATGCACTTTGCCCCCTAGACTATTGATGAAAGAAAATTTCCGAGTGATATCACAGCTACTTATATGTCTGTAGGCAATCTGAATGTAGCATAGAAAATGAACCAAGAATAAAAACTTTAGTCACATTTTTCCTCCCCGAGCTTCGCCGGGGCTTCGAGCTAGTTTAGTATAAACTGAGAAAAACACTTACAACATCTTTAAGTCTATCGAAACGATCTTGTTTTCCCGGAAGACTTTTTAATTGACTTACAGCCACTACTCGAAGGCACCATGTTTTGAAGTAGCTCATCAACTTCTGTCTCTAATACATCTGAGTTTGTCACAAAAACATAAAAGTCATTGTCATTTTCATTGATAAGTACACTTTATGAAAAGTAAACATCAACTAATTTATGCTTTAAAATAACTTTTGACAAACAATGGTAATAACCAAGAATTTTTTGTCGGTTTTCCGATTAATGTTCCGAAAAAGGGGTTAAATCGAAGATATACAAATATTTTCATAGCTGCTAAACGTCTCTTGTTTTGTTTGTTTACAATCTTTAGTTTTGTTTTAATTCTAAATAACCAAATTTATGAATAGGGATAAAATTGGAATCAGTAGACAAAACCAAACGAACACGAAACAAAAACTGACGAGTGAGAGACAAACTCAGATGCGTTAAAGGTAGAAGTTGATGCGGCATTTTAATCATGGATGGGATAAAGGCAAACATAGGTGGCAACGACTGTATAATAATTAGTTGAATGAATGAATTTGACATGTTTCGGCCCTTCTGAATGATAAAATGGAGTCTGTTTTTATGGAGTGAAAGTCTTTAGTAACTTTGAAACTTTAACAGTTCAAACGATAAAAAACTGGCTGTAGCCTTTGTAGATAAAAAAGAAAAACAAATCGTTAAAAAGAACGAACTTTGGTCAGCGATTGTTCGCGGCAAAAGAGACCAATCTCGTTCAGAAGGAAATAATCTAATCGCATGCTACAGAGGGCACCGGTTTTGCAGCATTACACAATCTCATATCGCGACACATTCACACATTGCGCAGAAAAGTCATGCACCTGAGGTTCGCCTCAAAACCATTGAGAGAAAAACTGCATCGGGGCTCAATTTAGCCTAGGTTGCATTCATAACGCCTACCCACACGATAAGCGTCACACATTAACCCAAAACGTCGCCGGGTAGTCGCTCAAGTACCGTCGAGCTCTAGCGACTCTCGGTGTGAGATTGCGTAATCGTCGAACGAGGACAAAGTGGTGGGCAAGCGTTCTCTCGTCGACGACGACAGCGACGACGTATGAAAAAGACACGTTTTCCACGCACGCCACTCACCAGATAAGGGTCAGGCAGTGTGGTAACCAAACGAAGACACCGCGCGCGCCAGAAACTAGCAGCGGCTCATGGGATTTTTGGCTTTCGGTGAACCGAACAACAAAAGCCATTAGATACAGTGGATGAGGTTCAGGCTATCAGTTGGTGGCTACATAACCGTATGGACGAAGGGTCGAATATTTAAAGATGGTCCCCGCGGAACGTTGTCCACATTGTCCGTGAGCGAGTGCTGCTAGAACAACGTCCCTGGAGGAGAATAAGGATGAGAAATACAGGCACTAAATATCCCGCTAGAGCGATGAAACAAACTCACATTCAACGACTCATCCGAACGCGGTGGACAACACGCAGGACGAGTACATCAGCTCTGGTGTATCTAAGCCTTTGTCTAGGAATAGGAGGACTCATACTTGGACGCACCTCGGCAGACCCTACCAATCCGGTCTTCATTCAACGGGATCTCCCACCAGCACCGTACGCCTACGGTCTACAAGACTTTGACAGCTCCGAGGAGGTGACGATAGTGAAACGCTCCGGCCAAACTATGCTCCCTGGTGTCACCTACCTTACCACACCGCAGTCTGCCGAGCCCACGCCCTTAGGACAAGTGGTGCAGCAGCAGGTGCACAACAAGCAGCCCACGGCCGCCCAAACACTTCCCTTACCGCTGCCTCTTCAGCAGAAACAGCAGAAACCCAAGGGAAAAGTGTCGTCTAATGTGGCCACCACCGGATCTGGCGCAACAGCGGAAACCACCGGCGTAGGAGCATCGAATACCGCTACCAAGGAGGACCTACAGCCGGTCGCTTCCAACGCCGACTCGTCCCAGCAGCAAACCTCGCTGGTCCACGTGGAAATGGAGTCAGTACCGCGACCAGAAGATTTACCCCAACCGCCGGAGCTGGAGAACTCCATTCCCCAAAAGCGCAACGTGTATGACACGTACGCGACGGATGCGAAAGCGGGCGGTGGATGCGGCTGTGGAGGGTATGTACTGGTCGAGAAGAAAATCTACGTGTGCGAGCCGAAGGAAACGATCGTGCGGCTGATGAAGCGCAGCCATGATGTTTGCGCCGCGCAGGAAACCCAACACGTCGGAGTGATTCAGTCGCCGGACAACGACGACCAGAGACGCTTCCAGCTGATACCGATGCCGGAAGGGATGGAGCATCAGTGAAAAACACAAGCCTAGAACTCTTATGCGACTGGATTGTCTAGGTTAAGGATATTTATGAATAGATTACGTAATAAATTTGTTACACTATGGTTAGTCAACGTTCAGATATACTACATCTTCGGGAATATTGTTCAATAATTTGATTATTTCTATGCCATAAAACAATGTCTGGGTCATATAAAAATCAAATAGAACGAAATGCTCAGAAGACAGGGTGTCCACTCAGATTATGATTTCAAATTCCCGGTTTTTTCCCGGTTTTCCAGGTTTTTTCCCAGCTTTTCCCGGTTTTTTCTAGTTTATGCAGGTTCACTACATTTCGATTGCTTATAGTAGATAAACTTGGCTGTTATATGTCTCTATGGTTTTTTAGGTAGGTCAAAACTGCATGTAAGTTATGTGTTAAAGAATACTTTAAGGAAATAACTTCAAAATTTTCAAAAACAAAAACTATTGAAAAACCGAAGGAAAACAGGGACAACACATACGGTTTGGGATTATAGAGCATCGTAAACTGAACTTTCATTGCAACAACACACATTGCTTGAGCGTATATATTTTAAAAGAAAATCCTTATAAAAATGTTAAAGAACAACTTCATTAATGACATAAATAACAAATTAATTTTTAATTCGGCTCAAAATTAGAAACGAAAAATGTTTTTCCTTCGCTCATAGAATTTGCTTAATCATAACATTTTTCAACAAAAGAAGGGAGATGTAGCATACCTGTTGTACATCTTCTAATATTTCTATCAAAAGACACGTTCATAAACACGTCGATACAAATGATTCACGTTATCAAAATTTTATGCAAACACACCAACAACTCAAATGAGCTACATTTCACCAAGAATAAAAACTGATCAGCACACTCGTCTAGCGAATGCCGCAATACAATGAGATCCCATACCAAAACAACCAATACACCAGCTAGAGAGTGGTTAACAGTTAAAGGTAAAACAAAAACCTTTATCCATATCAAACCATTGCTGACAAATAGAATGAAACATACATAATTATTTCCGTATATCTGCAAGCATATAAATCGATCAGATCACATCCGAAAGGTACATCCATAGTGACACATTCATAACAAGTGAAGCAAGAGATTGCACCGCGTGCGATCGTCCCGAAACAAGCAACCTTATAAACTCAACAGGATAAAGGATCTCATCAGGAAATATTGGTAGAAGGACAGGAGTTTGCAATCGAAATTTCAAACGACGGATTTGAACGCTGTGAATATTTTCGTACAATATCATAGGAAGCGATTAGCTTTTCAGCTAGTAGATTTACTAGATTTAAAGTAACTGTTTTGGCTACTATCTGAAGCATATACAAAGACATTTGGTTGCATTGCTATTTCATAGCGAGTGTTTAAACAGATGATCAATGCATTTACAATTTCAACTGGAAATCCCCGTTACCATGTTACCAATGTTAACCCTCGATGCGTTTGTCTTTCGTACACATTGCTTCCGTGGCGACAAAATCATCATGCTTTCTCGCTTTGCCTCTACGCCGGCACCACTGGAAGAAACGAAAACGCAATACGGATACAGTGGACCTTCAAACAGTTGACAACAAATGTCGCCCTTAACAATTGAAATGTAGTGACAATTTTACATGAAAATATAATTACGCTACGAGAATAAAATATGTAAATCTCAAAAAAATATTATATGAAAAATATTCCCGGTTTTTTCGGCGAAATTCCCGGTTTTCCCGGTTTTTTCCCGGTAAAATTGAATTCAAGGTTGATTCCCGGTTTTCCCGGTTTTCCCGGTTGAGTGGCCACCCTGAGAAGAGGATATCAAGGGATCAGAAATATTGTACTTCGAGACTACTTATAAACCAAAAGAAAATTCTGCAAAACCCAAAAACATGAAAAGAAAAGTCTCATGAAACATTCCAATCGGTTACTATTGCTGTGTAGTAAATTTCTTTATCGCCTCAATTTTTCAACCAATTTCGTTATGCAACCGTGACCCAACAAGAGCTGATTGGATTTTCGGAGGACTACCACCATCATCATCTTGCCGGTAAAGTAGGGCATCCTACCACTTGGCAGTGCGACCACGAGCGCAACAATTCGTGACGGAACGCGAGCGAGAAAAATCCGCATCAGCGAACCCGCAAAAGCTCGGGCTAATGATGATTATGAGCCATTACTGGCAAAATTGCAAATCAAACCCAAGATGTTCGCTCTGGAAGTAGGAGAATGAAACGGACTAGGTGGGGGTACAAGAACGAACAGATGATGTTCGGTAGCGGATGACACTAATGATGATGATGATGGTGATGATGACCTATAACACGGTTACGTCAGGTTGCCGTTGAACTGAAAGTTGAAGTTTGGGAACTGTCAAAATCTTGACAAAAAAAGTAGCATCAAGAAGACCGCACTTTCGGGGCGGATGAGAGTCGGTCCTGATAGGAAAAAGCATGCCACACCAGCTGGTAGCGACGGAGGAGCCACCCCGTGAAGCAATTTAACATGACGGAAAGCACACGAAAAGGCTTCCGATCGGAGTGGCACGATCTAAAGAGGGTTGTATCTTTCCCGCTAGTTTGGAACGTATGCCCTGGGATCTTCCCAAAAGTGGCTGAAATACGGACAGTGCGGAAAAAAGAGATCAACCAAACGAGCCAATGCACCACCGGTCACGAAGTGGACAGAAGAAAAAATGTTGTTAAACTATTCAGACCGACGTTTCTACGAATATATTGCGCCGTGGCACGATGGTAGATGATAATAAAATGGTCCAGGGAAGTAAAATTTTGCGCGGTCTTTGGCACACTTTAGGTCGGAACATGGCCTTCAACTAGATTACTGTCCTATTTTTTACTCTTTGAGGTGTGGATGGATTCTTCAGAAGATTAATGAATGGCTGTATGTTTTTCTTTCTTCGAATGTTAAATAAAATATGATTTTACACTGCGTTCCATAACTACAGCATCACCTAGTAATTTTAAACCTTATGTTAATGTAAATGATTGTAAGAAAAACAAAGGAACAGAAACATATTTCTTAATGGAATAGAATGTTTCAGTTCTGTTTTTCAGAAAATAAAAATAAAGCTATGTGCGTACAAAAATGATAAATATTTGAAAGATCCAAGATTATATACGCATCTTCTAACCCAATGTTATTTGTTATTCGTTATTTGGAGAATGTCAGTTGGAAAGGTTCATTAAAATATCAGACAGCACATACATAGGCTGAAGATGCTATCCGAAATAATGGGTGGTCCTTGTTAGTTTATACGTTGGGAAAATTGACCAATAACATGCCATCAAGAATTTTCCAACTAATATATCGTAATGGACGAACCACTGATTACTAAACCTTCACGTTTTTATCCATTTACGCATTATTTGATTAAAACCCTAGGTGTTGCAATAACTGTGGAATTCCACTGTTTTTAATTTCTTAATACCAAAAGGATGTTTTCCGTTTTCATAAAAAAAAAGTAATAAAAATTATTCACTAAATACTCACTAATATCTGTGTATTGTTTGAAAACCATCTTATGTTTCGCATAAGCCCTGAACACAAGAAAACTATGTGTTGCTATCATTTTGAAACACAGTGTATAAGTCTAGGTTATGATTGACTGAATGAATCCATACATGAAAAATGCTATTTATAATGTAATAAAAAATAAAAAAGGAACCTATAGTGACCGATTGATTATACATTGGAAGGAATGTTCACCAATTTGCAACAAACCATAATTTAACACTTATCAGTCAGAAACTTATTTATTTTCATACGAATGCCAAAAACATTGCCAAAAAAATTATGCGATTCGCATCTAAATCGAAAAAAGGCTCGCAATACATGTTTTGAGGTTCAACGCCTGGGCCTTACTTTCTTCCGGGATCGCACCCGCTGACGGTGCACCATTAATCTGGCGCACGGGCCTAATTACTCGCCAGTTCTTGACGAGAGCAGCGTAAATAGGCGCAACATCGGGCCGAGAAATGATTAGCTTTAATTAGACGTTCAATTAGCAAAGCGGAGCAAATATGGATGATACGGGGGAAAAAAAGAAGCATCCACTCAGCAATTCGTTAACACTTCTTCCAACGCGAGCAAAACCAATGAATGAACAGTCAGAGACGAAACGATGATGTGAGAAAAAAACGTACTAGGGAAAACAGAAACTAGTTCCACCATCGTTGTTATTCATATGAAAATGAACGCAACAGTGATCTCACATCAACTTTCCATAGCGACGAAGCGTTGGTTTTATCGTTTTTCTTGCAGCAAAAAGCGAACTTAACGGTTTGATAATCATGTCACACACAAAAAACTAATAATTTCTCTCGTTCGTTTCGTCCGTCGCCAATGCCGGACCCTCCTGGCCCTGGGAGAACATATCTGAATCAAATACTTTCGTTCGACGGTTGTTGTTGTGAAAAAAAAGTTGAACAAAAAGTCGGGCATTCAGCTGCTTTTGACGCAAATATATTTTTTCCCTCCCCCGCCAAGCTTTGAACTAACGCACCGGACC
The DNA here is from genome assembly GCF_943734705.1 of Anopheles coustani. Lineage (NCBI taxonomy): Eukaryota > Metazoa > Arthropoda > Insecta > Diptera > Culicidae > Anopheles > Anopheles coustani. The sequence goes on along the minus strand of NC_071289.1, from coordinate 63,591,361 downwards.
ATTAAGGCGAATGATTTCGTTTAGGAAAATCATATTTCGTTGCACGTCCGGCATCGTACTTGCCATCGTCATAATTAATTTGCTTTTGAAAGTTGGAAAAAGTCAGCCTCCCGCGCCGGTCAGAGTAGGGAAACATTTTTTCCTCCGGCCTGCAGGGTTTATTCACTCTGTTAACTTTTTTGTCACCAAGATCGCCGCCGACAGGCCACAACAAGCGAGCGGTGAGGGCAGAGGAAATGATTCGCCCGCGTCGGCTGGACGGGACCGTGCTCGGTGTTAATAATTATTTCATAATTCATCTTTTTCGCCTTTTTATTCGAATGATTAACGGCTCGATAAGCCCCAAGCCACGTCGAATGTTACGCCGCGGGCGGATTCGGATCGCGGAAAAGTGCACATTCTGGCCACGGCCGAAAGATGCACACACATTAAAATAAAAAGGCACTTTAATGACGGTTCAAAAACAAGCCTTGGACAGAAGCGGTTTAAAAAAGCACTCAAACAGGGGAATATTAAATAATGTCAACCCAACCGTTAGTGAACGAATGATGTCGGATAAAACACACCAGCGAGGAATTAACAGTTGACGAACTAAATGAAATTTAAAATATGTCAAGAGTCACTGCTGCTAAAGGCAGAAAAATATTCCATCTGTTCCCAGCCTTGATTTAATATACATTTATTTTGAAATGAGCATACCAAAATCAGTTAAAAAACAAAAAGAATCAAACACTATCTACATAGTTACTTGTCATAAACTAACAAAATATTGTTTAGAACAGGAGTCGGCACAAGTTTCCTGAAAAGGACAAGGAAAAATACCTTAGACGATTTAATGTTTTGAAAGTAATATTGAGCTCTTTTTGAATAAATTATTAAATTTCTAATCTGGCAATAACATACACATACGAAAACATATTTAAAATTTATACATTCAACCAATTACTTTTATACTTGTTTTCGTTGAGTTTCGTACGTTTCCAACATTTGGGTCTTTGTTTTATGTTTTAAAATATATTTTTGTTATGTTTTAAATAAATCTCTTTTATTATGCTGAAAAACTAGCCATCTACTCTAATTATTTGCCATAGCTAGGTTTTACCGACCGATCAATATGATCCCAAGCTTCGGGATGTTTTGAATATTGTGAACCATATTTCGTTTTGTAATGGTGTCGAAAACTGTACTCCTTGAATATAGTTATTGTGGAAGAAAAATAAACTTTAGCTATATTATGGACGAGATTCGCGGGACTGGGAAAATGTAGACCGGTAAATAGTAAATCGATCGAAAAAGTCAAATAAAAGGATATGAGGATGTCGCCTGGTACTGAAAACTTCGTTCAAAAGTTTCAACGATTTTTTTAAACTTGAAGGCAAGTGTGATATAGTGAACAAATCTGACAATAATTAAGATGTTTGTTTTTCTTTATGCTGGACAACAATTTTCTTACGGGCCAGATGTTGCCGACCCCTGATTTAGCACAAAGTAGAAAACGAATAGAACGAATGTTCTTCCCAACCCAAGTCGTGCAAGCTGTGAGCATAAAAATTATTGCACCATCTTAAGCATCTCCTATGGGTTCGCTTTCGTCTCTTTTGCACACTCCGAAGAGTTGTGACTTAGCACTCCACACACGACTGCCTCCGAAAGTCGCGACTGTCGTCAACGTCGGTCGACCGACGCTAGCCGCAGGCCAGTCACACGTACGATTTTATTATGCTGATGAGCCCAAACCTCACCTGGCACCGGGGGAAGAAAAGAAACCGGCCAAAAGAACCATCGCCGGTTCCGTCTTGAAGAAGTCCGAACACGGATGGTCCGCGCGCGCGTGTGAACGTGTGAAACGGGTCCCTTTCGTCTTTCGAATAACGACGATGACGTTCGCCTGCGGACAGACAGAGATGGCGGCGCACGGTTGGGCTGGCGGATGCCGGCTGGGCGGCGAAGCGGCTCTAAGGTGAGCAAGGTTGAGTTCAATGTTCAACGACCCGCGCTCAGGGCTACCGGCCGATCGCTGGCTGGTGTTGACTTCCTTCCTACGAAGCGGAGGAAAATGGGAAGCATCGGACCTCCGAGCATACATGCATGCGCAGACAGCAGTGGTGTTGGCTTCTGCAGCTTGGAGTACGCCAACCAACAGAAACCCGGATCGAGTTCGAGTTTCATTTCCTTCCCCGAGTGAGTTCTCACCGTGCGCATTAAGAAAAACAAAACAAATTCATCTCGCCCTACGTCGCAGGCCGAATGCACACGCAAAGACGCATTGCTGCCGGCGAACCCAGATTAAAACCCACTCCAAACACCTTCCCCCACCCGGGAAGGAACAAAAGAAGACCACCGTGGAGCGATTTTACGTAAACTCTGCGTTGGATCAAGCTGAAGGAGGTTTCAGCGTGAGGCGAGCGGTTAGTTGAAGATTTCGCCACGAAATACAATGGTGGAAATTATCTGGCTTAATCGATCGTTCCACGACCAGCAGAGAATGGAGCACCGTACGCTGTGTGTGCGTGTATGCGGTGCGTCTGCGATCCAGTCGTGCAGATACGGGCAACCAAGCCATTTTCTACCGCACACAGGTTGATCGAAACGACCGACGGTGAACCCGGAAGATGTGTTCCCGCCCCTTCGGTGGCCAGAATTGGCGAAACGGTATCCGGGGCGTACGCCGCCAAGCCAACCAAAGCCAGAGCTAGCTGCACTCCGCTTCCTGGTGAGGCAAATTACAGTAAATCATGTTTCCGATTCGTTGGAAAGTGAAACCAGCTGTTTCTGTGGCGGATTATGTTTATCATTAAACACACTGGATGTAACTTACTTGTATGCGAAACCAACAATTTCACAAATTGGAGAATCATGGTTTAAGATAAGGAAATGTAATATTCAAATTTATTTGTATTAGTCTCATAGAGTTTGTTAAAGCTTGAGGTTGATAAACAGTAAAATTGATAAGTTATACTTTCGAACTTAATTGAATTATTTTGGTAAACAATAGGATCTACAATGAGTGAAAAGTGAAGCAAATTTTCGTATAATTAATATCATTCTGTTTTAGTACACAAGCAAGCGTTCAAACTGATTTCGCCAAGAATAAAACATGTTCATGAAAATAATATCTAAACTCAACAAAATATGCAAACATCGTAGTCCAAACGAATACCACACCATTCTACGGATTGCAATTTTAAATAATTTAAACCCCTGGTGTTGCAGTAAGAAAAACATGAAAAATTGGTTGAAATGTTTTGAAAAAGGACAATTCTTTATAAAAATGCTATGGCGTGGGATTTCCATAGCTATCACTTGATCACTTGAAGCGAGAAGTAATAATTATTTACAGAATATTCACCAAATACTTATTGGTAATTTCTGTACTGTACTCGATTCCCCAAGCTGTGCTCTAAATTTATTATCTCAAATAATTGGTACTATCCCGTTTTTAAATTTTGTCCAACTCTTTTAAGGCTTTGAATTTAAAAAGGAGTTATGAAATTCTGATCCAGAATCACGGATTTGAATGACTTTTAACAGTCTGGATTTATTAATAAATCTATTCACCAGTGTGAGGTCGCCAGACACATGTATATTTCGAGATTCACGAATCTTTGACAAAGCATAAAAGATGAAATGAATGAATATTTCCGAAAGACTCATAAGTCACTGCTCTTTTCCAACGCAATCCGCTTTTGCGAAAAAGGAAGAACAAATCGAGTGCCTCAATTGATGAAATGCGTTAATTAAACACAGAAAATGGAAAACGAACAACGGACCCGCATGATAAACACCCGACTGTGAGATCATTACTCTGTCATTGGTCCATCTTTCGGTAGGATACTAAACATGCGTTCGATAGGCTTTCAAGTGACCGGCGTAAAGCGTAGTAAGAAAACAACGCGAGGGAAGACTCCTCTAGCTCACCAGTTCCCGTTGTGAACTCTGGCTCGAGAGCAACGAGTGGAAACATAACTTGCCGTTTTGGAGTTTCCATGCCGCCAGCGTGTGTCGATTGAGAACGTTCGTAATCAACCTCGATTTCGTTCGCTTTGGATTTCTGTGAACCCTCGGTCTTCTGGAACGCGTCTGATCGAAGCAGATGCAAGGGAACTCGCGGATAAATTGTAAACAAATCCACCCTCCCTCGTTGGGGTGCGCAATGAACATTCTAATTCTACCATCAGCAAACCTAACGATACTGAGCAGCATTTTTACCCGGGTGCGGCGGGTTCTAACTTCTTTGTTTTTCATCATTCGAACCCGGCACGGAGCGGGTTGGAACTGGAGACAACGGAATGCAAAATACGACGCGAAATCCTATCACATCCCAACTGCATGCAAACGGGAGGAAAAAACGGTGGCCACCCCTGGGTGGAAAAGGGCTGAGGAAAAAGAATGAAGCCAGCAGGCCGGTCGACGTACCTTCCTTTTTCTGATCCTTCTTGATGTACATAGGCGGCTCAATTCTGGCGGATTGTGTTGGACACGGGGTGGTCCGGCGGTTCGGTGTGACAAATGGGTTCACGGGGTGAGGGTGAAAGCGGTCGCTGTCGCTGCCGACTCACTCCTCTTTCTTCTCCCTCCTCCTTCCACGATAAACGCCGATTGGCCACGGGGATATATTGCCGAGCGCGACCCCTTTCTTCTTTATGCTGCAACGAACCAAACTGGAGGGGAGTTGAGGCTTCACTTTGGTTTGACGTTCACCAGGAGGGGCCGCGCAAGCAGAAGAAGGAAAACCAATTTTCCACAATCGAAAACCGTCGCTGCCTGCTACGACGAGGAAAACCCCTGTGGATCTTTCAATCTCTATCTCTTTCTCTCACACACACTCGCGAATAGCGTGGTTTCTCGTTTTTCCCGCCGTCGAAAACGCTAGGTATCGCACGAACCTGACACTCACAACACAAATCGGTGAACGGAGGGGTGGAAAATGCAAGGGACTTCCACACGAGAATTCCGTTCAGGACTTGGTGCCCTTATAGCCGCACACCGCACACTTCTAGGCCCAAACTTCACTGTTTCCCCGAAAAAATAAACCCGAAGGGGTCTGGCACGAGCCACAACCTGTCGGAAGGGATGAAAACTAGAAGGGGGGAAAAATCACGGTTAACGGATATGGTAGACTTTTCAGCACCTTCCCTCCAAAATGCCCATCACTTCCATGCAGAACCCGGGATGATTATGATGCAGGACACTTTAAATACGGACGCGAAATCGTCCGGTTGTGTTGTGTTGTAATGAATATTCACTCGAACGCACAACACGCACACGATCACAAGAGGGAAGCGTGTCAGATACACCCGCACACACACAGATACACATGCACGCCAAACTTACTTACTTGGGAATGGACAATCTAACTTTTAAAACCTCTCTCAAAAGAATTCAAACACAACAATCCCACCAGGAATGGAGACACGCAAACGTCAAGTTTTAATAATTGATATACTAATTTCGATTACTCCGGAGTGGACCGATCCCGGATGCAACGCCCCAAACTAGCCGTAATTTGTTATCGGAACACTTGAAATGAATACACCTTTAAACTTACTGTATTTTTCACTAAAATTGTTTAATAGAGCTCAGCCACTTCGGACTAAAATTCTTGATTTGCTCACAGCACTATGATTTTGCGTTAAGAACTATAAGAACGAACTTCAGATATAGGGAAGTTCGTTTGCTCCAGAAATCTGATTCCGGCAGGCTCTAATTAATCACTTAGCAGTTTGATACTAATCACTAGTGGCTCCCATTGACGTAATTCACACATACTGACGGGTATGAGGACAACTGTCCACCAGGAACAAACCGTTCTCTGCACGACCGAATGGGAATTGGACGGAGGGATCGTAACGAATAGTCCAACAGTTTGTCAAACTAGATTGTTGTCGGGTTGCTCCTCTTCGCTCCTCCCCGCTAAAGTTCGAATGAATGCTCACGCACTCCCCCGGTCGCTGCAGGCCTGACAACGATGACTTCACTTTGCACGAATTACGGCGCTAGTAATAGCCGTGCTGTCCACAAATGGGTTCACTTTATTCTGCCCCGTCTTGTCCGGTGCTCTCCACCAAGAGGGTTTCAGAATTGGCGAAGTGGCCACAGAAAGAAGCGATGCTGATGGCGTGATATGACGCCCTTCATGAGAAGGGGTGTATGTAGTACTCGCACTCGGAGTTTCCTATTGCATCGCACCAACCGCTCGTTGTGCGGCAACGGAACGGAACACACGCAACACACCTGAATAGGTTCCGCACCTAGCAGCGACGACCTACTAAAAGGGCTTCAACACCGACGTCGGGGGGATATATGGATGTCTAACTGTGCCACACGAAAACGACTATTACGACGACGACGACGACGACGACAGCTTGCCGAGACAACCAACTCGCTACTGAGCGCACTTTACTGCTGCTGCAACGACGCGCCACAAAACGCCAGAAGCTGTCGATAGGCCAGACCGAACTGAGACCGGAGCGTTGTGCTGACTCGGGCCGAAGCACCCGCGCGCGAACGGTGATGATGTCGGTCCGGCCCACCCCCGGGGGAGCGACGGCACCAACACCACCATGTGGACATAAACAACGGCGCAGCGGCGCGTTGTTTCTGCAGCAGAGCAGCACACTAAGCGCTCTCTTCCGCGAACTCGCGAGATTGTTTGAGCTGAAGGGAGAGCATCCGTGGGGCCGTGGTTAATTGAAAGTAAGAGTAGCAGAGTGTGCGTTCCAGAGGGAAGTGGTGAATGGCGAACAGCGCGCTTATGGCACTGGTCCATTGGAGGAGTTGGCGGGTATCCCAGCTAGCGTGGATTGCGTGCCAACCTTTTGATGACTTCATGGGGAAAACAACCAGCCTTTGATAGACGTTCGAGAAATGAAATACCATCTGGTAATACTAGAGGTAACCATCTTCAGAGCTACTCAGAATTGAAGTAAGAATTTTCTCCTCCACGTTAGTTGGTAAACAAACCATGTTTTACGTCATGCACTGTTGCAACATTATCGGTCCATGCGGCGATAAGGAGAAGTTTCCTCCGAGGAGCCCCTGGATTGCAAGCCTTTGTGTGCCTCTTGGAGTTGGAGTTCTCTCGTTTTCTACCGAACAGGGGCTTCGCAGGGGAGCATTAGGTCTTAGCGAGGCATGTTGCTACCAGAAGCTGATATCACCCACGCGAGGAACTGAAGACGGGGAGAGTCGACAGCATAGAAATACCGATAACAGAGCGTGAATCTCCCATCGAGGCTGCAACAATCGAGAAGCGGAGAGCATAGGGATGTGTGCTCTTTCTACACTACTACTACACAAGCGAACAAAATTTGCTCACGATACCTGTGTTCGTGCGTGGCACGAAGTTCAAGTAGGGCAAGCGCGGTATATTATGAATCATCCAGCGTAGGACCGACCGACCCTTGTTCAGTTCACCCGGGGGTTAGATGCCCTAGACATACCCTACACGTTGGCAGACAAGACAGCGTACCCACGCAACTCTATACCGACAAACGTCGTACGGTGGTGGTCGTATCGCACACACACACACATATACACACACCCCTCGCCCGAAAGGGTAAACCACTGCGAGTCCTTTCGGAGTCTGTCAAACACGGAGGGGAACAATCCCATTCGCACGGTTGTATGGGTGGAAAACCTACTCCCTGACGTGGAAAAGGAAAATGCACGAACAGGCAACGAAGAGCGAAAACAAACTTCCACCACCACCCGACCTCGGTGTTACGACATCGGGCCGAACTACGGACCAAAGGGAAAGGCGTTTTCGTGACGTAGGGACACGCGACATATCCGGCCGCTTTTTTATTCCCTCTAGTTCCCCCATTTTCCAGCGGTTCACTTGACGCAAGGAGCACTCTCAGTTGTCCTATTGTCTCTCCTTGCAAAAATCCCTTTGGGTTAGGGAGGAATACCGGTATTCGGTGGCAGCCTGATGTGCGCCAGCAGTCCAAAAGAGCCACGCAGGACGTCATCAAGAACTGTACAACAGGACAACGAGGAAGAGTGAAGGGGCGCAAAAGTGTCGACTGTAGCCGTGGCCCAGGCATTGTGTAAGAGAATGTGGTGTTTTGTGGTTTTTTGTTCTTCTTCTCTTGAACTACGAGTGCCTACCTCACCTGTTCAACTCATCAAAACTGATTTTGATGTGCATAAATTAGGACGAACGATGATGAATTACGATTCGAGCAAACCTGCCGCAGCATAAATTTGTGCGCGTGCAGTTATGGACGTGGAGATGGCCATGAGAGTATGGGTTTCTCTTTTCTCGGGGAAACAAAAGAAAGCGAATGACATTCCATCTTTTGATCGAGTTGGTAAAAAATGTACACATTGCGCTGCAACGAATAAAATAACGAATAAAGTATATTTTATAGGAGAACATAAAAGTGAAAATAAATAAAATAGCAGCTGTTTTGAAGATTCAAGAGATCTTAAGCAGACAACGAACATATGTACAAACATTAAAAGATAAATTGCCGGTCCTAAAAGTTTCAAAATAAAGACGAATACAAATTAATGAAAAGAAAGAATAGGTGATTGCGAAAAAGAATACAGATGTTTTCTAGAGTTGAGTTACAGAGATTCAGACTCATGAAGTTGAATGACTCATTATGTTTTGGATACACGATTCATTGATCTTTAAATAAGAGATTCATAAATCCTAAAGATACATCGTTCATAAAGATTCATTAGGATTTGTTTAAGTTTAGAACGATTCATCAATGTTTTAAATAAATCTTTGGTGAAAGATTAATATAAATGTGAGATTCATTTCAAAAGATTCATAAGTCACAACTCTAGTACAATTGTATCGTAGCAGCTGCAATAAATCAAAAACTAACGCCTTTGCATAGTTGTGCAAAAATGCCAATTGAAGCCTCGAGTTCGCAGTAGAATAAAGAACGCATTAATAAAAAAACATACATGTTTTGCCATACCGATTTAATTGGTTAATCATGTTTTGCAACACTTTTCCCATGTTTTCTCTCACATCAATCCGATTGCCATGCCCTTTACCAATTTGGAGGTGTGTGTGGAGGTGCGTGTCGCTTTACATCGGGGGCATCGTCTATTTGGCAACGTTTAAAACTTGTCACAAATTATAAATAGACCACCGTGACCGCTGCCCAAAACGATAGCATGAGCCAACTTCATTTTGCCGCCGTGTGGCAGCCTCCCTCCCTCCTCCCCTATCCCTCTCTACTGGTTGCACCGGTGTCACATGAGACACGAACCCATATCGTTTAGCATACACAACTAGTCACATAGATCACACTTCAATCCATCAGGATCGCGCCCAAGTCGTGCTTATGTTCTTGCTGCCGATGCCGGTTTCGAAGTTTGGCACGACTCGCAACCATTGGGTGCATAATTTAATGTTAGGTCGACGGCGACCCACTACACGTACGTAAGCAGCGCGCCCGTCGACGATACTGTAGGCGGTTTTGCATAGTCATCGGCAGCAGATACGTCAGCATCCACATACATGGTACAGTGTGAGTAGCCGTTTTTTGTGCAATACGGACCGAATAGTGCAACATCAGCACCATCCGGTTCTGCTCGGAAGGTTGTTTCCATCGACAATCCATTACTATAATGGATGTGCAAATGATGTATAACATTGGTTAATGGGCGTTAAATGGTTACCATTACAATTGTCATTGTTTGTTAGTCAATTGATTTGCAAGACAGACTACCAAGCAACCTAATAAAAGACATGCCAGACATGCTCAAGGTAAATTTAAAGGTAAATGAAAAAAATACAAGTGAGCATGAGAACCATATGTTAGGAGATAATCACATAAATTGCTAAAAAGACCCAAGCTATAGACAAAACTGAACCTTACGTTACTCATTGTTGAAGCTTATGGCAAAGGAGTTATTCCTAGCGTCTTAGCGAAAAAGTAAAAATAGATAAGTAGGGTATAAAAAAATGATGAATTATAAAATTAAAAACTTAAATGAAAGTCACACACAAAAACAAAATTCTGTAACAAATTGTTTAGAAATGGAGAAACAGTAGAGAATGTTTAGAAGTTAATCCGAAAATACAGTAGCAGTTATAGTAGAAACAGTATATTTACGTTTAATTCATTTTGTTACATTATAACATGTATAACAATTTTTTTAACGAGTTCGATCTCATATTTCCTCATTAATTGTAAGAACATTTGAGCCAATTGGAATTGTATGTTGCCTAGGTAGCATTTTGATGAAGTTCAGTGGGAAAATTGTTCAATTTAAAAACTCGAGCAAAACGAGCATCAACGATTTGTTTATACATCCTACATTCTACATTTACTTAGATACTAGAATTTGATCTGATCTTGACCCTGATCAGGCTTAAACGTATGCTTTTGTTTGTGAAGATATTGACATCGGTAATGGACGATTTAGAAGGGGGTGTATAGGATGAAGAAATTGCAAAGTATGTAGAATTGATATATTTTAGTCAGTTGTGTAGTTTGAGTTCATGACATTTGTGTTATTATAGTTAGATGACAATTTTGTTATTTATTGTTCATCCGAAGATACAACATTAGAAAGATTGGTCCCCAACATGAAAGTGACCTAGAGTTAGTATAAATATGCCTGATCAGTTTGTTAAGCCTATTGCAAAAAAAAATCTCCCTTCGAGACAGATTTGAAAAACATAAAAGCTTAAAGAAACAGCTTTTTAGCTCCTAAACTCCACACATAAATTGTCTTTAACGAAATGGACACCATTATTATGCATAGGAAGCAAAGCAGCAGGAAACAATTTGTCGCCATTTGCCCACTCGATAAAGACATAAAACCGTAGCATTACGATGTTGGGAGTTCAACAAAATCACCTGCCAACTATTCCTGGGTCTGATTTTGGCGTCCAATAGGGAAAAAAACGAATCAAACCCGTCTTATTGCTTTTCGCATTTTGCACTATTAGGGGAAGCAATTGAAAGGAGGGGGGCACGTGATGATCATCATCGTACAAATCAAAATTCCGTTGCTAAGGGGCTAGAGTGCGAGGGCCAGAATACTGTTTGCATATTAAATTACCATATCTTCTGCAGCACCTGGACCTTTTTCTATCGTTCCGACTATCGAGCTCGTCTTCGGCTCTAGTGTTGCCGGTCAAACCGGGGGAGAGCAGCATAAGAACGTCAGACACTTTGCAAATAAAAAGAAAAACCTTCCGGAAACCATCCGATTGCATCTTCCAAGTGCCATTTCTCTTCCTCTGACCTCTGTTGCTTACGCACGCGAGTGTGGCGAGGGCTTTATTTGCAGCAAATAAGGTGTTTGCGAGAAACAAAGCGGCGACGTTGAAAGTCTAGGCAAAACCGTGCGTCGCCGACGGTAGGAAATATTCAAACGAACTAAATCCCAGATGATCGCAGCATCTGCATTACTTCAACACATTACACAAAAATGTACTTTATGTTTTATTTGCATCAACAAAATACGTTTCGGCTGTTGCTGGACATCTGCGAGCGTGGTTTCGCGAAACATGTCGGGTAAGAAAATAGAAGAAAAATTGTAACCCAACATAAAGCACACACAAGAGAAAAAGAAACCTTCCCGTCGTATCGATGACGACTCCATCCGGTATCCGGTTCGTCGGCAAATGACACTGCTTCCTCCAGGTATTGGCCGATGGAAGGTTGAGTGAGGTGAGCTGAGCGTCGGGCGCATTTGCATGCGACATACTATTTACCATTTCCGTCTGAGTGCGCGCGTGCATGCAAATAGTTTCCCGTCGTGCCGTGGCACCAGCATGTGATTGAACCGCGGCTTCCCAGACCGCGGTGGGATGAGCCTTTTGGGAGTTTCTTTTTCTTTTCCCTATCCCAGATGTCGGATCGAAAACCCATTTGCGTAAATATCGCGCCAATGCTGGGGATCGATGGCGGGAGACCCCCTCGCGGATCAACAACCGATCCGTGAGTGCGCACGAGTTGAATAAATGACCCCTCACCAGGTTTGGCAAAGGCATCGTGCAAAAAATATTATAAGCAAAATCACTGTCTTCAGCTGAACATCTTCATCCCTAATGCCATATTTATCAGCTGGAGCTTGCACCGGGAAAGGTGGAATTCGGAAATCACATACGGGATGACTCTATTCTCCCGAGCGAATGACGCGTTTTGCGAAAGTCCTGCGGGGCCGCGCGTTGACAGTCAATGGCAGACAGGCCGTCATAGGAAGAAAAACAAACTAACTATCCCGTTCCGCTTCCCTTTCGGTGACACGTTGCCAACGGCTGCACGTGCAAGTGACGGCCGTACGCCAAAGAAAATAGCTACCCCCGCGCCGAACTGAATGACGGCACTCGCGCGAAACAGTTTTCTTGAACTCGAAGATGATGATGATGGGTTTCTTAAAATGCAAAATAAATCCGACGAACGTGAGCCAGATTTTGTAAATAAAATTAAATGAAGTTGAGAAAAGATTTTTCGTTGAATAAATACTGGACTCAAGGAATGATTTGAATAAACGTGTGTTCCTTTAGGAAGAATTCTATCTTATAAATCATTGATCCAAAATAAACTCAATTAGGTCACGGTTCATCAAATATTGATACATGTACAAAAAGTCATGCATTTTTATGATACGCTAAAGTTGATTAATCTAGTAAACAACAAAAAAACACTACTAAATTGTAAATCGTTTTATATTTTATAACTCGTACCGTAAACAAACGTGTTTAGGTCGACGATCATTTACTTTGTGGGAAATAAAACTAATCACTTGATTAGAGGTAAGGATGGCAAATACAATTCCAATAGGAGGATCGAGCACAAGGGAATGATAAGTCACCTGTATTCTATTGTTTGCAAGAAAAAAGCATAACATTTTTCAAATGCCACAACTTATAATTAATTCCAGTAAATTTCTAGATTGGATAAGTAACAACAAATAGTGATGCGAATATTTAAAAAAAACAGTGAGATTTTAATAAAAAACAATAATTTCAACAACTGAGTACAATACCAGACATCTTTGTATCGGTCTTAACTTTGTATTTTGTAGAAAGAAAAATACCCTCCATATGTTATGGATCAATCATAACAACGATCGTATTCATACACATACCCGTATAGCTCATTAACTTTAGACCAATTCTTTACAGTTTTCACATCCTCGATACAAAGATGCCAAGCGGCAAAGAAAAACCTCCCACCACCCCAGAGGCGCGATGTGCGCCAAAAGCTTAGCTCGCGTTTGACTTGGAGCGAGCGCAAGGACGAATCACACTCTCGTGGAAACTAGGGAAACCAGCACCAGGTGGTGGGTGGATGGTGTAAACGAATCCAATTAGCGGCATGTCGCCAATAATTAAGCTATTACGAGCGAGAACGAACATCATTATGGATTTACTTCCCGTGCTGGTTCGGGTGCAAGTGCGCTAATGTTCGCGCTAATTTTATTCTGCAAAGTGCGAAGCTCGGAAAAGTCCTCGCTTGCGTTCGTACTGTGATGGTGGACGGGGGTAGGGTAGGTTACTGCGAGCCGCGGCACTGTCTAATGATAATCGAATCCAATTGTTGGAAAAAGATTCTAATACATTTTGATGGATGCGATGCCGCAACGTAATAGAGATGGTGCGATATGAGAGTTAAAAGAAAGAATGAATAAATGAAACTGATACATTAAACTCAGTCAAATAGAGTGAAGAAATTTCATATATTTCATGATCTTTCTAACATCTTTTCTCGGTAGCGGAAAAGGATAACAAGAAATAAGAAATCACAAAGAGAACATAAAAATATGTTCTCTATTTTACAGAGTCATCTGTATCACGTACGAATTACGGTTCTGAAATAGACTTTATAAAATATATATAAAATATTCATGAACTTTAAACTGAATAGCATACCTCCAGTTGGCCTTATATTTTCATGCTTTCAACACCACAACAATTAGCCAGTTTTACTGTGACGAATCGTGCCGTCAAATTGCGTTATGAATTTTTCCTACACTAAACACACAAAACTAACCCCGACCGATCACCACCATCGAGGCCAATAGTTTCCACTTATCGATCCCGTTTCGGTGCGCTTTGGGGTGCCTAACACGTACTTATCGGACGGTGCCAAAAACGTGATGCAAAACGTGGGTGAAATGGTCACGACACGCCATCGCCATCGCCATCATCAACATCCGTGGTACTGCAACGGCACGTGATGGGTTGCAAGTGGTTTAGAACGAAGCGAAAAAGCGACAATAACCAGCAAAGAACCTAGAAACGGGCATTCTTTGTCGGTCAGTGTGCAACAATGTTTTGCACAAAACGAGCAATATAAGGCCCACCCGCGGGGTTAGTTTGAAGTACAATTTATTTGATGCAAAGGTTCCATGATTTTCCGTTAGCGTTTTGCCTGCCTTAACTATAAAACGTATAGAAAAAAACACGTATAGTAACAAGAGTAACAAAAACGGAATTTGTACGCCACATTGTAACATTTTACGAAATTTGTTTTTATAAGTTCCAGTTTCTAACTGGAACCCATTTAATCATAAAATGGTGTATTTTTTACCAACCATTCACACATAATTCATCCATTCTATTCCCTTTTCTGGACGCATTAAATCAATTCAATCAAATGGGACACCTTGCGGTATATTTGTAAGAATTTATGATCCTACACTAGATAACGCATGCCCCGTCTAGATTACGGCCTCGGTTCATTCGAACTCAATTTTGGCAGATCGTAAAAAGCTTAATTTTTCATCCACCTCGAAGCTTCCCTTCGCTAGAGGGACGAAATGAAAAAAACATTACTCTCTCCGTGAACAGCAGCCATTGAACCTTTTATTGGATTTTTGTAGCTTCTCGAGCTACTCGAGTGGTGAAAGTTACATTGTAGGGCTGTAGGAAGGGTTTTAGGTAGCTTATAAAAAGCGCAATCCATCCCATCTCGGTCCGTAGACCACCGAAATGAATCTAACCCTAGCATAAATGATGATGTTCCGAGATGAGTAACGGCCGAGCGATGCGCACTTCCGTTAACCGGGTAACATATCGTTTTCTAAGCGCCGCCCTCCGGAAAAGTGTAGTGAGAAGGAGGGCAAATACAATTTAGTAAGCGTCCTTAATGTTGAGTCAAAGTCCACTTGAGGTAGAAATTGTTATTTTTTCTGACAGCAGACGATTTCCTTGGGATAGGAAGGAAACTGGATAACGATTTCAAATTTTCCACTCTAATCCACGAGAGCTGGCCTCGACATGCGGATTAACCGGGGTTGTTTTTTGCATGGCGTTGGCACGAACATTTGCCTGCCGGCGTTACCTGGAAACAGTTGATATATTTTTCCACTTTGAACAGGTTGCTGCTGTACAGAATAGGATACAAGAATAGCTCCGGACGGTTGTAGTATTTTGATAAAAACATGTACAACGCTGTTCGATTTTTTATTCTTTCACCTTTGCTTTTTACAGTGGATTTTCTGATGTGTAGGAGTGTATTTCAAGCTTTCAGAGTGAACAGCGTACATGTTTAAAAGGACAAAAGTACTTGAGTAGACGCAAGCAAAACTGAAACAAATCTAAGGTAGATTCCATTTTTTCTATTACCAACCAGTTGCGATGATGCATTGAACCATTTGGTCCTCTCCTGAGATTTTGTGTAAAACTTTTAATTCATCCCACGGTTATGCTCAATAGTACAGTCAAATGTACAAAACGAAACAAAAAAAAAGAAATTCCACAGCGAAGAGAACAGGAATTGTACAAAAGAAACATTAACCCAGCTTCGCTTAAATTTAACGCAAGGATAAAGTGGATGGTGGAAAAACATTTACATTGATGATGGAATTCATGTGATTACAAATTTCCATAAAATATGCATGTCTACCGGTGGAAAGCGGAGACGTTTAATTCATGGCCAGCATCCGTCCGGGTCTACGACCAGCGAGATTAGAATGACGAGGGATCTTCCACCCCGAGTGCAATACGAACACTCGCGCAAGCCTCATTACCATTTGTGGAAAGGACAGATGTATTGTAGCTAATGTCGTTACAGTCGGCAAGTCAACCAATACTTGCTGCAACTGAAGGGGTGGGGTTTTTATTGTGGATGAACTCCACCGAGTGGAGAAAAGTTTTCCCCGAGGGCGCAGGGTGATCTTTAACAGTGAAAAATATTCGATTCCCAGAGGAAATGAACGACTGAATAAATTAATTCAATGAAGCTCAAATACAAAACTACCACCTGTCAGCTTGCAGTCAGTCGATCCGTTCAATCATGTTTCCTTTCAACCCTAAGTTTTGTAAAGTGCGTTCGATTTCATCCATAATTTTGGACATATTTAACTAAAGAGCACCATGAGTATGCAATACTGTAGGGGAATGCGAAGAAGAGAGGGTAAAGAGCTACCCAATCTCCTGGCCTGCCACCTGTCACGTGTCTATCCGATCTGTCCGGGGCCTGGAACAAGGAGACGCACGAAAGGGATTACCAAGGGGCGAGGAATCCTAAACCCGCGCAAAGGTTCAGACCGGTGGAAAATTTATGCTACCACGAGTGATGAGACCGAGACCGTCATCTGCAAACATTGGCTCACGTGGGATGTACCAAAAAAACAAACAAGACGACAAGGCAATGACGCATGTAGCGGATAACACTATCCGACACGCTTTTTCTAATCGACCAAAAACTGTCATAACTTTCAAATTCGAAACCCTCTTTCCACGCACCGCCGTAACCCGCCAACGAACGGTGGACCTAGGATGAATATAAATTAATTTAATTTCTCCTCGGCGGCAAAGGAAGAGGGTTGCCATTTGGCGAAGGGGTGTGGGAGGGTTTTACTTAAAGATTAGAAAGGGTAACATTCATGAGAATGGTTATTCCGCTTGACGAAATATTTGATTACTAAATAAATGTGCCAGATGTTGTTCACATCTGTAACGGCGATCAAATGGAGATAAGGAGTAGATACCATAAAGTACTTATCCTAGATGCAGACGATTCGATTTCCTAGATACTATATGTAATTCGATTGATTACCTGTAAAGAAACGAATAAAAAAATTAAGAATTAGTTTAAAATTATATAGAATTTGCAAAAACCTATCTATTTGTAATGAAGTTTAAGAATGTTGTAATGATGAATGATAAATATAAGATGATTTTTTTTCGATTCATTACCATGACTAGCCGGTATCTCCAATATAAAGAGAGTGTTATGTGTAAAATCTTCATCTGCTGCTGAACATGTGCTGCTTATCTTTTTATTCTTATTTGGTACAATGATTTAATTACCTGCCTCGAGCCAGGGTAAAGTCTGTTAGATAGCTTATTTTAGGGCTTACGAGAATAAACTTCTTCATATTCCAAAGGATAAATGTGCCATACTGCCATATTTGATCCAAGAAGCAATATTCAATTACCAACCGAAGCTAAACTAATAAACCATACTGAACCACCATCTCCAGCATCTGCAAACAACTAACCACTAACGAGAATCGATAGTTCGATCAATGAAGTGGTCAAATCCTGAAAGGATCCGATAATGAACTATGTCACTTTCCACACCACAAAATAGTGGCATCAACACTGGCAGTTGCTTTTGATGCTGGAATAAACAGAATTTGTACAGGATTCAGGCCCTGAAACGGAACTCTAAGACAGGCAATCTGAAACCGTATAGAATGAACGGAGTGCTTTTAAGTAGAAACTATGCTACAACTGAATGTTCACGGAGTGGAAAATTTCAAACACAAAGTAGAGTAAAAAAAAAATTGAAACCATAAAGTTAATTGTGACAGTAAAGTAGATACTGTTTGCTCAAAAACTTACTTACTTTACGAACTATGTGACAATGTTATTTTACTTTTCATAACCAGTGTGAGTTAATTAGTTGGGAGTGAAAAAATGCCCCAGTTTTAGGTGAACTCTATTTATAGCGTCTTCTAACCCTTGCGAACTACTCTCAAAACGATGGCAATGTTTGCTACCCTAATCGCGAGCAAATGTAAAAACTTCCTGTAGTGCTTTGATGTTAGTTTTTCACGCGACTTGTCTGTTTTTTACACGATCCCCCTGGTACACGGAACTAAAGTAAGCTGTCCATTCGCGTTAGTCTCGTTCCTATCGGGTTTCCCAAGGGAGCTTGCTCTCCCCGCCGGTCATAAAAAGGGCATCCAGCTTTCGTTCCGTAGCGTTCCGTAGAGTTGGAAAGCAACACGGATACGTTCCCCGGTTCCCGGGCAAAGTGTGAATGACGACAACAACGGGACAGCATCATAATTGCGAAAACGATGTGCAGACTGCAGTGTCCTACATTTGAGTGGATATGCAACACAGCTGTGTTCAAATGAACCCAAATTTTGTTCCATTCGCTCTCCGAGGACAAGCGTTATTGCTCCTGACAGGGCGAACACAGTGGGCAAAAGGGAAAAGCGGGCAGCTTCTCGGAAGAGTTTAGAGTATGTTTTGACTAAAAACTGGGAAAAGGGTCACTGTTTTCCTGATGCGTAGTTTTTGAATCACATCCCATGGTGGAGTATGTTTGGAAAAATCAAATCAAGTTAAAAAATATAAAACGATCCTCGTGAACATTCAACACAAAACAAATATTTATCTCCCATCTAAAACATAGGTCAATCTGAAACCGAGAGGGAAAGCGGAAAATAAACTTTATGGTTTAGCACGATGCACTAAAATCCTCCAAAGGTCTTCCATTCGACCTGTGTGCGTTAGTATTTTAACAATTCCCTCCGTTTCCACAAATTCACTGACAAGCGAAGAGGCCAAATGGCTAATGAAAATATCTCCGCCCGTGACAGTTCGGTCTGTTCAACGAAAACAAACTTCTCGCCGGAAAATGTCGCCAGTGGCCCACACCTTTTCCTGCCTGCGCACTGTCAAAACCATTTATCCTTCGACCGGCGGAGGCGTAACAAAAACCGACCGATTGACGGTGACATTCCGGTGCGTTAAAAAATCTAGATAGAGCGGGGTTGAATTTATGTCAGAGTACCGAATTCCGAAATCCGATGCACCAGAGTCGAGGCGGTGAAAAGTTGTTTGTTGTATTTTTTTTCCCTCGGAGTTCCAAACGCATCCAGACTAGATTGGAAACCCACTTGAAACAAAACAGAAATACCACTAGGAATGTCCCGATGGGTTAATCAAAATACCAGGAAAAAATTTAGTGAGTGAGATTTGCTTTTATTTTTATTTTTTGCAAGATGAGTTTAACTCTAAATTTTTTATATAAACCTCTTCTAACGAAGCCAGTTCCAATGGTAAAAACATAATAAATTTAAATGACCAAAAACTGTAAACCATTTTTGAATAAAAATGTAGTAAAACAGAAGTAGAAATACTGTGTTGGTCAGGCATATTGACAGTTTAACACCGAGTACGGGGAAGGATAGGTCTGTGGCATAAACAAAATAATTATTAATTGACTTGTTAACACACTCCTAACTCACACCCCGTTCTCCGGATGTCTACGGATTCCTGAAGGATCCGCTCCAATTACAACCGCCTCACTTCTGCTCCGGTTAGCACCCAAAAGTTGAAGTACATGTACCGGCCTCCAATCTCTTGTTCCCTCCTTTCGACTGACGGAACCTATCCTTGCATTTTCCATCGTACCGAGCGAGAACGGCCCATTGGCATCTGTTTGTTTTTTGTTTTTTTTTAGGGTTGGCCGGAACAAAGCAAAGCACTGGACCGGAAAACCGTTTAGCCCAACTCGGCTGACTTTGGACCGGCCTTATCACCCAGCGGAAGGCGGATAGCCCGCTTTTGAGGGCTCAGCATCGTTCCACAGCATCTGAACCGGGCACTTCTTTTCGGACCCACGCTGATGGCCGAGTAGATAGCTGTTTGTTTTTTACCGTCCATATTAGATTATGGCATCCACCGAGCGAACGGAAAAGGGAGAAACCCTGTTGTTCGCTGGACTTTGCCTAGTGAGTTCTTTGTTGGCTTTATCCCGGGTTAAAATAACTTGGATTGAGTGTGTGTGTGGATTGTATGAAACTTTACCTTTGAGTTGTTCGTTGTGATTCACAACGGGGAATGGTGAAAGAAAAATCAATCTTCCCTCGAGCACACAAGTTTTAACGTTTTTCCAGCAGTGCTGAACAATTTACAAAGGCCAATTTAGTCCGTCAAGCTTTCAGCTACAGCCTGGATGAGTTTTATTGACGATGAAAGCCAGTTTTAAACATGGTTAGTTGTGACGATAACTTCATTACACTGACATGGAGTAAGAAAGACAATCATGTGGCCAAGAGTAAAGCAATTCAACATGAAATAATTGTTGATCAATATAGGCAAAGTTCACATTCTCTATTTTAAACTTCACAAAATGTGCATTCGCGCAATATAATTACTTAGATATTGATCGGAACAACGATAGCATGCACCTTTAAGCGATATCTAAAGTGTTTGCGCAATTCGACCAGTCCTGGCAACTCTAAATAATTTCCCATGTTTGCTAGTCCGCTTGAACAAATAGGCTGATAATAGAAACATCCAATACCAATCAAACAGCACTCGCACTGCGGTCAACCGCACGGACCATTTAGCACGAAATTGACGGGAGTGTCGGGCGCTAATCACTGCCTACACAACAACCATCGGATGCTGCCAACAGCAACAACTGCGAAACGCATTCGGAAGTCACTGTCAACATCCCAAGGCAATTACAAATTCCGACACACATTTAGCTCATGGGGATCGATGGGATTATACCGATAGAGTTTATCTGATCCTTAGTCAGGTAAATAAAAATCGGTACAGGAGAGCTGAAAACAAAATATCCATCATCTTTTGAGTGCGTTAGTCATGCGTACAATTTTAATCGAACTAAACAGAATATGAAACTAGCAGCAATCTTTTCAGGAATCGATGCGCTCCATAAACTTGATAATCGATTTTGGATCTGCTCGAAACCGTTCATGGTCTATTGAGCCTAGGTTGGGCACAATGTAGCTTGAGCGTACCACAATGTTTATTTCGTCTACAATGTGTGTGACGATTTTTTGCAGTAATTTTGCGAAAATATTTCTCGTATTAGCGTAAAAATGTTAACAAAAACATTGGCAGCACTGGAAAGGTTCATGTATTAGGTATCAAAAAACAAGAAATAATAATCAGGAAGCGTAAAACGTGACGATGTCAAAACAAGAGTGCAATCAGTCAATTACCGTAATTTTATTTCGCGGAGCTAAGTATAAAGGAGTATTTTTAACCGGTGTACGTGTCGAAAAGATCAGTACACAGGGTATTTAAATGGGTAGATCAAACATAAATTTGCCGAGTGTCCCCTTAAACTTAAAAAGAATGGTCAAGCTGGTCTGGGACCCTGTTTAGCCCATCAAGACATCGTTAACCACCGGTAAGATATTTTTGAACTTTATCTATGAATTAGTGAATTAGTGAATTGAACATCGATTTGTTTTGCTTTTTTATAGATGCAGATAACGGCATTTAGACTGAAAATTTTCTACTTATTTCATTTCTACTCAAACATTTATCGATCTTATAAAATTATTTATTTTAATTATGTGTCTAATTAGACAAAAGGATGGTGGGAAAAGGTTTGGGGGTCCGCGACAGCCGAGCGGTAGCGCCGGTTAGAAAATCGGCCCATGAGCGCCGGGGCTCCCCACCTCGACGACGTGGGTTCGAATCCCAACCGAGACCGGACCCTCCCATGTACGAGAGGACTGACTATCCACGTACAACAGGGAAACAAATCTCGTAAGCCCTTAACGGGCAGGCATGACTTTAAGAGGTCGCTACGCCAAGAAGAAGAAGAATTAGGCAAAAGGATGGTGGCCACCTGAATGCTCTCTAAGATCAACATTGTTACGTTTACTTATTGTTTTGTTACGTTTACTCTGGTTACTTTTCTGTGATTTCTATTACTGTTGATAAGACTAGAAATGATTATCAAGTTTACTTTAATTTAACATTTTTTACTACCATTAAACGAAGTAAACACCTTGTAAAAATGTTTTTCGAAGCCTTCACCTGACCAATTACTGGTCATTACTTGTTAGATACTACAAGTCCCTACTTCATTACTATCATCATCATCATTGTGGTCATTCTAGTGAAATGATTAATGTGCAAAAAACACTTCCAGCAGAACTATTCCAGTCTTTAAGGAGCTGAGATTTTCCTCCACAGGATGGATGTGATGGCTTACGGAAAAGTTTGCTTCCTACTGTCTACCACCGTCGTGGAAACTTTCGTTGTTTCACCTTTGTTGGCAAAACTAAATGAAGACAAATGGCCAAAAGTTTCCTTTTGTCACGCGATGTTTGCGAGGTATAACGGCACGTGATATTCCTCCTCATTTTTTTGCTGTCGATCGACTTGACGGTAAGTGTATGGGTAAGAATGGTGGTCTGTTTGGATTTGCATTTCGTGACCAACTGCTCAGGATCATCGAACGTGAGGCATAAATATAATTTCCTCGCATAAGAAAACCACCTACAGACGTCAGTGGCTATCACGTGGAACAGATATGTTGATGCAACTGATTTGGTCCGATAATTTGTGATAACTTTGACACGTTCTTGTATGATGCAAGTGTAAGGAATAAGCCAAGATAGAGTAATAAACAATAAATAAATTTATTTTACTACGTTCTTACAAAATAGCCACGTGTTGACATGACAAGCTGTACGTACTCCCAAGCCATGCTCATGACCATTACGGTAGACAAATGCTAAGTAATTACTGTTTTTCTGGGTTTTCCCCGTCCAGTGGCAAGGAACGGATCGGTGTGCGTGTGCGTAAATTGTTCACCGACAAAAATAAACCGCCCGTTAATTTCTTCCCATCGGAAAATTAGCGCGACCAACGCTCGGTGGACACAGTGCGGCCTATAAATACTGAGCCGCGCGCCAGCTTCCCCGGCAGAACGCGCCAACCGGGAGCTGGCAGAACATTCCTTTGGAGAAACCGTCTCTCACCAGGTCGATTCGGAGTGCGTTAAAAAATGTCACTTTTAGAAAAGTTGGACCGACAAAAATACAGAGGAATTCGTACTGTTTTCCATCGTCTAGGCTGCCCAAAGGGAAAAGCCGATATCAATGTTCCCTTTCTCGTCGACCATTTGCATTTCGGAAGCTGGTTCTCACGGTAGAGATAATTATATCGTGGTTGAATAGCAAAAAAACAAATCGTACTCAGTAAAAACTAAAAAAACAAAATACAATCCCACCGGAACAGTCGGAACCGAATCAAAAACTTCACCCAAAGGGCGCTAACGACGAAAGATTTCCGCCCCGTTCGGCATCAATGTGGTCGCACATTAGGCGTGAAAATGTCTCGGGGTTGCGGTTGACGTTTATTGGTACACCGGGGTGTGGGGTGGGCGTGCGGTGTTTGCGCGGTCAGGAAAATGGTTCCCATTCCGTGCAGTTAATGATGCGTGAACGGAGACATCCTATCGGTACAGAGGGCAGGCCAAAAACTCATTGCAACGAAGGGAAACATTTCTGGAAGATGATGCATTTCTATCGCACAATGATATTTTGTTAAAAACCGTTCACTATTAATTACGCTAGCTGATATGGTGAGGAACTTCATTTTGCAGCTTTATGTAAAACTTAACAGAAACAACAGTTCAACAAAAATATAGACATGGTGATACTCTGCATGTAAATTAGCAGCAAATGTCATCTTTGCGTAATGCAACACTCGTTCAGAAAACAGGTACAAATGCATCGGGAGTTTGTGGCGCGGTTACAGTGTCGCCTTTGACATTTGGCATGCAAATTAGTCTGGATTAATTACGTATTCCATCAGAGGGTAAAATAAAACGATAATTGATGCTGAGTGAAATTGATTATGATCCTTTATTATTTGCCAATCATTTTGCATACGCAAAGCATACACACTTAAGAGTAGAGGACTCAGCGAATCAGAGATTGAATTAAAACTTTCAATTCAAATTTTATCATTGCTGCTTGCTGCTGGGTTTGTGGAAAGGTGCATTTATCGATGAAGTGGTTGCAACCGGCTGCTGAGTAAGCCTTAATCCGCTGCTCCGTGGTACTGAATTTTTCATTTCAATAAATCTTTTCACCGGAACCTTACGACACGAATGGCTGGAGTGCCACTTAGTGTGTGCTTAGAGTAAATCATGCGGTCAGTTCGATTTGATTAATTCGTTCTTTGATCCAAAAGATATGGATGTCGGTGGTGAAGAACATTCTGCTCCACGTGGCACTTTTGATTCCGTAAGGCACAGACTAAGGCTGGGGGAATGAATCTCGCACGAGGCGGGCACAAATTTTCCGCCAAATGGATTAGATAGCGATCGGTGCATGCAAAACTGAATGCATTTTCTCATTCCGGTGCAGTTGGCAGCGGTTATGAGCACAGCGACGGGCAACACGGGTTGTCGTATCCGTCGTTTTAACCGCCTGTTCTGGTTCCGCAGCGAATGCAGCTGGATCGTTATGAGAATATTGCATTCCGTGCATTCGCGCTCAGTGTAGTTGGGGTGTGTTTTTTTGTTGTTCGTTATCAATTTTCCTCCCCATTCTGCCTCGAAATCCGAAAGAAGGAAATGTAGGGTTTGGTTATCCGATGAAATGAAAGCACAAAAAGCATGAACCGGAAATGAACATACAAAAACGAGATTGGAGGGAAATAAAACCATTGAATGCGGCAGTACATCCCATCACGTTTGTTCGATAAAAAAGTTTTTAAAATTTCCAACCACGTGACGCATTCAAAGTTTGGCAATAGCCAACACGAATTTACTTCTTCCAAAAAATAACGAATCATACACAAATGGTCGGGTGTTTATCTAGAATGTTTGAGTAATTTTACTAGCAAATATCGCAAACTATTTGCTTTCCTAACGCTTTGTACCTATAGCGAACTTATAGCTCATAGCTTTGAGGTGAGTTTAGAAAATAAAACCTACCATGTAGTAACAACATCATTAAAAATGCTTCAATTTAAATTCCTCACAAATACATTGCATTTTCACGGAAGAACTTAAATTCCATATTAACAAACCTAAATATTATTGCCATGCATCTTGACAATACATTGTCGTGTAAAATAAATAACTAGTGAATTACGATCCTTGCTTTACTTTTCTCCTCTTTCGCTAAGGAAGTGGTAATTATTTGAGAAATTTCCGGTCCGGTCAAGTTCATCGCTCATCGGCAAACGGAATGCGGGTTTCTTTTGCGCGAGGTTGCACCAAACACGCAAGCAGCAAAGACGACAAGGAAGCGAGCAAGAAGGCTCTCAAGTTTCTGCAAACGACAGCGATCGGCCGATGCAATATAAGCACACGATCTTCACACTAGTGGAGCAATAAACTGTGCTGTTTGCATCAGATGATTTTAGAGGTTTACTTGACAGACATTTAAGTACAACATGAAAAAGTATCCAATTGTTTCTAAAGCACGGTAAATGTTTTTTTTAATTACACTAAACATCCGACGTATGAAAAATGAACGAGGGAAAACATAGTGAGGTAACAAAACGGACAATGAAGTCCATGACAACTGACCATGGCTTCAGCGAGACCGGTAACTGTCTGTGCCCTTTTTCTCCACCAGCCAAGCAAGAAAGGCAAGAAAGAAAAAAACAAAACGGATACCGTCTGTTGACGCTAGCGATCATCGGCGAGTGTAGAATTCCCGCTGAAACCAGAATCCGGATTCTCACATGACTCAAATGGCGAACGGGCGATTCATTCACTTTTGCAGTTTCTTTTGCGTGATCCGCGTTTCTTTGTCCGATGCGTTGTTTTTTACATATTCCCACAGGTCTTCGATATTTCTTGGGCCCTGCAAACCGGCTAGACGTGGACAATTGTGGCCGAAGGTATACCGGGTTTTTCTCGGGTCGTCTCCATTGCGCCTTAAGTAACTTGTGATACCGATAATTCTGAATCACATAAAATTACACAGAAATCAATGGTCCGCCACTACTAGCCCTTTTATCTTACAGAAAAAAATCTGCGCTTACATTTGCTCGGGGCGGTTTTCGTTTAAAAACGGTACCGGTAAATCGCTTTATCGAGGCCAAGGTTTCGATAAGCCGGAAGAAAACAGGCTGATCGGGGCGGATGTTGACATACCAACTTATCGCAGAAGGTGAGATAAGAAGGTGGGCGATTTTCACCTTCCCCTGGTGCTAAAATTCAGAACAAATACAGTGAAATCTAGATAAAGAAGTCTGGTACGAATAAAGAGGACTATTGTAGACGAAATCCAACGATAAGCGGTGAACGGTTAACTGGAACACAGAAGATAATCGACGGTTTTTGGAAGTAACTAACAAGTTGCCAAATTTGCAACAAATACAGCTACGCACAACAAATTGAAACCGTAAATCACGATTCAATCAACCGTAACACGCCAAGCGGACACCAGTTGTTGGTTCCGTGGTTTATACGATCGTCATGGACATTTGCGACGATGAGGAAAAAAAGATTGACATCTTTTAGAGGCCCGTCTGAACCTAGGACGGCCATCTGCAACCTTGACGACTACGCTGCGCGAATGTTTATGGACACAACATTTAAGCGGGTCCACCCACGGTTTGACAAATTCGGTTGAAACGGAAAAAAGGTACAAAATCTCTGGCTTCGTTAGATCCGATAAAAGCAACGTGAGCCAGTGTCTTGTCGGACTTGTACCAAATGTGGTTTTTACGTCTAAGAACGTTCTCTGGCAGTCGAAAGCTTATGTCGTGCCTTTGAAAATTAAATATCAAACTGAAAAATAAACCCAAAAATGAAAGTTTTTTTATAAGTTTACAAGCAAAATCACTCACCTTCTTTAGCACTCTTCATGTTGTTGGGTGGTACAGTGTTACCATTTCCGCTACCAATTCCGACAATTCCACCACCGCCACCTCCGCCGCCGCCACCGCCGACACCACCACCCACACTTCCGCCACCCATGCTGCCACTTAATCCCAGCACACCGCTCATCATCACGTTTCCGCCTACACTAGGAACACTGCCACTACCAGCACTACCGCCGGCCGTAGACTGACTTTTATCTACGTTGCAATACATTCTTGAATTTTGCTACCACTAACACCTTTGCCGGACACACTTCTACCCGATTTATTTATTTTTTGCTATTTTCTTCCCCGCCTTCCTTGAAATTATTATTCACTCTCAACTAAGGACACGATCGTCGCCAACTGAAGATGGGAAAGAATAACCGTAGAAGAATCACTACAGAAAGAAAAACAACCGGGATGGTGTGGAACGCGAATGAGTAGGCTGCGCTAGCACAAACGCATAAACACACAACACTTTGCGAGCCTCGAAATGCACCAAATTCCTACACTGGAAAATTCTTCCATCAGAACGAAAGATGACTCACGCTCACTCAGGCTGTGAACAACCTAGCACCGCCTGAAGGCTGAAGGATGAAGTGAAAACAGGACGAAAGGCTCATCGGGAGGAGCGGAATTCGTCCAATGGAGTTACAGAGAGAAAAAGAACAGGATACCGTGGCCAACAAAAACAACAGCAAGAACCAGCTTCCGACGGTCGACTGACTGACTGCCTGCTCACCGCTTCTTCTGGCCCGGTTGCACATTGGGAAAGGTTGCCTGCACGGATCTCGACCGTTTTTGTTTCCCTTTGCAGCAAAACAAAAACAGTATGCACCTGAATCGTTTAACCAACACCCTGCATAGCGCAGGGTTCGCCCGGATAGTGGCGAAGAAAAATCCTCCGAATCTTGTACCACTTTACCACCAGCACACGGGCAGCAGATCTAAAATCTGCTGGTTTCGTATTATTTTAACTTCTTTTCAGCGAAGGTTTGTTGGGTTTATCTTTCTCTCTTCGCTTTTTTGGAATGGCTCCTCCATCTCGCTCGCACTGCAGGCGCCCTCCAATGCTGTCATCTGCTCCACTTGGTAGCGGTGCACTTTGCTATTTCTTTTGCACTTCTCGCTCACACCCTCGGTCACTTCCAATGTCGGCCGGTCTTGCTCTGGCACCCGCTACAGCATGACATTCAAACCGAGCCAAAGCAAGCATAGCATCACTTCTCGCTGCTTTACTTTCGCAGCTTCTTACTGTCGCCAACGTCTTCGTCTTGAGCGGCTTCGTTTTCGCTGCTGGAACTTGTATGGCAACGGTTGACGCGGTGGGTATGCCCTCCGGTTCGTTCTCTTTTGCATTTGGTATGGCCACGCCAGAAACGACAGCAGCAGGGTCACACACGCCTCACCCGATGGTACACTCTTTTCCCTGTGCGATCTTCGTCGCGGTTCGAGGCTCCTTGCAGCGTTATTTGACACCTTACTGCGCGACCGAAAGATGCCCACCACTCTGCGTTCGTTACCTGTTCGATCACCTGACCCGCACCGGCAACGCCGCTATGCCTTCCCCCTCTCTTAAAGCAATTTGTCTCTTGGACGCTCGGTGAACCTTCACATCTGGCCGATGCAGTGCCGAAAATTACGTGCGGAACCCTCGCTTGTCCGTTCGCAGCGAATCGATGCTGGAGCAGCGCACGGAAACGGGCAAAAGTCGACCGAATCGTAGAGCTGGCAGTGTGCCCGCACGTTGGCCACGCGAAACCTTACAGCGCCATTCCGGTTCTTGCACCGGAGCCTCGACACACACGCACCAGTTGAAGTCAGTGGGTACGCGGATGCAGCAAAATACGCGATTCACGGTGCCATTTGGCACAGCCCACCAACTACACCGCTTGCTGCGTCTGCAGAAGAGTCGAAACTTGCCCCATCAGCTGCAACATCCGTTCCACTAGGCTACGATGCACCGACACCGACGGTTGGCTATATCTCTGCGTAACAATCTTGGATCTGCCACTCCAAGGATAATTGTTGTTATGTGGCCCGTACGGTCCGGTTCGAAGAAGTAGTACCCGTACTGTTTCAGGACAACAACGAGGGTGCTGCTAATTCCTCTGCTGTTTCACACCGCAGCACCAACGACAGAAATGTCATATCGACCGAAGCACGCAACTAGTGTTGGCAGAATCGGGATTCGGAAGATTTGAAGATTCGATCCCTAGAGGGATTCCAAAGATTCGAATCCCATTTGACGGATTCCAAAGATTCGAATCCCATCTGACAGATTCTAAAGATTTGAATCCCATTTGACGGTTTCTAACGATTTGATTCGATTAGGATTTGAATCAGATTTGATAGGTTTGGGACTCGATTTGATTCGATTCTGACTTGTTCCTAAACTGTTTGAATCGACTCACAATGATTTGAGTCGAATTAGTCACATAAATAGTCAATCTAGAGATTTCCTGACTAGTCGATCTAAAGAGAGAAAAATTTCTGGAACTGCCACAGTTAAATCCCCTGGACTATTTCCGTTCATACTGTAGGGTTATGGAGTTTTGTTGGGTTTCTCAAACTAGATTGAACCGGATAAACAAATTTCGTAAAATTCGTTCGTTAATATTCGTGGATTGCGGAGCAAATATTTACGACAAATTTATTGGGTAATTTAAAATAAGATACGAATTAGAGTGTTAAATCCATCGTGGGATTGCTGTCCCGGCTGGAACTATCCGCCGAGCTAAGCGTCTCCTGTGTTTCCTCCCTGATGACGCGCACAATATTAGGATCTTTCTTATCCTTCTCTTTGCTCTTGCCCCGTTCACGGTCCTTGTCCTTGTCCCGATCGCGGTCCTTATCCTTGTTGTGCTTATGCTTGTGCTTATGCTTATGCTTTTTCTTGTCCTTCTTTTTCTTTTTCTGTGCCAAAAACAAGGGAGAAACATTAAAATGTGCTTGCCACACACACAAAGCCTTCCGCTACTCACCTTGCTCCCGTCGGTTTTGGAACTGTTCGAATCAGCCAGTGCGGATGAATCTTGAAATGCGCTCGGCATGCTGCCAAACATACCCGGCTCGAAACCGGTGGGCCCCGTTCCCTGCATGCCTGCGGTGTTAATTCCCGGCAGCGAGATGGAATTGTCCGAGTAGAATTGTTCCGTCTTTAACTTCTTCAACGGTGGCTCCTTGTCCGCCGTGCCCGCTGGCGTCGGCGTATCCGGTTCGTCCAGATCGATAACTTCTTCCTTCACGCCACCCGTCTGCTTCGGTTCAGTTTCGACCACTTCCGTTTTGATGCTCGCCTCGACCGTTTCGATGATGAGCTGATTTTCGCGTGCCACACGTTCGTTTTCCGCATCCTCCTGAATCTTGCTTTCCGTCCGCCCAAACGGTGACTCCTCGCGGCTTCTCGGTATCATAACTTGCGTGTCACCGATTTCAATCATATCGAACGTTTCTTTCGGCACCGTCGGTGGCTCTGGGGTAGCGGAACGGTCCCGTTTCATTACCATGTAAGGACCGACCTCGATATCGTCCGTTGTGGACGAGTTGCGTCGATTCGGCCGATCGGAGGACGACGAACTGGAAACAAAGGTGGACGCAAGCTTTTGCGGGCGCAGTATGGACTCTAGCTCCTGATTAGCCAGACAGTGTGGCAGCCGGATACTGTACAGGGTGTAGTATAAATCAATCATATCGCACCGTAGACGAGTATCATGAGATAGCTTCGAACTGAAATTAAATAAAATCTTAGTTAAATATTTTTCCTTTGAAAACTATTTACCCTTGGCATACTTCATGTTATCCCAAATGCGCAATGCCAACTCCTCCCTATCCAACCGATGGCGGTTGGATTTATCGAACGGAAGTGCATCGATCAGATACCGTCCAAGCTGATGGCGCGCCATCGGATCCGGGTCGTTCTCCAGCAGTTCCATCAGATGCTGTAGATCCTCCCAACGGCCGTCGATTTTCACATAATCCACCAGACACTCCATCGCGGCCAGGCGCACATCGATGTACTGCCCGTATGCGGCATAGCTTCGGTAGATCTTTGGGTTCGTCGGTAGGTGGCCACACTTTTGCAGCTTTCGAATCACCTTGAGGCACGCGATCGACACGCTAAACTTGTACGATGGAAGATGCTTCTCCAGGTTCAGAATACGGGTGACCTCTTCGAGAACCAACCTAGTAGAACGAAAAAATATAATCAAATTAATTTCACTGGAACCGTGGACCAAGGCAGAAAGTCTGTATACTTCGCATCGGCAGACAAATTCTCGGACGATAGCGCCCTTCCCTGGTGGACGACGGAAATGACCGGTGTAATTGTGTTGCCCAGCGCTTCAACCAGCGCCGCCCGGTAGTAGTTGTCCGAGTAATGGTTCTTCGAGTTGTCGTTGTACTTAAACAGATCGAGCAGAAATCGTATCACCTCCGGCGGACAGATACCGTGTGCCGTCCGCAGCCCGGCCATCGCCACCGGGATCGTCTTCTGCAGGAAGTAGTGCTGGAAGTTGGTGAAATTATTCTGCCGAATGATGTGCGGCGCACTGAACGATCCGAACGACTTCTTGAAGATGGTTAGCATGGCCGGCGGGCCCTGCCAGGATGTAACCATTGCGTTGGCCACTTTCGTCAGGCAGAGGGCGGCCTGGCAGCGCACCTCGTAGAAGATGCGCTCGTTTTCGATCGTATCGGTAAGCGCGAGGCGCGTTTGGGCCGTGGCATATTTTTCCAGCGCCTTGATGGCTTCCAGCTGAGCCGTGACGTCACGCTCGTGGCGCAGTTGAAATTGCCACTGGAAATCGGGCTGCTCTATGTTAACCGAGCGAAGCAGCGTCATTTCGGGGTCCAGTCTGATCCAAAGAACTGGAGATTCTCTATAATGGAACCAATTTAAGCTTGTTAGCATTTCTTAAAAGGTTAACTAACTACTCATTTACTTACGCCATCGGCGACAGATCCATGTCCACCTCCTCTCCAGTGCATAGGGGAATTTTCTTCTTCTTGTTACGTCGACTCTTCGAGTGGCACGTTATGTCTGACTTCACAATAATGTTCTCAATCTGCAGCGTGTGCTTAAATGTGCCGTCCAGCTCTTGCAGTTGAATCAGCAGCGGCCCAACGTACTTACGGACGCCTCGCTGGTTGACGCAATCCTGACGGATCTCAAGCTCGATCGTATTACGCTTTGAGTTGAACACGGAGGTCATCGTAAACTTGGCGTGCCCTCCGGTGCGAACCCACTGGTCGATAAACACCGCCATATCCTTACCGGTCACGGTGAAGATGGCCTTCGTGAACACGTTGGTCGAGATGAGCAGATGGCCCCACAGACCACTGCTGATTTTCGTGCCCGCGGCGTTCGATGCCAGCGCGAGCTGTTTATTGAACACCTGCAGCAGCAGCTCCTGTCCAATCCGGTGCTCCAGCATGCGGATCACCAGGTGCGCCTTTTTGCGCATCATCTCGATGTACTTCGGCGACATGGTGTGAAGGTTTTTGATGGGAAAGTAGAACGGATTGTCATTATACGCCTTTTGCGGGGCGGCCGGGGAGTTGCTGATGCTCGATACGGCCGGCGGGGCCGGTGCCTGGCTGCAGTCGAGAATGATTCCACCGTACTTTTCCTCGTACCGGACCACCTCGTCCAGCTCATCCCGGATCCAGCTGCGGTACGCGTTGTTTCCGAAACACTTTTTCGAGTTCAACCCGCAAAGGTATTCGGCGATACCACGCGCCAACCACGCGTCTGACCACTTTTCCATCGTGATGAAGCAACCGAAGAACTGTTCTGCGATAGCCTTCGACATGACCTTTCGCGAATGGAACGTCTGGTCGATGATGGCGATGGAGTGCAGCAGGTGCGTCGAGAGTATGGTCATAGTGGCGTACGCATTGCACTCGTTGTCGATTTCGTCCACAAACACCTGTTTGTAGCAGGAGAACGGATAGCGGGTCGACAGGGCTTCCTCGTAGAACTCAAACACCTCGTGCAGGTATCGTACGATGTTCTTCAGCAGTGGCATCAGCTGGGGCAGGCAAAAGTGCGTCACCTCGTGCATGTGCGGATCGACGTAGATTTCGAACGGTCCAACGGCAAGCGCAATGTTGGGCGCACAGACCGGCACCGACACGGTGTAGTGGTATGTCTTACGCTGCAGATCCGGCGTCATGACCACCTCCACCAGCTCGCCACACGACACGGCCGTCATGCTCTTGTCCACGGTAAATTCCAGCTTCCAGGTGCACGGTTCCGCATAGCTATCGATGCAAGGAAACCACATGCGGGACGAATTCTCATGCCCGTACGTGAACATATGCGCCGCCCGTTCCTCCATTGTACCTTCGCCCTCCGGTATGACGAAGTGCACCCCACCGGGGGGGTCCTCCAGCGAGAACTCGATACCGATGCGCAAACCCCGGCCATCGCCGATCAGGTGCTTCGCTTCCGGTGGCACAACCACCGCAAGTTCGCCCTTGTTTTCGTCCGCATCCGTCTTGCGCGCCACATCCAGATGGCATTTGGAGAAAAATTCCAACGATTTGTTTTTCGTTTCCCCCTGACAGATGTCCTGGAACGGATCGAAGTAGTGTATGTCGGCCTCGTAGCTGTCGTTTAAGATTACGCGATAGATGCGACACTGGCGGCAGTTCAAGCGAATGACCGGTAGCCAATCGCTGGTTGGCACAATCGTCAGCTCAACGAAGCCGATGATGCTCTTGCGCTCAAAGTTGATGCCGGTCAGACTCAAAATTTGATGCGCTGTAAACAATGGAAAAACTCTATCAGACTTCTATTCATATCCGCGGGGGTGGCAGTTGATAAGGATACTTATAATTTAAACGGACGCTCGGTCACTTCTGTATTTTCTTTCTTCATTTTCTCAGCCGCAATAACACGCACAACACATCTTTCCAAACAAGTGACGCGATATTGATGTTGATGCTGATGAAAGCTGTCAGTTTTTTGTGAATGCTGGCAGCTTCACAAAACACAGTGCCGTATACCAAAGCAGGTGCACCATATGTTTGTTAGGATTTTGAAAGCCATTTGATCATAATATAGTAAATATGCCATTGGATGAAGATCGTAACCATACAATTCACATTATGTTTCAAATGATAGTAAGGTTTTAGTAGGAACGTCGATGCAAACGGCGATTATATTTTAATTACATAGTGCAAGGGGGCTTACATTTATCAAATAAACATCTTTTCATTTCTATTTTTCTAACGATGGTGAAAGGTTCCGCCCTAAAACGTTCTCTTTGTATACAAGCTTTTCAACATTCGTTGCATCCTTTAGTTTACTTTCATCAGTAATACGTTCAGCTCGCTTTTCCTGAATAGAACCTACAAGCGACATTGGTTGTTAATCATTTAATATAGAGTAAGTAATTTTTTGCTCGATCACACCATTTTGAATAATTTCATACTCACCACTGTACGGGGTATATTTATCCGAAAGAAGGCTTTCAATGTTGTAGCCAATTACACCAACTATTGTTGCCACTGGAAGCGTGATGTACGCCGCATTTGACCGGAAGAATTGCATAATCAGTGGCCACATGGTCGTTTCTGTAATACTCTTCAACAAAATGGGATGCTATTGATTCTGCGTACAAAGAGATTAGCTCGTTGGAAAAAAAACTGCACAAGTTTATCACAAATGACGAAATAAAACTTACCTTGAGAAGATTGTTTTCGGTCCGGGTTGCAATGCAATGTTTTGATTTTTTAACAGGATGCTGTCAGTCTGTTTTCAAATGACAATCAGCTGGTAGAACATAAATCGCGTTTACAGCATATGGTCAGTTGAAGCAAAGCTGAGGCAGTTTGTCTTTGCCCAGTATCTTTTACTATCGTAAATTTTATTTGATGCAAAACGTGTCGCTTTATGTACTGCCAAAAAGTATCTTGACCATGTGTTTCACTACACGGGTAACTATGAAACATTCAAACAAGACTCATAAACCAGTTCGTAAACATAAATGGGGCTGCAAAAAGTTGTGATTGAAAACAACTCGCAGTACGTACTTTTTGCGTCTCTTTGTTCGATATTATTCAATCGTGCTGATTTGGTCGTATTTGCGTTCTACAGTTCTACAACATTGCCTTCCCAGTTGCTGGGGGTAAGTGAGTACGAAGAACGTCGAAACGCAACCACCACAAAGCATATTATCCACAATAAAAAGGCCATGTTTGTACTTGCAGTCGTACGATGGATGTGTCCATCGACAATAGTAGCGTTGGCGGAGGTGCACCCAGTGGGGTTCAGTCGCTTCCGCCCGAGGTGTTGTACGCAATCTTCAAAAACCTGCGAATGCCCGATCTGGCCTCGGTGCGACAGACATGCCCGCAATGGTACGACATCGTTACCAACAATCGTTCGCTGATGAACCGTTTCGTGCTTTCGCTAAGGAGCACCCTGATATACGAAGGGTGCACCGAGTGTACAATGCTGATGAACACCCGCAGCACCTTTGAGAAGGTGTGCCTGAAGGCATGCGAAATCCGTTGGTCCCCGAGCCTGTGGTGGTCCGTGGGGAACCACGTGGTGGAACTAACGCTCAATGACTGTGTAGTGTACGACGTGGAAACCCTTATCAACATGATGCGCTGCACGCGGACCACCCTCCGGTCGCTGACGCTCAAATCGATCAAGTTTCTTACTTACAGCATCGACAAGGTGCCATTCGATTTCCGCATGGAGCGACTGCATTCGCTTACCTTCCGGTCGTCGTTCGTGTATGACGAGTTGTTTCGCGCCTTCAAACAGATCAGTCCCAACCTGAAGACACTCAAGCTAACGTTTTCCTCGTACGAGCACTGGGGCGAACAATTGGTTGACTTTGTGGCACATCACCGAACAACGCTCGAGGCGATCACACTGAGCTACACCAAGGTTAACAGCGCAATACTCCAGCAGATTGGGCGCATCGAGACGCTCCGGTTACGGAAGGTTTCCCTCAAGTCCTGCTACGAACTGAAGGAACGTGACATCCTGGAGCTGGCCCGAGCACAACCGTCCATCGTTCACCTCAACCTGGACAACATCTTTTCGGCGAACGAACAATTTCTCCGAGCCCTCAGTGCCTTCCTGCCACAAATGAAACGCATCAAGCTGCGCGTCGCCCGGATCATGAATCTGCACCTGTCCTTTTTGGCGCACCTTAAACAGCTCAACTATCTCAAAATTACCGACTCCACGCACGTCAAGGGTAACTTGGATCTGAGCGCGTACGAAAATCCCGCCCTGGAGAAGCTGTACGTTTCGGCGGCCACGTTTTCGCGCAACATCCTGCCGCGGTTTTTCGAGCGCTGCCCCAACATCCGTAGCCTTACGCTGTACCAGTGCACGTACGAGAACATTCACGATCTGCAGCTTGCATTTTCGCACCTGAAGGGCCTGGAGTACCTGAACCTCCAGCGTACGTTCGACATTGGCGACAGTTTCTTCAACCGTGACGTGTTCGACACCGTTGTGATGCCGTTCGAGCGGATACGCTTCTACCCGATCGCCAACCTGCGAAAGCTGTGCTACCTTAACCTCAGCCACTGTCGGGATCTGTCGGATCAGACGCTAATGGCGCTGAGTTTTCCGCTGCTGAAGAAGATCGACCTCCGAGGGCTACATATCACCGAGGCCGGCATCGAGTCGATGGTACGCGAGTGTCCCCTGCTCGAGTACGTCCTCGTCGACGCGTGCAAGCGCATCTGCGACAATGCCGTACTGTTTCTGTGTCGAGATCTGAAAGGATTAAGGCTTCTGAACCTGGAGGGCTGCAAAGCGATCACGGATCTATCCGTGGAACATATCATGCGTTACTGCCGGAGTTTGGTGTGGCTCAACGTTCTGAACTGTCCGCAACTGACGGTTGAGGCGAAAAAGCGTTTGAGCACGTTACGATCGTTACGATCACTACACGAGCATGTCGAGACGTGATTGCACAAAGACGGGGCGCACGCCCGACCGCCCCCTACCAACCCGCCGTTCGTGAGGCTCCCTGGAATGGCCCAGCGCCATTCGAAGTTTGGTGCAGACAACAATAATCGCATCGCCGATCGATGCAGACCCCTCTCCCTCCCCTCCCACGTTTCCCAACGTACTGAATGCTGTTTTAGAGTGATGACGACTATTTAAAAATACAAAAAGATGTAAAACGCATACGCTTGGCTGTTTCACCCCGTTTGGCTTGACTCTGTTTGGCGATTGTGAATATTAGCGTGAAACCCGGAACCGAAGTAGCAATCGTGACTAGATGAATTTAGCGTAAGACATATATTCATATATATATTTTTGTGGTTAACCGAATAAATTTTCTTAGAAGTGTTTGCGGGGAGGCGTTTTTTCCTTCGAGAAACGATAAACAATAAAATTCGTTCTTAATAAAAGTTGTGTTTCTCCATTCGAAAGGTTTTAACATTTCTCGCTCGAATCAGTCATATAATGTCCAGATTGATAATCCAACCATAAAAAAGAACCGAAAGGGTATTTCAGCCGCCTTGCATTCAAAGTTCTTCCAATGCTCCTAAGCAAATAAACAGGGTCCCAATGGTTATTTCACAGCTCGGTGATGATCGGAACGAGCGAGCATGTGAACAAATAGTAAATGGAGTTTAGTTTTGTCTGGGGAATGGGATGGCATTCTACACACTAATGAAAAGTAAACTCCATGATGGGCACGTAATTTGAATGCCAAAGCTGATGATAGCACTATAAACATTCTAGCTCCAAGATCAAGATTTATTTAAATTTGTACAAGATAAATTATCAAATATAACGCTATGCTATACGCTGTGATGTTCTGAATTCTTCCAACAAATCTTCAGTGTTACTTCAGAAACACCGTGAAATTTCGAGCGTTCGATCGCCTTTTTTCATAGCGATTATCATTCAACTGTTTCAATTTCCTATGCTAAATACAGCGTTCAGTTTCTTTAAATCATTTACTCTTGTTGTTTTGGTTAATATTGAGCGTAATTTGCACATTTGAAAAGATTCTTTTGGAAAAGTTATCGCATTTGAATTCATCTAGTGAAATTGGTATTTGCAAGACGAGTATCAATTCGGTTAACAGCAAAGGTTTAATGGAGGAAAAACAGAAATAATAACTATGCAGCATCCTTTGCAATCTGTGTTATTTAAGCCTACGCCCAAAATCCTTAACACTATCTGGTGTGCAGTCTCAAACATTATTGCGACAAAAGTATCGGCTTACTCTTAAGGAAGAATATTCTAACCCAAACGACACGAAACTCAAACACCAACCACAGACCAGCAGCAAAAACAACGGAAACAGATCCTCCAGCGTAAGCCAGCCCTTCGAAACGTGGTTCCGCTCCAAAAGCGCCACAAACTCCCGCTGCGTTCGGATGTACTGCGTCATCAGGCCACTTTCGTACACGTGTAGGATGAACTGTTCGAAGGAGTTCCGGAAGGAAAAGTTTGGCCCCAGCAGGTAGCTCATCGAGATCGTGCTCAGGGAATCTGGTAGAATGTAGAGTTGCCGACGGCCAACCTCCTCGTTCCAGTACTTGTGCGTGCGGATGATGTACTCCGCCCGCTGGAGGGTGTGAATACGGGCGCAGCAGCTAGCCGGCAGCTGGGCGAACTCCCGAGGACGTACCATTTTAGTCTGCAGCTGTGTGGCCACGTGCGGCTCGAAGGTAGCGACCAGTGGATCCATGTACTCCGGTATGACTACGCGAATGTCGGAAAGGAAAAATTCTTCCAGCGTTTGCGGGTCCTGCTTGAAGCGACAGTATAGCAAGAACTCAGTTATCTTGGCGAGATAGCCTTCGATCAGAAGAAAGGTAATCAACTCCACGCCGACGGTAAGCACGCTGCCTAATGATGGAGACCAATGGCAGGGAAACCGCACCGGACGAAGTCTTCTGTATTTCAAGAAGGAAACGATCTTGAAACAGTTTCTCGCCAGCAGATAGACACAGACCATCGTCCACACCTCCACCGAGAACGGCTGCAGCATGATGTTGCCCAAGTTCAGCTGGTCCGACTTTGGAACCACCAGCACCAGCGACTCCCATTCGTACGCCGGTGCTTGACGGATGCCGGTGTTCTTTCTGGTGTAATGCGCCCTCGGAATGTGCAGGTCAACCGTTCCTTTCTCCAGCTCCATCTGAACCGTTTCCATTAGGCCCAACGCATTGGCACGGTTAATGTTCAACACCGCACGGTCCACACGACACCGAAAGCGACGCTTTGCTAGGCTTAGCAAGTACACATCGTTTCCCTCCCAACGGCCGTCGAGTTTGTAGGCATAAGGAAAGTTGTCGGAAAAAAAGTGCCTTTACGTGGTGGCCCTGCAGGGAGTGAAGGACTGGAGGGAAAAGCACCTCAAAGGATGTGGCGTTGGGGTTGTACAGTATGAGGCGTTTCAGAAGAACGTCATACTTTGATAGGGAGATGGTGGAACTCTCCGATGGTGGCACCGTTGAGGCACTTAAGACGCAGTAGTTTAGTATCCCTCGACGAAAGAGCATGTGGCCAATCTGTTCAACAACCAACTCCGAACGATTTGGAGCTGGCAGAAGCTCAAGATCAACCACCACAAACAGTTTCTCGACATCCACCATCGATTTGGAAAGGTTTTCAAGCACGTATCCGAATGAACTCTGCAATTCGAAAACAAATGTTGGAAAGCTGATAATTGGAAGAAAACCTCAACAGTTACCTTGCTTGTCCTCACGATTATTATGGCATTTTCAATTGGCCATCTGGTTCTGCCCACTCCTCGCAGGGTTACCGACGGAAGTAACTCACTGAACCGTGTCCCCGCATCATCCCGATCGTTGACTTGATAAATCTGGCGTATACTGTGGAGTGGTGAGTTGATGGCGTCGTTCGCCAAACTTTCAACAACTTCTTCCTTTCTTTTGTAGAAATTAAAAAGTAAAAGGGTAAATAGTACGGTCTTGTTCATCGCGGAAAGTATCGACAAGTGAAATGGGCTGCAAAGTTACGGTCCTTATATGCAAAAGAACACTTTCCTCTATCGATCGATACGGAGTAATTATTTGTTTTAATCGAATGGATATAAAGGATACGGTGTGGTATAGTGTGAAACCGCACAAGATTATCGTGGTCTACAGTGTAATTAAATTTCCATCCCTTGATGTAAATCAACATTCGCTCCAAGCACAACAAAGTATTTCCAAACAAATCGGGAGCGGGAAATTCTAGAATGAAAAAGTGTCCGCAGGCTAAACTGTAACCCACTCTTGAAGGTATACTTTTTCTGAGAAAGAAGTATGCAGAAGATGGAGAAAATTGTCCACAATGTAAGTGTCAAGCACCGGTGCAATTGATGCTAAGTGGCCAATTCGACACGAAAGTTTGGTCATATAGATAAAAACTTTGTCTGGAATGGCTCCGGGCGGCAGCGTCGGGTGCGCTGCCCGTCGTAAGGTGAGAAGTTGTGAAATATTCCAATCAAGAAGTTATTCTGCTGGTTCCTGCTCCCCTACCAGGACGACGACGGAGCGGAATGCTTCATCTATTTAAGGATAGTGTGACACGTTGATAGGTGGAAGAGTGCGTCGGACAATTGAAAGTTTTTCCACCGTGTGTGAAAAATGTTTTTAATCGAAAAAGAACGTTTTCCGCAAGCGTCAAAGACCATAAAGATTCTTTGTTTGATGTTTCTATACTTAATTTCGTCAAGTTTCATAGTGGATCAATGAACATAATAATAGTCAACAAATATACACATTTCAAGCTGAAACTGTTGCAACTTCAATTAAATTTAAATCCAAGAGAGTTCGCAACAAATTTCTTTAATTATTGTTCATATTGAAATTCATACGTCCACAGCTCCTTTTCACTGTTGAAAATTGCAATTCTGTTGCTGACGCTAATAATATTCTATTTTTTTTCTCTTATACCAGCGCTTCTCGTTGTCGGTCTAAAAAAAAAAAGAGCTTCCGGAGGCATTTTTTGTAGGCAAATATTTATTTATATTTTCACCCGCTGTGGTCTGTCTTCCATGTGCCTGCAGCGTGAAACCTTTGCCAAGAGAAAGAGATCACATTTGTTTTTGTGTCATCCTAGTGTTTCTGCATTGCTCCAATGGTTTATTTGCTGACTGTTGTGTTCCCTTTGTTTCGTAGTGATCGAAACATAAACGATATTTTGTTCTTAAAACATCTCTTATTTTCAGTATAAATTTTGTATACAGTTCATGTACAGTTTGTAACTATAACTTCTGGATAGAAAGAGTACACGAATGAATAAAATTATGAAACAATTCGCCGTCAGTTTAATGTTTTAAAAAGTTGCTTTCTTTCCATTTTTAATCATGGGTTTACTTTGAAAGTTCCAATCGATCTTACTTGTCGATGTGAGATACATTTTACCGCAACAACTCGAAACCGTAATGTGATGAAATTGTTTTGCAATAACCTCCAATTTAAATTCCATTTCATTAGCAGAGCGACCGGTGGAGATAAATGTTCCAATCGTAGCAATCCGGAGCTCAACCGTTGACAGCGCGTCTCCCGTCGACGAGTCCAATGGATGGATACGTGTCCCCGATGGCCACCCCAGTGTCGAAGATCCGTATCCGTCCGTCGCGGTACGAACGAAGCGACCGAACGGACAGGAAGGAAACGTGCAAAATGGTGGACGATTTCGAGCGAAACTTCATCACCCTGCTGAAGCGAAACCCAATCGACCGAAGAATGGACCGAAGTTTGTCCCGCCGGTTGACCGAGCGAACGAACCGGTGCATCGAGGCGGTAAGGAGGAAGGACTTTTCATCACCACCCTTCGGCTGGCACCGGGAGAATGCAAAAGGCGGCCACGAAGCACAGGACATGGTTTCCCAACCGGACCGTGCCGCCGTGCAGATGCAGGTGACAATCGAGCCAAAGAGCAAACCGCGTCCCTTGCCACCGCGGGTGGAAGATTGGATGGGCAACTTTCTCCGGAAGCCGACTCGGAAGCGCATCCTGTGGCGTTCGAAGCGGTACGAAACCGAACCGTGCAACCAGGAAGCATCGGAACGGGTGGATCAACAGATGGACGCGGGTGTGGATGATTTCGTCCGCTGGATGAACGGACTCGGTGCGGAACGGTCCACCTTGACGAAGGACATCGTGAAGCAGCTGTTCTCCAGCGGGTCGACCGATGAAACGTCGCGTGCACTGAACATTGCGCCGAAGGAGATTCGAGCCGTGGCGGAGTCGGTCGCTGCCGAGTGGAATCTGCCACAGATGGCCCTGGATTATCGGATCGCCGAAGTTCGCGCCCGTAACCGGAAGTGGTCGGCAAGCGGAACCGGACCGAGAATTGCCTTCGGCCGTGCGCTGCCATGGGAACTTCGACCGGTCGGAGAAGCGCACGAAGGCGGTGAAGATGTGGAACAGCCAGACGTACCGGAGCATCTGATGAGTTTGGAGCGACTGTTTCGAGACATCTGCCACCTGCGATCGGTGAAGTATCTCGTGGACTACCTGAACGAACGACCTGCCCTGCCAAAGCCACGGTTTCTGGAAGAGAAGGGCCTGTTCCATCGCACTGATGTGGTCCAGCCGGTTCCGTTCTATACAAAAATATTATCACAAAAATCGATAGCTGAGAGCATAAGAAACTGATCGGGATGGAATAATGTTGAAAGGGAACTCTTCTAAACATTGGCTTTCAAATTGAAATGTAAGTAAATTATTTTGCTATGTTTGATTATGAAATTCCTACTTTCAC
This sequence comes from Anopheles coustani, assembly GCF_943734705.1. Classification (NCBI taxonomy): domain Eukaryota; kingdom Metazoa; phylum Arthropoda; class Insecta; order Diptera; family Culicidae; genus Anopheles; species Anopheles coustani. The sequence continues at coordinate 63,548,849 of NC_071289.1, read as the reverse complement.
CAACCACTACATGAAGATGTTCAATAGCAAAAAGTCTTAGCTCTTGCATCGTCACTAGTAATTCTGGTATTAGATGTACTATTGTGTTTCGTACATCACAAATTTATCATAATCGATCGATTTCCTCCTACCAGTCTCACTTTTCGTACATCTTCATCTAAAAGTCTCGCTTGTTTTAAATAACATCCCATGTCCTAGTGCTCCGACGACCCAAGAACTACACTATCCCTTTGCAAGATACGCTTATCGTGATAATTGGTTTTGAGCATTCACTTTCGATTCGAGAAACGGTCTTGCCCAACACTTTGCCTCGAATGGGAAAGACTGTGCTTCCACAAGCCGTGTATTGTCTTATGGAAATTAAGCCGCCTTGATGCAAAATATTCTACGTTCTTTCGGTCTTTCGGGAAGCAGATCTTCTAAGATCTTTCGGAAAGCAGTCTTCTTATAACATGTCGTTCTATTAACATTCCGGTGTTGTGTGCCCCCGTGTCTATGTTCTTCACTTGCGACGCTTTTGTTTTGTCAGCTGTTTAATTTCTCTTGAGACTATCGACAACGTATTCTGATCGCAATGGTTGAAGTATTGGAAGAATATATTCATGTGAATATCTACGTTTGTTCGAGTATAGTTGAAGTCTGTCTTATTTTTCTTATAGTCTTGCGGATGTTGCACTTTACAGAAAATTACAATCTTCAATATCGGTCTACATAGAATTTTAATTTGATTTAAAGTATGAACTAAATTGAACCAAGGAAAGCGCGCTACTGTAGCGCCTCTAGCGGCGTCAGCCAGAAACTAATATTTTTAGTAGTATTAGTAAACAATAACAATGAAGTTGTGAAAGTTTCAGACCTGTACTATTTTATTTCGCGAAATGTCGAATAATGGAAATTGATCGACCGAAAATAGCTCCGCACAAATCACTGGAGCGCCGGTGGACAGATTGACAAGGCCTGGAATCCATAATAAAAGCAAAGAAAAATTAAAAGTATTTTTCTTTTGCACAGTTATACATAAGGTTAGTTTTAAAAATAGGTTTTTACTATTTACATGTTCCCTGTTCCTATAAATTCACATGAAGTATTTTGCTGATTTTTCGACCTGCCATTATTCCAAGGTGGTCTTGGAGTGGTACTGGACCAATAAGATCCACTTGGTACCAAAACCAAATTTCCCAGAGTTTCACCCCATCGAAAAACTCTGGGCAATCACAAAACTTCATTTTAGACGAACTGTTGGAACAGTTAGAGATGTTCTTGGCAAGAAGAAGTGAACGGACGTTGCGAAAACGGTGTCCCTTTCCACGATACGAGCGCAGGAACCAAAACACAAAATACGTGAATTTATAAGGACAGTGAACACTAGAATACTAAACACCTATTTTTATAACAATCGTTATGCATAATTGTACAAAAGAAAAATACTTGTCATTTTTATTGTTTTTTTTTATGGGTTCCCGGCTTATTCAATTTGCTCAATTGCCTTGGTTTTCCAGTTATTTGTGCGGAGCTATTTTTGGTCGATCAATTTCCATTATACGGCATTTAGCGAAAAAAAATAGTACAGGTCTGAAACTTTCACAACTTCATTGTTATTGTTTACTAATACTACTAAAAATATTAGTTTCCGGCTGACGCCACTAGAGGCGCCACAGTAGCGCGCTTTCTTTGGTTCAATTTAGTTATGGTCATACTTTAATTGAATTTTCGATAAAAGTTTTAAAAGAACAATTTTTATTTTGTCTGAAACCTATCAATTTCTCGATGACCTGCAACGTTGCGGCACGATAGTATTTGTCTTTATTCAAAGTTTAATTTTTCAGCTTTTTCTAGCCACGTAAGTTTGATCGTTCTGCTCTCTTTATTAAATTAATAATCTATAGGAATGTTTAAGTGTCTAGTTTATGTAAACTTTAATTTATGTCTCTTATTTTTTCATGAATTTCTGTGACTGTAACGGAATCAACCTACCAACAGTACTTATCTAGTACGCCCAACAAATATAAGGAACTATACAAACAGTGTGCTGTCTCGCCCTCGTTGAGTTTCGTATCAGCATCCATCGGACGCTTTCCATCCAGTTTTGCAACAATTTGCGACCCGAACCGTAAATTCGAATGGGAAAAGGGAGCAATCGAATGGTTCAGCTGTTGGCGTTTGCCAAACAAATACCGGGATGCTTCCATACATCATCAGGTGGGCATCGACCGGGTTTGTGTCACCGTGCCATAATCGGCTGCTGTTGCTGTTGAACCATGCCACGCATTTTCCTAGGCTTGGCTTGGCTTTTGCACCCGTCTACCGCCTAGTAGTGTGTATGTGTGTGTATGTGCGTCTAGAATTCGGTGCCTTTTAACCACATGCGGCATTTTAGATCAAACAAGTCCTTCCGGCACTATCTAACGCCATTCCGGTTTGCTGGCGAGTGTTGGCCTGCGTTTGGAGCAAAACCGATTTGCATAATTTCCATCTGCCTAGAAGTGCACAATTTGTGAGGTATTGTTTGCGTCATTAATTTCCACTGCAGAGCAGAGCGCAACACGCATCATTCGAGCTATAATTCAACAAATTTGAACCGGGATGCAGCAATGTTTTTGTTAGTGTTTTTGATTTCCCGTGTTTCACCTGATGTAAGGGGAAAAACCGGAGCCTACATGGAGTTGACATTTGAGGGTGGTACATGAATGTTCACTTGGCTCAAAACAACCTCGAAGGTAAACTATTTCTTAATCCAACTTAATGTTTTCTGTCAATACTGGATCACATTTTAACCTATTTAGTTGTTTGCTCACGGCAACAATTTCTCAACCTACAAATAATTCCGTACATGGCCAACACCAGCCATTTGGCAGCAAGATGTCAAGAATAAAGGTTGCTTTATTTTTATTGTCACTACGGTGTTTCCACCCGACTTCATCACAGTCAGCTTTAAAAGTGCTGGAACATATCGCCGAACAAGGTTTTGGCAAAGGTTTCGGCGAAGCCACGCAGGAAAGGATGGACACCCTGATCCTGTGGGGAATTGACAATACGGCGCTGGTAGCTCTCCACCGGCTTCCCTACCCGAAACTCGTATTCAGCAGTGCGAGTGGAATGAATACATCCGTTCGAGAGCGTTGCCTCGTGTTCCTAGAGTTGAAAGTAGGCCCAAAGGTATGCAAATGGAAGTGGAAATGAGTTTGAACACAGGCATTAGAAGGTATATTTAATAATTTGGTCTTACTTAGTTTAATCTCGTCCAACAGCTCAACGATGCGTTTGTTGGTTTGTCAAAACACTACAAAGCCAAATTCGTTATTCTGCTCGAGTACAATGTGAGACTAAAGACAGATTTCAAAGAAATTGAATACTTCTTCAACGTCGTGAGTGTGGTAGAATACGTAATTATACTACACGCATCGGCTGCAGAGATTGATGGATCGATTGGGTACATGAAAGATTCTCAGTACATTCCCATTTCATCAGTTATTAAATTTAGCTCGCTCTTCGCTGGACGATTGAAGGGCCTCAGATTCCGAACACAGCTCATGAGTAGCATGCCGTATACGATTGTGACAAAAAATCGAACCGTTATGGGTGTTGATGTGGAAATTGCAGACATTATTGCCCGTAAGATGGGTGTCCAGATTTCTTATTCCTCCCTCAACCCATTAGACCTGCGCAATATTTATAGAATGCTTCATAATGGAACTATGGATATGTACCTGACGCGACGTGCATGCAACGAGGCGGTGAAAATACCCCAGGTCCCACTACAGCAGGGGTCGGCAAAGTGCGGCCCGCGGGCCAAATCCGGCCCGCCAAATGGTTTTATCCGGCCCGTAAGAATATTTTAGTGCTTCATACAAAAAATCCATCGCAATTGTTATCGGATTTGCCAGGTTTGTTTTTTCCCCAAAAATGAAGTTGAAAATTGTTCAACGAGGTGTTCCTGTTATATGTTTATTGATAACATTTTAAATACTTTATCTTTTCCCACTTTTAATGTAACTTTGCTATTTAGAAAGTTCCTCTCTCCATTAAAAAGGGTTTGAAAACATGAAAGCATCGTTTAAAGTATCCGGCCCGCGCCTTCGGTTTTTCTTAAATCATCTGGCCCTTTTTGGAAAACGTGTGCCGATCCCTGCACTACAGCATCGCTCTAAGTTTCAACTGTTGATGCCCAGAGTGCAGCGGATCAATTATAACTTACAATTCCTTAAGCCCTACCAACCGGCGGTCTGGTATATGTTTTTGTTAATTCTTGGAATTGCCGCCGTACTCAATTGGATATTCTGGAAACAGCTGGAGCTGAATATAATAATGGTTATTATATTTGGCGATGGGCAGCAATCACGTCGTTTTCAGGCCGTGCTCGTCGTTGCGGTTCAAATCTTCAAGTTTATCCTGTTGGAAGCATACCTGGGACAGGTGACATCGTTTATGGTTCTGCTGAGATACCAAGAGGATCCGAAAACACTGGAACAGTTTTTCAAATCGGAAACACTACTGAACGAGCCATCCATGATCGATAACTTCATAAGTACACTTCCTGGAGACTTCCCAGAGCGTATGCGCAAAAAGATAACTGGTACACGTATCAGTAACTACACGTTCTCATATGAGCCTGGATACGCCTACATCGTCACGGAGTATGCCGCGGATATGGTCCGCAACCACCGTTCGTTTGAATCGCTCATTAATTCGTCCCACTTCTATATTTTAAATGAACCTCTAATGGAGATTCAAATGTGCTACTACTTTAGCGTATGGTCCAGGTTTGAGGCCAAGTTTGCAGAGTACCTGGGTCAGCTATACGCCAATGGAGTTATTCTTAAAATTATGCGTGAAGCGTGGAGACTTGCTCGAACGCCTACAGAACTGAACGTTTCGTCTGTGCTGCTCTTTAGCGATCTTGTGCCAGTATTTTATTTCTTGTGCTACGGATGGATATTGGGTATTATTTCCCTGATTGTCGAGCTTACATTTGTCAAAGTCACAAAGAAAGTAAAATCGTTGAAGCGGTCTTAAAATTCGGTACTCCCGCATATTATAAAATGAATGCATTTTGTTTGTCGAAAATATGATTGGTTCGGTTGATTTACATGCACCTTGGATGTAGCTGAATAGTTTAGCGAGTCAGTTTTGGTGAGATTCATTCATATGAATCTTTCACCTAAGATTCATTCAGATGGATTCTTAATGATTCTTTCGAAACCTTAATGAATCTTTCATGGATCTATCACGATTCTCCCCGATTCTAGGCGTGGACAATGCGACCAAAAAAAAAAAGGGGGTCCCTCAACCCATTTTTGGCTGGTGACTTTTCATCAGTTGGTGTGTCTTTCGGATTCATGAATCTCTCGACGAAAATTCATGAATCCCTTGTAAGGCAGAGATTCATTCAGATTCATGAATATGAATCAGATTTACACAATTCTAGTTTAAATCTTTATAATTGTGGAATTCTGGCCAGAAAGACAAATTGTAAGTCCGTAAACATTTGAAATTGTTATTTGTAGTTTTTAACTATGTGTGTAGATTGAAAAATCTCGATTAGTGAAGTAAAAATAAAAGTATAAAAATAGGTTTGTCAATTTCGATTTGAAAAATTGTTTCTGAATGTTTTCTGTTAAACTAATTCATATGAAACACACTTCGTCAACCCATAATCACCCATAAGCTTCCTGAATGGAGTTGCGTGAGTTGACCAGTTTTTGCCCCGTTTTTCCTGCTTTCCCTTGGTCCAGTTGAAGTGCAGGAAAACCCGGCAAAGGCCACGTCGGCAATAATGCACTCACCCATCGGGATGCGTATCGATCGCTTTCCACCGGCTTATGGCCAGCGCCCGGCGAAGGTGTGACGTTCAAATTTCAATTCCATCAGCACGCCATACAGCTGCATTGAATCGTGCACCCGGGACCCATTCACACCTATGCACATTGCATGGCACGGAAATTCGATAACGCTCGTGAAAAAGGCCATGTCCACGCTTGGGCTTGGGGGAGTGACATGAAAAGATTGTTTTCATCGCGTCAATCATTCCGGCTTTGGCTGATCGGTACGATCAACAAAATATCTACCCAGGTTGCTTTTCCCCTCCCTGCTTGCTTCCATCGGTATGAAATCAATTTGTCGTTGTGGCTACGTCTGTGTGGAGCAGTCCGGAGCTGACAGGCACTTCACTGCAATTTGGTGCCAGATAACGAACCGGAACTGTTTTGGACCTGTTTGTGTTTGCGATCGTATTCATACTCGTTCGTAAATCGCTTCGTTTTATTTATTTGTTCAATACAATTTCTAACTACATATAAAAAGGTTTACGCTTGCTAATACACATCACTTTTGAAAAGGGTTTCAATAAAGTTAAATTATATGAATTTATTACACTTCTAAACAATCTCCCAGGAGTGGTTTACTTGTTGCTCGCTACCAGTCTTTTGAAAAGACAAATTGATGCATTTTTCTTTGCTAAAGCTGATCGACCATTTCCACCAATCCTGTCTCGAATGACTTCCCATTTGTTGCTAAAATCTGAAGCAATCTAATGGAGCTTCTTTCGGGTGAAATATTTCTGCAAACTGACGGCGTCGTCTCCAAGGGGAAGGATCGATTGAAAAAGATTTCTAATTCTATTGCCTTTCCTCAGCAAAAACATACAAGACATAAAATGTGTAAATATATTACGTAGCTATTTTTTTAAACTTTAATAAACTTGTTATGTCAATAATTTTTTTTTTTTCAAAATAATATACTAATTTGAGCGCAACATGCAATGCCTTAACGAAATAATTTAGACAATTAAGGCAAAATTATTTATTGATATTTAAATTGGTTTGGAATTGGTTTGAATTTAAATTAGTTTTTGTGGTTACATTATTTGTCCTGAGTTGGCATTGTTTATATACTTTCAAACATATAGTTTATGAAATTTCTTTCCGACCATATCCACCTCATTCGTGGGGGTAAAAACCACGTATCGATAGCTTCGCGCCGGTTGTCATGACCCGTCCAACAAAACACCGACCGAAGGCAAGGATATATTATAAAAATGTCTGCCATGCTGTCTCAATTGAGGTTGATTTGTTTTCCCACCTTGCTGCCGGCGTACGTTTTCGTTTTCTTCTCGGCCCACCGAGTCCGAGTCCTCGGTGCTTTTGCGTGGTGTTCGGTAGATCGAAATGTTGTTCTGCCGGGGCTTGCGATGCGGCCGGCCGGTCGTAGCGTGTGGTGGAGAAAAAATGGCACTAGATAAGCATATTTTGCATCCTAACGACCGCACGGGCATCCCCGGCCCCGGAATGGGAGCGCTGGGAGTAATGTGCATGGCACAAGATTTATTGAGTTCCACCGTCCACCCACCCATTCCACGCCGTGGTTTATTCGTGGTTTGGCGCGAATGAGACCGAAAGCGAGGGTGAGAAAAACGGCAGTGGAAGAAAAAAATATACCGGATTTAGGTGCTGCTGCTGCACCGCCACGTAAGAGTGCATAAATTCAATTAGGTTATGCTGCAGCAAGTCTTTTGCGCCACGCCGGGTTTGCTCCGGTGTCATCCTTAAACGATAATGTCGGTGCACTTGGCAATCGTTTGCTCTTTTGCTGCGGGGACCAGCGAGAGCGCGGTCGAGTTCGTGTGTCGGCACACATTTCGCACACGTGGGAGCGATGTTTTAAATTTCAATCAACCTGACACACACGCCACACACCGCCACATATGGACAAGCCGATGGTGGCGTTCTTTGATAGCGTGCGGGCTATCAAGGACCGCTAATTCGGGTCAACTAATTTGGCGCTGGTTAAACTTGATAAGCTAGGGTAAGGTACCGAGATCTTCTCTTGAAGAGTTATTGAACACATTATTTGTCGCGGTAATGAGAATGTCGGCATCTTTCGCTTAATGATGTTTTATATAATGTTGAGAATAATGTATTTCTATAATGAAGAGTCGTTGCTCTATGGAATGCAAGGTAATTAGATGCGAGAGGCAAGAGGAAAACATACCTTCAAAATACCTGACCGTAGGCCACATTCATTATAAAGATAGCCGAAAAAGAAACACGGTACTTGATTAAGGTAAAACTGTCGGGAATTTCGAACATAACGTTTTTTTCATGATAATTGGAAAAAATACAACACAATTTGATAAATATTTTTCCATCTAAAAAAAGTCCTTCCGGGCAAACACCAACCGGTTTGGGACGTGATGTTATGCTGTTGTTTGCCTCAAAGACGTGATACTATGCTCGCCACATCGGAGCCTGAAATTTTCTTTGGGCGTTTTCATAAACTAGGACAACTTCCGAGTCGCTCCAGTTCCCTTAAGTCTATATTTTTCGCATGCAAAAGGTGCTCCTGAAAATGATGCTTCCTATCTCTGCTTGAAAAATGAAAAAAAAAAATTAAATTATTCAGCTAATGCAAATCACACAGTAATCAGCTTTCTACAGTACATCGTAGGTTGTTGAATTTTCCGCACGATTTATCACGTCGTGTGTTGATGAATAAAACATGCCCGACCGGCTCCAGGAGCGAAGGGAAAATAAGCGTACAATTGCAAAATGTAAATACACTGCCATCGGTGAAATTAGTTTGTCAATTATTATCGTTTCGATACCCTAACCAACGCTGCAACGCAATGATGGATGATATTTATTCGCCTCGCAGTAGGATTCGATGAATGAATCCATCAAGCAGAGCATAAAATCACTTCGTTAGTCTGCAGCCGAACGGTTATGATAAATAATGCATGAAATTAGCGGACGGCGAATTGTTTGAGTTCGCTTTAACACCCGCACGCGTGTAAAGATAAATAAAGTAATCGACTGATGAGGCAAACTCATTTCCGGATGAATGACCATAGCCGAACCTATTGCTTATCGTCATGAACGAAGGTTAAAAGTGTGAAAAAAAATCGCCAATGTTACGTTAAATTTGAATTCCGTCTCAGCAAAGTCTACAGATGCCAACGTGTCCGTTACGCGCGATCAAAAACAGTTTGAAACTTGGCAAAGTTATTGAAAAATTATTAATAGCGTCCGATGGGTCGCAAATAAGTACCGGTCGTTGGACGGCTTAGCGTTGGACAAATACGTTCCCGCTTGACGTGGGTTTGATGCCGCACACCGCAGAAACCAATAGTCGCCCCGCTCGCCCACGAAAACAACTTCGGTCCAGACGAAACTTACGTCAGTGTCAAACACAAGGTATTTAATTTTACCTGATCCATACGCTCCGTAGGAAAAGTTTTCTTCTGGCCAACGGTCGTTATTATAAGTTTGGCCGGGTTTGTTGGTTGTCGGATAATTTGAAGAGCGTTATTTGGACAGGTAGATTTTGCAAAGTAAAAAATGTTGAAATTTGAACATAACATAACATTCCATGTTAATTTGGATCGAAATACTTTTTGAAAGAGATCTAATTTAATTTACAAATTTTGTTTCCTGATATGTCTTTGTTTAAGGAAAGGTTTATAAGTAACAAAACCGCTTCTAAATTGTAATATAAAATAATTGAAATCTACGAACCCATCAGCAGCATAATTAACTTGGAGATTAAAATGTGATTTTAAAACAGAAAATATTCCTTGTTGAATTAGACATTAATTCCACTGAAATGTCATAAGTGCATGGGAGTCACAAGCTTCCAACAAGTACGAGCCCGTATATCGCGTTGCAGAAGAATCCAGCAGTGAGTTATTATTGATGCTAAACATAAAAATCAATTTCGACAGCACCCACAAAGTGGTACATCAATAATGCACTATGTTTTACGACTCTTACTTTAGTAGTCTTTGCAAAGTTTTCGCGCCATCAACTTCACCCCCAACAAGCATCGTTGTGTTCCGTGGAGCTTTTCCAAGGTTCCAAGGAATACACGAGCCAGTTCGCTCTTTGTCCCTCCCGATGTGGCACGTTACCCATTCGCATCGAGGGCATCCTTGCACCCTCATTAAATTAATGACCCGTTTCATAAAGCTATTTTCGGGGGGACAGTAATAAAATCTTAAGTGCTTCCTGACAGCGAGCGAGTTGGCAAAGCTTGCACTCTTGAAAGAAAACTAATTGATCCGGTTCGGGTTTTATTTTTCATTCCCGTACCCGGAATGCCATTTTCACTCGACTCCGAATTGTCGGTGGATGATGGCGAAAAGTTGGTTTTCCGGGTGGTAATTGCAGTGCTTCGTAAGAGATCATAAATTATGATAGGCTTCATAATAATTGATGAGGAAAGAATATTGGCCGGAAACAACTTTTTAAGATGTCACGCGGTTCGATTGCTTTCAGGTGAAGTAATGTTCGAACTTATTCGGTTCATTTTTTGTGCAAAGAACTGAGCTTTTGTTATGTGTTTTTGAGTTTCGTTTTATAAAATGTGTCCAATATTATTTTAATGCCAACCTCCATCGATCTTCTGCAAAGTCAAACGATTCGTGCAGAAAACCGCTTGTTAAGGAAAAACAACCGTTCCCTTGCATCGGCCCACCGTAGACAGGCCGGAAGTGAGTGCGATAACACAAGAGTAATTTATTTTCCTGTATTGAACCGAGGGTCAGATTGCGGCCGGAAAAACTACGACTCCGCTTCGCACTTTGCGAACTTTGGAATCTTGAAAATCGACCGTTGAAGGTGGCCGGAGATTTGTCTTAAGCCTGAAACCGGAAGTCCGGTACCATGTATGTGACAGAGTGGATATTAAACTCATTCCGTGTACGTGCGTGTTTGTGTGTTTATCCAACCATCTTCCCTTCATGGATGCACTCATGGTGTAGCTTTCCGCTGCGGGGGAAGGGTGCGAGGGCGATACAGGGCCAACAAATACATCCGACCCGGTATGTCCTCGGACCGAAATGGTTTCCTTTTCACCTTTTATTTTAGTATTTCCTTTTTTGTTTTCGCTGTAAGCCAATCTATTGGCCCAAGGTAGGATCAGACGGCGAAGGCAGTCAGCCAGTTTTACTTCGCAAAAACGACCCTTCGTGAACTGGGAAAAGACTGAGCGGATGCAATGAAACTTGAAACGTGTACGACGATGGCAGGACGACTGTTGACGATAAGAAGGAAGGAAGGAAAGAAGGAAGGTAGGAAGAAAAAAAAACAAATAGCAAGTAAAACGTTGCCCTCAAACGAAACCGGAGTCGTGAAGGAAACCAGAGAGCGCCACAGCAATTAATTTCATGGTTCGTGACATTTAAAAGCAAGCAGTTTCAGGATTTATGCTAAATGAAAGGTGAAGGTGCTAACGTACCAAGTGAAAAGCACCCGAAGGAGCAAAGATGTCCTTCCACGAGCCTTTGGAGTTTGCTTTTTTTTTCTTTTGGTGTTCGCTTTGTTGATGTTTAAAATTTACGTTTGATCAATCTTGATGTGGAACATTTTACTGTTTGTAGAAGGAGTTTTACTGTTATTATGAGGAATTATATGAAATTGATTAAACTACAACAATTTGTTTTATCTAGGTTGCTCTAACTGCCTGAGCAATACTGTTTATATGTGAGTTCTATATTTTGGATAGTATGCTTAACCTGACATAAGCAAACTTTGTTATTCAAGAGTTAATGACAAATAAAAATGTAACGTGGTTTTATACACATTTAAGCGTTAATTTATTGAATAACATAGATACGTTTCCACACAATCCATTTCAAAACAAATGCAAAATTTAAAAAATACTTTTTCATTGCAAATTCATTGGATCTTTTGTGAATACAATTTTTAGGATAAGTTTTGTTTCTTCGCAAAATTCCAAACGAAAAATTTCCAAACAAATCACATTATCACCTCCTTGGATCGATGGAGCCCTAAGAAACACTTTCAGCACCAGAAAGAGATTGAAACAATCTGTTGCGAAAAACTTCATTATTTCGCCAACTTCGTGCAAATTGTGACCCGCGGCGCGGGTTAACACTTTCCTTTCGATACCCGAGAAGGGAAAAATTGTAGATAAAAAGTACTTTCCTTTTTTCTCATTGCAACACATGTGTCGCCATAGCCCCACAGTTTGCGGATGCGGCAACGAAAAGTCACGTAAGCCCGGAAAATCCACCCTTGCGACGGGGATAAGCGTTAGGATGGGAGTGTTTCGACCCGCAATCGGTCGGTGAAAGTTTTTTATAGGCTCATTTCCGTTTCGGCATTCCGGGGGATTGCCCTGGTGGAAAACTCTCGTACCGGGAAAATGTGTCACACATGTGAGCGAATGCGGGCTATATGAGCTCCATTTCCGGAGGATAAATTAAATTGATGCCTTCTGCAAACCGTGGCAACTTGGCTCGGGTGTAGATTAAGTGGTAACTATTTGTTTCGTTCAAAGATAATGAACATCCTATGGGAGTTTCCGAGATTCATTTATAGAAATGGCTGTTGATCAACATCTTACTCGAGAGATTTGTAGGCAATAGGCAAGATTTATTTTTTAAGAACTAAATTACTCATTTGGTGACTTTTAAACATTTATTGTATATTACGTTATCTTCTTTGAATGCCGAGAAACAAAAGGATTAACATCATCACAAAACAAAAATATTAACACAAAACAAAAATCTTAAAATCAATCAAGCTGTATTGGTTTTTCCTGTTCTCAAAACATCTTCGAGGATGTTTTTCCTCTTTCCGGTTTAGTGCTGCGATTGGAAAATATAACCACACTAAATCGTTCATCTTTGCAACCGATTGTTAGAGCATCTTGTTGGCTATTATGCATTTTCCGAGATTTCCATCGCCCGTCCGCTTCGCCTCGGGTGAAACCGGGTAATCAATCTGCCATCGATCTTCTCGAGCCGGCTCGCCATCGGATATCGATACGACAAATCTCCTACATCCTGCCTCGCTGCCGCGGGGCGAAATGGGAGAGCTAAAATCGGGAAACTCTATCGGACATCAGGCCCGACCATTTTCCGGCACCGAATGCGCTTCGCCGATGGAGTCGTTAGTGTTATGGTAGACTTTATATTCTTACAACTTTCCTCCCGGAACGTCTCGGACGGTGTCGAAGGTCGGAAAACGAGGCACGAGCCCGGGTGCATCTCGTACCAACTGCGATAATCCTCTTACGTGTTGCCATGCTTGATTTTCCTCGCCCGTCTACGGTACGGCGTTGTGGAGGATGGTGGTGAGTCTTGAAGACTTTATTTTCACTCCTTTTTCCGCTCGATCTCCCTCGCCAGTCGGTTGCGAATGGTGCCCGAGGGAAAGGGACCATCGTAACGATCTGTTTTCCCAGCCTTGCGGATCGTTTCCGCTTTCCGTTTCGGAACGGCTCAGTCAGAAACGGGTGCGTGTTCTTCGAGAGCTACTCAAGACGTTGCCACTTGGGAAGTGGTTGCCCATTGGCCATTTGCCTGGATCATTTCCCGGTCAGGTATGAACTGGAGAACTAATCAATTTATTATTAAATCCCACCCCCCTTCCCCCTCCCCTCCCTTTTGATCCTTGACGGTGTCGTTAGCCGACAAGTCCGGCACCTTCGGCACGAGGGAATTTGTTATCGAAGACACGCGGAAAGCGTAAAACCTGCACAACATCATACAGCGGGCCGCAGAAATGATAAGTCCCGCTCTCGTTCCCGTCCTTGCGTCGAAGGATGTATGATAATCAATGTTAAACGCACTGGGCAACCTTCGGTGCAGGTGTTTGGAAGGAGGCCGGCCGAGCCTCCGGTGTATTCCTCGCACGAAGTGATGCTCGACATGATTGGAAAAGAGATTATATCCGGTGATGTATAATTGTATGCTCGGTGTCATGTCGGGCCCGGACCACCCGGACACCGAGGGACACACGTAACACATGACCACATGCCGGCACCGGAGCAGCACAAATGTTCGGTTTCGTATTGCAGACCGAAGTAGAACCGATCGACTGGGGATTACGTAAGGCCATGGTTCAAACCAAGTTTAATTAGTTTTGCCTGGTTTATTGACATCGCCATCGGGAGCTGATGATGATAAGCGGTACAATAAAATCGGTCATAACTGTGAAACCGACGTGGAATCTCTTGCCACTTGTGTATGTTACATACTCTGTTGATAATGTTGACATGTCTTTATTCATCATATAACTATTTATTTATTTATTAACAATATGATTTATAGTTATCACAAGGAATTTTAGCGATGATCTTCGGTATCAAAAAACGGATTTTTGTGCTTGAATTGTTGAATATTAAAGAATTTTAGTCTTAAATTCAGGATTTATCTAGTTGCAAATTCAAATTTTCTAAACTAAATTCAAAACACAAAAAGATACTTTTTTCACTGTCCTTTCTTTTGTTTTCATTTGTGTCTTGTAAAAAAACTGTTTCGGATGGGAACAGAGTAAAGGTTTTCCACCATCGCTAACACACATGGACCATGTATTAGAAATGCTTGGTAATCCGGAAGGGTTTATCTATTCAGCTACTAACGCTGGCCGAGGGCATCATTGCATGGACAGTTTTTCCTGGCTGGTTTTAAACAATCGTATTCACCAGCAAAGGATTAACGGATTTGCATTTCGCACCTTCGCTGTTTGTATGCGTTTTGGTGATTTGAAAATCTCAAACGAATTTCTAATACATAGAGAGCATGCTGAAAATCGTCCAAAGGTGGCGTAATGCTAAACGAATGAATGGTCCATAACCAGGTTTACGAAGGGAATTAGCAAGATATCTAAGGTTCGAAGGTGAAATGGTTTTCCTCAGTTAAAACATTCGGAAGGTGACTGCCAAATATTTTAAAACGGATTTGAAAAGCTTTGAACAGGGACGAAGCATACATAGGTATCGGTTCGAATTGGTTTTAGTTGATTGATATATGAGTTAATGTTATTTCTCAGAAAAAAAATAAAATGAGCTACCACGTTTTTCAAGAGATCAGATAAAACACACTTATTTTCATCGAAAAGGAATGCTGATAATATTGAAAATTGCATAATTACTTTCTACGTTATTTTAAAAGCTTGTTCAATCATCACACAGAAAAAATCATCACACAGATTAAATTCACGAAAGACATGGAAAGCATAAGAAAATACATCCTTCCAAAGTAAAAGTCGTCATTTATAGGTTCACTTCATTACATGATATTCCTTCCTATCCTACCTTCTTCACGTGAAAGCATTTCCGTACATCATGCCTAACCGAAGACGCTGGCTCCAAGTGAGATCCAAAGCCATTTGCGGCATTCGGAAAATGCGTGCCTCAAGTGGTCGGAAACTCGAGGCTCGACGACGTACGGCGAAGCTTGGAGCCGGGTGGAAAAAGTCGGTGAAAAATTATCAACAAATGGGAAGCAGCCGAGTCGAGCTACCAGCAGCAACAAATTTGCATTAGCATCCACAGCACGTACTACAGATTGTTTACAAGTTAAAGAATCGCTTGGTGCCTCTTTTCCGCACCGTCTCACAGGCAGGCTTCGGTCGTGATCGTGGCCAGACAATTTGTCTTTTGTATGGAGATATTCGAGCCCGTCGCCCGAGGGAAACCGTCCCGGAAAAGATGTTTTGCAGAAGATGTTTATGCGAGATGGGAAATGTGTTGGATAACCAATTTGTTTTGATCTCGGGCGTGGGAATTTTCAGAGAAATGAACCTACTTGCCAACAACACTTTAAGACATATGTTCATGATTTCACGAAAAGATGATTCTTTATTATAGTTTTAGAAAATTGAAAATAAATTATAAATTAATTATTTTATCGATGTTCATTCAGTTGCCCTGCTTGGTGAAATTGATGACATTTTGTTTTATTTTCTCCATTTCAAACTTATAGCAAATTAAGAAAGCGAGCTGAATAAGTTTACTTTCGAACCAAACTTAAACTAACAAAAATTCACATATTAGAAGATTTCCACCGTAAATTGTGAGCAGATATTTGAAAACCTTACGCTGCTTTTCGTGCCGATCTATTCAGTTCTATTGTGCTAGATAAAATCTATTGTTTGCCATCGTCGAGTCTCGCCATTGAACGGACACTAAGATATTCTACCGATTTCGTTTCCACATACCGAGAGCCATACCAATGCAGTCGCCTACGTTCACCTCTCAACGCCGAGTAGAAGCAAACAGAAGCATTTCGATCATTCCGGGCCCCTAGTATAGTTTATCTGCTCGATGCAGCATGGATTCAAAAAAAAAGCACAAACTTCGATGCAGGAAGCCACTCGAGTAGCATGTCCAGGACCAGGCACCTGGAAAACTCTATTGTTAGGCCGGGCTCCGTTTTTCCGTTTATCGACAACTTGTTTTATTCTATGCATTCGCAATGTGTATGCATCGACATCAGTACCGACGAGTGTGTTAGCCATGTTGTACAGATTTCGAATGACTTGGTGATGGAGGCTATTGTTTTCCTCGCTCCCCTGTCCGCTTGATAAGCATTTTTGCATTTTTCCTCGGTACAGTTTGGTCAGGTGTCATTTGAAGGATTTCGGTCGAAGATACGGGAAAACAAGTTCAGTTGGTATTGAAATAATGTTTTGCTCCGTAGAGTGTATGGATGGTACACAACTTTATACCTGAGTTGACTGAATCACAGTCAGCAACTGAAACACATCACAGTGACCCGTGAATATTTATTTTTCAAATCTACCATGCTTAAGTTGTAGAAATTTTTTTGTACCAACAATTATTTGAAAACCAAAGATTATAATTCAATTCGTTTACGGGTCAATACACCGTGCTTTTCAAAATACACATGGGTTGCACTTGTGCACCTTTAAAAAGCATGGTTTTCTGTTGCTCCTATAATTTACGTTATCCAATGTCGAAAGTCGATGAGCCTCAATGTTTTCAAATTTAGGGCTATTGAGTTATCTTTGTTTCGTTTCGCTAACAATTTCACAAATCTGCATGCGAATAATTAACGTAAATTCTGCATCTAGTGCAAAGTCAATTTAAGGCTAATAGGTTTTGCAAGAGCATATGTAATTTATTGTTATTTTGCGTATTGTTTGAAATGTTTTAAGTAAAAACCACATTTTTCTATATAGTTAACTTCAGGTTGTGCGATATTAGAAATGACTTACATACAGTATATGTTTTTCGGATGCATTAAACATATTATATTTGATTTTTTTTCTATAGTTGGATGCGATGCCTCCACCATATTCCTCTAATAAAATCCCAAACTTCCCTGTTTTAAAAGAACATGTGTAGTACGTGCTGTTTTTTCGACACGATTATCCACATATAATCGGAACATCTTCGGATGCTATCGTTTTTGAATAAAAAATTATCAGCATCGTTTTGGCTATAAAAATGAAATACACGTTGAGATTGCGATAGAGAACTGCAATGCGGTTAGGGCTAGCTGACTCCACTCTGAGAAGCTAACGACAGGAATAAAAATAATGAATATTATGACTGGAATTTAATAAATTTTTAAACTACTGCAGAACGCTTTGCAGTGCTTTACAAATTCATAAAGTCGAAGATTGAGATAAGCCAAGACTTTGAAAAGTGACACAAAGACGCGCAAAGCCATGCAATACAAAGCTGAAATTGAGCACATTTGATGAGAACACTTACGTCTCTTTTGAAAATTTTAACAACTAAATCAAATTCATCCCAATAGATATTTGAAATACTTTATTTTATTTACTGAATTTAAGCTTTTAGCTTTACGTTACATTTTCTTTTCTTTGGCCGGCAACATCCACATCGTAGAATTATAGTGTGTGGACGGATGATATGCATCTGGCTTGGAGAATCATTTTTCACAATTTTGACACAGCATTTTATTGATGCACATTTTCCATTTCTGCCAACTTTGCGATTCTGCTGCGTCATCATGGCCATTAAACATCGTTAAAGTGAAGCACAGCGTCTTTACAAAGAGATCGTTCAACATTGGAAAGGTTGATGCACCTTTATTTGTAAATATTGGTGTGGTCTTATAGTTTTGTACTTCGAAAGAGTAAGTAGATGGGGAATCCTTTGTTTATCGAAATGCTACATTTTTTTACGAAGGACGTCTCCAACTATAAAGTTGGAAATAACTTCTTGCACTTGTAGATTCACGATCTTGATTTTTAGGTTCAAGGCATGATTACCATATTTCAGTTCTAATTTGAAGACGTTACCTAGAAAAGCAATTCCTTTACTTCTTCAATGGCGAACGGAAACTGAAACACAATGTCCTCCGGTTTGTACACCTTTTCTATGGATTCCAAATTTCGGCGAGACACGCCATCCTACGCTCAGTCTAGTTCCATCTGCTCTTTTTCGGAAAGGCATGCGCGGATCTTTCGTACCATCTTCGGCGTGTTTTCCCCGGCATTTCTCAACCCGGCAGCCGAAGCGCCACCGTGTACTTGTTGAATGGCTTTCTCCTTCGAAAGAATTTTAGATGACTTTCGTTGCCGATCGGCGACAAGCGTTTCATTTTCACCAGTTTACTTCCATTTACATTCGAGTGGGTTAAGTAGCTCGTGCGGTGTCTGAGGATCCTTGCTCAATTCTCAACTGTATCGTATTGTCTTTCGAGACGTTGGTAGTCATAGCAGGTGAGACACGTGTCGCTTTTTTGGTGTGCCACAAGAATTGCTTTTCTCATAACCGGAACTAAACCTTAATGGGGAAAAGTTTTCTTTTGATCTAAGCCGTTGAGATCGGATTTCGGAAGGAAAGATAATGCATATTTTTGTCGTGTGCCGAGAAAATATATTATTGTATCCACATACATATCTTCTCAACAGTTCAGCTGTCTGAAGGAAGAAATCTCATTATTATAATTAAAGCTATATGTTGCAACATTCCTCGCAAGCAAATACACTTCAAGCTACTAATATTCTACACTGAATCAAACAAACGCCCCAACATGCTTCCCGGTGAACCTTAAATAGCAAAACGACAAAGGAGAGTTAACTTTTCCACCCCATAACTAAGCGTTCCTGCGAACAACTGTCTTGTTTTCCAAACCAACCCTCGCAACGTGCTCACCTAACGAACAAACCCCGGTGGCGGTCGCTTTGCCTCTGGTGTCGCGTTTGGAGCACGGATGTAGTATCTCATCATGGCGTTTTACATAAATTTAATGCTCACTTACTACCGTTGGAGTGTGGCGCATTTTCAACGAGCAGCACTTCCGAAAATCAATGAGCCTCGGGTAAACAACATTCGGTCCGGGATTATAACTCGCTCCTATGCTTTATGGCAGCCGGGACATAACCCCCCACTCCCCACCAACTCCTATCCATTGGATCCGTCCTGGGTGAGCGTGATAATTGGTTTTCAACATATTCGCTGCGCATGATGATGCTCAGGTTTCTTGTAGTCCTCCAAACCTCGGGCCCTCGGGCGATGGATCATGTCGGGGAAAATTACCTGACAAGGGAGTATGGGGTTTACTCTACTCTCGACCTCAGTGGAGGGTTTCCTTGGTATCCTTGGAGCTGGACCATTTTGGCTCTTGGGTTCGTTGAGGGGTTTAAAGTATTTTTTCTAGCTAACATGTTTGGCGCAAATATTTGCTTAACCTATCGGTCGGACCTGGTCTGACTGGTCGTTCATACGAACTTGTGATAGTGATCTGAAGGATGTTTGATGTGATTTTCCTAAGTGTATTCTCTCGACGTTACTTAACTGCATACATTAGTTCTTCAAGCAAGAGCACAACAGGAACAGGATTAAAATATCAATTGTTGAAGTTGACAGTTATGGCATCCAATCTAGTACATGCAACAACATGTGCACAACGTTTACTTTCTTTATCACCATGGTTCTATCTCCTGTTGCCCTTCGAATGGCTTATTTATCTCTTCACTGCGCTACCACATTACGCAGGACGGACCCTTCGTCGGTGAGGAACGTTGAAAAATTCATGAATATTAATTGAAGGGCATCAAAGAAAGATTATCTCACCGGAGGGATCGGTAATTATCGCAAACCGCAATTTGTACATCCCTTCCGCAAATGCATCCTTCCCCCCCGGCCCGGGAAAAACATTTCCCTTGCACAGGAAGGGCGGAGTGCGCATTCGGAAATCTAAGCCTTGTCGTAAAACGCAATCTCTCGAGACTAGGTTCCACTTGCTTAGGCTGTCATTTATAGTCATCCTGGAAACCCTCATTTACAAACTTAAGGTTTGATGTACGATAGAAAAAGGGAGGCAATCGGCTTGAGGTTTTATTCGAAGGAAATATTCTTCAATACTTGCTTTGATTCTTTAGTTGTCTTAATATGTATTTTACAAACCTTTTTGTTTTTTTCACGTGATGCACTAATTTATTAAAAAAATCTGTAAAAATTTACAAACATAACTACTTAAAATAAGTACTTGTAAACTTTTTTTATCAATTTTAAAGAAACACATCCCTCTCGGCTGTCTGCATAGTTTTCCATGGTAGGGGAATTCGTTGCGTGTTTAATGTTGTTGTCAAACCCTTCAATTTAAAACTGAGACCGTAATAACTTTCCTGTTTGTGACCATTGCGAATAAAAAAACACATGCATGATCATTTTTCCGGCTAGAACAAGAACATTCCCTTCCAAACAAAGTACGTTGAATTAAGTCATTACACAACATTCTCAACCGCTACGCAGCAGGGAGCATGTTGTTACTAGCTTTCTTTTGCAACACTTCTTTTGATATCATGTTTTTCTTACACAGGCGTTTTAAAAATATCCCGTTTCACGCACGCTTCAATGTAAGTGTGGAAGCAGCCCAATCATTGTACATCCGCTCTTAGGCTTATTTAATAGACTAGCAAGTCCAGGTCAGAGTTATTTCCAGCCTGCTGTTAGTATTTGTCAACCTTATCGACGACGCGATAAATACGGCAATTAATCTTGCCGTAGATTGCTGTGACGGATTCTTGGTATTTATCGGACCCAGAAGGGAATGGTTGATACCACATAAAAAAAACTGCTTGGCGTGTTTACCCATCGTTTAAATTTTAGTGATTAACAATCCTTCATCACGACATCGTGTAAAGGTAATTCAATGGTTTTCGCGACGCTCATCACGGAACTGCCAAAATGATCTTACACTTAACAAGCATTTTTGTAATAAAATCAATCTAGAACAAAAATTTTTAAAAATTTGTTTTTCGCTGGTGAATTCGATGGTGAATAGTTCTATTTAGAATAACCATATTTTTATTAATTTGAATAAGAATTTGTTAACTAACCAGTTCAACCCAAAAACTTTTCCAATTATAGAAATTCATGAACTGGTTTGTGAATCATATGAAACTAGAGTAACAATATCACAATATTTCAATGGATTGGATAGCATATTATAGACCACTATTTCTCCATTAATGCCTATTTTGGTACTCCAAGCACACAAAAAAGAGAACACATCATGATTTAAATGCATGTAGTCGGTAAATCTGTTTCGAGCTCCAGAGCAATAACATAGGAAACCTTAAGGCTTCAATACGTGCTCAATATGTGAAGATAAGAGTTTCATTTGTTTCAATCATTCACGATTTCCTTTCGCTAATAAATTCTTGATTTGAAGTGAACCATAGATTTGCACTTCATTTTGCGAAGTGTCTACAACGAACTAGAGCCAAGAACGTTGAGCAGAATTCGAAATGAAATTCCTTGCCGTCACCTTTCGGAGGCTTACTGCAAAACTGAATGGATGAATGTTGCCTTGGCTTCTTTTCCAATCCTCGCTCCTGCAACCTGGCAGCACAACTCGTAGCCAATTTACTGTCTATCAGGATGAAAGTATTTTCCCATCGTCTGTCAATTCTTTGCCCGTGTAGTTACTCCAATCCACACTAGGGACAAGGAATGTGACAAAGAGTCACAGCACATATTCCACTTTTTTTGTTAATTCTTTTTCCATTTGTTATCGGTGCTTTAGAAAGATCCACCAGGGCGTGCAGCAGCATTATTTTTAAAACTTTTCTTCCTCTTCATCAATAATAATTCGAGTTCGCTCTTACCAGAATATGAGCTTAGCACAATTTCAAGTGGAACGAAATAAAATTCCCTCATTTCTAAGGAGAAATCCTTGCTTGCCAAAGCTGCCGCCAGCCTGGCGAGCTTCATAAAACAAAAAGCAACAATAAATGTATGACTTTTCAAGCATCAAATAGTTGATCAACTAAGTTTGCTTTCTTTCTTTCTTTCCACGCTTTAGGAAATCGCTCAAACTTTTCCCACCAGCGAGAACTTAGGAGAAAGTTATCTCATTAAAAACAAACCCCGGAACAGTCAAACAAACCGTCCCGTTTGCCTTAGAGAATTGTTATCTACTAAGAACCATGCTCTTGGGGGCGGTTTCAAATTTCCCCAATCTACTTTCATTGTTGAGGTACTCATTGTTGAACGCTGGAGTAGCGTTTTCGTTTCTTGTTTAAGCAAAATTTTCACAAGCCGTCGTCGGTGTTGAGTTGTCCTAGCAGATTGATCAAACTAAATATTTATCTTATAGGAAAGTGTAGCTACATCCGTTCGTAAATATTGGTCTATCTTGAGCGCCAAGGTTGTTGATGTTTATTGGTGAGCATTGCTTATAAACGATTTGTTTATGGAAAAGTTTCACCATGCTGATGTGTCTTGTTTTTCTTTTGTGACTGTTTACAGAAAGTTTGGTCAGTGTTTTTGTGAATAACACAATACTTGTTACAAAAATACAATTTATTGATCCACCTGTTTCATGTTCTCCTAATGACCATTTCTTACAAATTAACATTATCAAGTTAATTGAATTAACAGAAAACATTGTGCAGAAGCCTTTTACAAAAAAATATATAATTACACTCGTTCCTTATCCTTCACTCCAATAAGCTTGTGGGCATAAAATATAAAAATAAATGGCAACCCAAATAACGGTTGAATACTGCCGCTCTGAGAGCACTGAAGCTTTTAAAAGTTTTTGGTGACCTTTCATTACCGTTAAGTATCGATGGCAATCCAATTTTATCTCCGCTTCGAAAAACTGTTCGAGGCAACCGGATATTGTAAGAGGGGAAACAACTGATATGCTGGCACAAATGTGTGAAAAGAAACTTTTGACTCCACTCCCGAGGGATTTTCGAAATGGGTTGGACAACTTTGTGATCAATAAAATGGTTGAACTATGGATTGAACAAGGATTATGAAATCATTCCCATGATAAAGGAAGGTAGCGATTTGTAAAAAAAACTACATTTTGGTACTGTTGTGATAGTTTTCCTAGAATGTTTTTTACTTATTTGCGGAACGATTGTGAAAATGAAGGCCTTCACCTCCGAAGGTCATTTTGTTTCTCATTGAATAAATAAAATATTTACGATATAAGCTTATTTAAAATATATTAAACGAACACATTTTAGTTTAGGAATAGTTTTTTTTAACTATCTCAAATTGTTTTACTTTTTATGTTTTAAAACCAGAAGAAAACATTTCAGTAAAGAAACTGACTACAAAACTCTACATGATGGCAAATATCTAATTGTAAACACACATATCTATTTCACAGTTTGAGCTGTTTTTCACTTCAGTCACTTTTCCTAGTAAAACTGATCTTAGACGAATCCTTTCGCGTTTTTTCCCCAACTTGCTCGATGCGTGACATTGCTTATTAGAGAAATCAATCCTCCACTGAGCTTTTCGTGAAGAGATTTCACGAGCAATAGCGACCGAAGGTGGGTTGCCTGCCGTGAAGACATTTCGCAAGTTGTGAAAACAGCTTGCAGAAAAGGAATTACCTCCGAGTTCACATTCTAACGCTTCCCGACGACAGCCAAACAAAAACTACCAAAGTGAAGAACGGCGATAAAACGAGCCGTCGCTAAGGAATTAGCTCGTTGGTAATTCTATATTTATCTCGATTGGCTTTGGCATTGGTTGTGCTATGGTGGTACTTTATTGACGTTTAGAGACACTTGAAATGCCAAACAAAGCTTCTGCAGCACAAATCAATGGAAACGAAAAGCAGAGAAAGTTATGGTGGTTCTTTGGCGTGACGTCGTAAAAGTAACCTATCATTTCACCTTATGGGATTCAATTATTTGAGTGATTAAATTAAACATTTGTTATATTTCATTGATACGGTTCATATTTCATTACATAAGTTACTGTTTTAAGATTTTTATGACCTTTTGTCGTTAGAAAGTGGCGCTAGCAAAACGCTGCTTAACCGAACGTGAAAAAGGTAAGATGCAAAGGACAACAACAAAGGCTATACGTTGCAAAATAAACAAGCATCCGTTTGATCTGTTCACGCCTTGCGTTTTGTGACGAGCGAGGGATGCAAATTATTAATAAACTTAATTTCCTTCCCCCAAGCAGCTTGTGCTCGAGCTTTAAAAGCAAATAATTTAACCCGACACATCATTATACCGGGAGGAAAGCAGGAAGAACGTTCCACGCCAACGGTAAGACCTTTTTCTCATTTCTCTCCTCTACTTTGTCCACGCTACGGAAGCGGAACCGAAACCCCAGCCAAGTGTCGCCCTGGCCCATTTTGCACCTGATCCGTCCCTTTCCCGGCACGCTGCACGTTGGAAAGTTGAATATTTTCGGTTTTGCAGCCAAACCGCACCTCGCCATACGGCGATCGGTATGCCCGTGAAAGCAAACAAGTTCGCCGCAGGAAAAAGGGTTTTCATTTCCCGTAACCGCTCTCCGTCAGGCCGAACCGCACCGCTCATTTCCGTGCAGAGGGATACTTTTGTTTCAGAATCCGGCCAGAGGAAAAGTGTCATCCGCTTTGTACGGGTTCGTGTTGTAGACGGTTCGGTCAACCGTTGTGTGATGTGTACGGGTGTTGATGGCGCTACTGTATAGCGTTTGTCTGTGTTTGATGTCCTTTTCATTCCATGCAAAAGTATTCACCACCGTCTGGCCGATTGTGCCAAAATTTTATTTTACGCTTCTCCTTTTGGCCGGGGCCAAAAGTTCTGCAAATGGCGTTGTGGAAAATTCAAAATTAATGATGATCGTGCATACACCACCAAACCCGGCAGCCAACGTTGGCTGTCCGTCACGAGGCGTCCGGTGGTATCGGTTCGAAACTGCTTCGAAATAAATAAAAGTTTCCCAATATCGCTTCTTATGTCGTCGCGTCCCGGGTGTCGGATGAACTTTTAATTTAGTGCATCGCAAAGTTTTTGATGGTCGAGGTGTCGAAAAGTTTGTCCGGGTGTTATTTTCTCGCAAACACTTCCCTAGTCGGTTGAAACGATTTGAACAAAATATCTAAATAACACAGACGTTGCACGCGGAAAAAGTGAGAATCAAAACGATTCAAAATGCGAAAAAATCATGACTTACTGAATCAAGGTTAAATACTTCTTAAGCTTCGTTGCAAACCATGATACGATTTATGTTTGCGCAAACTTCTCATTCCATTGAACGTTAAGAGACACTGTCTAGGACGGCGTGATCTCATCCGCTTCCGTAAATTTAACCCCTTCTCGCTCGCTAGATAAAAGATAAAACCAAACACTGCACTGCGGAAGTGCTATCGGTGTCAAGGGGATCATTTTCAAATCCATTTCCGCGCCGACGGAAATTCCGACCGTACGGACACAAAGGTCCGCCCTTTGTGAAAGATGGCTGGTTTCATCTTTCGGTGCGACAAAGAGTCTCATTATTGTTATTAATTTTTAACTAACACTTTCATCGTGGTGGAAAATGGCATCAAGCTGCTTCCTCTCTCGCGCATTATTTCACCCGGAAAATGTGTCGTGAAACGAACCGGGTCAACTTTGTTCCATTGATCAGTTTGCTTTTGAACATTTTCAAAGTCGAAGGGTTTCGTTGTTTTACCACAATTAAGTATATTTTTTAACACTGGATACGTTCGCATCAATCGATTTATTTCCCTAAGCTCATGAAGTTTTCTCCAAATTAATAACTTGGCATAAACAGCGAAGCAGAATAAGGTGTCATTAAAACACATTTCAGCGTGAAAGCGAACGTGTCAAACTTCGATTCAACTTTCGTTCAAAGCATTTCATCAACTTCCAACCGGGAACCCATTTCTTCTCCACGGGGGATTGATTGGTGCTGAATGGTACTGGAAATGCGAAAACGTAGTGACTTTGTGAGGGGTTCGCGTTCGGGGCAATCTGATGAAACCAAGTTTTTTTTGTTACCCGCTTTTCCCGAGAGGGTGGAAGATGGAAGCCGCTTCATTTTCTTCCGATTGCTTAATTTTCACCTCATTTTGTGTCAAATGTTTGATATGTTAGGGAGGGAATCGTTTCTTGGTTTTCACAATTTATTTTGCGATTTGAAATTGTTCCGCGACAATAAATTGTGAGTTACAGTAAACGAATCAGTAATATTTCATTATCAAATATTCTTTTCTGAAAATTCCTATAAATTGACGACAAATTGATGTTGGCATAAATCATCAATGCGCAAAATAATAAAGGATTGATGATTGAACACGATTGTTACAATCTTGCTCCCAAAAATATGTCCTATCCTTAAACAAATGGCTATAGACGTAGTTTTTCAACGTATTAAATATACTTTTTAGTATGTAGTAGTATACTTTTTCGTTAGACTACATGAATTTGAATATATTTGCTAGCTCTCTAAGTTATTAACTCAAATTACAATCGACTGATTTCCTAAAGGGGTTTTAGTATGAGCGCGATAATCTTGCCAGAGGATTTTATCAACTGAGAATCCAGCCAGAGGATTGTTTTTGTTGACAAAAAGGGAAAACCAATTCGATTTGGTGGTTGTGGAACGTATTACTTAGTTTTGAACAATAAGTTCAACTCCATAGCGAAAACATTCTGCGTTCGAGGACGACAATAAAAAGAACGAGAATGGATTGCTGACTTCAGCATAGAAATTGCAAAGGAACTTCTCATTTTTATTAAAACCAAAGTTTTATAACTATTTGAATTCACTGTCGTTCAGTTTGTAGAAAAGTAGTATACAAAAAATGAATAATCAAAGCTGTTTCTAACCTTCATCTGAAACTGTGTAACACTGCAATCTCAGTCTCTTACGATGCAAATCTTTAATATTCAGGCAATTTCATCCACAAGCTAAGGAATACCATGTTTTATGCATCAGACTGCAAGAAGGCTTCAAATGTGCATCATCGTCAGGCGATGAACCAGATCTGGTGAACGGCTATCACACCGCAGGCGAACACTCGATAAAAACCGAACTGCGAATAAAGAAAGATTGCTCTGAAGACTCAAAATAAAATAAAATCTAGCGGCAGGATTATCAATGTCCTGGCGTTCGTTCACAAAATCTGTTCCGGGTGCTGTTGACATGGGAAAATACATATGGAACATGGTACATCCTCGTCTCGGATGTATAAGGCGAGCATGTTCTGACATGTGTCGCCCGTTTGTGCTCGGAAAAAGGATCCCAAGTGTGGTGAGTGGATGATCCAGATTCGTGCCCGAAAAGTGAGCCACTGGAAAATAAACCACTTTAAAATGGGGCTGTATTAATGCGTTCTGTGATAATAATATTAATATGTTTGAAAAAAGCAATACTTTTGGGTGACCATTTTACAGGAAAATTCATTTATTACATTAGATGAGTTGAACATTATTAACTTCATAAAACATTATGAAAACTAAATTTGTTCTACAATTTGATTTTATGTACTTGAATTCTGCAGGTTTCATGAACAATATATGGAAAGTTTCTCATTCGTAAAATGGAAATTGTGAATGCACGGTTCATAATGTGTTTGAAACACACCGTTTGATTCACACAAATCGAATTCTGCTCGAAATTCAATCTGTTTTCTCGCAATCTAATTAAAACCAACAAAGAGAACTAATTGATTCTCGTCTACGCCACTCGTAATCATATTAGCAGGAAGCAACAAAGTGTCAGTTTATTCCGTCCCTGTGAGTTTTACGCTCGCTCGGTGGCTGTTGATCATGCCGACAGGTATTTGGACCCGAACCAGCCATACCCCTTGTTGTAAGGCACTAAAGGCAGTGGACATTTTACGGTTCACTCGATTGTTGCTAAAGCAGAAATTAGTTTAGGCTCGAGCCAACGAGCCAGGGCAGTTACAGAATGGGCGAACTTGTCTAAGCAGATTTGAATGTCACAGCTTGAATGAATCAGACGAGAGTTTTCGGTACGATTGAAATGGTGCTAAGGGAATGGGATAAAAGGTTGGAAGACGAAATCGGTACAAAAATAAATAGTGAATATTTATTTTTTGTGTGTTTTAAACACCACTTATTATATTATGAAATATTTTGTTTACAAGATTCTATCAAATAAATATTGTATTTTGTCATACTTTCATCCAACATTGTCCTCCAGAATGTTTTCGAGCAAAACTTTGTCGAGTCCTAAACCCCTCCACAGAGCTTTAAGGACCATCAACCTCTGCGAACTACATTATTTGTCGGAATTCAGACCACTCTGCATCATCAGCCGTGTACGCGGGTGACATTTTCACGATGTCATGGTCCGTGACACGGTACGGTGGCAATATTTTGGACCGAAAGAGCCAGCTGTTGGCAAAATTGTGTCATACGCTTTGCCTAGCCAAGGGCCGCCAAACTTCTACGCTATGTTCCTCTTGTGGACCTATGCTTCTCGAATCTATGCAAGACATGTTGCGGTTGTGCATCATGTAGCCGACACCATCACATTTCAGCTACCGAAATTTCCATTGATGCGAAGAAACTAGCGAACCGATGGACCCGGACCAGTGAAGCGATGATTTTTGTGTCGCAGTTGCCGCTCCACGTGCGATTTATAGGCGAAAGTCAGTTTTGGCAGATTTACTTGACACCAGCTGTGTTGTGCAGGGAAAACATCCCATGATAAATTGGGAATGAACTTGTACTCATCGTGGACGTGCTCACAAACAAAGACTCAAATTGTTTTGAAATTTCATGGCGAATAAAACACAGTTTTAGTTTTACTACAAGAAACGTTTGATCGTATCAAGGCATCGTGTTTTTCCTTTTACATCATGCTCTCGTGCTTTGGTTGGAAGCTTTTATTGCTCCCTTCATTCAATTGAGCTACAAAACGCGCATCAGACCGTCTCCATCTTGGCTTTGGGTCGAGCTGAAACAACCAAGCAAAAACCAACCAATTTACTCAATCAAGCAATGCTGTCGTCGTGTTTTTTTGTTGGTTCACTCTCTTTTTCTCTCTCTCCGAAAGATTCCTTTTATCGACAAGTGACTTGGATTTACCGACGATGTAGTTTTCCAGTAATGCTGTTTTTTCCTTCCATCAGAAAGCACGCTCCTCGGCATGCAGGCGAGTTCGGGTAGCGCCGTATAAAACGCCTCGTCAGCATCATTATCATCGCGAGGGAAAACATTCGCCAAAGAATCTCGCCGGGTCGATGGCTATTTGTTGTGTGTGTGTGTGGGTGTGGGTGTGTAAAAGGTTCTTTCTGGCAGCACATGAAAAGCTGGCACAGCGGAAATGCATTAGCGTTAGAAAAACGGGGCCGCGTAGGTTGTGACTTTCATCTGCATTCTGCCGGTTTTGGGAAGGAATCCTTTCCAGGATGCGCCACGTCATCGTCGTCATTAGTTGCTCAAACGGAACCATCGGGCGATGCACGGAGAAGCCCAGCGTTACTTCCCTGTAGTGACGTTTTTGTCGCACGTCTAAGCGGTTCTTTTAAAGGTATCGTTAAAGTTGAAGTTTACCATGAACCGTATGTATAAAATAAGAAAACACACTGCTCCAATAGTAAAGTTACAATATGCAAAAATTTCAAAAATAATTTGATTTTTGACAGTTATAGGAAATATTTTCCGCCTTACACATTAATTCATTTGTTACTAAAATATGCTGAACGACAGACAATATGCTAAGCTACTCTTGCTCGAATGCTGTTTCAAAGGTGTCAGTCTCAGACGTTGCATAGTAGCAGACGCACAAGATCATCGCTTCCAGTGCATATTCAATTGCTTTGATTTTCGACATCATTGATCAAAGCGTTACAACGCAAACTAATTGGCAGGTAGTATCTGGCAACTGTACGGCTCATTGAACTGCGTCTAAAGTGGTATTAGGGATGAAGTTTGCATTTTCCTCGAAACATTGTTACTCGAGAATGATTTCGGTGAAACAAACATTCTCTTTTTTTCTAATATGACCTTCATGTATTCAGATAACTTTTCAATATTTTTTAATTATTTAATACTAATTCAATATTTTAAAATATTTACAAAGAATTATTATACAAAACTAGTGTTGCTTCTTATGAATCTTCATATGAATCATTCGCCGAAACTTTATTCAGATTGATTCATGAACCATTAGGGATGGACGTAAATTGAGAGAACAAAAACAAAAACCAGGGGAGCTTTTCTTCTATTTTTTTCACTTTCTGGGCTTTTTATGAACCTATTTCAAAAATTGTTTAATGAATTTCAAAATCTAAATAAAGTGATTCTAAATTTATGAATCTGAATCGGATTTAAATAACGCAACATAGAGTACAACAAATGTTCTAACAGTATCTTTCCTAAAGCATTTTAAGCCAAAGCGCATTGAATTTTCTTTATCCACCAGCTGAATTCGAAATAGTACATGACAGAGGTTGTTTTTGTGTGTCTATCGACAGAAATCTGGAAAAAACGAAGTGATCACCTACTCGCACAACTGCACAATAGAAATCCTAGCAAATAAAAACCGATTCAAATGTTAATCTATGCCGTCCGATACGCACCATAAATTGAGAAAAACTACTTCGAATGCTGCGAAACATTCATGAAACGTGGAGTCACACAAATACAAACACACATTGAACCAAAGTGCCATCTCTTTTATGGTTTTCCATTCTTCGACGACTTGCTTTTTGTCTGGAACGCCAACTATATCTTTGCGAGATAAAAACGAATAGAAACATGATAAACACGGTCTTAGTGAGGTGAATAAAAAAGTACACAAACTGCTATGGCTCATAACAGAAAGCCAGAGGGAGGCAACCACACCCGATCTTGGGTGGATTGTTAATTCATGGTTGGGTGTAACTTTGTAAAGTTGTTCCGAAATTGTTTTTGGGAGAAAAAGTTTGCCTGCGGATAAGTTTACCACGGTGTGTCGTTAAAGGGACATGAAAAAGTTGTTTATTTGAACACGCCCATGCCCCCCCCCCCCTCCCCTGGCAATGTTAAATACCCCTCGGCAGTGCATGGTAATGGTTTCTAATGAAGTTGCATGATCCTTATGATGATGGTAAACCGGCGGACGGCAAAAAGTGTATTGAAAATCGAACAGAATATAATTGACTTTTAATTACGCTGCTGGTCGGTCGGTTCTGTCGCTGCCCTGTGCAGGTTTGCTATGCTGCATCGATGAAATTTACTTCGAGTTGTTTTAGACGCCATCGCAGTGAGTCAATAATACCGAGAGACAGACAGTAGCGAAAATGGGGGTTTTTCGTGACTGAAGAGCATCGAAGCGGAAACCCGTCCCGGCGTGGAACGGCGTGGAAGTGAGTATAATGAAAATGATACGAGTCTCCATATACGAGGTCGATGGGGAGAACGCCATCGTTGTTGAATCCGGTACCGTTGAAGGTCAGCACGGATCAGTGTTTGCCGATCCCTCATTATGCATGTTGTAGCGGCATTTGGCCCTGCAGTTTACAGCTCCGCAGGATTGCGGTGGTCGCCGGAAAAGGGATGAAAAAATACAGCACTTCACATGTTTCCGTTTTCTAACAATGCGGCTGCCCGAGTTGGATCCAGTGCCATCTCACCACCCCGACACTCATGGGCCACTCTACTTTACCCTCGGTGCCTGGGGTGGGGGAAACACATCGGAAAACGTTTCAGTGTTGGATGGAACAAAAGGATGGCCACCCGGCTGCACGTTAAAAGTGTCCCATACTCACTCGACATCCGGCCCCGATGCCATCGCCGTTGGCCGTCATAAGTTTGAGCCAGAGCGGAGGACATGGAGAGAGATCCTGTTTGTCTGTTCATACATAAATTATCCGAAACTGCACATGATCAAACCGAATGGGATTCCATTCGGTCGGACTCGGAAAGGGCGCCGGGCCCAGGAATCTGTGTGCTCGAGAGTGTCCGGGCGAAAATCGAAAACCGGGGGAAAAGCTGAGGATAACTGAAAAGCGACATTTTCCTGCCGGATGGCCAGACACGACACACGAGCTTGGACGAGCCCGCCATTTTCGCAGGAAGCGATCTGGGCAATGAATGAAGCGAAATTGATTGTTTTTGGGCATCAACGCCAGTCCGAGGCCGTGATGGTGGATTGGACTGAGCGCCAGATAACGTTTCGCTGTTTTTATCGAACGAAACGATTTAGATTTTGACCGAAGATTATCGAATGAAATCGAATTTTCTAACAGAGAACATGTTACTTCTCACAGAGAGCACAACATTTTTTTTTTAATAAAAGCTGAATTAAGTAATCGAAAACAGCACTGTGCTGGAACCTCTAGGAGGATTACATTTTTTTAAATATTTTATTTCGAGCAACACTTGCAGCTTTGCTTTATTGTGCCATTTGCCAAAAGTAAAGATTAGCGAAGCATTCGATGAAAGCATTTTCATCGCTTTTAGAGATTGCCCACCAATGTGGTTACCATGATCGGTATTTCATTTTCATCGAGCCTACCATTTGGGCCAATCGAATCACAAGCTTTTGTATGAGAATGTTTTCACTTTGTTTGACTTGTTTCAAAGGCCATTCGTTTGTTGGAGCATTAAGTGTTAATTGTTGAAAACTCCAAATAAATTTCGAATCGATGTATTTTACTTGAACCAAGGAGCTGTAAGGAGGAAAACCTCCAAGTATTCATGTATAATCACAGCATCGTTTGGGCGAATGTACCCTTTCAGTCGTACAATAAAATTCACCATAAGGGCGCGCGAAAAGCAACGAGCAGCAATCTAAAGTTGAGTGAGTGTTACAAATTAAATTTCGTATCATTTCCTGCACAGCGACCAAGGGTGTCAGGGGCAACCATTTTTGGAGTGAAAATGGAAGATAAAAATAAAAAGGAATAGAAAATAACCCCAATGGTATGACACGACGCTCAACGCCATATCGTTCCACTCAGTCAGCGCCATTTGACTCTGTAACGTGATAATGCAATTCTTGCCACTTTGCTGTCAATCACGGCGACATGGCGTAAATTCTTCTCCCTTGGGTGGGTTTTTAGCTTTTGTTGATGCAAGTAGAAATGAAGTAAAAAACATACTGACTACGAGGCATTTTTCAATATCAAATGTTCTCAAATAACAAGCACATTGAGTAGGGAGTGTGTTTATTAACGTGTTCCATTGCTTTCCTGTCTTATCTTTTTAGTAAATAAAACAGAAAAAATTGCAAACATTCAATAAATCGCATGTTGAACTTTAATAACGCAGAATAGAAATAAAACTTATGTACCCTTTAACAACATATAGACACTCATTTTATGTCTTGGCTTAGTAGACTGGACTGGAAATAAAGTTTTTAACTCTTTGCCAACACCATTCAGCAGCAACAATTGCAATCGGTCTTGGCATTGTTTTAGCAGCAATTTTCGCCCGAGTTTCCCCTGTGTGCGCACATCGCAGCGCAGTCTGGAGGAAATTTTCCGTCTGCAATTGGATTTTAATTGAAAACTAAAACAATTGAACCGAGAGGAAATCGGTGCAGAAATGTGTTCTAATGGGAACGCGGATTTTCTGTTGTGTTGATTGGGAGTTGGTGACACGAAAGAACAAAACAAAATTGTGCGGTCTGAAAAATACAATCAGTTTCATTCGGGAAAAAATTAAAAATATTTAAAATTGTAAAAATAGAAGTGAAAAAATATACTATTTTATCAATTCAACGAAAAATGTGATCAACCCGAAACTGAAAACATTTGAAAAGGATAATTGTACATCCAACTATCGTGTAGTCGTTTGTTTAATGCCCACCGAAATGTCCTTTCTAACTGAAAAGCATATATTTTCCAATGCTCTCAACCCATAAATAATCCGTTAGGTGTCCCAAAGCATCACGCTGCATTTCCAACCGGCACAACCAGCGGAATCCCTTTGATAAACGCAAAGCGCTCCATTGTCAAACTCAAAAACGAGAAAGAGAGAGAGAGAGAGAGGTGGCGAGAAAAGCAAATGAATCATTCAAGCCTAGTTTGACCGACAAACAAGATACGGCGCGAAAATTATGCAAATTATGCTTTCTCTACAGAGCCTAACCAAGCACACGCCAGTCCAGTGGGACCTGCATTTACACGGATCGCCGTGGGCATGTGACGAAGAGCTGGCTGGCGTGAGAAATTTGGCCGCTGTTTGTTTGCGTGAGCGTTCGATAGTAAATCATTGGACAGTTTTCACTTCCGCTTTGTAAACAGGATTACTCGGCTTGAGGGGCATTCGATTCCCAATGATGCACACTGGAAAATTCAAGCTTTTGCGTCGTCGATGATATCCGAAAAGTTATGTTTTATAAGTTGTTTTGTATAAACTAGGGGAAAAAAGCTTAAACAAATCGAACGCTCTGCAAACGGTTTTGAAAAAGTTTAAAATCTGCTTTTTTCTCTTGCTTCATAACCTAACGACCAAACATATTTATAAAATGATATGAAAGCGATCCGTAAGGTTTTATCCTTCCCACGAAACAACTTGACCCGGTTATCGGCTTCGAAACTTTGCAAACGATGATTTATGCTTCTTGACCCACTTTACACCAGCTCATTTCGGCCGGTCATGCAACGAAAGTTTGCTCTTTGGTAAGAGTTGTTTTGCCACCATGATATTAGCCTGGTACTATTTATTAACGTCTTATGGTATGCATTTTACTCCATCTATCATCCCCAATCTGATTGGAATTGTTTTTGAAAAAAAATTAAAGAAAGGAACCAACTGCTTGGGTTTGGTTTTTGCAGAATAACATATGATCAACTGTTAGTTTTCCTTTAAGACAGATAAGGTATCACATAGAATTCTATTTCTTATTTAAATAATAGTATTGTTCGAGGACAAGCCACAATAAAACGGCCAATTTGAACTCAAACGGCTCAGAACCATAAAACATAAGAAACGGTGCACCAAAAGGAAGACGAAAAGGTCGATAGGCAAAATCCCACCATAAATTGTAACATTTCAGTATCCAGTACGATCGTTTGTCCAAATAAAGAACTTTCGGAGAAGGACACGACGTACCGGAATCGAGATGCCCAAATCAACATACATCGACCGCATGGGTCGATCGCGCATTTGTTTAGGACGAACCGAACGCGTGGCATAGGGAACAGCGATTACGCAATGTACCAACGGAATCAATATGTAGATCGGCGCTGTAAACAAACCCACATGTAAACTCCCGTTACCGATCGCGATCCTGATCCCAAATAAACATAGAAAATGGACAAGGGACATGACGCATTGATTTAGGCAATGCGTTGCATCATAAAGTGGATAGGAAGAAAAACCCAAAATAAGGATCACGAATCCTTCTTGCCATCTGCCACACACATACATTTAAAACATTGTATTGTATAAGCCAGAATTAAACATTGTATTGTATAATATACCAGAATTTCTTCATGGTATTTGTCATGAAGAAATTCTGGTATATAAACGGAATCAATTTTGAAATAAATTTATTGTTAAATCAAACTCCGACTAGAGTAACCTCGTTGGTTTTTATCTCACTCACTGCCATATCCGAAAGCTTGAAGCACCCAGTCTCCCTTTCCAAAGCATAGGCCTCCACCACACGCAGAGGCAACTAGCTGGAAAGTATTAGAGTCCAGGGACTTTGACAATTAGCCGGCAGAAATATAACTTCCCGTTCCACACCGACAACCAAGCTAGGAGGTCTTCCTTCGCGGGACCTACTTGGTTAAAAGTGCGTTAACAAGTATTATGACACTAATACCCTTTGTTGCGTCCTGCAACAGGTTTTCGGTCCGATTCTTTCTTTCGTTCTATTTATTTCTATCTAACACGTTTTTTAAACACTGGTCCTCTTTTATTTTTCTTATCTCGAGCGACTCGAATGTTAAAAAATTACACGTGTTTTTTCCTGTCTCTGTTCTGAACCGAAAAGCCCCATTGTCCCGGCTGAAGCCCCTTTTATCATCTTATCAGCCGCGTCCGTCAGCTGGTCGTCTCTTTCTTCCGAACAATGGACCCTACGGAACCGGGCACGACCGGTTCCGATTTTCTTTCGACTGGAATTTATATGTCAAAGTGGCGTTTACTTTTTGCTTTTTGCAACAGATTTTGTTCATTACTCTAGGATGAACAATACGCTAAATTCAAACATGAAAATGACAAAATAACTGCAAAACCTATTTTGTGGAACTTTGCGTTATTACACGAGCGCACATCATTTTTATGTCAAACGCCCTGCCAGAGCCTATTTTGGCAGTAAAAGTCTGGGCAAAGATTACAGATACATTCTAGACTAGGAATAAGGGTATAAGGGGTAGAATTTTGTATCAGAGTATTAGCATTGGAAAATTTTGAGACATGGCCAGTTCTACTAATTTTATCTTTTCGAAAAAAAGCCTTTTTTGGTTTTGCTAACATGCTACGTATAATTTTGGTGAAGATACAAATCAATCGGTTTGATGTTTCGGCGGTTTGACGTTTCAGTGACCAAATTACATACGTTTACTGCTTTGATCTTGAAGTTATGCACAAATATTATAATTCTTATACAAGTTGTAGATCTGGCTCGATGAGGTCTGACCAGTTCTGGCCCCCTGAGATCCGGTTTAACAGATATTAATAAAAATTTCGCGGTACGAAACGCGGTGAAAAAACTTGCCCCGACCATCAACGGCATTTGGTCGGGAAGGGTTTCTCATCCGATCGATCGATACGGAGTTGAGCTGCGAATATAAAATGATCGAGGGATGATCGGGAAGCAGATTGCGAAGTATGTTTTATTTTTTGGTTTGGAACTTTACTGCGGGACCACACTACAGCATACCAAAAAGCAGGTATGGTCAGGAGTCAAAACCCGTTTTTTCTATCAGAATCGACCGATGTAAGTGTGGTCACTAAACCTCTCTCTAATCCTATATCCTGCTCATCCTGCATATTCAAACTGAGTCCAACAGGTGCGTTTATTTTTTTATCATCGATAGTTATTTTCTCAAAATCTATCGTATTAGGCGCCAAGCAAAACAACCTCGCATAACAATTAAAAGGTTAATACATTAGGCTACAAAAAATAGCAGAACTTCGTCATGATAGCTGACGTCCTTTTGAGCGTCTAAAAATCCAGCTCTTTATTTATCATAAAACACAACATCAGATTTTGGTTGATTTTCTTCTCGCTGAAGATCTGTTTTTACAGCCTTTTCAGCATGAAGTTTTTGAAACACTTAGGAGTTAAATAAAGTATTCGATAAAATATTTTGTTGTAGCTGCTTGAATTCAAGAAACTAAAATTCGTGCCGTTCATCCATTCAGAGTCGACGATCAAATTTACTACATCATTTCTATTCTAATGCTTAACTTTATCACACCACGTTCAACAGCCTATATAGATTTTCAAACGCTAAAATCTCCAAACAAAATAAATTATTCAAAAAAGGTGGCCTTGAACTTATTGCCGAGCGCTGAAACCAGTTTTGCCAGTTGAGCGTTCCACAATGTGGCAAGTGTGGTAGAGTCTTTATTATGCTCAAGGTGAACGCTCCACCAGTCGTGTATTTGGTTTCAACCTGTGCAGATCGGTGTTTGGTGGTAGTGAAGAGTGTGTACACTGGAAAAAAATGCAACGTTGGACAATATCATCCTGCAGAAATTTCAAATTTCTAAAATTTGCTGTTTCTTGCATGCAGTTTATGAATTTCTTCCTTTCATTATGCAACTGTAATTCTCAAGCTCAAACAAATATTGTTCCGCTTATTCATAACGGCGTGGAAACGAAACCAGCGAAATGGCCATGGCATGCCACGTTATTCTTCGGAGAAGGGCTTTGCGGGGGAACTTTCGTCGACAACAACACAATTCTTACTGGTAATCAAATTTTTTTACACTTTTAGGGACATACCTATATAACATCTCTGTCGTGATTTGCATGAATCATTTCTCTATTTACACTGTACCCATAAAGTCAGTACGCTGCAGGCTAAAACAGAAACAAAGGCCATTTATTTTGTAAGGAACCATTTGTTTAAGTAAAAATGATGGAATTTTTCTTGCACTATCCTCTTCATTTTGATGTTATTTGGATGCGATACGAGTTTGGGCTCCCGAGATAAAATTGTGCCGTCGCACCCCAAACACGCTCCAAAAAAGTGAGTACACAGCAGAATGTTTCATCATGGTTTGAAATGTATTATGCTTTTGCTTGGATTTTTGGTGGTTGTTTGGGGTTTTATGACATAAAATGTGAACGATTCAATCAGTTAAACAGTGATTGATAATATATTTACTTCTTTTATGGCCCAAAATGGCCAGAAAAGGAACTCCCATGCAGAAGTTGTCCGATGTCATCCGATTTAACGAAAATGGAGCAACAAGTTAGCATGAAGGTGCTATTTTACATGAAATAAACCAAATAACAGTAGATAGACTGGTTTATCAACGGAAAAACCAGCACGGTGTTGAAATTTTATCGGGAAACGATAGTTTTACCGTCATATCGAACCGGATGTGGCGCATGATTGAGAATTGAATTTTGGGTGCTGAGTCCAATATAAGTGTTCAAAACTGTGTTCACAATAGTGTATGAGATGTCACTTGGAGAGCGGTCTTTTTCCCGTCTACTGGTAAATGGACAGCTGTCCTCTTCCTTCCCCATCCAACGTTCCGTCAGACAGGGCGATCCTCTTTCCATTTCTGTTTGTCCTTTACCTTCATCCCCTTATCACTGAGCTCGAAAGCATTTGCTCCGATCAGGATGACCTGATCAATGCATATGCCGACGATGTCTCAGTGATTACTTCCTCCTCATCCAAAATCGAGCGGGTCAGAGAGGCGTTCGAGGCGTTCGGCCTGTGCTCAGGGGCCAGACTGAACATGGGGAAGACCATCGCGATCGGACACGTCACTCCAGCAACGAGGATCCACGTCCCATGGTTACACACCGAGGAGCGTCTCCGGCTCCTTGGGATCTTATTCTCCAACAACATCCACGAGGCCATAGGGCACAACTAGGACGTAGTGATCCAGAAGTTCCGTCAGTTGGTTTGGCTTCATCGTGTGAGAGACCTGAACCTGGCCCAAAAGGTGCTGCTGCTTAACATCTTTCTGCTCCCTAGGCTGTGGTTTGTTGCGTCGGTCTGTGGCGCTCGGCAGCAGGATGTGGCGAAGGTCTCTCACATTATTGGATCACTGTTGTGGAACGGATCTGGTGGCATCCGGGTACTTCTCCACCAGCTAGCGTTGCCACGAGACCGTGGTCTAAACCTCCACATTCCCACCATCACCACACAGGCGCTGCTAACAAACCGGAACCTTCCGGAGCAGGAATGCTTGGTGATCGGGTCTGAGCATATCGCCAATGCTGGGAACCCACCCGACACCAACGCTGTCCCGTCGTCCTACCCTTGCCTTCTTCTTCTTCTTCTTCTTGGCGCAACGACCTCTTGGTCATGCCTGCCCGTTAAGGGCCTACGAGACTTGTTTCCCTGTTGTACGTGGATAGTCAGTCCTCTCGTACAGGGGAGGATCAGGTCTCGGTTGGGATTCGAACCCACGCCGTCGAGGTGGTGAGCCCCGGCGCTCATGGGCCGATTTTCTAACCGGCGCTACCGCTCGGCTGTCGCGGACCCTTGCCTCCGCAAGGTTATCCAGCACCTGGCGTACGTGCCAGAGATCCTCAGACGATCTCCTTCAACAAGAGGTCTGCGACGCGCAGCAACAGACGCCCTACCGGACCCAAGGGTGGTTGGAGCTTCCCCACACACGTTGTGTAGAAGAGTGTGGGGAAATATAAGCTCCAGGAAGCTGACATCAGCACAACGGTTCGCCCTATACCTGCTGGCAAACAGGAAGATACCACACGGGGAACATCTCTACCGAGCCGGCAGAGCCGCCACACCAGCATGCCCGTTTTGTCCCGCTGTTGAGACCCTGGAGCACAAGTTTGCAGCATGTCCTCGTGTTGCTCTAGCGTGGGACACTCTGCAAACGCGACTGCAACGAGTTGCTCCAGGGTACCTTTTTCGTTTTCTCGACCTGCACTGGCCTGCTCTAAACAGGATAGTGCAATACGTAGTGCAATACTCTCCATTTTTTCAAACTACATCATCCACATCATTGGAAACAATGATGCTGCGATTGATGCAGACGTCCTCTCATGTTCATTGTAAATCTATCTACATATGTATATGTAACGTAATGACAGTCCAACATGTAGTATTAACAAATAGTATATAAGAAAAGTTTTTGTTCACACCTGAATAAATGTTTTTTTTATAAAAAAAAAGATCTATGGTGACATACTGATCAATTTGGCTTTTATAATTTGCCGATTTGGGGGTCCGCGACAGCCGAGCGGTAGAGCCGGTTAGAAAATCGGCCCATGAGCGCCGGGGCTCACCACCTCGACGGCGTGGGTTCGAATCCCAACCGAGACCGGACCCTCCCCTGTACGAGAGGACTGACTATCCACGTACAACAGGGAAACAAGTCTCGTAAGCCCTTAACGGGTAGGCATGACCAAGAGGTCGTTACGCCAAGAAGACGAATTTGCCGATTTCTTACCCCTCTTGCACCCATACAGCCCCATATTCATTACTATGAAACTCAATCACATGTTCAATATAAGACATATTTAAATCAAGAATGCGTGGATCCGTTCACCGAACTTAGATTTACTCTTGTTTTGATAGTGCGTCCTGCCCCATGCTAGGGCGTCTTACCCCACCTCGGCCGGTGTATCTTGCCCCTATCTGAGGACCGTCCGTTTTTTTGTAATTTATTTTAAATGTTAAGAATTTTAAAACAGTTTCTATTCGGAATTCGTTAAATACCATTATTAGGTAGTATAAGAAGGCCTTGTTCCTGAAAAGGGTTGGATCAGATGCTTTCTGAAGACTACCATAGGCTCTCCTCCTCAACTCCTACTCAATACGTCCGCGACGTACAGAACGGTAATTTGTCGCCTAAATATCCAAGCTTTGGTAGACGGGGAATCCCATCCCCTTGGGTGGATGGGCAGCAAGGCTGAATTGAGAGGTGGAATGGACTGCTATCTGCTAGTAGTCCATCCGTGAGCGTCTGTTCTCCATGTTAGGAGCAGCTCAAACCAACGTCTGTTCCCCATGTTAGTTCCGGCTGTACACCCTGTCCTGGCATCCTACGGGACGTAAAACAGCTAGGATGCGTTGTTCCAACGACGAGATAGGAGGCAGGAGGAGAGGCCTTGCAAGCCACCCTCTGTTCGATTGCATTGAAAAGTCACCGATTTGGAGCAATCATGCCGGACCTACGCAAAGGAAGAAGGACTACGATTGGAAACTCGGTAAATGGAACTGCAGGTCTCTTACCTCACCCGGGAGTACCAGAATACTCACAAAGGAAGTGAGAGCCCGCGGCTTCGAGATAGTAGCACTTCAAGAGGTTCGCTGGAAGGGAGTTTCAGAGCGCCGCTACCGCAGCGATTGCATGATCTACCAGAGTAGTGGAGCTAAGCACGAGCTCGGTACGGCGTTCCTTGTTATGGGTGCTATGAGGAAACGTGTGATCGGATGGTGGCCGATCAACGACAGGATGTGCAGGTTGAGGATACATGGACACTTCTTCAACCTGAGCATTATTAATGTGCACTGCCCTCACCTTGGTAGCAGTGATGACGACAAGGACGCCTTCTAAACGCAGCTCGAGAGGGAGTACGACCGTTGCCCACAACATGATGTGAAGATCGTCATCGGTGAGCTAAATGCTCAGGTCGGGCGAGAGAAGGCCTATAAACCTACGATTGGAAGCTTTAGTGTCCACCAACTAACCAACGACAACGGCCTCCGGCTCATAAATTTCGGTGACCTGGAGATCACCACAGCAGACATATTCCCAAATAGACCACGTTCTCATAGACGGAAGGCACTTCTCGGACATCATCGACGTACGTACGTACAGGAGCGCAAACGTCGACTCGGACCACTTCCTGGTTATGGTGAAGAAGCTCTGCGCTGTCAACACACTGCGTCACCGGCCTACCCCACGCCTAAACACGGATCGGCTGCGAACACCTGCTGTTGCCGAGGGCTACGCGACAGC
Source organism: Anopheles coustani (assembly GCF_943734705.1). Taxonomy (NCBI): domain Eukaryota; kingdom Metazoa; phylum Arthropoda; class Insecta; order Diptera; family Culicidae; genus Anopheles; species Anopheles coustani. The sequence continues at coordinate 63,506,805 of NC_071289.1, read as the reverse complement.
GTTTGGGGAAGCGCTACCGGACAACAACACGATCGCCACGATATCCCTCGATGACCACTGGCGTATGGTGGAGCGTGTCATCAGCAGCACAGCCGAGAAGACACTGGGCCAAAAGCCAGGCGGGCACTATCCGAGAAGAACGCAGCGCGCGTCCGAATGCTGAAGCACGAAATCCGTTAGAACGTGGAACACTACAAACGACTGAGGACACAGCAAACCCGGCTCTTCGAAAGCAAGAAGCGCCGCTTCGAGGAGTCGGATGAACAACTGATGCAGCAGCTAATTCAGTCGGGGGAAACTCGCCAGTTCTACAGGATGTTGAAGAAGACACGAGGCGGCTACACGCCAAACGTCGCAATGTGTCGAGGCAAGGAGGGCAACATTCTTAAGGACGATGATGGACTTTCCTGCCTTCTATTCAACATCGCTCTGGAAGGTGTCATGAGAAGCGCAGGCTTCGACATCCTTGGCACGATTTTCACCCGCTCTCTCCAATTCCTCTGTTTCGCGGATGACATCGACATCATCGGGCGGAACACTAGGACGGTGTGCGAGGCGTACACCCGACAGAAACGCGAGGCCGCAAGGATTGGACTAATGATCAATGCGACGAAAACAAAGTACCTGCTCGTCGGAGGCTCTGATAGTGTCAGAGACAGGCTGGGGAGCAGTGTATCAGTGGACGGCGACGAACTTGAGGTAGTAGAGGAGTTTGGCTACCTCGGCACTGTCGTAACTCCGGACAACAACGTAAGCTGCGAAAATCCGCAGGCTCTTTGTTCAGGGGAATCGTGCCTACAATGGGCTCCACAAACTCCTGAGGTCCAGATGGCTTCTCCCACGCACTAAGTGTGCCATGCACGCTGATTAGACCGGTCGTTCTCTATGGGCATGAATCCTGGACTCTGGTCACTGAGGACGCCAACGCCCTCGCAGTCTTTGAGCCGCACGTGCTCCGGTCTATTTCTGGCGGTGTGTGTGAGCAGGGCGTGTGGAGGAGAAGGATGAACCACGAGTTAGCTGAGCTGTACGGTGGGCCGGACATCCTGACGGTGGCGAAGGCCGGCAGGATTCGTTGGTTGGGGCATGTCATGAGGATGCCGGACTCATGCCCCACCAAGAAGGTGCTCACCAAGGACCCGCCCGGCACGAGACGACGAGGAGTTCACCGAGACATCGGATACGACTGGGGTTGGAGGGCTGCAGCCATGGACCGAGCTACCTGGAAAACGATTGGTGACCAGGCCATGTCAGCACGACGTGCTCAACCGTGAGCGGACCAGAAAAGAAGAAGAAGAAAAAGAAGAAGAAGAAGGCCTGGTCGTTTAAAAAATATAATATCAAAGCATGCCATACCTTACATAATAGTGACAAAATATTAGATGCTGGTTTTTTCTCGTTTTCTTTTTGAAATGGTTCTTGCCCCACCTTCCCCTATCTTCTTAGTTGTAAATTTCGGATCTGCAAGTACTTGACCGTAGCACGTGGTGACAATTCTCGAATGATCTCCCTTATTTCCCAGCTGTCAAAACTGACATAAACAAGGGTGTTAAGTTCATGTATACCCCGTTCACATATCTATATAAGGATGATATCAAACCTCTTCCGCAAAGGAGTTCCTTTTCTGGCCATTTTGGGTCAAAGTGTGAATTTGTTATCAATCACTGTTTAACTGAATAAAACGTTCAGATTTTATGTCATAAAACCCCAAACAACCATCAAAACACCAAAAGCAAAATCTTCTTCTTCTCTTCTTCTTCTCTATATCTATGAAAATAAATGTTTGTATGTTCGTGATGCTAAAACTCAAAATCGGCTGGACCAATCTTGATGACATCTTCTTATGATTTGTTCCTTTTTACTCAAGGAAGGTTTAAGAAAAAAGATAATTTGAAAATTCCGAAGGAAAAGCCGGAAAATGGGAAAATTCGGTATAAACGGCTTTTTCCCTATAAAAAATTAAATTTTCCTTCTCTAACGAAAATGGTTGAACTTATGCCAACAAAGTCTTCTGATGATTTGTCTCTTTTGGCCCAATAAAAACAATGCAAGTTAGAAAAATGCTTAAGAAACCCAAAAAACTCGATAAATGCTTTTTTCCATTAAAAAAAATTTCAACTTATAAAAATCAGTTTGTTTTTAATGCTAAAACTCAAAATCAGTTAAGCCTATCTTGACGATGTAATCAGAATATTTGTTCGTTTTTATTAATGGAAGGTTTAAAGAAAAGACAGCTTTAATATTCCCTAAGGAAAAGCCGGAAAATGGAAAGATTTGTGAAAATTGCATTTTCCATACAATCAAATCAAATATACGAACGATAACTTAAACTAAGAAACCGCTTGGCCAATCGTAACGAAGCTCTGGGATGATTTTTTCCTTCTTACTCATTCCGATTAAAATTGTTACAAATCATGAGTCGGAATTCACAGATCATCGAATAATTTCATCTCGGTTAATCAACAAGCGATAGCCTAGATCACGTATATTTGGTTCTGATAGGCGTTGTATGTATTTTGTTCATTGCCAGAAAAGGGCTTTGTTGCTAAACACATATGAATGTTGGGCATTTAAGTTAAGGGAAATCTATCAAACAATTTTGCAGGAACATCGCCTGAAGGGATATGGCGTTTTTTTTGGCATTGAAGGAGATGAGATAAGTATCAAACGAACCGATACGTTGTTGTGCATTCCACAGTTTTTGTTTTTTATTTTAATGTTCAGTTTATTTGAAGAATGGTTAAAGATTTTACAAAGAACTCTTGAGTCACGAGTACAGCAAGCAAAAAAAACACAAGAAACAACATTCCAGCTTAGCGATTCTATTCGGAGATTATTGTCTGATTCGCAGTTACTTCGCATATAAATTAAATGCATTGGAGAAATGATTATGCAATGACATAGAGGTGTGTTTTCATTTTGTTTTAGAATAAATTTACACAACCCATCGAAAACGAATACCTTCGATTTGTTTGAGCCATTGCGGACAGCGATGAGTATGGTTTGCAACTTTGCGAGAACACAGTTATACTTGCTGAAATATAATAATCACTGGAATCTATGAATGAACTGCAATAACTAAAGTGTCTATACTTAATATTAAGATTATTTCGACGATGCCATAAAAAGTCCCGTTGATTGTGAGATACGTATAAAAATGACATCGCCGAAGATATTTCATATTGCTTTTGAAAGGTAAATTTTGAATAAAAAAATGAATGATCAATAATAAAGCATAGGTGTTGATTGAAAATGTGAGTTTGCATATGAGTAGGATTCTATCGACTGAAATTCAAATGCCAACACCAATCGTCGAATTAAAAATGTTCTGCTTCGTGAAACCTGTGGTCACAGCTTTCCGCAACCGCATGCGGTTGCGTTTTTGATCTGTCAAACGAGCACAGCTTTTTGCCAAAAATAATACTTTAATGTTTGAATATACCACTTATATGAGCATACAATCTCATTAAAGTCTACTAGGAACAAAATTTACTGTTGACATATAAAAACGCAAGAGTCTGCGGCAAGAATCAAACTCGTTTGATTTTTTAGTACAGCAACCGCAAGGTCTTGCGTCTGCGGTGACAGCCCATGACAGCTCCTATCTCTCCCATGGGAAAAAACGCAACCGCATGCGGTTGCGCAAAGCTGTGACCAGGGGTGAATAGTGTCGTGGGCTTGCAACCCGATATTTGCCAATTCGCTTCAACTAAAAATGATTTATCACAAATGTTTATGTGAACTATGCCCCATAGTATCGAAACTACGATTGGTTTAGCGCACGTACAATTTTTGCTGCTTAAAAAACCTATGCTAATGACTCAAGCTGGACCATTTAAATGGCGCTTATATAAATTGATTAATCGTATTGAATATGAACACGAAGCCGTGAATCGTTCACTGGAATTTTAAAACATTCTTTGGATTTGTCTGATATGCCGCGACTTAAAGATGGATCTGTTATTGTTATGTGTCGACATCTTCATGAACCGAATCTATGGGGCTTCTCGTGAGTTTCAATACTTTGTTTTGTTAATATGGGACGAGGCGAAGTTCGTTGGGTCAGCTTGTACAATACAAAACATAATGAAACATTCTGCTGTGTACTCACTTTTTTGGTGCGTGTTTAGGGTGTGACGGCACAATTTTGACCATATCTCGGGAGCCCAAATTCGTATCGCATCCACATTACATCAAAATGAAAAGGATAGTGCAAGAAACAATCCCTCATTTTTACTTTTTAAAAAAATTGGTTCCTTACAAAGTAAATCTCCTTTGTTTTTGTTTTACCCTGCTGTGTACTGACTTTATGGGTACAGTGTAAATATCTTTCAGCTTCCAAATTCAACTGTAGTCGATATCCGACTTACGGGGATAATGGGGACCAGAGAAATCCGCGTATCTCGAATATTGCTTGACACATGGCTTATGCTAGGAGGAGGAGAGATCGAGTTCTTGTATACATGTATCATAGAATATTCAAACTTTTACCTTGTCCATTAATATGAATGCAAAGCAACCGTATTCAAACAACATAAATAGCAATAAACGAAATAAAAAGCGTAAGTTATGCAAATGTATTCGTGTGGTTGTACATCTCAGGAATTTACATCGATGTAATAACCCCAATGTACTATCAAATTTTGAAAACTATTAACTCTCGTCAAAATCAATCCCAAGACTGATGATTCATTCGATTTCGTTTTTCAATATGCAGATCTATCTCGGTTCAGTAGTAGGCCATCACTCTCCTAATTTCCGTTGCCAACAATCTAGCGAATGATTCCAAAATATGTTCGAATTTGACGTTTCGTCGCATCGCAATCCTTTCATCACCAATTATTTATTTCGGTCAATTCGTTTAATTCTTATAATTCTAACTTACTCAGTTCAATCCCTACAATCTCATAACTGTTTTTATTCTTCAGCTGCTCATTGTGCTGTTATTGGTGCCAGTGTCATAGGTGCAAATAATATGTTTGTGTTCGGTGGTCGTAAATATAGAGATGCAACGACCAACGATTCACAAGAGTTAAATGTTGCAAAAGTTGTTATCCATCCGGAATATGACCACTCCAGTTTTGCAAACGATATTGCAATTCTAAAGTTAACGGCTGATATTAAAATAACAAACTACGTACGGCCAGTGTCAATTTGGAACGCTGATACTGATGAAAATCAAATATTTGGAATGCAAGGAACAGTGATTGGATTTGGTTTGGACAAAGATGATGAACCATCTGACACACTTCAACAGGCAACGATACCTGTACTGGACACACAAACATGCGTTGCATATGATAATGAAACATATGGAAACTGCTTAACAACCAAAATGTACTGTGCTGGTGGAAAAAACAAAATCAGCGCTTGCAACGGTGATAGCGGAGGTGGTATGTTTTTCAAACTTAATCACACGTGGTACTTACGAGGATTAGTGTCATTCAGCCCAAAAAGACCGAACGTGACGGGAAATCTATGTGACAGTTCCAAACCTACGGTGTTTACAGACGTTACCAAATATCGAAAATGGATCATGCGATATACAAACACAACTATGTGGTTAAAGGATCTAAAGCCATGTAATGGTACGATTGAAACAGATACAGAATGCAACGCAGCGACTCTTTTTGAACATGATTTGTTGTTTTGGGTACTAGCTTCAGAGGAAAATGTGAGCATCAGGCGCTTTTCATTAAATGATGATACAGCGTTCAACGGTCGAGAGGTCCTGGCCTCAAAATATTTGAGCGGACTCGATAAAGATTGCGCTAAAGGCCGTCTATACTGGACTGAACGTGAGACACAGTCAATTTTCAGTGCAAAGTACGATGGAACGGATCAGAAACCTTTTATCAAGGGTCTCGACCCATTAAATTTGGCAGTAGACTGGATCTCACGTCGTCTATACTGGGTTGATTACGAAAAGGACATCATCGAGGTAGCTAGTATGGATAACCCGGACTTGCGGACAACGGTGATGATCAATGTCGATGGTAATGCTAGAATCGCTGTTAATCCGCTGCAAGGTAAACTGTTCAGTACGGTTGAAAAACGCAAGATTATATGGTCGAATCTCGATGGGTCAGAATCAGAACTGTTGTTAGAAACTCGAGGGATCAAAGATATAAAAGTTTCGATCGCCACTGGAGAACTCTGTTACGTAAACGAAGAAACATCCAAGATCTTCTGTATAGATACTCGTAGCAAGCGGATCCGCACGATTGTCAGCAATGTTACCGGCGCTTATTATTTAGGCGCAACTGATGAGACACTTTTTTGGTTGACCTACGACAGGTTAGTATAACACTCATTTGTGTACATTGATGATGAACTCATGCACATTGCTCTTTCCATTTTATAGTGACATGATCGAAAGTATCAACCAGGCCGGGGTGCGTCGAAAACCTTTATTAAAACCCAAAAATGCAGCGGAGTATGTAAACTCCTTATTTACTCCAGTAGGTGATATCTGCCCGATGTACTACAGTCCGTGTGCCATAAAAAATGGCGGATGCCCAGAAAACACCATCTGCCTTCCCAATCCACGTGACAAATCGGGCAAAATTTGTAAAAGCACCGTTTCCGAATTCTCTAACCAAACGGATCCATCAATAATTATGAATTACGACGCTAGTAAACGAATTGCACACGGCAAGGTTGCTAAACCGGGGCAATGGCCTTGGCATGCCATTTTATTCAGCGAAGATGGACTTTGCGGGGGAACTATCGTTGACAACAACACCATCCTCACTGGTAATCATATTTTTGCACTTTCATGGAAATACCTATTTAACATCTCATAACTGTTTTTATTCTTCAGCTGCTCGTTGTGTTGTTAATGGTGGTAGTGTCAAGAGTAAACATGAAATGTTTGTGTTCGGTGGTCGTAAATATAGAGATGCAACAACCGAAGATCTACAAGAGTTAAATGTTGCAAAAATTGTTATCCATCCGGAATATGACCACTCCAGTTTTGCAAACGATATTGCAATTCTAAAGTTAACGGCTGATATTAAAATAACAAACTACGTACGGCCAGTGTCAATTTGGAACGCTGATACTGATGCAAATCAAATATTTGGAATGCAAGGAACAGTGATTGGATTTGGTTTGGACAAAGATGATGAACCATCTGACACACTTCAACAGGCAACGATACCAGTACTGGACTCACAAACATGTGTTTTGTATGATAATGCAACATATGGAAAATACTTAACAACCAAAATGTACTGTGCTGGTGGAAAAGGTAATCTCAGTGCTTGCAACGGTGATAGCGGAGGTGGTATGTTTTTCAAACTTAATGCCACGTGGTATTTACGAGGATTAGTGTCATTTAGTCCTAAAAGACCGAACGTGACGAAAACTCTATGTGACAGTTCCAAACCTACGGTGTTTACAGACGTTACCAAATATCGAAAATGGATCATGCGATATACAAACACGGCAAAGCGGCTAAAGGATCTAAAGCCATGTAACGGTACGATTGAAAAAGACACAGAATGCAACGCTGCGACTCGTTTTGAACATGATTTGTTGTTTTGGGTACTAGCTTCAGAGGAAAATGTGAGCATCAGGCGCTTTTCATTAAATGATGATACAGCGTTCAACGGTCGAGAGGTCCTGGCCTCAAAATATTTGAGCGGACTCGATAAAGATTGCGCTAAAGGCCGTCTATACTGGACTGAACGTGAGACACAGTCAATTTTCAGTGCAAAGTACGATGGAACGGATCAGAAACCTTTTATCAAGGGTCTCGACTCATTAAATTTGGCAGTAGACTGGATCTCACGTCGTCTATACTGGGTTGATTACGAAAAGGACATCATCGAGGTAGCTAGTATGGATAACCCGGACTTGCGGACAACGGTGATGATCAATGTCGATGGTAATGCTAGAATCGCTGTTAATCCGCTGCAAGGTAAACTGTTCAGAACGGTTGGAAAACGCAGGATTATATGGTCGAATCTCGATGGGTCAGAATCAGAACTGTTGTTAGAAACTCGAGGGATCAAAGATATAAAAGTTTCGATCGCCACTGGAGAACTCTGTTACGTAAACGAAGAAACATCCAAGATCGACTGTATAGATACTCACAGTAAGCGGATCCGCACGATTGTCAGCAATGTTACCGGCGCTTATTATTTAGGCGCAACTGATGAGACACTTTTTTGGTTGACCTACGACAGGTTAGTATTACTCTGATTTGTGTACATTGATGATGAACTAATGAACATTGCTCTTTCCATTTTATAGTGACATGATCGAAAGTATCAACCAGGACGGGGTGCGTCGAAAACCTTTACTAAAACCCAAAAATGCAGTGGAGTATGTAAACTCCTTATTTACTCCAGTAGGTGATGTCTGCCCGATGTTCTACAGTCCGTGTGCCATAAAAAATGGCGGATGCCCAGAAAACACCATCTGCCTTCCCAATCCACGTGACAAATCGGGCAAAATCTGTAAAAAAACCGTTTCCAAAAAATCTGCCCAAACGGATCCATCAATAATTAAGAAAAACAAAACTATTGAAGTATCCAAACCCACGTTTCCAGAAGCCTTGAAGTGGTTTAGAAACAAATTTAAGTTGGAGGGATATGGGTTCTCTATTCGCAGTTGAGCGAAAACGTTAAATGAGTATTCGCGTACGTCGAACGATTTGTATGTATTGTCCTATCTGTAAATGGGCAAGCAGCTCACTTTGCTTCCCTTTCATTCCTCTCCCACACCCCTCCCGCAAAGTTGAGAAGCAAGATTCTCACTTGGCTCATTACGCGTCGTTCGCTCTTCGAAGCTTCCAACGTACAAATAAAAATAAATTAAATGAAAAAATAAATTTTCAAAACAACAGTTTTTCCTTAAACGTACTAAAAAATAAAAAATAATGTAAGTTAAATGACATAGGGTAAGTGCACCCATAGTGGAGCTAGTACCAATAGTGGTTGTAGCGGAATAAAATCCTAGCTCTACGCCGATATATATACAATGGAGTTATTTGTTCTTCTATGAAATGTTCTTTGATCTTCTGCGGAGTGTTAAAAAGATGAACCATCTCATTCCGTAATATAGAAGCTCCAAAATTCATATTTTCAAAACAGGTTGTCCCAACATGCTGCATTCCTCAAGAATCTATAACGAATATCATGATTTCCTTAAGGCTATAAATAACTGCAAAATCATTAAAACTATATGATTTCGCTACTGACATACCCCAATATAATTGATTTATTCGAACTTAGTGCATTTTAGCATAATTTTATTATATTTTCATAGTTTTTACTATAGTGCCACTATAGGCACAAAAACCCAAGTTGTTCCAATAGTAGCCATAGATTTTTTCACAAGTTTATTTTAGTTTTATTCCGGTTTTGGCCAATATAATCAGGTAAATTTAGAGGTTTTATTCTGTTTCTACAAAATAAACAAAGCGGAACTGGAGAGAAGGCTCAGCAGAAGAAGCAGAGGAAAGAAAAAAGAAAGCGGGCGAAGGATACGCTATAAAGCGTATACTATAGTTTTAGCTGTAATATTCAGAGCATTTTTTTATGAATTAAAATTGGACATATTTCGGTAAAACAATACAGTCTTTTCAATCACAACGCATTGGCCAAGGAGTATTTTACGTTCTGTTTGAAATATGCTTCAAAAATAAGTAATAGTCAAAATATATTCAAGTTTTTCGTACTACCACCACTATAGGAACACTATACCACAACTATAGGAACCATACCACCATAATAGGAGCAACCGACTAGGAAGAAAAATACGCTTTTTTTCGTGTATTTTGTATAGTTTACGGTGAAAATAGATGTTTTTTCAGAAGAAAAGGCATGTTTCGATCATAATTGATTCAAATATGTAGAATATTGTGTTCTTAACACTCGTAAATTACACCTAATTGGTATTTACATTACTAAGTGCACCACTTTTGGTACAGTTACCCTATGTATTTATGTATCAGTTTTTCGTTTTGATCATTATTCGCATTGCATCGAGATTGCTCTCAGTTCGATCGCCATCTACGATTTGTATTGAGTGTTCGCTACCTGAGCTTGAAGAAAACCGTATACGGCCGGTGTACATCTGTGTACTCTCTCTCTCTCTATCTCTCTATTGGTCTGTTTTCCTTGGAAGGCCCATTTTTCTGACTTTCAACTCAGCGGTGGTAAACAATCAGACTTCGATTTTCAGCGGCGCGCGTGTTTCTTGCGCCAAAGACGACCCTCGGATTCACATTTATTATAGTCCAGCCTCGGTTTTCATCATCTTATGGAACTTTCACAGCGACGCGAACCAGGGCTGGCAACCAAAAGTGTATGTCGAATTTCCGTGTTTCCTACGTTTATAAATATGGATCACGCGCCACTCGTGTATTAGTCCATGTTTGAATCTTCTGTCATACAAAATACATTAAATCGTCTTTACATTTTTTAATGCAATTTAAAATTAGCAATTGGCCTTCCTCCCCGGACTGCCATTTCAATTCTCAACATTTAAGCTTGACTACGACCCAATAATTAATTCTGTAATAACGTATCCTCCTGCCCGGTAAAACCATACTGCCATTTATTGTGTCAACAGAGCATTTCATGTAGCGCTACATTGTATTTGTGTTGAGAAAATGCTAATTAAACTCAAATCCTGGTCATTTGCATGTTGCTCAGCCGACATGGCCTCCGCTACCCTTCCTTCCCCAACAAGCTGATCCAAAGTTCCGCTGACCGAAGCAATTTGTTGAACCGATTGATTACCTCCGCTCCACCGCCACCATCCGGTGACCGGTAATCAAAGAGCATGACCATCATTGGAGTATGATTTATGCTAATTATTTTCCAATCTCCTCGACTTAAGCTGATTGCTAATTGAAGTAAAGCTAGTTTAATTGAATATTTCGATCATCATCGAATCAAAACGGGTGGTGCAAAGTGGGTCGGCCTTCTCGGTGTGGGTCACGATCACGCCCGGCAGGATTCATCACGCTTCTGATTGGGAAAGGACAATAATTCCGGAAATGTAAAGCATACTCAAAATCTATAGGTTTGTGGGTAAATTTTTATTATCATAAAAATATACTGAATAGGCTTAAGGTTTATAGTTTGATGTTTCCATCAAGTCGAAATTTTTTAATGTTTCAGTCACAAGGCTGAATTGTTTTCATCTATAAATTGATAAATGGGGATATATTGACAAATGACAATCGATTTGTATATTTCAATAAAATGAACAACGAATTATTGCGGGGTCTGAACTGGTACTATATGATTGATGTGAATTGCTTTTTATTGTTGCTTGTTTGGTCTAGACAATGCAATTTATCAATGTTAGTCATATGGAGAAATCTCCTATTTATTTGACAGCTGTTCTAGACGCTTTTTTCTATGATCGAATATTACACACAAAAACGGAGTAACGGAAAAGAACAAATCAAGCGTGAAGCGAAACTTATTCAATACAATTTAAAAATTTAAGGTTATGCAAACATCCACATTCACTGCTCTAAATACTTCCCAAAAATTTTCCGAATGTGGCTTGGTGTGCGTTAAATTTAATTATGTCCATCGCATAATTTACTTTATTCAATTTCCCGTTTCCCGCTGTTTGACTTTCCACTGCGAAAACTTTGCTCATTTTCCCACTTTTTCTCTCCCTCTTTCTCTCTCCCTCCCGATGGGGTACCTTCACCGAACCTCGCCGAGCGCCTGGTAAATGTCGATTACCCAGTTTGGATCGACTAATTAGCATTAAGAAAATTCCGGCTTCACCGAAGGGAGGAAAAGGTGGAGGATGGTGGTGCTCCGATCGCTTCCGCGCGGAAAGGTCAAATATTTCTTATTGCATACCAAACTCGCTACCGAAGAGGGGAAGAATGTGATAAATTTTAAATCATCTACCCATCCTGGCCGCACCGTGGGTCCAGAGAAAAAGCCACGGCCACGTGACCACCGTAGTATGGTTATGTAGGAATAAAATTTAATAAATCTTTGTTTTTTTTCCTCCCCACCGTGAAAAGGAACGTTGAATTGAACCAATTCATATTCTTGGCGAGAGGATACCGCAGTGTACGCACCACCTTTATCTTTAATCTTTGAATTTGGCCATTGGATTCCGACACGTTCGGTATGCTTTTCCCGCGGAGGAAGGAGATAAACAAACACCAAATTTTAACGACGGGTGATTTTTCTTTCGATGGTTTCTTTTAAGCCAAAGTGTGCTTGCTTGTGGCGCAGCTGTTAATGTTTCGTAGGATAATGTTTCTCATTAATGTTCCGGGGATGCACACCACAATGGACGCATTTTCATTCAAATTAAACACAGTTCACTCAATTTAATCATGACTTCCGTGGTCCGTTTGCATTTCCGTAAGGAAGTAATATTAAACGATTGGGGAAAATGATCTAAATAGATTAATCAATTATAATACTTTAAATGATCTTTGGGCGTTTTGAAGCTCGAAAAGAGAATATTTTAATTCTTATACATAGCCGCTGAAGCTAAGTCAATGCTGCAAACGTTACTGATTTTCTCATCTTACAGAACAAAAAGCAATGAACTAATATTCCGTTTACCTCCTTTGAAAATTCATACCAACTTTTTCCTCGCTTCCGACAACATCTGTCGTTGACGACTCCATCCTGGTTTCCTTCCCGTGAAACGCTGGTAGTTTCGGACGGAAAAAAGTTTTGTGCAAGTAAATTGGTTTTGTACCTTCGCAGACTAGCAGAGTGCCACAATCCACCCTCTACCACCTAAGCATGGGTGGGAGAAAGTGTGCCACCACACACCTGCCGGAGTCAGCATGAGACCGAAATGCATCAAGCTGCCGTCAGTGGCAGACATGTTTATTGCGGAAAAGCTGTAAGTAAACCAACTTTCGCTAGAGCAAAAGAAAATACTCCGACTGCGGTGTAGGTCAAAAGTGATCGACTATTTCAAACCATTCCGGGAAAATCATCTAGCTCGTCTGTTAAAGAGACGATCACCGACAGTGAATTATGCTTTTCCGTTATTAAACCAGCATCAAAGGTTCTTTGTTTGTTGCATTTCGCTTCGGCATTGGGAGGAAGGGCAAAATATGGGACAAAGGAAACCAAAATATATGATTTCCCTTAAAGAAGAAGTGCGTCGTCTGCACACCATTGTGTACACCGTTTACTATATCCGGCAGAAACGCAAACGTAGAGGGCGTGACAACATAAAACCCCCAACATAACGCGTTCTCCGATCGATGACCAACTTTTCCATGGTGAGAGAGGCCTTTTTGTTGTGCCGATTTTTACGACGATGTCTGCATCTAACGACGACGTCCGAAAGTACTCTCGAGACGACGTAGCGGGTGCGTTAGGTTCGGTGCGCCAATAATCGAAACTGACCATACATTTTGGCTTTGTATGAGCTACTTATTGCGTGGAGAAAGACTTGTTTCCACGCAGCAATGACTCATAATTTTTTTTAACTCGTGAAGTACCACAAGGAGTAACGACAAAGATTTGCGCAAGGAAGCTCGTTGTACTTGTTGGCATGGCAAGATGCTTTCTGCCATAATAGATGGCATGGAACTAGGAAGCTATTACATTTATCGTGTACACTGAACGTCTCCACCATGAAATGTATCAAAAGGTATGACGACAGTAGCAAACTGTAAAACATTTTATTTTGTTGGATGCTTTATGTAACCATGGATCGTAAATACGATGAGTATAAAAAGGAGGACTCTCTTTTTGATTCGGCTATATTTTAAGGCATAACATATCCACAAGCTACTATAAAGATCAGAGAATTCAATTCTTGGACGTCTTTGTTTCAGATCGACTTATTAGTTTTGAATCATGAATCGATTTTTAATGGGGTAATTGTTTTTCTTTGAATTTTATTCTTCTCCTTCACTTTTTTCGTTTTGTTTTTATATGAAGTGCCAAAACCCGTCGCTGAAAACGTTCGTTCCTAACCAATTTAGTTTTCCCTAAGTTTGAACGATCATCAGTAAACCTAAAAGTTCATTCCTTCGAAGTTCTTCGTGGTATTTATACTCACTAGATTCCAAAGGATTCCTGTGTATGTCCCCATGCATGGCGCGTCCCTATGCATGGTGAAACGACTCCCAATGCTTCCTGGTTCGTGCTTTTATTTCGCTTCTAATGCTTTAACTTTTTACTTAATCACTCCGACATCTGTCAGAAAATCCGAGGAATTAGCCAACCGCTCGGTAGTCAATCTTTTTCTCTAGCGCAACTTTTGCTTTTCTTTCCCGCACTCGCGCTTCTTGGCAAAATGTTTGCCTTTTTGCCCAACCTATCCTTCCGGTGTAAGTTTAATCTCCTTTTTATTGTTTGCTTAATCCTATGCTCGCACGAGCGGGAAAGTGTGGGAAAACTTTTGTTATTAAATCATTTAGGTAAACATTCCAGATCGGGGTTTTGGAGGCTGCTTCTGCATCGTTTTTTTTCTATTGAAAGTGGTGCTTTTTTCCAACTGAAAGGATTGCGACAAAAATTAGGGGTTAAAAAGCAATTCGGGTAAGAAAGGTTCGAAAATTGTTTTTAGACAATTTTGATGTTACTTTATTACGCAAAATTGATTGCTTCTCATTCACCTTTTGGTTTGTAATCTTTTAAAATCTTCTTTGAAGCTTGTTGTACAATGAATGATTTTATAATGGTATAGCTAATCTTTACTACGAAACCAACAGTGATTTGAAGATTATCTTTTAATTTCAATGACCAGATCTCAACTAAAATATTTATGGAATCAAGTTATTTTTCAATCTATTAGGATTAATCTAGTTTTATTTTTCAATGACATTCGCTATCGTTTGACAGAGCAACTGTAAAACTTGTGAAACTAGCAAAGATTTTTCCATAAACCACTTTTTAATCGAGAAGCTTTTATATTTCTCTAGCTGTTGGAGTATCATCACTTTTGTGAACATTTTTCATCACACCCAGCAAACATTCCACCCTACTTTCGATTCAAATGTCCATACTCTTTGTAAGTTTGTATATTTGCTGAGCCACTCAAACATAATGACGGCTTTTTTACCTTTCCATTCCATTCCGGGAAGTACTGGCCCTTTTCAGGATCGGTTCAACCTTTGCCAGGTTGACATACAAACGGGATGGCTCATTTCGAAGGTAAACGGAATTAAAATTTTATGGAATATTGTTCATAGCAATCATGGGGCCACATCTTTCTGAGCAAAATTTTACGCTCCTAACAGCTACCTGAAGGGATTTTCTAGAACGTTTAACTAGAACCTGCGGCAGTAATTTGCTGGGAGTAAATTCTTATCTTTGCCATCAGTCGAATCCGTTCGACGCGATGACACCTCAAAGGGAGATAGTATCGTTTTACAGCTCTTGGTTTAGTGCTCTGAAAACACTTCCGAAGAAGGATGTGTTGAGTATAGATGGTTTAATGTTTCGCCGGTTCAACTTTGTGGTGTATCTGAAATAAAATTACTACTCACAAACGAATAATAGTAAAAATGTCCAGTGCTTACGTTTAAAGCTGCAATATATATTTCAAGTGCAACACGGATTTTCATCATCAAGTTGAAATGTTTGTACTAGCGATTTTTCGTTCAAATATTAGATGAAACATTTAAATGATCAGTGGAAAGGTTCTTTTGAAATAAAATAGTTGGTTTAAGTTACACTGTGTTACTCTTTTCAGATTTTTCAGATTTAAATTTCAAACGACATAAATTTAATCGTAACTCGTTATTTTTTGCATCAATTCGAAATGCGCATCACTCAGTGCAAACATTGAAAAGATCAGTAGAAAGGTTCCTTTGATATAATTTTGTTGGTTTAAGTTACACTCGGTTACTCTTAACAGCTTTTTCAGATTTAAAATTGAAACGATTTATAACTTTCATCGTAGCTCGTTAATTTTTGCATCATTTCAAAATGCGCATCACTCAGTACAAACATTAAAACAAACAGTACAGTGGTTTTTTTTTTAATAATTTGGTTGGTTTAAGTTACACTATGTTACTTTTTACAGCTTTTGAAAAAGCAAATTCACATTTAAAACGATATGAATTTCATCGTAACTCGTTAATTTTTGCATCAATTCGAAATGCGCATCTCACAGTGGATGAGGTGTTGATTTCTTGTTTGGGTTTTTGTTCCATTTCGAATACAACCTGCAACCCGAAGTTGTCATGGGAACATATTTCGACAGTGATAATGATGGCTGGGAGGCGTGTTTCGAATCTGATTTCGATCAGTCACTAGCAAAACTCGTTCCATTGCCATGGTGATCTGCTGCCGGGTTGGGTCGACTTCCACGATTCATCGTTTATGCTCCACTGAACCGTTCCCATTGGTAATGATCAAAATTACTGCTGCTTCGCTTAACGAGTTCGCATGTCAATACGCGCACAAATGATGGGTGTGTTAAAATTGGTTACACATTTGAATTTAAATTATAGATAGTTTATGTTAAGATAAATAATGAAATTTCTGAAAAAAAGTCTATATGTTTTTAATAACATTTTACCTGTGTTCAAGCAGTTTAAAAAAAATTGTAATAAAATTGTATTGAAGTGTTGACGAGAGTATTTGAAGAGTTTTCAACGATATCAGAATTTCTTACTCTTGTATTAATTATGATGGAAAAAGTTAACAAAATTGTGTTCACTGTTAATCCATGCATACACTTACACCACCAACCAGTTATTGTATGCGCAGCATTCAACGTAACACCTCGCTTTTCCAACGCTTCTCGCATTTTCCTACCAGCCTGTCCAGCATCCAACTAGTATAATTGTGCTGCTGATGAAATTTTGTATAAATTTTAATTGGATTTTATCCCAATCACGCGTCGAGTGGCGTGAGAGATGATGATGAATTTATTCATTCCGGCGAAAACTTCCCAGCGTTCCCGGAGACAAATGCTCGCGAAGAGTGCCCGGAAAAACGCCGAACGCCGTGAAGTCCATAATGCGTTTCATAACAGTGCACTTCCAGCGCCCTCCGTCCTCCGCCGGCAGGGAGAGCGGACTCCGACACCGCTGGCCTCGAGCAACAAATTAAAAGTGACACTCAAACCAATTGTTGCAGAATGCCCGACATGTTCCGGGCTCGTGCTACTTTTTTGTTTTATTATTCTTTTTCCACTTGCCGCCTTTAGGAAGGTTTTTCTTTTGGCAGCGAAAGTGCGATGATAAACTTGCAACAAAAATCTTTCCACTTGTTAAAAAGTTATGCTTCCATGAACGCAAAATTTGACCAACGAGAATGGTAACAGGCCGTAAGTGGGACAGAGAGACCGAGCAATAGAGAGTCATTGTGACAGAGAGTTTGTATGTACTTACTGAAGTTTGCCACGGTTCGTTATGAATTTATAATAATAATTCTTACACAGAGTCTGGTGGAGCGAGCTTGTTTCTGTGAAAATATTTACTTTGAGTATTATTACGATTTTTAGTAAACGTAATGCCCACCACCTTAATAAAACGAAATCTTTTTCTATCGAATTGCAAAATTCTACCTTAATTATTCTAATTCTCGTATTCCTGAATTAAGTACGAAACACATAATGATAAACTAATTCTTGCGCTTAATTTATGTAAAAGAAAGTACAATAAAGGGAGAGTACAATAAAGCTGTCAGTTGCAAAACAAGAACGCCCGAGGGCACAGAATTGGACTCCCTACACTTCCGAGCTGATAAACCAGAGCGTGTCTCCCGGGAGCATTGATTGGGAATAAGCGTGCATGTAAATGCTACATGTGTCTTTGGATCATCGAACAAATGATTGGTTTCCGTAAAGTGCATCAACCGGCAGCAAAATCGATGTGTCTCCCTTCCCAAGAAGGATTTCCGCAACCGAATGACACGCACTCCCTTCGTTTTTTTCCTACATCACCCCTCTTGGAAAGGATTTGTGCCTCTTCCAAGGACTGTTGCCGAGGATTTGTGGCTCTTTCTGTATCCCTGTCCCGTGCGTCCCTTAGTAAGAACTGCACGCCTACCGTAGGTGCCAATAATGGAGTGCGACACGTGGTTTGTCGCACCCTTGTTATTACGCATGAGATATGAAAAGTTACACTTTCTCGACAAGCGCCATGGTAGCGACCCACCCTTCGCCTGGGAAAGCCTGGTGTAGGATTTCGTGTCGGAGAGCATTTCGGAAGAAATGGTTCGCATGATCGCCTCCCGGTACAATCACTCGTGCAACGGATTTGCTTTGCCGGTCAAACAAGGGATTAAGGTTTTCCAATGCGGAATGTGTTGACCGATGGATTTTGGGCAGGATTTTGTGTACAATGTTGGAGCTGGTGGAAAAAATCAGCACATGTCCAGCACAGATTACTGTGCAGGACATGTTGTTATTAAATTCAAATGAGGTTGTCGATACAGAAAAAACAACCGGGTTCAATTTAAGTTCATCCAGTTTGATCGACAAATGGCTTCCATCAAACATACCTTCTCAAACGAGAAAACATAATGCAAATAAAAAAGATATAAATCGTTCGAGTTTACAAATATATTCGAGAAAGTGGTAAATGATATCGTTTCAACGCTTTTCACGAGCAGTTACGCTTACTCCGTGGAACTCCCTTCGCTCTGCCTGGCTCAAGAAACCGTACCATTCGAATGACAAAAATTAAATTGGCAAGGAACACGTTGCCGCGTTACGAAACCGGGAACACAATCGGTCGGTTTGCACAATTCTTCCGTTCCGGTTCCTTTGATTTTCCGCACGACGTGGATACACGAACAAGAACCCGGTTAGTACGACATTTAATTTGCAACGCTTAGTCAGCTTGTGATTGAAATTTAATAGCAAACCGTTGGCTTCCGTGGTTACGGACGGGAAATGCGAAGAATAAAGACATTTCACCGGAGAAAGGTAAGTCCCGAGCCACCTTTCCTTACTCAATTTTCCGGCGAGGTGAAAACGTTTGATCTTTTCTGATATTTACTGTCGAAACAATTCATGCCGAATTTCTTTGGTGTTTCACATTTGATTCCAAACTGCAACAAAGTGCTGTGACATAAAGTTGGGCGTTATAGTGTCAATATTGGTGTGAATTGAGAATTTTGGTTTTTATGTCGAAAAATAATAAGATCATTTGACAAATAAAATTTATAAAAGAATGAATTATATAAGAATTAAATTTTCAAGTTGAAAGTAAAATAGAACCTGCAATCAAGTTACAATACTTACAGCAACTGCAATTTAATCCAGTATACAATTTAGGCACACCGTATAAACAACTAAACTGTCAATTTAAATCTAATGATACTCAGTATCCCTCCTTTCAATTTATATGTTCCTAGTAGGATACTAAAGGCTACGTTTTATGCAAAGGATTTAACTTGACTTTTCTACCTCATTTAGAATTTCAAATAAAAGTCTTAGCCCTAGAACCTACAATGTCAAAATATTGGTGACCGTCGGTACTTTGTTCCGGGTTGGCTTCCGGGCAATTTACGGTTTGACGAGGGTCTACCGATCGGAAACCGGTGTCCGGAGCCCTACGTTCGCCTCACCATGGTGACCCCTTGACCATTTTGGTAGCCCAAGAAGAAAGAACGTGAACGTAAAGTGAAGGAACGGGGTTTTTGGACTTTTTTTTTCATTTAGACCTATTTGCGTAAACGTTCGGAAAACACATGTCTCATGTCAGCCAGGAATTTCACTCTTCATTCTGCTCAATTGATTTCGTTGGGAAATCGCAGTAAATTCCTAGATTGAAGCGAAACCTTCAGAATAAAATTGGCTCTTGATTCTAGCTGGACGAAAAGATTTGCAAAATTAGAGGTTAAGGGCACGATTCATTTTTAAACCTGAAACTCACTTCACTCGTTCTAGAATACATATCGATACGCTATAGAAAAAGGCCTAACTGGCCATGTTATGGAAATATCGAACAAAAGCAACGGCAGGTTAACGACTGCTAGTCACGTGATGAGCGATTTTTTTTTTTTTGAAAAAGCAAGAAATGTTTTATGAAAACTTAAAAACCAGATGAAAGGCGTCACGCGCTTGTCGCATAGCCCGATTAGAAACAGTTAGGTGAACATTTTGCCTCGAACGAAACCCTCCGCTACGACTTTGAACTATGTGCATGTTACCGAGCAACTCACCTTCTAACAACTTATTTAATGATTGGTTCTTTTCCACGTCGTTAACACGTCGTCATTTGAACTCCTTGAAGACTGCTGTGCTAAGGAAAAGGTAACCATAAGGAAGTTCAAGCAATTCATCATGCAAACTACGTTTAATGACTCAATTTAATAATTCAGTCCACATGAGTGCATACTTTCATGGATGCAATATAAGACGGTCTAAGTTACTTCAAAGGATAGCAAAGAAAGTAATAGAAAGAATCCAGACAAAAATTGATAAAAAGAATAGTATATGAAAATTGTAAGAGATCTGTTTTAAGCTTGAAAAATTCATTCAATGCAAGAGCAACCTCAAAATACTAACACAGTGGAAGGCTTAAACAACTTTAAACGTTGTCAGCATTGTTAAAATCGTTTGAATAAAATAAACATCTTGCAGTCGCTGAATTTTATGCCCGGTTTTTGAACGTCTTGAACCAATAGAATATCTTGCTGGCTAAAATATACTATAGTTTCTCTCCACCCCCCTGCCCCCCACTATCAACATCTTCTCCACCCCCCTTCATCTTTGTGCGACTCCTCCAACTCTTCGGCGACTGTCGGAAATCATTTCGTACGCAAAGTTAAAGACAAGAAAAGGCAATGAAAACTAACTGTCACTACCATTTTATCTCGGAATGCCTTTTTCTCTCATTCCACTTTAAATAGTGTGCAGCCATAAAATGAAAATACATTTCCTTATCTTTTCCCCCGCAATTCGAGGCCGAGGACACGCGCACCGACGATGGGGGATAGAAAAATCCCCCCGATGCGGGTCCCGAATGGCATGGGGGACTTTCAAAGCGACACTCAGAGAAAGGGAACGGGAAAGTTTTCCACCCTCGGTTCGGATTTTTCGGCCGCACTCGGTAAAACCGGTGGGGGATCAATTCCGGTCACGACTGGTAGAGGGAACACACTCCTGATAGCGACAAATTTGCCAATAAAAATGTAATTTATGAAATCTACTGTGAGCGATGGTATCAACTTTTTTCTTTTCCCGTCGGTACATGAAAAAGCCTTTCATCTCTCCAGTGAATCTTCCACTCGTAGCTTAAGGCTCAAGCGAGTTTCACGAGGGAGCATTAAGTTTGAAGCCCTCAGAGAAGGTGGTTTATCAACTGTTTGTAGAACAGACTAGAATACAAGCATGGTTGAACTCGGCTAGAGGGATGTATGTGTAAGTACTTGAATGATCAATAAAGAATCTAAACCCCGTTCAACTTTAATAAAACATCATTTCTTTTCTCTCAGCAGAGCGTTTCGAAATTTGAAGGCATAGAAATAAATACAAATTGATGATTCATTATACCTTAATCACGCTCAATTTCGATCTAAATTTGTTTTCTTATCAAGCACCAGTAAAGCGTCTCTCCCAAACCGAATTACACGAGTGCTTGGGCCCATGATTAATTTGCGTTTAAAGCGATGAAAACGCAATTTCCGATTTACATTCAACCGAAACGATTATGTGACCGCAACTTGATTGAACTTGACGCGTTTTTCCAATTCTTCACAGTGATACTGATTGATTATGCCTAAAGCAAGCTCTGAACACGCTTAACGCTGTCCTTTGAGAGTCCGAACATGACTTTGCTCGGAAATTGGTTTGTGTTTCAGAGTCCTAAAACGATCCTTTAGTTCAAAATGCAAACGAGACCGGCCGAAGGTAAGGTTTTTGTCGAAAAACACCCACCACCTCCCGGGCTGGTCCGCACATAAATCATTTACAATTTCACAATAAATTTTAATTAATTACGCGGCTTTACGGCTGACGTGAGCTTCGGCCGTCCAACGTTTCCAATGGAAATGGCAGACAAAATGGTGCTGCACCGCGCGATGCGAAGTGCAATCGAGTCCGATCAATAAATGTCACCGTGATGATGCCGATGACGAAGCCGGTGGAGGTGATGGTGGCAAGGAAACTTTGTGGAAAAGAGGAAGGGGGGGGGGAGGTGGTATCTCCCACAGTGATTGACTACGCTAACGATCACATTAACATCGTTACACGAACGGCTCTTTCATCGATATGGTCGCGCTCGTGACCAAATTTATAACGAGATGATTAAATTTTTGGTCATATTTCGTCAGAGAATGGGCAAACCGTAAACAACATGGTCACGCACAAAGGTGCCATAACAACGAACGCGTTTTTTATTGGTTTGTTTGAAACTGTATCATTTACACCGTTCTCGTTTGTATTTCGCAGGTACCATTTTGCTCTATTTTACCTCGAATCGTTTGTAGCTTTATCCTTTTGTGAACAAATAGGGTTTTTATGTTTTTATTCGTAATTCCCATCATGACACTAATTGAAATTATCGTGAATTTATTAATGAGGGGTAATATTGATTGCATTATACATTATAATATGTCTTAAATTTCAATTTAAATGATTCGCGTATGATATAATCCGACATACTTTTAAAAACAAACCTTTGCTTATACTGAAAAAGACAAAACTTTATAAAAAGGCTCGAATGGAAGCATTTAAATCCGGGTTATACAAGAGACATTCTAGTGCGATGATTCACCAGAAAGGAATTCCCAAATCGCCCCTCAACTGTCCCGGGAGAAAACGTCGCCCCGTTCGGGAAAGCATCCCACCGTCTCGAGAGTAAATATCAACAAAATCGAAAATGAAGTGCAAATCATATCAGCAACATAATAAAAGTCTCAATCCCCTTCGAAATACGAAGCCTTCGATAGGCAGTGACAACTTCGTGGCCTGCGATTATCCGAACCTCTACCTTTCCACATTGCATTGCACGCGGACTGCAAGCAGGGGGGTGTTTTCGGTTCGTTTTCGCTCCCACTATTCCATTCCGTGGTTCAAAATGTGTCAAGTGCACCCTTCGGTAAATCCAGAAGCTCGGCTGCGACCGATAAATGGCTTCCAGGTTGACCCAAGCACGCACCAAGCGTCCCTTCATCCATTGACATCCCCCTAGATGGAATCGTTTTTTGATTCGCTTTTTGCAAGAAATTCACCCCACAGCTCGACCGTTCACGCCCAAGGGCTACAATTATCATCTTCAGTTACGCCTCGTGCCGAAGAAAGTGGCTGTGAATGGAAAGAGATCCTTCCGCATTGCCTTCGGTTGGCGACGGTCCATAGTTACAGCGGTTCGATAATTGCGTTTGGAGAAGTGCTCGAGGAGGAAAAGGTGCCTTTGAAAGTTCTGGAAGGCATGGAGAAGGGAGAAAACGATCGAAAATGTATTTAAGGTTAAGTTCTTGTATGTTCTTATTGACTTTTCGATAGCATGAGTGTGTTAATGTAAAGTTATCTATTTTCTCATTAAGCTGTTCTTATCAAAACAGATAATATTCTTCAATTTTTTTCTATTTCTTTGATTTTCTATTTCTTTTAGCAAGATTTATCTCATATCTGTTTTACAAAATCGTTCTGAATGCTTTTCTGTTTGTTTTGAACACTCCTATGATACACCCTCACCGGCGGATGAATATGTTGATGTATGGTTAAACATCAATATCCAATTTCATCCAATACTTTACATCCATAAAGCCCTCATCACTATTGATATTACGATGGATTTCGCCGTGCAACCGTTTCCATCGACAATTTCAATATGTGCCACATACGGCAAATCTTGTACAACACACCGAATAGAGGAATGCCAGAAACCACACTGCACCTCCGGTCGTGGAAATCCAGTTGAAAAAAAGGGAAACATCGAAACGATTTTTTACCCTTTATTGTAATCCCACCGATCCTCGGTATGGCAATATTTTTCAGTCCACTCCGTCGTTCCGTCCGTCCGCCCGTACATCAAAGTGCACCCAAGCGGGAAACCAATCTTTGATATTTACCAAGTACGCACCGAGATGATGGGATTCATTGCCCATCCACTAAACCCGGCCCTCCCCGCGCCGTGGGGTCACAAGAAATCTCCCGTAGCATTGATCCCTCGGGGAAGAAAACACTTCTTCGGGCTTTTTGCTCCCATCAATCTCCGCTTTCGTTCTCGTACCCGTCGAACCAAACCCACCGGATTGCTGTAAATAGCTCACAACGTTGCCCTCAAGAAGAAGCACCCGGGAACTTTGCTCACTCAAGAGCGCTCCGGTTCGGTGTTTCCTTGCCTCACACTTTCCAGTTCCACCCGGGCCCTAGAAGGACTCGAGGAAAATTGCAAATCTCCAAAGTGGAAACATCAAATCCCGTGCGTATTTTACGAGCCATCGGTGCCGTGCTGCGACTTGCCGTCCACAAGTCCTTTGCACGCCACGCTCCCTGGACAGATGGATTGCGCCATAGGCCTGCCGCAAACGTCACACCGAGTTCACGTTCGGTTTGCGTTTCCTATAAAAGGAAAATCTCCTTTTATTTCTCTACGTTTGCCGATGGCAGCTGAGAAAGTCGTTGCGAGATTGATTGGCAGCGCGCAGGAAAAGCGTTTACGCCATGCGAAATAACCAATTCCGGGCGCACTTCCCGCAACGTTCCGGGAAACACGAAGCAGCATGGAACTTGTTTGTAGGTTTTGACGGCAGTATTTTATTCGTTCGCTCGCTCGGAAACCTTTTCCATATTCAATGGGTCAATTTTCGGGTGACAATTTCTCAACCCGTTCTAGCAGCGATGGCATTTCGAAAGACTCTTCGAAACGAACAATGAAATACAGTTGACAGTTGGAAGCAGTGCACCGCCCTCCCCGAGGGGGAGGACTTAGGAAATGCAAATAAATTTCATGACATTAAACTTCGATCGGTGCGCTACGATTTTCATCGAAAGGCAGGAAAAAGTCCACCTTCCAAGTTTCCTCGACCAGGTACGGTCGGAAATTTAATCCCGAAGGTTCGTCCTATGCGGACAAACACCGGGGAAATAGAACAGGAAATTGTACAACAGCTTGCAACTAATCTAGCCACACGCTTGACAAACCTCACATTATCGTAATTTCTCTCGAGTGAATATTGTGAGACTGGTCAGGAAAAACACCTCGGGGGCAACTGAATAAAAGCAGAAAAAGTGGAGTAGAGGAAAATGAAATTGATAAACAGAAAAACTATTGCACCATTCGATCAGGATACGACACGTGGCAGCGAATTGTTTACTTTGTCATCTGATATTTTGTTCCTGTGCGACTGCTATTCCTTTCAGTATTTAGCTAAAGAGTTTTATAAGTTGAAGTTTCATTACGCATATGAAAAATATGTTCGAAGTGAATAGCATACGAAAAATATGTTCGAAGTACTGGTGTTAAATAACACAATCATTTATTTATTGTGTTTTAACTCATACACAGTGTTCCTTTCAATTGTATCAATGTTTCATCTGATTTCAAATGGATCCACAACATAAATGCCAACATGAAAAACAATCCTTGTCTAATGACGTCCATTTGATTATAATGCACATACAGTTACTTTCGAATCAATTCAATCGTTTCGATACATGAGCTTCCCCAACCACGGGTACAAGCGACTCGATGGTCCTCTTGTGGCTGACCACGTTTCCCAGGCAATCTTCATCTGGTCGGTTCATTGGAAATGTTTGAAAATCGCTTCACTGAACAAATGGATCGCAATTATTATCCTTCTTGCTCGGATAATTAAAATCAATTGCAGCTGGAGCAGCCAGGGCCCGGAGTTGGCTAGGCGAGCGATTACTTCCAAACGACCGATGCAGTGGCCCGGGATGGGGGATATTTGTTGCGAAGTTCAATAACTATGGCAACGATATTAAGAATTCATTGCGGAACCCAGCCGCAGACTAATACACGGCATTCTGCATCTAAAGAGAATATTGTATGAAATGTTTGATGTTCGATCCAGGGATCAAGTTAGGTATCAAACCGTTTCTTGGAACGTGGGTTGAGCCTTTCCACTGCGGTAGAAAGTTTTGACACGAATGTATCTCCATGGTTCTACACGATATCGATATGTTGGTCCGATGCCAATTCTAAGCTCTAACATTGGTTAAACTATGCGTTCATACTATAGTTTTTCCCATTCTTTCCATACCGCAAGAATGCTAGTGGCGCCCGTGGACTAACCGCGTTGGAGCTAGATTTTATCCGGGTGTGGTTTTTATGCACCATAAAATTCCAATCGACCCAAATTAGTTTTTTCGCAGCCAAAGTTTGGTTGTGCTATTTTGGTTGCTAGCAAGAATCCGATCCATGTGCGATTCCTGTTTGACTGATTTGATGTGCGACTTTAATGAATCGAAAACCCGCGTGTTCGGACACTGTGATTAATTGGAAAAGTTCCGTCCGAACCGTCCTTTATCTGCTCCGGCGCCGGAGGTGTGATATTTACGTGAGTATTTTATTGGAATTTCTTTTGTCAGACATCAATTTGTTTGTTTTGTTCTCTATTTTCTAGTGAGGATATTTAGAACCTCTTATACCGTTGCGCTACTCATGTTCTGACGTATTAGAATTTGGTTTTGTTGTTACCTTCATTCAAACAAAAAAATGAGATGCGTTGAAATATATTTCCTTGATTATTTGGCGTTGTCTCTATAACACAGACTGTTTAGAAACAAAATCCCAACAATAACTAGAGAAACACATTTCTTTGTGTTCCTTCCATTTCTACCTCGAATTTCGGATTCGTGCTAGCCAGAACAAAACAAAATCAATCCATTTTCTCTTTGTAGTTTGTTTCTTATGAAAAAGAACCTCCACACCCAGATCTCGCTAAGAACTTCCCAGTCCAGGAGCGTTAGGGTGCGCCACGAGACGGAAATGAAAAAAAATATTATGAATTTTTCGTCCAATTTCCTTGCGAAAATCCCCATTCCGATTACCCCGGATTTTTCCCCCTATAACCACCCTCCAACGAGATCCCTCGGCCGGAGGGTGGAGAACCGTTCGCCCGGGTTTGGGTCCGTTTCCGGATGGGGGTATTTTGTTTACCTTACGCCTGTGTCCTTTAACCAGCTGGGCGAACATTTTACGAAGGCCTAGGAGGCGCTTTTTAAGGGACCTGGATTGTTCCCCTTCCACGTACGTTCATTTCGGTTCATTTCCCGTTCATATTTATTTGGAGCCGCCGACATTTTTGAGATGAGCACAATTTCCAATTAGATCATGTTGTGCGCTGGGCATGGTATGGAACTTGCCACTGATTAGGTCGGTGATTACTAGGGAAATTTCTCCTTGGGAGGGTTGATGTATTACCTTGATTTACCAAGAAATCAGAGAGACAAAAAATAGTTAAAAGCAGTAAGGATGTGGTACTGGAAATATAACGACATAAGGAAACAGGAAATGGAATACAAATGGAAATTGAAATGGAACGGAATAGAACGTAATCAAAGAAAAACAGAATGAATTTCCCGGTTTAAGTAAGTAGTACTTTGAAATATGATTATTTTTACAACGAACAACGCACATTAGATTTAGTTCCTGGAAAAACTTTCAGTGGAACTAATTTTGTTCTATTTTATCAACCTTCCCATCGAATTTCATGGACACCGGAGCCCACGCAGAGCGCAAATATCATTTGCCTACAAATTGCTACTTGATCTCGTTGGCGCAATATTTTGCGTCAAGAAACGGTGGCCTTCAAATCCAGCGCTCGTTTTATTAATTTCTCCCCTGCTCCCACGAAAAGAACAGGAAACGACCCTTAGGGAAAATGGTTCGGAAAGGTATCGCCACTTGTCTTGCCTTCGGAGCTCGGAGGTGCCATTCGATACCGTTGTTTGTGCTGCCTGGATCCGCATCTTCAAAGCGCTTGAAGTTGGAACTCTGTTTGTATTTCGATAACCGCCCGTGGCGATGACTTGAATTCGCCAGAAATAGCGATAGCCAACGTCAGTATTTGGTAAATTTGGGCAGGAGCTACAGGGATTGCAGATAATGTTGGTGCTTGTTGTTATTACACAGTTCATTCCCGCGATGTTTAGTATGTTTGCCAGAAATAAATTGGAAAAGCATTTCATTTCACCGTAACGATCTACAAGGCAAAACCGTCTTACTTTTAGACCAAAATAAATATAGCAAAGAGTTCTTAAAGGAACAGTCGTTCCAACAGAAAAAATACTTTTCATAGACCAGATCCATCTTTGTTTAAAGAAAAAGTTCCCCCGTTTCTCTTTCATCGTTCTTTTCTACAAAATTAAAACAATCGGTTCAATGCACCTCATTTGATATGCATCCTTAATTAAATCATATCTTTTACGTACAAATTTAATAGCTTCCACTCATATCCACACGCACACCCACTTCTTTCTGTTCCAACCAACAGCTGCCACAGCAGCACCATACGCTATCCTATCTACGCGCTTCATAATTCATGATCCTCTTACTTATGCCGGAAGCGTGTGATTCTTAAGCCGCTCGGAAGACTCCTTTCGCTCACCTGGCATGCTGTTGGCCACCAGTCCACCGAACGTTAAATTTGACGGATGAAAGCTTAAGATACTTAAACGCCATCAGCTTCATCGCCGTGTGCCGCCACCGCACTCATGTCATATTGCGGTGCAATGGGAAATTTTCCACCCCGAGAAGCATCGCGAGCGTGGCATTATGAAGATTTATTTTCCGGGAAAGATAGTTTTCTTGAGGAGGGATCCCACCTGTCGTGGGGGTGGGTAGAAACTTTACCACGAAGCAGCCATGTGCGGGTGGAGTGTTTTTTTTTGCAGTGCTATGCACAATAATAGGCGAAGGACGATCGCTCCGGACGTGGAAGGATAATTTAAAATATATTCATACTTAGTTCTAAAAATATTTCGGATGTTTTCCACAACTTCGCACCGGTGTGACCAGAACATCCCTAATTATTATTCGTATGTTTTATCTGGGAAAACATATCGTTTGCAGTGAGTGAACTTTTTCGTCCGTTTTCTTTCCAGCCCACCCCTGTACGAATATGCTTCCATCAAAATTCCCAGAGACTTCCATTTTGCACAGAGTTTTTCATATAGTTTTTTTCCCAGTGGCTTCATATCATGTCATTCCGTATCATGCCCACGGAAAGTTTCGCGAACAGGCCTGAACGGGCAAACTACGTCGAAATATAGCATAATTATGCAAATGTATTCTTGCTTATTAGATTTTCCATTCCTTTCGTCGCGGTTTCCAAATTGCATCAGCCAATTGTTCCAACGGGGATCGCGATAAATGAATTAAACCAAGACCATACACATATCAACCAGTTTGTCAGTGGTGGAAATTATTCGAAGATGGTCCCTCGCTTTAAAGTGGACTAAATTAAATCCTAACTAAGCCCTTGTTTCTTTGTAAATCTGTGAGTGTGTATGAGCGTGTGTAACTGTTTGGTGGTTTTTAATTTAATCCAAACGCGAGAATCTCTCTGAAAAGATAAAAGAAATATTTTAAAAATACTTAAAAGACATCATCAAACAAAGATCTGTAAGCTTACTTGAGGAAAGAATTGGAAAAATCGATATGTGAACAAAGGCAGGTGAGGTTAGTCAAAACGGAAAATAAAAAGTAGACAACCGACATTCTTCAACGGTGTAGCAATATTCAGCATCACTTCTCCATGCTCTTTTGTTTCCGACCGACGAAGAAACTCCAGCCACCGGCAGCAACTGGTTGGGAAAGTGCCTCAACCTTCGGACGAAGATGATGAAAATTTACTGTCCACTTTTCCGGAGTCCAGCCCGGTTCGTTCGCCATCCCGTAGGATGATTTCTGAACCGCTCCAGTCCAGTCGGGCGGAATTAAAAGGGTTCAAACCGTAAATTACAATCAGACGACGTTCTTCGTCCGCCTCCAGAAGGAATGAGGGAGGATCCGGCGGGTTTTCCGATGTCCCGATGCGATGATGACATGCAAGGCGACGATGAGATAGCAGCAGCAGCAGGGTATTTGGTCTCCTTTCACGCTTCCTAATCCTGCGCCGTGTCAGGACATCCTTCAACGTTTCATCGGGAATTAATGGCTTAAAATATTCATTATTCAGACGAGCAGCGGCACATGGCGGAACGTTCGTCGTTCCGTCGGCCCGCCAACAGTGCTCCGGGAGTGATGACCCCTTGTCGGTGGGTTGTCCCGGGGATGGACGATACACTTACGGCGCCCCACGGATGCGATGTTCCGATGAGTGATGTTCAATTGATTGATGCTTTTTGGTTCGCCGGTCGTCCTGCGACGAAGCCGATAAACTATAGCCCTTTGGAGCCGTGAGCCGATTTAAACTTTCCTGCCAAAGCTCGCGAACTCCCTTGGTTTCGATCGGCCTCCCTCCGACGTGACACACGGTCCGACAGCTAATGCAATTAGTCATCGTTTTCGTTGGAGCGGGTAAATTCAATCGACCGCCCAAAATCAAGCTCAGCGCCTCAGATAATGAGGCTCTTTGATGTGAGACATCGCGCGGCAATTGTGGGCCATGCAAAAATGCCTTCGAAGGATCAGGATTACCTCAAAGGGAAACGGGTTAATGAATCGTTTGTTTGATTACATCATTTTTGGTTGGTTTTTACGAAAGCCTTCAAGGGTTTCAAGGGATAATGAAGAAAAAACAGAGAATTCTAGAAACCAAGAAGCTTGATAATAAATGTTTTTTTTAAATAATTACAGTAGAGAAATGGCTAGCGATGTTGAAAATTTTGCATTTCATTTGCTTAAAATTTGGATTTGCAATTAGCCTGCAAGTAAACCTAGTTTGAAATTAAGGCTATCTAGAAACATTCAAATCTTATCTTAAAGTTAAAAACTTAAGTCTTTACATTTCAAAGGTAAGTCCGACAACAAAGTTGATAAAAGGGAAAAACTATGTTTTAATAACATTTTCAGACAAAAATGTACTATCTTCTCGATGAATAAGAATAATTTTTTGAACCTTTTGCTTGATTTGCACCAGTACGGGTGTAATTTTCCATTCTCATTCAAATAAATTCAAATATTCTCCCAACCATACGTAAAAACGCCGTCGAGTGCAACTCAATTCCGCAGGCCAATTTTCACGAGCCGCTGGACGTCCTTAGCGCGATTCCGTATCCGTCCTTGAGGATGTAGAAATTTCCACAGAAAAAAAAGGATTGATGCTAAACAATTTCCATCCATTGAACGAACGGGGTAAGATTCATTGCTGGAGGGAGCCACTTGCTGCACAAGTAACCGAACTTCCGAGCACTCGTACGCGTATGTTAAAAACCAATTATCACGCTCACTAGAACGGATCGTCGGCCCTTTCCTTTCCCCTACAGCATTTAAGGTTTGTAATACCGAGCCCAATGTTTACCCTCTCGTCATCTCGTATTTCGCAAGTGTTGTTCAAAGAGCACCACTCGGTCCAAAGTAAGTGAGCATTAAATTTACGTTCGGCGGCACGGCTCGAAGCATTGCTTTGGGATGGAAATGCTGCGGGAGCCAACCGGGAAGTGCGGAAGTGGATTCACAAGTGCTTCAAGTGTTGCCACGGTTGTTTGGCCGAATGATGGAAAATTAGGGACTCGGTTTCCATAGGGATAAGTGAAGCGGGCGCTAAGTGGTCCGTCTCATCTCGCTAAAAGGATGTAAGCTGAGAATTTGAATTAAAAACAAAACGCTTTTACGCTTAAATATTGCCAAAAATCTTTCGTGGTGGTGAGGTAAAAATGAATCCATGAGGAAATTGGGTAGATTTCCATTTTTTAGGATTGCATGGGAAATGTTTCCTGTTATTTTGAGTGTTCTTTTTCCGTTGCTTGTCGTTGAAGTTAGTTAAGTAAAATTTTAATTTGTAACCAAGTCTATGGCTACTTAATCATTTTCTCAAATATCTAAAAACATGAAATAAAAAAATTGTGATAAAATTTGAATGAGAAATCAATATTAACATATAAGTTTATTGCTATTTTAAGAGTAGGCAAGCAAGAAAGCAACATTTCCACCTAATCAGTAACGGTTACTGCCAGTCGAACGCTGCACGACTCAACATTGTCAAACCCTAATCAAAAAGGTACACAGTGAGCTCTGCGGTTCGCTGTGAACTGCCCAACACGGATGGCCTCCGTAAGCTCCCCTAAGCCCTTACGAGCTGCGGAATCGGCCGAGATTTTACGCCGGACGTAATCCCATTTTACTGCTGCAAGTTTTCGAACCGCTGGGAGGATTAGTTCAATATTGACTGGGGATCAGGTAGAGGAGTCACAGCCATAAAACCCTGCCGAAATAGTGGAGCATAAATCAATTTTGTACCTCTTTTCAAACAAGGACATTTTCAGTACAGATGTGACATGTGTTTCAATATGTAATCTGCAAAGAAAAACCACATCATTGATGGGAGAATCTTCATTTAGCTAGAAAGTCATTGAATTGATCAGTGTGTCGAAATGTTTGGCTCGATAGCTAACTTGTTTTTGTTATAAATAGAATCAGAAAATATTTTGGAGCTATTTATTTGTTGTTAAAATTGTTCATTGATTTCGATTATTTAATAAAAACCTTTTTCGTTATTATTGATAATAAAATAATTTTAACAGTAATTTTACATGTTTCATAGAACTTTCTAAACAGTTTTTCTCATCTCTTATAAAGAGTTTACAGTAACTAAAATTGTTCAATTTTACCGTCCCGTCCCGGCCGTTATTTACCTCCCCTAATCTTCATTACGCCAAACAAAACAAAGCCTCACCTTTAAGGGCGTGCTTGCGCCGGCAACAAGACTCCCATCTATCCGTCCGTTCCACCCATCACCAAACAAAAGAACCCTGCCCAGCGCTCCCGCACAAACACCCAAGCCCTAAAGGTATGCGCTCCAATGCTAATGTACCACCGGCATTCTCCGGTGTACGATTTGCCATGCCAGTTTAACACCAAACCGAGCGAAATGCCGGAAACCTGGCACGTGTTTTTCTCTCCTAGAACGTGTGAGGGGGTGGAGGAAGGGGACGGGAGAGGGGGGGGAGGAGATCGAACGGATGGAAGGGCCAAGGGCATACCAACGCGGAGCAACAGCAACCGAACCGAAGCAAACACGAACGCAACGACAAAAGGGAACAGGAAAATCGGTTGAGTTTTGGATGAAAAGTAGGGACAAGCGAAAGGAGGGGTGGAAAATGAAACACTTACACTTACAACCGCACCCCTGTGACGATGGTCGAAAGTGCTCTAAAAAAGGACTCCGCCACGAACTGCCGGTTGATTCAACAAGTTTCCTCGGCTCGGCGTGCTTGGGAATGCACTTGCACCGACGGGGAAAATCCATCGTATCCGAACGAGTTGGCACATGCGCCTTGCGAATGTCCTGCTGTGGAGAATCGCACTCTCCTCGTTCACGATGTCTAGGATATCCCGAGACCCGATGCAACCGGGATCAGTTTCCTTCAACACTCGCAGCCGTGAGGACGCGTCGTCCTCCAGTGTGTTTTTCCGCAGATTCGGTACTTTTCCCTTCACGAAGCATAATGTCACTTTAGGGGCGGTAGGATTTCTTTTCTCGTTACGTGTTTTGGTGCATCGATTCATTAGAGCTGCAGGAGGTGTTTCAAATGAGATTATTTTCTTTTTGTTTCCACACGAGAGCAGTGGCATTTTTATGCACAAACATTCCCCTCCGGCGTTTTAAACAGAGTGCAGTGTTGCGTGAACGAAACATCCCGAACCAGTTTCCCGCAGGAAACACCCAGGCCGTATTTACGTTGCTAGGTAACGCGGTGCAAAAGGTGACGCGCCCGGCAAAAGAAACCCGGATAACTTTCCTTCGCGGGGACGGTGGTGGAAAAACCTTGGCCGGTGAAAACAATGCAGCGCCAACGTGTCCCGTACGGGTGCGTTTTTCCTTCCAAAAGGGAAAGGGTTTTAATTGAATTAAACGGAAATTAATCATGTCGTGTTTGTGCTGCGTCGAGCATTAATATCTAATTATGAATAACGAAAACAACGGTGCAAGCGTCGAAAGGAGGATGAGTTGAGTGAAATAATTCATTTTTCGTAAAAAATCAAATGAACCTGAGGCCGTATCAGAGGCCGTGTGCATCCCATCGTGATGTTGCTGTTCGCCGGTGGTGTCTCTCGCGGGAAAATACTGCCCGTTCCCGCTTCCCCATGCCTACTGCGTGCGTGTGCATATCCGCTTGCGTTTGGATTATGTGTGTTCGAACGAAGTGATGGTAATTAAAATTTCAAAATTTTAATCCAATCTCGATGAATATTCATTCGGCGGCCGCGGGTCCGTAATTGCAAAAGCAAACGCAAGTGCGAGCGCGTGGGAGCGACGATTATGGAGTGGTGTCCTATTGTGTCAACTGTCGGCATGTTTTCGTCCGATGGACCGACCGGAAGCGGTGGTCTCATTTGGCCAATAAGCCGCTGATGAGTCCGCTGTGAGTCCGCTGCGAGTTCAGAGCCGGTTGAAAGCCATAAGTGATCCCTTGTGTCGTTAATGAGTTTGTGTGGGATTGTCGTGTTCCATTGTGTGCCGGAAGTGCATTTGAACAGATTTATGTGATGGCATTCACGATGGATTTGGGAATTGTTCTCTTATCGTTATTTATATCCTGTTTATTTAGTTTGAGTATCCCATCTTAAACACGTTTAGTTAAATGTTCAACATAAAGTTTCAGCTAGAAGCGTTCTCAAATGTGAATTGAAAATTCGACGAGAAGCAAACAAGTACCCGAGATGAAACTCACGTTTCCTCAAAATTTTACGTGACAAGTGGTTCGAGTTTGGTGCCGACGTTTTCAACCATGAAAAACGGTCGCGTTTTGTGCCGTATTTTCCCGAGTGCGCGACTAAAACAAGTGTACCAGCCGAGTGAAATCGACATCATCCACAGTTTTCCACTGCTGATCGAAGAATTGTTTCATCCATCGGGCCATCGGGAATGTTTCAGTGATCATCCGCCACCCACGGTTACGTCGACCGTAACGCCGGAAGCTAGCGAAATGTGCGTCCATCTCGACGCGTAGAGAGTGCAAGTGTGTGTCGAGAGTGTAAAGCCAGGGGAAACGGTGTGCCTTTCGACTGCCCGCCCCCTTTCACCAGCCACCATGCGCCTCCATCGGCTGCGGAGCGTCCTCGAGCCGTCCGTTGCCTGGCGGTTGCTGCTGGTGACCGTTCTGCTCTGTGGATTACCCCGGCCGGTCACCGGATACTTCGATCTCTTCCTGAACCACTCCGAGATGATCAAACTGATGGGTAAGTGGGTGGCTGCCTAGCGTGCGCTTTTTCACTTTGATTTTCCCGACCCACCTCGTTGCGCCCCGGGGCCCAATACGAGCCAAACGTCGAGTCGCCGTACCGGAGGCGTCCCTTTTTTCAGCGGTATCCTTCCACCCCGGTTTAAGAACCCAACACCACGGTTAGGTTATATTTCCTTTGATAACAAGGGGAAACCCTATCGAAAACTATTTCCCAACTACAACGCTTACGTTCGTTCCAAACAATGTTTTACCTGTGTTATAAAACGGACATGAAATCAAATCGATCTGTGAACAAACGAGATAACATTTAGGAACAACAAACCAAAACATTAAATGGTGTGGCCGAAACCCTTCACCACAAATAAATCATTTCTAGCGTCCAGTTGGATGGAAATCAATCAAGCAAACCGACAACCATTTTCATAACTTTTCGACGAGCCAGATTGTGTGATTGTGCAAACGTCTCCCTCTGGACCCCAGTGAATCGCACATCGCCCCTCACCTTCGATTGCGGGAGATGAAAGAACCGTTAATGTTAAGGGACACCGCAAACGAGTTTGAAGCGGCCAATATTCGATGGAAGCGGATGGCCGGTGGGTGGGCATGGTCAGTAGGAGTAACCGAATGGGGTTTCCCTCGGTCTCGGAAAACCCCTTTTTAACCGCCAGCATTTAAAGCATCCATTTACCGAAAACCACTGCATGACGTGAGGACAAGTGAGCGATAAATCTTCCATGGATTGAGTTGTTTGTGTGTTGTTGAATTTTGTTTTACTTTTATTCCGGAATGTGAAGGAAAATTTGAGATTTTCCGAAACGGAAAAAAGGTTCACAGCCCGGATTGGCCAATCATCTATGCTGATCAGTTTCGGGTGCTTCTTTAATTGTACTTAAAATTAAATAGGGTATAATAGTTATTTTACGCATTTGTTGTGATGATATAAAATATTATTTTCTTCGTAACAAAGCGTAGATTAATTTATATTTCTATTAGCTGGCTCGGTTAAACATTTCTTGAACGACGTACAACTGTGGAAAATATTTGATTTTCACCTATCACCACATATTGATTGTTCATTCTATAGGTGCCATGTTCGGTGAAAATCAAAGAGTTCAAAAACTCAGATAACTTACAGGTTCATGGGAGTTGGAAACTGGATCGATGAAAATATGTGATATCAGCTTATGTCTTGTATTTTAACATTTACCACTTTAACGTTTACCAATATGCCATAAATACCAAAACTTAACAAAATTTGTCATTATAACTAACAAATTATTTTGCTTGTTATTGAAAATAAACTATTTCTTCGAAATCAACTCGCGACGATCTGTGAACAGGCATGCTGCTGTGACCGTTCATGCTTACAACTAGAGATTACATTTCATATGTCATGTATATGTAGTAAACAAACGAACGATAGAAAATCGTCATTTATTAAAAATGTTTGTAGTTTCCAGACATGAGATAAGAAACATGTGTCCACAGAGTGATTAAAAATGGTTCAGTCGTTTAGAAGCAGTTTAAGGACTTACACTGTGATACAAGAATAATATATAGATTCTATGCTGATGTCTTTACAACACCAGTAAACAGTTGGTCGTGTTTTCCCCGCTTGGAAAGGAAAACACAAAACAACACTCAGCGAAAACTTAACTTCACACTTAATAACTCGTTACGGGTGAGGAATTATTTATAGCCCAACGCAAATGAATCATTTGTGAATAAATTATACCTAATCAATATTCATCAGCCCATCGGCGCTCGGCGCAGGTTTGCGGATTCGGTTGGCCGGCACGCCATCTGAAGTGATTCCCATCATTATCGCGGGAAGGCCACCGCCGCCTTTTTGGACCGTTTTGGCTAACGAAGCTAATAGTCCTTACCGCAAACACATTTGTGTACCGCTTCCATCGGACAGTCGGACTGAAATCGGGTGGTTCATTGCCCACGGGTAAGCTTTAGCAAAGGCTTTTAATGTACGCCACAAACCACAGCGTACCATCACATGTACCCCATGGGAGGAGCAAAAATCGTTTGAGGACGCACATTCAGATGGATTAAAAGAACACCCGTTACCACGAGTGATACTCAAGAGAGGTTTGATATAGTTTTATTTTTCTATGAAAATAAATAGAAACCCTTATCTGTTTTGAGTAATGAGGTTAGATTTTTTTCCCGCATCTAAATTTTTCCCGCTAGTTCATAATGAAAACCTCAATGGCTTTTTCAATAAAAACTTGAAACATAAAATGTTCTGCGGAAAATTCTCACCTCATTTTGCACGCAGACCTTTATCTCCATCCTAAACGTTTTTTTACAGAATGGCAAAGAGAAACGATGATAATGTTATCGTTCATTTGCATTCCCCTCAATAAACAGGTGTTTGGTGATAATGTTCCATCTAACGACTTTGGGGACCTAGAAAAAAGAAATTCTCACTCCTAGGCATTAACGGAACAATGAAACATTTAAAAAGTTGTTTGAAAAAAGATGATAATTCTGGAACGGTCTCTTCGTGAGAGAAGTATCTTGCACTTAGCAAAAGAATGTCGAGCCATTTAAAAACACATTACATGCAATGTCAACCTAACCATAACTTTGTGGTCAAAAAAGTCTAATTGGTTGCTTTAACAGGAATATTTAAGAACAACATTAAAAGAAGCTCCAATTATACATATGCATTCCATCTACGTCGGGATTATTTTCCCACAATTAATCACTTCCAACATTCATATTGAAGATATCAATATTTCTTGACGCAAAAACGCATCTTGCATTGGAGTGGCCACATTACATACAGCCCATAAAGATCAACACCAGCATGGTCGGCATCTACTCGAGCGTTTCAATTTTCTTAAAAGCCTCCTTTTGAGCATCCAATCATTATCGATTTCCCATGCCGACCGTGCGTCGTCATGTGTAACTAGCGTAAACACTTCCATATTTTATGGCCCCTTGTAACGGCGAGAATCGTGCCAACCAAGCGATGCGTGAGCTGTTAACACAAATCGCCAGCATAAATGGTGCTGCATATATGGTTGCGGATCCGTAAACCAGCTTTGGGGCGGGTCGGTTATGATTATGCGCTGCAGTCGTTGGCAGCCCGTCGATAACTTCGGGCGTTAATGTTATGCTTTCGCAAACCACGTCGCTGGTCAGAGCATATTACGACAAAATTTGTCAATTGGGTGACTTCCTTAACGGGAAAACATGCTTGGCCTTAAAATTGTAGTATCCAGACAAACTTACGAGATTATTGCATACAGGAATATTCTTTTTAAATATTGATATCTCTCATGTGTATCGTGTTTCTTAATTTTTATATCATTATAAGTTTGATGTTTCCACATGTTAGCACTTTCATGGTCTATTTGGTATCTGTTTCCGTCGTATCCACGATTTTCACTTAACCAAATGTTTAATTGCAGTTTCTATAGTAAAAGTAGAAGTCATTTGAATCGATTCTAGGTTTGCTAGTTTATGCACGATCTTTGGTTTATATGATTTTCAATAGATCAAGAAAGAATCTTTATTAGAAGGACATCTTCTTTTGCCAACACAAAACATATGGTTCGCTGCTATTGTATGCATTCTTCAGGAAAGTCTTCCACGCCACCGGAAAAGTGCTCGGAACGGCACGGTATGTCCTTTCAGTGAGCCGACCAGCAGCGCTCCTCACTGCCATTCATCTTATTTCGCCATAAATCGACATAAATGTCACTTGAAATCAATTTATTATACGCCAATATTTATTGGAATGGCGAAAATATCGTACCATAAACCACGCGCGCCGCAGTATATGAAACCACCGAGGACAGTTCGATCCACTGTCTTGAGACAGAATCGATCGGAAGGCTGCAGAAATTGATGTTAATACCGGGCTAGAGGGCACCCATTGTAAACTTTTGCTGGAGCCATTTTTTCTTTGTTGACTGGGAGGAGTTATCCTTTTTTTTTGCTACACATAAGACATTCTTTACTGTAGGAAGAACGAAAAACTATCGAACGAAAGAAACGGATAGTTATTTCGAGGAAATTGAATTTTTAGATTCAGAAGTAACATACGTTTTTTGATTGTTAAAAGCAACCTTTATGTCGTGGAATGATTTACAAGTCTGGTTCTGCTAAACATGCCAACTTTATTGAAAAAGAAGAGATTGTTACCAATACGAATATTGTTGCAAGAACTTTTAACATAGAAAAATCCAAACCAAATGAAAGTTTTCAGGATATCGTTTTCAAAAACCATACTGTTCTTCAGGCTAAGTATTCACGAATACATATTTGAATTTAGAAACAGATTCTTGTCCTGTATATTCAAAACTAATGTTGTTTGAACCTGACGCATTTTAGCTTAATACCTCCATCACAAACTATGAATATCAGAAATTTCGCTAACGAGCTCCTCACTATAGGGCATTCTAAATTTGTCTGCATCTTCTTGTTGACATCTAGTTTAGTTTTAGCACGCTCCAAATGCAAAACTGCACATAAAATGTGGCAAAATGCCAAGGTTTGGCTTAAAATGTGTCGCTGATAAAATCATGTCACAAAAATATATCTTAGCACCTGAAGGTTTGTTCAGTTACCCTGGCCTTCGTTGCAAACTAAATTTAGTAAAACATTTTAGCAAATGTTCTTTTTTATTCTTATTTTCCATGCCACTTGCCGACCCTAAAAGATAAACTATTTCGTACAATGTCAGCAGAGCTACGGAAAACCCTTTTCATTCTACCTTCGGCCGGGGACGGGAAAGGCCAACGAGAAAGTTTGCTTAGGCACACTATCGGGAACCTGTGTCATCATCCTAAAATCACAACGGATGTTTATGCTAGCAGGCTTCCAAATTTATCATGCACCAGCGTGACAGCTCGTGAGTTATGATGCAGCAGCGTCGGATGTCGTCCGAATGGACCTCGCCGCTTTTGCTGCCGGCGCAACCGTAGGAGAAAGTTTCAAAGTGCATACGGTTTTGGGAAACTATGTAACTTATGTCACTCTATTATACTGTAAATTTTCTACTCAATTCTAAAGGGCAAGTTGCTAGAAATATGGTAACATAGGCATTCATCGGTTGAATGAGTTTCTGAGAGAAAATTACGGATTAGGAACAATGTCTGTTATTTTCTTCAATTTTGTGAAACTATTAGCTATTAAACTAATGTAAATAAAACTGAACAGAACCGTCCAAAGTAGTTAAACTTTATTTTATGTGCTGTTTTTGGCTCTTGCAAAAAAAGCAAACGTTATGGCTGGAACATTCGTTCAAACGAGAAACGATTCCGATAGGC
This sequence comes from Anopheles coustani, assembly GCF_943734705.1. Classification (NCBI taxonomy): domain Eukaryota; kingdom Metazoa; phylum Arthropoda; class Insecta; order Diptera; family Culicidae; genus Anopheles; species Anopheles coustani. The sequence goes on along the minus strand of NC_071289.1, from coordinate 63,466,306 downwards.
AAAATGCCAACAAGCTCACACAGAATGCATAATGCCAAACATTATCTCAACTTTTTCAAACTTTTATTGTAGACAAATAAAGTCAAAGTTTGTGCAAAGAAAAGCCTTCGCGTCTAACACGGGTTTTAGGCGGAGAGTACCATAGAAAGAAAACACAGAGCGCCTCGCAAAACATACATGAACGATCCATTCCGTTGAGTCGGTCCATCTTTCCAAAAACTTTCCGCGTGTGTAGCAACAACAACCGTCATAAGACTTCATCCTGCACCCCGCATTCCGCAAGATCAGCCGCACGAAAATCAAATTGAACCATCGGTAGGAGACATTCGGCAAATAGAGCCCATTAAACGTTATCTGGATGCAATTTATGAACAGGGACCAACGGGGAGAAGCAACAAAAAATCGTAGCGGCCAAACGCTAGACACTTTCCATCCCCGGCAAACACCAAACCCTCCGCTCAAGAGGCTGCGCGAAAGGATATCGGGATCGCCGGATTGCCGGGAGGCGGATGTGGAAACCACTTTAGACAAAAAACCTTTTATGCAACGTTGAATTTTATGAAGTTTCCTGCGACGGCTTTTTGTGCGCTCGGAGTTCGGGTGTATTTTCTTGCCATCGGGAAGGATGGCGCTCCGCTCTTCACGCACCATAAACGCAATCTGAATACTTCATACCGGTTATTTTCATTCAATCCCCCCCGCTCGCTTCCTCCGACTGTCTGGCTATGGTTTTTTTTATTTTTCGACTCTTTGGAAGTCGGCAAATTTGTGAAGCGCTGGCGAGGTGAACAACAAAATTTCAAAAAATGATCAAACGTAAACAAACAGTTCTTCCTCATTTCTTTCCGTTCGCCAAACGGCGGGGAAAAACTGACACATGCCGAGGGCAACGGCCGTGGGTGAGTTTTTCATCTGACACTGAGGCGGACTTTGATGTTGCCGCGCCGTGGAGTTTGCATTTGACAGCTTGGTTATAATGTTGCAAACACACACAGCGTTTGTGCAAAATTTCTGTTGGGCTCGTTGTTTCTTAAACTAGTTCAGTACCTTGTTTCATGTGTTTCATAAATTGCAGCAAAAGATTCACCGGATTTGCTCTACTTCCACCGAAAAGAAACTTCACTCTAGGGATGCTTTAAAAAATCCACTCCTAAATACTCCCTCGCCAAAGAAGTAGCTTCCGCCTTGCGAGAGTCTCCTTGACGACACGACCCTCGATTCACTTTTGGTTCTATTTCTCCCCGAGAAATTCATTTTCTCATTGTTACTTTGAATTTCATATTTACAGGCTAATTCTCGACACAATCCGCCATTCCCAGGCCTAGCGGGCCAGAAAAAAGAAGTGGGAAATAAATCCTCTCCCACCCTCCTTTGCCCAACCTGGCGCACAATGTAAAAAGAACAGACGGACGGGCGGAGATACTTTCGACACACGTCACCTCCGCTTCGCGCGTATGCTCAAATCAAAGTTCTTGCGTTTTGGAAAATGTTCCCACTTCCAGCGGCCGAAATACGGGGAAAACCCAACCGGGAGTAGGGGGGGGGGGGGGGATTCATTCTCCCGGCGTTTGGCTTTGTTTAATTTCATTCCGGACCCGGGAGGGTGCGCGTTACAATTTCAGGTTTTCCGGTTCCCTCCGCCAGCGATAAGACTTTCAACAAACGGGCTGCCCTATTTCCCATCGGATAGCGGCACAATAATAGCACAGGGGTTTGGCTGCCGCCTTTCGCTCAATTTCGGCGCTCGTTTGGATGATTTTCGGCGCAGCACTTCAATTCCGGGCGGTGCGTGTGCGTTCGGGTGGAAATATCGCTTGAGCCAGCTCGCTGCCAGCATTCGTGCCAATTGCGGCAGGTTGTGGCCCCACGGTTGTGCTAGACGTCAGATAAGTTTTTGTGGGATTTTACCCTGCTTCCCCGGCCCCTCCCCACCCTCTGCCCCGGCGCTAGAATGCTGGCTCTTGCCCTTTCGAAAGGAGAGATGGAGCTGCGAATCAAGATCTTTTTTAGCACGTCTACACCGTACCACTTCCAGAACCAGATCCTGCCGGAAGTGGCCCCATTCCTGAGGGGACACAAACTTACAAACTCCGGCCCGCTACCGAGGCACCGGGAGGCTGGTGGCGCCACCGAGCGGGAAGGGGTGCTATATTCAATTTTCATGATAAATAAAATTGATAGTGGCGTCTAGGAGCAGACTGACTGACTGAATGGCTTCACGAGCTGAACCACTCACTCCGACTCGGTGCGCTCGTATAGTTTACCCCACAAACAACACACACACGTACATACATGCACGCCCGCTAGCAGAGGAGTTGCCACTTGGAAAAGGAAGCAGCGTTCCTTCTGGACCAGCCGAGGGAAAACTTTCACCATCGCTGATGATGATAATTGCATTCCGGTGAGAATGTTTCGCAATTTCTCACATTTCTGCCATTCGAGTGGAAAACGCCACGCCGCCGGCTTATCCTCGGGCGCGTTCGTTTTTATCAATATGGTAATAGCTTTGCTAAAGTTGGTCACTTCACACAATTTTCATCATGTTGTTGGGAACCGGGCGGCTTCCGTTCGCCAGTGCAAAATTGGGTTCCCAGTTCCTGGGAGCGTTATTAAATTTTCATCAAGCATTCAATTCTTAACTTTGTGATATTAAAGATTTCACAAACGAAGACGTAAGTGTGCAATTAAAAAAATCATTTATAGATAACGATAGTTAACTCTAAAAAATAAATGAAAATTCGACATTTAAACTATAGTAATGCAAATAGCAAATTCTTTGTGAAGCTAAGCCTTAGCTAGATCTTTTAAAATCGTCAGTTAAATGGATATTAAAAACAACTATCATCAAAACAGATTTTACTGAAAACATGAGCTAAAAACGCTTGGCAATGAACGTGTTAAAAATTACTACACTGTTTGAGAAATGAAAAGACGGACAAGATTTACAGCAATGAAACCTAAAAAAATTAGTATAGTTTGATCGAATATGCAATCTTGTTAAACAACATTATGGTTTCAAAAGATGCACATTTCTCAGAAAATTTTAAAATAATCAACTTGGGTTTGCATTTTAATTGAATCTATTGTTTAAGAGAGTAACGAATTTCAACTCTGCAGGATTTGAAGCAAATGTAGAATGTTGCTTCATCGCAAAGCAAAGCAATCCAATTTCCAACTTCCTAAAGCCCATTTCCGTACTCCCGACACTAACATGGCCGTCCTTACATCGTAAGGCTCTAATGAACTTTGCTAACTGCTGTTTCTGTGCGTGTGTGTATACGTGTATGTGCCTCATAAGGAAATGAGAAATTTCGCCTCAGATTCATCGCATTCGGGGGGCCATTTACTTGTTGTGCGTTGTGACGTGCCCGGAACCCCGGACCCGAACCCATCCACCCACGACGTGTCCCAGCCGTGCTTTGGGTCCTTATCCGGTGGCCAGACCGACGAATTACCGACACCACACACCAGCAACACCGTAATCACACACGCCCCGAAGAAACACGTTTGTTGCTTAATCAAGTGGGACATGTTCTGCTCGCTGCCACTTTTCCATGCGTGTGTCGTTTGTCATTCTATTTTATGTGTGACCTCCGCCAACTGGAAAGCGCCCGAGCGGCGTTGGTTGCTGATTCGACCAAAATCCAAAACCCCCCTCCTCCCGTCGCCGACACGGTTCGGTTCAGAGAGATCTGTTGCGTTGGGGACACCGCACAAATATCCACCCCCTCGAGTTCCGGGGCGTACCGACTCCAACGACGAACGAGTTACACAACCTCGACCAAGACCCCGGAACAATTTCTCACTTTTCACCAACGCGTCAGCCAAGAAGTGTGCTCTGCCGTTTCGATGCGAGCTTCATTACTTGCCAACAAGGGGTTGGATATTTTATTTTAATTACGCTTTAAAGAGCATTACGTCGGCGTGGAAAATGGTGGCCCGTTTCATACTTGGCGGCGGGAAAGTAATTTGAGTGCCGAGTGGCAAGTTCGAGTCGAACAATAAAGTTTTCCCGACACTCCTCACCACGTACAGATTTTCTTGAAGAAGTGCATTGAGATGGATTAAGTCACAAAACACCTAGCGTATAAAGTAAGTCGAAGATCAACTTTTTAGTAAGATGGTATGTGGCATTCTTAACTTTCTCTTCAGGAGTTTTTCATGACTTTTTCAAAATGGTTATTTCAGCACCTGAAAATTGACAACTAAGATGTTTAATGTGTTTGCAAATTCATTAACAAGGAGAGTTGTGTGTAGTAACTCGTTGGAGACAATTCGGACCTGCGGTTCCACAGTTCCATCTGTATCTGTCATGAAAAGGTTTCGTAATCCTTTTTTTAGTAAGGGTATAATAGTGTGAAAAGGAAAAATCACCCTACTTAAGCGGAATTAAATTGTGGAAAAACAAAACATATTATTGGCTACCCACCACGCAGTTTATTTATCTACTAGTTTATACTTGTGTGCTTCTCTGCGCATCAAAAGAAAAGAGTTTGTAGTAAATTGTAGGAACTGGAGCTTAATCTAGGTACATTAATACGTAACAAGAGATGAGGTTCATCAATTTCCCGGTTTAGTAAATTAACTATAAACATCACTTTAGCCTTCTCTCAACAAATTTTCAATGTTTCGGGTCCTTATCCGATAGAGTATCTCGAAGTCATAAGGCCACCTTAAAAGTTTAATTACATGCCTATTCGATTCGTTTGACCCAACGATCTGTAGATGGGCACCACATAACCGACCCAAGCTCTAAGATGGATCGCACTAGGTAATCAAATTGGGTTTTTATACATAAAGGATTGTTGAATTCGCACGTCATCTTACGGACTAAACCGAAAGTCCAATTGGCTCTTGTGATGTCTAAAAGTTAACTTATCGTTCGAAAGGACTCAGATCACAAATCCTATCAGTACGTTGAAGTCTTAAGCTGTTTAGGTTTATGAATACTGATACTGATGTTTTACGCAGGAGAAAGATGTTACCGCACATTCTTCAACACAGATGACCAGGACAGATTCGACAAACCCTATGTTGTAAAATATCACAATATCCTTATCAAAATATCTTTATCTCGCTGGGAGAAAAATTGTCACGTCATCAGCATACATTAAAACCTATCACAGGGTAGTCCTGAGGCTACATCATTCACGCAAAGTAAGAATAAGAAGGGCCCGAGGTAGCTGATTTACGAGACTCCAGAGGTACTTACGAAATTTCTAGCAACCTTTCGAATAATATTTCCGAGCTTTTGATACAATGGTCGTTTCCTTTTTGTTCTTCATTGAACAGTGTAAATAATTAACTAATTTAACCATTTCAATCCCGTTTTATCCCACAGGAATAGAGGCCGATCTTTTCTACGTACGCGATGGTGCAGTCAACGATTACGCGATGAGTTTTGTGGTTCCGATGAAACCTGGCATCGATTTCTTGCGATTTTCCTGGCAAAGCCGAACCGCTTATCCGGTAAGTACGATAGTTTAGATTTTCACACACAAATCGGGCATAGGGCAAAAAAAGTATTTCAATGTTAATTTATAACAAAAACGCAATGGGATAGATCAGAGTGTTGATTCATATCTACAAATTTCTGTATTATGTCGGACCGAAGAAGTGTTTCCCAACGAAGTGAGTTCAATGTTTGCACCATTATCCCAAATGTGGTCTATGTTTTTTTTTTTGCGGCCAACAATCGGTAACCCTCAAACCCACTCGTCCGTAGCTGTGCAATTTTGCGTTTCATCACGTTCGATGATGTCTGATCGGAATATGGTGTTTCCTTGCCTTCGAGTGAGCCGGCAAAAAGAAACCAACGCATATCAACCATGATAGCATGCTGATCTTCGCCGACTGGTGCGCCATTGAGCAAACACAAGACGGATAAAACGCAGTGTAAACAATGGATACCAATTCCGCACCATTAGGCCGGAATTGCATCCGGAACCAAGGGCATGAGCGGTACCTCGTCGGCTACGAAAATCCATGTTGATAGACCGCCAGCTTACTGGCGAAAGACCTAGACATCGGCGGCCAAAGCATGGATTACGTTCTTTTCTTCTCCTTTGGGCCATGGATTTTCGGGGCCAAGTCGAGTGAGGAAGCGTAAGTCTGCATTACAATGAACCGGTGCCAAACTGCTGGCAAGGATTGAATGCTGAAACGAACGATGGTTTATAACTATTTTTCGAGGTTCATCGTGCATGGGTCGGTTATGTTCTCTCTGGTCGCTTTTTTTCCTCACGTCAGTTAAAGCCATGAAAAGTTCTAGTCGTAGCGGCTTGGTTTGTCTAGCAAGAAAATAAGTATCATGGTTTGATTATCTTTTCCTTCCTAGCAAAACAAACACAATATTTCATGTTCAATCGACGTTATATTATTCCATTATGTTGCCTTCTTTTGTCGTACCAAGTTCCAACCATTGATGTTCAATTAAAAAAGTTCACATTTTATTCGTTTTAAATTACTTTCCTTGTAGTAGGGAATAATGCCTTCAATACCTTCTTGCATAACTTTCCCGTAACCTAACGCTATTTTCATCAGCTGTTGCGAGCAACATTTGTTGTCGAAGTCAAATTGAACGCGAGCGCTTAAACTGGGTCAACATAATTTGCGCTCGAAGAACCATAGACCTCTTTTAGCCGGGTTAAAAGAAACCTCCGCGCAGGACACGGAGAATCCACTCAGGAAACAAAGTAACGACTCACTCTAACATCGCGTTGTGCTGGTTAGGGGCAAAGCCCGAAGAAAACACAACAGCGAATCCCTACGCAGCCACCGATAAGCGAAAGGTGCCAAGCCGAGGTGAGGGAAAGGGAAAACTTAAACCATTGCCGAATGTTTCCTCCTGTCGGGCCTTCAAGTTTCGGTGCCGCTAATTTTACAAGTTGATGGGCCCAACCGACAAGACAAGACGAAATAAAAACTTTCCACTTTGCACGGTCTTTTGGAAATGGCGGGTTTTTCCTTCCGTGTTTGTTTGCTGGTCTTTCCTTCCATCCCATTCGGCAATTGTTTGTTTTACATTTGGCCAAAGAAAACCTTTCCACGCTCCACAAGGGGTGACGGTTTCGACCGGGAAATTTGCGGGAAAACATTGTGGCGCGCTCCATCGCATTGTCGGTTATGCAAATGAACCAATGACAGTTTCATGCGCAATTTTACTCCGAAAGCCCGCGGAAGGCTTAAGGAAAAACTTGAAACTCGTGCGAAAGGAATATAGACATCGGGGTGAATTAAGTACTCGCCTTCTGGAAATGGTTTCCATAAAAATGCAAAGAAGCTTGTTAGCATTGCGATATGTTTAAACCACGGTTGTAGGTTATTTAGCATAAAAATATAATGGAAACACTCCTGCCTGAGGAATAGGAAATGTGAACTAATTTGGGAGCTTAAATAATTTGCGTCATGATAAAAACTCATTTAATTTTTCATAAGCTAAATGTTTTACTGCACAAAAAACCTTGGATTCTTTTTAAAATTTTCCCTGACGAAAGTAACTTCGAAATAAATTTAAACGCTTTAAAGATGGTGAAGAAATCACCTGAAGTAGATAAAAGCTAGCAACTTTTAAAATCATACAGTACCAAAAATATCGAAGGCTGGCTCAAAAACTGATTTCAGAGGCTGAAAATGTACTGATCACACTCCTTCACAGTGAATGAGGATTGGGATAACCTCGACCGATGTGTAGATTAATTTAAATCAAGCACCTATCCTTCCAGTAAACTGCTCCGAAAAAAATGGCCCCCGGTTCGGACCAAACTACCTCAATAAATTTCAATTTCGCCCCATCCGTTCGTCGTTCCCTTTTTTCCATTTGCCAGTTCTTTCTCTCCAAAGAAGCGAAAAAACCGAAACCCAAACGTGTGAAAGCCCCAAACGTGTGGTTTGTTTGTTCGATTTGTGGCATTCGATCGAAAATTTAGGAGTGTTCCAGGGCGCTGTAAACGCCCCACGATCGGGAGAAACGGACTGACCATCCAATCGAGACCTTCCGCATTGACCGTTTCATCGGGACCGAATCGACGTCCCGAGAGATTCAACCGAACAGATCGGGAAGATTGCACATTCTATCATGAAACTCCCCAACGTCCGTGGCGGGGCCACAGTAAGCCCATCATTCAACAGATGAGCGGGTTGGGGGCACACTTTTACGCTTAGCTTTTCAGTAGTGTTTTCTTCAGTCGAGGCGTATGCGTTTTAATGTTCTTTAAGGATGGATTTATGTCTCTTTTGGCTCGAATGGAGAATGAAATGAAAATTTATCTTCAAATTTTTATTTTAAAGCGATTTTAGAGATGATAAATGGAAAATTGATATGGAGAATTAAAGAGCTAAAGCATCCCTAAGGCAATTAGATTTCGTATTTACAGTGATGTTGATACCTTCATAAAATAAAAACAGTAAAATTGAAACAGTTTCAAATGAAAAGGGTTTCTTGCTGAATTGAATTAAACCAACACGCACCATCCTTCGTTTTGGATAATATGTTGCGTCAGTTCCTGTACAGCAAAGTCCTTTTTGATATTGCTCCTAATGAAGTTACACGACGACCCATAAGTGCAGCAGGAAAACTTTCCTTTCTGCGCTAATGGAACGCAACTTTACCCAGTCCCGGAGTCGTGGCTCTTTCATCTGCTTCGCGACGGGGGAGTGAGCCTAAAAGTCGCGGACATTTGCGTACGCTAAAATGTACCCTTGAAAACGGTACCCGGAAAACTAACTTTACTTGGGCGAAAGAACGCAGACTGCGAAGTCCTTGTTCGTCGTGAGTCAAAATTAAACGCGGACTGATTTCCATCCCTTACTTAATGCAATCAAACCCGAGGCCCGTCTCCGATGACCCGCTTTTTCGCTGCCATGTGTCCTTCCTGGGCTGGGTCCGCGCGAGAGCCACTTCCCGCTCGGATGATTTAATTTTTGAGCTGCAACTTTCCATGTCGCCAAATCTGCTCACATAAACTCAATTAATCAATTCAGCCTTCGACGTTGATTTGATTCCTCCGAGAGGACAGTTCCGGTTTATGCCTTTTCACGCTGTTTTGATCGGGCTAAATTGAGTTACTGACAATTTTTGAAACTTCCCTCTCCGAACGCAAAGTTCGTGGTGGAATGGATTTTAAGAGTATGTAAACGGAAAAAAATTGAACAGACTTGAGCATTTCCAGAGCACAAGAAATTCGTTTTCCATGAGACACAAATGGAAAAGCTTTCTTCAATTCAAAGCTCACACTCTTAGAAGTAACACAATGCCAAATACCGTTCAATCGTTCCAGTTTAACCACAGCTAAAAGCCTCTGGTGAACGATTCATGTATGTCGTTCGTTTCAGGGCATCCACAATTATTCAACCTCACTCGAGATCCGTTGGAAATGGCGTCCAACTGCATAGAGGAACGTACCCGAATCGGGAAAATACCGAATACATCGCCCGGATACACCCGCAACCAATACGTTGGCTATTTGTTGCTTCCCTTTAATGCGATTAGCAGCGGCGCAGACGAGAATCAATTAGTTCTCTTTTGTTGTTTTTAATTAGATTCGGAGGGTGTCGGACAGAATTTGTTTTACGGCATACGGTGCGATTGCTTGATGAAGTTCAATAAAGCTCCAGCATCGGTGTGTAAGGGGGTCGGGGGGCGGGTCGAAATTGAAATGAAATTCCGCTTTAACAACTGCGAGGTGTTAATCAAATAGTCTCATGGGTTACTTTAGAAACGCGCAGCAAATGAAAGGTTCGGCACCCGAGCTACAGACAGCTGGTAAACAAACATGGCGTGTAGATTAATTTTACAAGTGATTGATGTAGACTGAAAAAAGTTTCCCTCAGTTTTAAATTACTTGAATTGGTCTTGTACCGATTTGAAGTGCGTGTTTCTAGCCTTACTTTCTATTCCTGAGTGCTGTCAATAGCAACGTTGTCAGACAACCGTTTATTAACCTCAAACGCTTCACGGTCCTACGGGCGGAACTTTGGAAAGGTTCGCATTTCCAATCACCCAAAGTTCAAAAGTCCGATCAAGCTCCTGCCTAGGACTGGGTAATTTTAATTAAAAGCAGCATTACATACTTTGCTGGCAACTTCACGGAACGCTGCAGCTCGAAAACTTTCGTCCTAGAAAAGCAGCCGCCATGGCAGGAGTCGTCGTTCATCATCGGTCGCGATCCATTTGCGCGCTTGATTGCTAGCGAATGCTTCATTAACGATACCGAGTGCCATCGGCCACCCATCGCTCCGTTTTCCCAGCGACGCCATGAATCATTATCAGTGAATTCATTGCGTCGGTGTTATCAGCGAGTTGATTCAATATTGAATAATAATTTATTCCCCCCGCCGGTACGATGTCTGCAAATCATTACAGTTCGATGGGCGACCGACTACGATTATCATCAATTAGGATGTCCTTTTTGCCCTCCGGGGCGTCCAGGTTCATTTGCGCGTCGCGCATCCTTTTTTTTGAGCGGGTTTATTCCTCTCTAAGAATCGACCGAATTCTTCACTCTACCTACACCCATTTCTTGACAGCTCCCTTACACGATATCGGTCCACTTCGATGACAACGAGGGTGCCCTGCAGCATCCGGAGCTCGACATCCCGACCAGCGGCATCATCCCGCGGACGGTGGAAAGCTTCACCGTGCACCTGGTCTGCTGGGGAAACGTCACCAAGGAGGTGCCGGTCGGGATACACCTGCACGTCGAAGGGCCACCGAAGCACAACGACACCAAATTGATTATCAAGCGGAATAAAATTTGCATCAAAGGTAAGTGTCTGGCATCGTTTTTCTTCGTCCTTTTTTATGTGTTTGTGACGTTTTTCCAAACGAATCAATAAATTCAAGGAAAGCTTTACCTGAGTGATGGCTAAAAGCAATCATTTAACTTGTAAGGTTTTGAAAATAAATTTAAGCAGCAGGTAGAAAGCATTACTATGAATAACGTTTGCATTAAAAAAATAGACAAATTCCAACGACTTTTCATGCAAAAACGGAAAACGCTAGCACCTTCCTGTTAAAAGCAAAATAAAGAGTAACATTTCTTTTAAACTAAGGAATTAAGTAACTTTACCATAAAATATAATAAAGAGTACGAATCAGTGGTTTGGTCATAGTAAATCATGCGTAAAGAGCATCGGAGGAGTTGAACGGGTCAAATATAGTTGATATACCCCACACTGCTAACTCTCCTTATGCCTCTCAACTACAACCAATCGAAAAAACATTTACAACACTTAAAGTTAGGATCTATTCCAACATTTTAAAATCCAAACAGAGTAGCATTTGGCCATGAATGCCTCACAACAACTGAAAAACATCCTTACACGATTGGTTTTGAAGTCTGTGGCTAAAGTTTCGGTCAAAAACCGTAAGACCGGCTTACTGGCCGTCAGAATATTTTTATTAATTAATTTACTTTATTCTATTGGCTTCGTTAACTTTTTTTCTTATCACCGATTAAAATTTGTCTTTTTTTATTCAAACGTTAATTTGTTACCATTCTCTTCTTTCTGTTATTTATCACTTTTAAAATTGATGCAGACCTTCAATAAACGAAATGAAATATATTATTAGTCTAACATTCTCGTGAAAACCATCTTAAAAGTAAACCCAAAGAGCACAACTGTATCATCCAAGATGGAGAGGATCGTTTTATTGGTTTCTTCCTTCCTTATTCATATTCGACGCAATATTTTTCCTTCCATTCCTAATGGAATATCCGACAAATTTATTTTTTCGTTTTTATTTGATCACCAACACACTCTTCCTCAGGGACACCCATGCTGTTCGATGGAGTTGGTCAGTCGGTCAGTCCGGATGATTATGCCCTAAAGGCTTCACGCAACGAAACCCCGCGCCTGACCACTGCCCCGCCCCGAACTCCATCCAAATGTTGATTGCAGGATATTTTTTTCGTCTTCTTTTTCGAGATTATATCGTTTGGTTTTTCAAATCGATGCGGCATAAAATGCAAATTGATGGCTTCGATTTTCCGTTCACCAACCGTGGCTGCTGGCATTGACCCGGATTTTCACTCTTTTTTTTATTTTACTATTCGGCTTTTGTTCCGGGTGTGTCGGTAAAAGTGCTTCGATTGTGAGCATCAGATTAGATCGAATGAAATATTCACCCAATCATGAATATTCTTCGATCCGGCCGCTTATCGGGAAGCCATTTTCCCAGCAATCAACGATTCAGAATAAATTGGAACGTTGTTTTTGGAAGGTATCAATTTTAACCACAGTTTTTGTTTTGTGTGAGTGTGAATTTATGAATAGCGTATGGCTTGTTTGAATATAATCAGGAAAATCGAATGAAAAAACCTACATGAATCTACCTTCTTGCAACCCTACTAAAAAGTCAGTTTTGCGCGTGGTGCTGTTAATTAAATAATCGTTTAATATCACCCCTAAGCTAACCGGGTTTTAAAGGTCAGATTGCTGCTTTTGATCTTACGAATAACCTCGCCCAGCCACGGAATAATACCGAGCTCTCCGATGCCGGTTGCCCTCCGGTGGAGCTACTTTCATTTTTAAGCCAAGCACCAAACACCGGCAACCCCGTCCGGGTCGAACGCGTTTTTCCACCCACCGAATGATGTTTCCGGCTGCCGAAAAAGAATGCGATAAATTTCAATTAATTCCCGCCTTCGGCGCGCGAGCAAACAATGAACAGTTTCTTACGATGCGGCCGCAGATAGAACACACCAACCGTGGGTTAACATTAAATTTTCCCTCAACCACAACTAGGCCACATTTGCCGAGGCTCGGTGCGCGAGTTTATTACCGGGGGCATTCCTTAAGCCACGCCAGAATATTGCATTGACTTGAGCAGGGAAAGTAATGTTTGGTATTACGTTCTAGCAACTATGCTCGGAGTGTTTCACGCCTCGTGGAAAATGTGGGTGGATGGTGAAATTTTCCATTTGATTTAATTTTAAACTGGAATTGCGATTTCAAGATAAAACAACGTGCTGGCGTAGGTCAATCGTAAAATAGACAAAGAGATGTCGGAGGCTAATCATAAATTCATTTCAAACAAGAAGAGTTGAACAAGAGAGATATCCTTAGAAGTTTTCTCAATATATTCTAATTTCATCAAAACATTAGCTCTTTTTTTCATTTCAAAATACCCTTGATATTATTACAGGTATGCTTCCGGCAAGGAATCGCCTGCCAGCAGCTGAGATCGCACCTCAACAAGGGCCAGCTCTTCTTGGTGCAGCCGCTTGCGCTCTGGGGCTCGTCCTGGTCGTTGGACTTATCGCCAGCGCAATGTACGTCCGAGCACGAAAACAGATTCGACAGGACTCGTTACAGTAAGTTTTAATAAAAATCTTTTAGTATAAATTTACAATGTCACCATTATATTTAATTTCTGTAAATTTTCTTATGAAACAAACACAAACATATCATAACAAAACCAGTCTGGGTTTCCCCATTTGTTATACCCTTTTTTTTCTTTATGACGGACGAAATAATGAAGAAGATTCCTCCACGATGCCCATGTTGTCATCTCTTGGAAAGCAAAAAATTAAAACATCTTGCTCTAAAAGCATGTCCTAAAAGTGTTTTCCAACTATTGTTGCTAATATCGGTCGTGTACCCCGTGTGGAAACATGTTTGTACAATCTCGCTTCCTGCGCTTCAAACTTCCTTCCTTAGCCTCGTGTACGCAAGCTGGCAACATATGTCCGAACATGTTCATTTTCCCCAACCATGCGGTCCCGTGCTTGTATGCATGTGTGTGCGCCCGTGTGCCTGATTTTCGTTTTCAACATCCACCGTGACAGGTTTTTTATGTCCATTTTTTTTTCAAGAAAAACAGAGCACACCGGATAATCCTGCTGTCAGCATGTGGTGCCGCTCCGGTGCTGCTCAGCTCGGCGAGCGCAAAGTCCGGCAATTTATGGTCCATCGGTCCCTTGTGGACTTTCGAAAAGCTCGAGGTGCCTTTGGTAAAGTGTCGATTGCACATGAAGCGGCCCACCATGGGCAATTTTAGCGCACGTGAGATGAACTTTTTTAAATCGTGAAAAATAGTTTCTTTGTGCAACATTCTGGACGCAATGTCTGGTGGTATATGCAATTCGGGCTGAAGGGGCCTTAGTTTCCTGTTCAACGATTCTTTTCTAATGCTCTCATAGAACAAAGGACTAAAGAGTATCTATAACCACACTTGATAGCCTTTGTGGCAGCTGATTTTGAAGATAGCAACGCATCCTGTCAAAACCAATTTACCATGAAAAATCAAACATTTCATAGAGGATGTAAAACTAAACCATGTTCATAATTTAAACCTTTTATCTCTTTTCAACACAGCACCAGTTTCACTACAGCAGCATATGGCAGCCACCAGAATGTGTTCATTCGCCTTGATCCACTGGGACGTCCTCCGAGCGCGAACAGTGGCTCGTACGCAACGATTGCGAGTCTCAACAAGTATCCCATTAGCGAATCGAAGAAGTCATGTGAGTTAATTTACTTTCAAATTGTGGGAAAAGCGATTCTATAACATTGTGTTTTTAATTTCTTGTTTTATTTATTATCAAACTCAAGCTAGAGTGAAGATTGAGAATATTTTAGTTTTTTTATGCATAGAGTTATGTGTATTTGCAACTATTGCTGAAAATTAGTTTATTCCTGTTTTTACTGAAATAATCTAAATTTTACATTTAAAACTCAGCTTTACTAACATAAAAAAAGGATGTACTATCTCTACACTTCTTGACAAAAATACAACAAATTTTTGAAATCCTCAAAATCATTATTCGTGTTGCACAAACCATTCAACTTACTTGAATTCAAACTACTTGAAGCACAAACGTATTCAACTTTGTGTAGTTTTTACATAAACAATACAAACAAACAATAATCATTCATAACAATTTCGAGGTGGTCATTAATATTATCCCAAATGTAGACTCACAGACGGTTTTAATAAAATAACTAAATCGCGGACACTACTGTAATCCAATGACAGCGAGATATGTCAAGGAGTATTCATCAATGGTTTTACAGTGATGTAATATCAATAATTTGTTATATGCAACATTTGTAACCATTAAATTAAACCTTTCAAAACAACTTAAAGCCTGTCTCATAGTAAATTGAGCCAAAGAAAGCGCGCTACTGTGGCGCCTCTAGTAGCGTCAGCCGGAAACTAATATTTTTAGTAGTATTAGTGAATAGTAACAATCAAGTTGTGCAAGTTTCAGATCTGCACTATTGTTTTTCGCTAAATGCCGTATAATGGAAATTGATCGACCTAAAATAAATCCGCACAAATAACTGGAGCGCCGGTGGACAGGTTGGCAAGGCCTGGAATCCATAATAAAAGCAAAGAAAAATTTCAAGTATTTTTCTTTTGTACAGTTATACATAAGGTTTGTTATAAAAATAGGTTTTTACTTTTTGCGTGTTCCCTGTTCTTATAAATTCACGTACTTTTTCTAGACGATTTTTCGACCTGCCATTATTAAAAGGTTGTCTTGAAGTGGTACTGGGCCAATAAGATCACTTGGTACCAAAACCAAATTTCCCAGAGTTTCACCCCATCGAAAAAATCTGGGCAATCACAAAACTTCGTTTTAGACAAAGTGGTGAAACAGTTACAGATGTTCTTGGCAAGAGGAAGTTAACGGAGGTTGCGAAAACGGTGTCCCATTCCACGACATGGGCGTTAATGCAGGAAACAAAAACAAAATACGTGAATTTAAAAGAACAAGGAACACGTAAATAGTAAAAACATATTTTTATAACAAACCTTATGTAAAACTGTACAAAAGAAAAATACTTGTCAGTTTTTTGTTTTTTTATTTTAATGGGTTCCCGGTATATTCAATTTGCTCAGTTGCCTTGGTGCTATAGTATTTTGTGCGGATTTATTTTTGGTCGTTCAATTTCCATTATACGGCATTTAGCGAAAAACAATAGTACAGGTCTGAAACTTTCACAACTTCATTGTTACTATTCACTCATACTACTAAAAATATTAGTTTCCGGCTGACGCTACAAGAGGCGCTACAGTAGCGCGCTTTTTTTGGCTCAATTTACTATGAGACAGGCTTTAATATCATAAAATAGAACATACAGTGCTTCCTAGAAGTCTTTCATATAAAATTTAGCCGGAAAGGGTGAAAGCCAAACTTTTGTAAAAACTCTCTTCTCCACCCCTTCTTAATCGAGCATCGCTGGGGCGTCATGCTAGATTTCAAATGTGTATTAGATTTCATCCAATAGTGCCGCAATATAATATTGTTGTAATTCTTGTAAGCATACATTTTAAACACATGGACTTACTTATCGTTCAGTTTTCGGAAACATCGCAGTACTTTAATTTAAACCGACTTGTTTGCGAACCTTTTCCTCCAAAAACATTTCCTTTAATTAAATGCTCCAGGGCTCTCAATTTATGTTTCCACCGCTCCGCACCTAAATTACTCTATTCCTTTTATTCATCTTCGGTCTGGTTTTTTCCTTCTTGTATGCTATGACTCGCAAAACAAACGTTCCCGCCCCCCTTTTTCCCTCCCACGATCCCCAAACGTAAACATCGCATCGTATCTAAACGCACCGGGCGCGCCAACCCCAAACATAAACCAAACCCGACCAATCTCTTCCGTTCGATTTTCTTCCATGCGCTTCCGGGCACGATCACTTGCAGGGTTTCGCAGCACACCCTCGCCCTCGCCGTACGCGACGGCCCTGCTGCCCCTCGGGGCACCGAACGGAACGGCCGCCATGGGGACGGAGTCGGTCTACGCCAAGCCGGAATCGGTCTGTCCATCCCGGGTGTCCTACTACGCCTCGTCCCAGCTAACTCAGGTAAGCTGTCCATTTCACTCGGCAAACACCCATCAAACGCCTTACCGCCCTTTTTTCCGGAGCAGCCAGTCCTTTGATTACTCTCCCCCCCCCCCCCCCCCCCCCTTCCCCATGCCCCCTGTTGACCTTGTCTGTTGTCTGCATCCCTCGCTCGTAACCCTCGCCCCTCCGACGGAACGGTTTGGGATGGAACTTCCTAAAAATGGATGACAAGGGTTTGTCCGCGCTGTTTCCGCGCAGTGTCCGGCAGGTTCGGAGGTTCGCACAGGATCGCCCTTCCACAAGCATTAACCCCTGCAGGCGCTGCTCCACAGTCGTTTGTTCAGGACGACCGGTTCACTCTCTTTTTTATAATTTACTACTCCGCGAGTTGATATCTCGTACGCGGGCAGCCATAAAATACACTCACAGTCAATCGAGTGGGGTAAAACATGGCATAAACTGGTTGGCTACACCCGCTATTCGAAACTGTCTGATGGAAAAGTGTTTTACTTTTTGAAATGCTTTGCTTACAGCTTACACGCACATGGATCTGTTGGCTTTGCTTGCGGTTTTAAAACCACCGCATTTGCAAGACGAACAAAACATTTATCGGACGCACATGAACTACGGCCGGCCATTATTTGTGGGAATGGCATTAATGGCTATATTTACCAACCATTACCGGGTGTGTCCTCGGGCAGTCATTTCTTCGTACACCCGACAATAGAGTGCAGTTTTCATCATCTGTTAATGTTGCTAACAGCCCCGGTGCACCATTGCGCTACATAATTTCACACGTGTAGTCAATAGCTTTGGAATTTATGTGTTTCGATAAGGAAACCTAATAAAAAATAATACCACACACACACGCAGCCTGTTCCAGCAAATGTTTACCGTACGCCACTGTCCCAAGTGGTGTAGCAATAGATGGTTTTTCCATACCAAATTCTGTTACAAAACACATGGTGTTAAAAAAGAACCGAAAGCTTGTGGTAATCCCACTTTGTTTTGTTCGCTTTTATTCAATGAAACCGTTTCATTTTATCCATGTTTTCGTAGCCCCTCGGGCAGCAACTGTTTCATGCGACTACTATTATACCCTATTGTATAGTTCCCAGGTGTCGCGCTATCCAACCACAAGAGCACAATTTTACAAGGATTAAAAAGTAATCGCTTGTTTTTCAAAGCTTTTGCCATAAGCCTCACCGGTGGCGGTGGATTTGCTTGCCGCTATCAAACTCAAACCACCGTCATAAATAAGATTAAGGTATCCTAGTGGCGGCTTCTAATTAGGATAATTTATCATCTTCTCTCGATGTCATTGCCTAGACGGTAGACAAACAAGTGGAACCATAATTACTCGCGCGTGTGTTGCTATCCGCAATCCATCAACGCCCTTGCGCTCATTAGGGCTATCAATTTTCATTATGAATTTCATATTTTTTAAACTTGTTCAAAATGGCACAAGAATGCTTAGGCTGGCACATACAAAATGATTTACTAAGTACGCCTAAGCCATCGCAATGATGTCACAAAAGCGAGCCTGAATGAATCAACTACAATTGACGAAAAAATGAAACGCGAAACAGCTACCATTATTTTCTTGCACAATGAGTTTTTTTTTCTTCGACTAATGTCGTGTCGAAAAAATCAATAACTCTCGCTCTATTATGCCTCTGGGAAAATATTATGTGGGACATCAACCTTCAACAATAGGTCCCCTCATTAAATGGCAGAAATTTAGAATTCGTTTATAGGAAAATCATCCTCATTCCGGTGATTCATTTACGCTGCTTCGATCAAAGACATCCAGAGCGTACCATAGCAACCCGGAAAAGCGATCCCACCCCCGTCCTTGTCTTTCTCCCTCACCACCTTCCGCGTCCTGCTGGGGCGTAACGAAAATTTGTCACTGAATTGAAAATTAAGCAATTTGAATAGAGAGTAGGGATTTGCCTATTTCACCCCTCGCCAGAACAGTTCCGAGCGACGAACCGTGACACGAAGCGAGTTTGACAGTTTGAAGGCACAAATTTCTATCAATATCGTGCGCGGGGACAGGGCATCGCTTCGCAAAACAACAAGGCCAGCGCAAGCGTCAATCACGGTGGAAGGTGTGTGTGCCATCGCCTCGCGGGGGAGGAAGTCGTTGAAATGTTGTCGAAAGTTGGACGAAAGGCTCCTTTTTAAAGTGATTTTCTCGTGGGCTGTTGAAGTGTGCTCGAGCGACACCTTGTCTGGGTTGTTGTGTGCGTTGAATTTGATTACATTTTGGGGTAAAGTGGAAATTTACACGCAGTTTTGAAGTGAAAGTCAATAGGCGACGATTCGTATTTACAGTTCATCGGGAAAAAGTGGACGAGTGGAAGATTATTAAAGCATTATGCCTTTGATTTCACGAACGTTTGATGAATGAATGATTATGTTTCCCTATCGAAAACCATTTGGAAAAAATGAAATGCATCAAAATGGACTACCAATAACTTGTCATCTAGGAAAATTTGTCCCAGTAAAGCCAGAAAAAAACATGCCAACCAGAAGAGAATGGCCAAATTTTTTCAGCTGTTTGAACTGTCACGCAAACTAACGTAAAACAAATCCCAACCATTATCTGTTCCCGAAGCGCGCCGGGTGACATAAGCTCGGTCCCGGTTTTCCACCCGCAGCGTAGAGGTGTTAGTTAAAAATTAATAACAATAATGAGACTCTTTGTCGCAGCGAAAGATGAGACCAGTCATTTTTCACAAAAATCACACCCCATTCTTGCCGACCGGACGCACCCTCCTTGTGCGTTTTTGCTTTCCTTTCCTTTTTCCAGCGCCGGAATCCATCGTCTACCAAGGGGGACGCCCTGACTCTTCTCGTGCATCGGAAAGGGCGACAAAATGGATGTGAAAATGATCCCCTGATACCGATGGCGTACTCCCGGCACAAAACACACCGCACCGCATACTGCAGCGTTTGGTTCGGTTTTTAGCTTTTATCGGGAAGCGGAAAACGTTCGGTTAAAAAGGGACCACACGAAACGCACACAAAGAAGGCAAAATAAAAGAGACCCATGGGGTGAAGGAAAGCACTTTTTAGGTTGCTCTGGAACGGGAACCGCAAAAGGTTGCGGTGGGTGAGCCCGTGCCACAAACATAAACTTGACACAATTTGTAACAAGATATTCCGGCTTTTACGCCACGAGGGCAGACATGTTTTATTTCTTCCCACTGTAAGAGGTGGGGAAGGGATGCCGCCCATCGGAGGGTGAGAGGGGGGCGAAAAAATACGGTCCGTGACTAAAGGTGAGAAAGTGGAACATAATTCTTTCGCCATAATCCTCACCTGCTTTGGAGTGGTTCCGCTTCAAAAAGGGGTTTAGCAAAATGCAACCCAGAGGAGGTTAACTTCCGTTTCCTTACACATCCCCTTTGAAATAGGTACATTGGCGCCTAACAATAACGCTTTCTTTTTAATGCATTGAGTGTCTTGACATCAAAGTAATTCATACCTGACGGAGTCATAATGCTTTTAGTCAATCACTACTGGTGTTCTTTAATCC
This sequence comes from Anopheles coustani, assembly GCF_943734705.1. Classification (NCBI taxonomy): domain Eukaryota; kingdom Metazoa; phylum Arthropoda; class Insecta; order Diptera; family Culicidae; genus Anopheles; species Anopheles coustani. The sequence goes on along the minus strand of NC_071289.1, from coordinate 63,445,953 downwards.
AACTTTGTATTTCTTATAAGAGTTGTCTTACAGTTGCCTAAGCTTAATTTTTCAGTTTCAGATCATCTTACTAACTGGTTTAGTAAACTATGATTTCCACGTGCTTTTTTGTAAAATTTAATGGTTTTTATAGTGTTGGCAATGTTTCATTCCGATCGTTCACGATCATTGCTAAACTTTGATAATCAAAAGCTCCAAGTCACTAAATCAATTCTTCAACCTTTTTCCAAGGTATGGCACAGTTAAACCTTATAACAAAACAGATACTTTCTTAGTAAACTATTTATAAATTATAGAACTTGGACAAGAACTTTTACCATCTCAATGCTTTGGTGTAAAGAGATTGTGAAGCACTTGAAACACTTTACGCTAGGTTTCTTGGATAAGGAGAGTTGAGTTTTCCTTTTATCTAGACTGTTATTAATTACTTACGTTTTTTTTGTTAAGGGTTCAAAAATTATGAACCTCAGAGACTTTTCATTGAGTATTTAAACACTTAAAAATATAAGCACCCAAAACGATTCGTAAAATCAATGGAAATTGCATTGAAAACTCCTATGAATGCTTATTGTAATATCTCTATATATATAATTCTTGTGTCACGGTGTTAGTGTTCAAACTCCTCCTAAACGACTGAACCATTTAAACTCAAACTTTGCACACACGTTCCTTAGGTATGAGAATAGGTTTTTAACTATATCTCATATCTGAAAATTTTATACTTTTTTAATTAATTACAATTTTCTATCGTCATATATTGATTTGTTTGTTTTGTTTACATTCAGCAATGACACATAAAGTGAACTACAACAAGTATAAACGGACACAGCAACAAGCCTTTTGACAGACTGGGGTGGTGAGTTTAATACGTAGGTGGTGAGTTTAATTCAAACAAGTCGTTTCATGTAAGTGACGATAGTAAAATCTTGGTAATTTTTGGTAATAATAACTAATGTTGTTAATTGGAGGTAATAAAATATGTGTGCAAATTATTGATGCTTAGAGCAGTGAGAAAACCTTCCCATTTACCAGTGAAAACCAGTGAAAACGAATTTCAGTATAGCTACTACAGCGAGGCTATGAACTCGCGAATAGGGACGAGCATGCTTATTTGTCACGTTTACATGCAATCCAACGTGGCGTAAGTTTTACTGTCAACAGGACAAAATGCGGCGCATAGTCATGATATAACAAAACGTGTGTTCAAACATTAATGTCGCTGATAAACTCTATTACAAAACTACATGTATTTAGTCCAACACGCTATGATGAGTATCGAGCATCTTTGCATGATAATTGAAAATTTGCCGCTAAGTCATTATTATGTTTTAAGTTCGCCGAATCGAAGTGCATCTAATTTGATGGACACTGAAATAAGTCGTGAACTGCAGCATAATATTGCAGTCATGTTGGATATCGTTTCTCACAACGTATCAATGTTGACTGATGAACAAGCATATGTTTACGAACGCATTATCATGGCAGTATCAACGGGACAAAGTGGTATCTTTTTTTGGATGCCCCAGTCCGAGCTGGCAAAACATTTCTCATATCGCTCTTGCTTTCCAAAATACGAGCAAACAATGACATTGCAATACCAGTTGCTTCATCTGGAATTGTAGCTGGAAATGGAGGTAGAACGACGCATTCATCATTTAGGCTACTTCTAAACATCAATAGGAACCCTAAAGCCGTATGAAACATCAAAAATCAATCACTCATGGCCTAGGTCATGGAACAGTGAAAAATAATTATCTTGGAAGAATGCACCATGGCAAACAAGCATTCTCTTGAGGCGCTGTACAGAACACTCAAAGACGTGAAGTGTAATAAAGATTGTTCCAGTAATACAGTAGGTCCCTGCAGTACGCTATACTCGATATACGCGAATTCGCAATACGCGATTTTTTACAACTGACAGCTCATAGGGTTGCTCGACTTCTGATTAGTCAATTTTACTTTGTTTTGGTAGAATGAAGTTTTTAATATGCACTTTTTAACAGAGATATAATGATACAATACAAAAAATGGAACACTTATTAGTGAATTGGATTGAAGATATGTTAAATAACCGGTTCCCTCTCAGTGTCAACTCTTCAATATGAAGTATAAACGATATGGCAGAGGAAATCCGCAATACGCGAAAATTCGATATACGCTATTGCGTTCGGTCCCAAACATTCGTACTGCGGAGACCAACTGTACTGTGTTTCTCCTCTCAGGTGATTTCAGGCAAACTCTTCCCGTAGTGCCACGATCCACCTGTGCTGATAAGATCACCTGAACTTGCCTTACTCATCGGTGTTGTGGATCAATTTTGAAAAACTTTAGCTAAGCATAACACGTTAAGCGCTACGTCGGTCCCATGGGGCCGACAGCGTTCTTTCCCGTATGCCGGCGTCGGCCCACTCGGACCGACAGAGCCGTTTTGATAGGGGTACATGTACTTCGGGACCGACAGCGTAGTAAGTTTTTCTGTCGGTCCGCATCATTAGAACCATTTGTTTAGTAGTCTTCGGGGAAATTTCATTATAGGGCTTTGCATATTCTAGAACAAAACACAAAGACAGTTGAAATAATAATTGAACATGATTTTGTTCATCGATATCGGCAGATATCACTGTGAAGATATTATTGTTTCTATTAGTAGTCAAACATCGCTTTGTAGACAGAATTGTTCTAATTCTAAAGAAAACAGATGCCACACATGCTGAAGTCTGACCGTATTTTCATTTCTCTGTTTTGCCTGGTTTTGTTTCGTCGAGACATGATTGAACGTGAATGCACTGCCTCGCTCGCCGTCGATAGTTTGCTACGAATCCCCGGCAGAACGGAAAGCAGGGCAAATTACGCGTAGCGCTTAACGTGATAAACAGGCACGTCCAAATGCTACAGGATCCATCAGCTTCTACTTTCTCCAAACAGTTATTAGACATCGGCAATACACCTTAGCAGATTCTTAAAAAGCTCTAATAGAAACCCGATTTAGAAAACTAATATGTACATCATACATGGCTTACCAGGCGTACATAAAACATCGTTTATCTACGACGACGTAAAAAGTGTAAATACAATGAAATTAATGTACTTAAGAAATATAATGTGACCTTTAAACCAATTTTTAAGAACATCAAACGGGTCAGCTAGTGATTAGTAAAAAAGAACTATTACTACCAAAGACTAAAGAATGAAGAACCAAATATTAGTCTGCAAAAACAGAATTTTCACATAAAACCATAAAAAATGTTGTCTTCAGTGATTGTTTGAAATAAAAAGATACGGAATTTAATAATTCAAAACGCATCCAGCATACAACCACACTTTCATTCCAACACGAAACAAAGAACTTCATCACAAAAGTTTGGTATGTGTACCACATACATTATTGTTATCAATACATATTTGGAAATAACTTTCGTAGCGACGGTAAACAAATATCCTCTCAACCCACAACAACACTCGAAACCGAAAAAATTACTCAACTTCGGCAAAGTATGTTGTTTCTTTATTTTTCTAGGGCAGCTTTTTGACACCTAAACCATTAAACATAGCTCTGGACACATTCTAAATTCCAGTCAACACTTTCCTTCCTTAATGACAGAAGCAATCGTGGCGGGAAAGTTTTCTCCCAGGTGTGAAAGTTTCATGACAAGCGCCACAAAAAGACTGCCCGGTGACAAGTGGAAAGTTTCCAATGCACTAAAGTATGTGTTTTAATGATGTGTTCATCATTAATTTGGAATTTTCTTCCCCGTTCCCCCTTGCCACCCAAAAACATCGACAACAACAAGCACCCTCCGTTGAAAAACAACCATTAACCCGCCTGTTGTTAAATATGATCCTTGGTCGCAAGCAAGGAAGGGGGAAAGATACCAGAACTCCACACCGCAACTCCATCATTTTCAACACCATTCGTATCCGGGTGCCCCTTTTTCCACCTTCCCAACGAATTGACCGAGGCTTCTTAAAAGGGGTTGGGCACGGCAGCCGGGGGAGCGAGGTGCGAAGGGTGACAGTTTTTCACCGGGTCGGTCCCGCAGCCGTAATGTTACCGTTCTGAAACAAAAGTATCCACCGGGAAGAAAGGTCGGAAAAGCGACCCGTTACGGGAAATGAAAACCAACCACCGGGCGCTGTGAGTGTCGGTGTGTGTATCCCTGCTTTGAAAAGGCACGGAAGCCCCTTTTTAACTGCGGGCGAGAGTGTTTCAATCCGCACGGCCAAGTGAGTGTACGACGGAAAAGTCAACGTGCGGTTTGACTGCAAAACCGAAAATATTCCACTACACACGACGTACGACGCCGGGATGAATCAGGTGCTACACTGAAGCGACACTTCGGTGCCTTTTTCCAGCGATGACATAAAGGTCCATAAAGCGGAAGAAGCTTACCAAGGTTGGGGCAAGTGCCTTAGGCTGTAAACGAAGCGCCTAGCTTAATTAAAGCTGACTCGTTTTAAAGAAGGAACACATGTTTCTTGTAACGTTTTTGTTCTGTAAAGAAGAAAAATGATTCTTATATGTTGATGATGGCCAACTACTATTTACGATTCGAAAGTTTCCATACTACACGCTACAGGTAAATGAAAATTCCACATCGTTTTCCAACAGCGAGCAGCCGCTCTCCACGACGCACCATTCGATAATTGATTGCAATGTTCGGTGGCCATAGTGGCAAACCATTGACACGATTAATCATCCTGCTTTTATCACTTGCATTACTAGCTTCCCTTCGCTCCGTAGAGCACTCCAGAAGAAAAGGTCCTTCAGTGCAAACACTCTTCTAGACGCTCCAACTCTTCTTGGACGAGTGCCAACTGGCAGCGACTTGTTGAACATGGTCAAGCGGGACATTAGCAATCCTTGACGGGTTACAAGATCCTAAAGGGCAGTATATTTTTGATCACTGTCTGTGTTATCTGTGTGCTAATGGACACAACATTTTGTAGAGCGATTTTCTTCCATTTACTTTGAATTCTCTTTTCAATACACTACGAAATAAAAATATGTCCCAACGTTGCATTTTGAAAGCTTCTGACTTAAGCAATACAGAGATATCTTTGTCCTTTGCTAAATAACATTTGACAAACACATTCTTCACCACAGCAACGCCCACAATTCCGGCAAAAACAACACTACGAAACAAGAGACTGTTTGATAGACTAAGGAATGAAACATAGTCTTAATTCAGCCACTACAAAGTATTAATCATCTCTCTTCATCGGGAAAAACTCGACGTCCACCGCTTCGTAGCAGGACAATGTTGCCCACTGTCTTTTACCCTTTTTTATTCCCTTTCATCACTATTCCGTTAAACTTTTGTAATGCTTGCGCATCCCGGATGCTGAATTGGATTGGCAGCTGGATTCAAGTGGAGTGATTTTTTTCTTCTTGTTTTCGTTCGCTCGCTTCCATTTGCCGTCCGTTTCAATTCTTGTGCCTTCTGCAGGAATTTAGAAACAGCAATTCATTCTATCCTTTTGCCACAATTTCAGTGCAGCAAGGATCTTCTTATGTACGGTGCATTGATAAGTTTCTATCGACGGAGCATTTTGGATGAGGTTAGAGAAGTTTTTGTGCAAACACTTTTACGTCAAAGATCAAGACTCTTAACCGAGAAAGCATGGGATAAGGCCTAAAATATCTGTTATAGCATATTAGCTGTAACAATACGCCAACGCCCTTATTACCATCGTTAATAATCAAGAGTCTTTGAAATGTGTAAGTATCAGATCGTTAGTATCTAAGCATTAAGCGGTGGGATAATCGGGGGCCCTCAAGACGATTCCATTGTCCTAAATGGTTCTATACCAAAGACCAAAGCTAGAGTCCTGCATTTTTAGAAAAAGAAATTGATTCTATACAAATTTCTGTTTTTTTTCCTAACACTGTTGCATATCGTAGAACGAATTTTTTTTTCTTATAACAGGAGAAGGAAGAAGATGTAATTTAATGCTTTAACTTTGATCGCTTTTGTTTATTTTATATTTTTATTGGATTTCAATACGATTTCCAATTATTTCAAACTAAACAAAAGTATTTTTTGGTAGGTAATACACATTCCCTTTTACATCATGTTAACAATCTGAACAATTCGACAATGCAGTTCATTATGGTCTACAAATCCTTAACCGATACGGCCCAATAATTTAATATTGTAAACTGCACTTTCAAACACTGTACTCCGATAAATTACATGGCTTTCTTTTCTTTTTAATAGATTCCAATCGATTTCATTTTTAATAGAGTATCTTTTAAATAAAGTGTGGCCTGTTGATTTTGCCATTTTAAACTATTATCAAATCTTTCAATACGAGGGTTTTATTTTGATTCTTTTACTATTTAAAGTATTGGAAAAAGCATTTCTTTTTTTTGAGCAAACTATAGTTCCAAAGTCGGTTGTGCTTTATTGCCTTTTTCCTTCAATTATTTTTGGATGCGATATGAACCACGAGTAGATTCACTAAATAAATCATCCAAAAAGAAACTTATCGCTCCACCCTTTCTTTAGTACATGTGGCCCCGATAAGTGCACGGTACAATTTTTCTCTCGCCGATTTCAGCGAAGAGCGGGTGTTGATGGATGGAAAACAGAGTTCAAACTGACAATAGAGTTTTCCCTCCGTCCGCTCCATCGGTGCATTTCTTTAGACCAGTGGTTTCTGGCATCCATTTATCAACGAGCCCCCGAACACATCTTCAGCCTGGGGCTACCAAGCGCAAGAACGCCAAAACGCGGTCATCCGACGTCCAACGTGCGCTCACCGACGGACACTGCTCCTTTTCCGAATGAATTCGCGCGCCACAGCGCGAGTCGGGTCCATGTTTTATTCAGCAGCCGGTTTTGGAATATCTTGGACTCGATTCAATATTTGAGCGCAAAGAGTACGGATCCCCGAGCCAGCGTTCCTCTTCCTCTTGCCCCCGAATGCTAACGAGCCACGATTTATACGCGCGCGAACGAAAGGCTTGCGCGCACCGAACTGCACCACACTGGGCCGGAAAAGTCCGTGGAAAATCTCGCTTTATCATTTCATCGCCATTTTTCGCCGGAGAAAAGCTCTCAATTATCGAGATGCTATCGCTCAAGGCGATTAGTTAGAGCTGTATGAAACGGACGGGGAATTGCTGCACTGGATAGGTGCTTTATGAGGCATATTCAAGGAATTGCGAGCAAACCTAACGAATGAAATATGCTTCCGATAGTGTGAGCAACTAGCGTTTCTACTCACTGTGTTTATCTTGGGTTTTATATATTGTCTTTACCAAAGCGACAAAATGATACTAAAATAAAACACATCTTTCAAGTAAATAACAAGACAGCCTTTCAAGGAGCCTTGAAAGTTGTTTTACGCGAGACTTTTTACCGTCCACTTGGATTTTCTTTTTTAATAGATATTACAAATCAATGATACTCTCTGTAATCGATTTTATATAACAATTTAAAGCTTTATACAGAGCTTTATCTTTGAGTTAACAAAATTGAAAAAAAGCTTACGGAGGTTCAAAAGTTGTTCTCAAGATTTATCATTCTTTTTTCATTTTGTTTTACTTCTTCATCCATGTTCTACGGGTTAAGGACTTGGTTGATGATTAGCAAACCAGCTTATAACATCAGATAATTGATTGAACAAAATAACCGACGAGCTCAAGGAAACTTGAACGCTCTTTTTACTTGAGAACAAAAAGATCTTCTTTAAACACGAATTTCAAAATATTATTGTTATTATATTACTACTTGATAACGAAAAAATGTTATTTAATTAGCTTTAGCACAACAACTTTGCTTAGAGCAAAAAAGCTCGAATGCTTGTTTTTCTTTTTCGAGATTGATCACTGTTTATTTGGTTTTATTTCTTTCTCCAAGTTTATAAACAAAACCTTTGAAGAAAATTAGCTTTTAACATCAGATCTTTCTCTTTCGTCGCGAACTTTATCTTGGATTGAATAAAATGTTAGGAGATTTCTAGCTCTCAGACGCGAAAGCGGTTTTGACTCAATATTTAAAATGTTATTCTTTGTTTCTCTTCTTCAAACATGAATTTAAAACTGATGGAAACTGTCTCCATGTAATTCGTATTGTACGATGAATAATTAATTTACTTTAGATATACTATCTCCATGGACTTCGTTGATTGTTCCGAAAATTCTATAAACAAAACCTCAGAAACAAATCGAGTTAAAGTAAACTTTAACCCATATCAAAATTAAGATCTAACCAGCTGAAACAATTGCCTGGTGCTAATGAAAGCCTACCAAAACCACACGCCCTTCCCGCGACCGGCTCGAAGAATCGCATCCTTGAAGGCTATCGGGCATCTCCATCACCTCGCTATCACCGATCTCATTCACAATCCGTTCAAAGAGCGAAACTAATCCAAAGCTTAATGAAAGCAATACCTAGCCCGAGCCCAATGCCGGGGCATTAACTTCACGGCAAACCGATTTGCCAAACACCGACAAACACCGGGTTTATGTGTTGTCTCTCCGTCGGGCCCACTCTCCGACACGATTGCTGTGCTGGCGCAGCTTTAGTTGGCTTATCAAATTTCTCTAATCATCAATGAAATGCCATAAACATGGCCCCTGCCAATCCCAATCGGCAGTATGAAGACGCAAACGAACCAATTCCATCGGCCCAAAGCACGCATACACACACACCGTCTGTCGGGTCGTTCGGTGATCCTTTCCATCTTGTGGTCGTCGTTCGATCCTGGACATGACGTTCTTCGCCGTTGGTCCTTGTTTTTCGTCGTAAAGCTGTGTGGCAGCTCACTACGACGCCTTCAACGATCGTAGGCCCTGAAATTTGATTTTCTCGACTATCTGGTATGAAAAGGGGCGGCGAGGGGGGAGACCAATGGGCTCATTTCTCAAGCTGCCCCGGAAACGTGTGAAATGTCTTCTCGACACGCAATCCTGCAGCCCGGTAGGTGAAATCCGATGCGAACCGTCCCTCCCAGTGTCCTTCGACCTGTTTCCGTTTTCCCTCAAAAAAAAAAAAGTACCCAAAGGCTCGGTGGCGGACAGCTTTCGTCGTCTAATAAGCAATGACAGTCGTTGACGCAAATAGGCAGCCGAAAATGGGCACCAAACGACGAAAGGATTCACCTTAATATTCTCGTCGCTCGGTCGCTTCCGTGCTGAGGTACAGTAAAAAAAACAAAGCGGCTCTATGTGTCAGCCCAGTAATGGCAGAAAAGGGACGGGCCGTGCCGAAATTTGGAAATATCCTCCAAAGCTCGAGCCAGTCACCGGGCCGGGCTAACGAGAGCAGCCTAAATCCCGTAACGTCGTCGTGAGAATAGTGAACGAGACTTTTTACTGGTTTGGCATTGTTCATTTGGCTGTGATTTGCCGCAAATCCGGGTTTTCCCACCAGCACCCGGGGGCACCATCTTGTGTGCACGCCTTTTGCCGAGACGGTACGCTAATGGTTCGCTTTTCTCCCGGCAGGTCTACAGCCTGTCGACGCCGGCCCGGAGCATCCACAGCAACGGCTCGAACCCGAAGGACAAGCTGCGAAGGATCGCCGTGTCCCCGGGCACCATTATCTGCCAGCAGCTCGTCCAGGAGGGCACGTACGGCAGGATCTACAGCGGCATCCTGCATCATCCTCTGGGCGAAACGCGAGACGTGTTGATCAAGACTGTTGTTGGTAAGTCGGTGCATGTTTTAAAAGGCATTTTTGACAATTTTTGCTAGGAAGCTTTCCTCCATGTAGACGTGTATGGTTATTCCTTTTCTTAACATCTCTTTGACATGATTTTTCATTATTTTTACACCTTTGCTGCATGTTTTTCATAAAGCATGCAATTAAATTATCATTAAATTGTATTTGCTCCAAGCATGCATGATTTCTAATTATGCTACAAATGAAGAAAGGTACCATCAATTGTTTGTTCCATATTAGTACATGATTTATTTAATTTTTGCATGTTTTTTTATATAACGAATATGGAAACAAAAGACAAATTTAACTCACTGAAATGACTTTTCTCATTTAGATTTTAATTATATTATTTGTTCATATTACCTAAATATGTTGTTGATTTTCTTCATAAATTAAAGTAAGTTTTGAAAAATTTTTGTTTCCATACACGTTTCGATTTTTTTTCGTTTTTTTTAATTTCCTTCATATTTCCTAGACATAATTTAAATTTGGACTTCATAACTCTAAGAAAGCTGTCGAATGAAATTGGCCGTGGTTTAACAATAAAATCAATTAATCTCCTTTTTATTTTCCCTTATAGCAGTAGGATGATGTAATTAAAATATAAAACATCAACTCGATATATTCCTTATCGATTTATCTTTTTTTAACTTTAATTTTCCGGCAATCAGTAGAAAAAAGATGAATAGAAGAAAATAAAAATAAAAGGAAAACCAAAGCTTTCTTTATTTACCAATGCTATACATTAAGAGAACAAGTGGCGTTCAAAGAAAACCAATCCTTAAAGATAAAAACTACAACATTTTCTCCACTCTCCCCAGATGGTGCCTCGCTGAGTCAGGTGGCTTACCTACTATCGGAAGGTTCGACTCTGTGCGGCATCTCCCACCCGAACATCCTCTTCCCGGTCGCTGCGGTGACCGAACTTTCGGGGCCACCGAAGGTTGCCTATCCGCTCACCGCCAAAGGAAATCTCAAACTGTAAGTAAAACAAAGCTCCCTGCACCGATGTTCGAAGATTTATCTACTGCCCGGCGCCACCGTCGGGGTGGTTCCTGGGTTCGGAGGCATTTTGCACCAAACTGCAACTGATAGACAGTGGCCGGAAACGATACGAAACGGGGCCAAAACAACACAGCCCGACTGGGAAAACGCCAAGCAGCGGGGCCGGAAAAACGATCCCAACCCGGGATCAGTTCCTGAATAAACATTACATGACAGCGTACTGTTTTTGTCGGGCTCGATTTCACGAGTCGTGTTAGGTGTTTTTTTTTATTGTTTTCACAAAACAAAAAACAACGATAGGCAAAGTCCCACACATACAAACACTCCGCATTTCCAATGCGAAGCGAGTGGAAGAAACGTCTTTAAAGACGTTTCGAGGCCAAGGAACCCGTTTTCGGCCGGAAAAACCACCTGCAGCGTTGGCACGACACGCGGAGACAAACAAAAACCCCCGCGCCATCTTGGTGCCCCACGATGGTGGCCGCGATGCAAAGCAACAAACGAAATGTCATCCTTTCCACATCCGCCCTTTTCTCCGTATTCTTTTTGATTTCTTAAGAAACCGCTCCTGGCTACCCTTCGCGCGCCACCACTCGGCCAGCGATAGAACGGGGAAACATTTATCAAATAGACATTAGCAAGCCAAAAAACCCCTAACCGAGCGTCCAATGGAAATGGGGAGAAAAACCATCGACTTCGCTTCGCTTTGATAGGATGAAGTGAAATGGATCGGAGAAAAACATTCTGTTCCCGGCGCTAGCTTTCTCAGCAGCATTTTCTTCGAATTTTCACCCACTCGTGCCTCTGGACAGGCTTTGCATGTTGCAGCATAAATGTTGGGCAACATAACAACATGCTTGTTTCGTGTGGCTTTGTTTTTTCCTCGAAACCGTACAAGTACGTCGGGTTCGGTTGAATGTGTGGGACGAAAACATGCCTGGGTGCCGGGGGAAAACCTTACAGGATGGGAAATTCTGTTACCCCACAGTCCTTTCGAAAGGTTTAAAAAGAAGGAAAGTTCTCGCCGAAACCGTTGAATTTCCGTCGAACGTCAATTTTATTTTTCGATTATTTGAATGATCAATTTCAATACGATTTGCAATTTTTGAAGAAACTTTGTTCTAAGTTTCTTAGGTGTGCGTTTTCCCTTTCTTCTGAAGATGTTTACTCAATCTGTGCTGTGGTTTTTGTGGGATTTTTTTCGTCGTCCCGAAAAAACATCCCGAAAACATATGCCTTTTTTCCCTTCAGGGAACGTATAAAAAGACACATTTTATTCCACCTTTTTTAAATCTTCCCTTTTCCGCCCGAATTATCCTTTTAACTCCCTCCCCGAGCTACGGCTAGCCCGAAGACTTGAAAACTCATCTAAACAAGTCCCCGGAACCGGAACCCGAGCGTCCGGAGAGCAATAGGCAAGCAAATAACTCCCCAGTTTGTGGAGTGGAAAGGGAGATGATGGGGAAACCTCAAAAGCAAATCACCATAAATTTAAAACCAATCTTCTGCCAATCTGTCCGTCCGCGTCCGTTCTCATGTCCGATTCCGTTCCGCTTCTTTCAGGTACTTGCAAAGCTGCCGGGAGATCGGAATTCAAAATTCGCAGCTCAGCACCCGACAGCTGGTGGAGTTTGGCCTTCAGGTGGCCCGCGGCATCTCGCACCTACACTCGCTCGGCGTGCTGCACAAGGACATTGCCACCAGAAACTGTGTGTAAGTGTACTTTGAATCGGGGACGGATGGGCTCCATCATTTAACGCCACCCGGGAGGGGAACAAACGGACATCGAGCGCATAAACATCACATCATCTGTAACGTGAAACTGAATAAAATCGGATGGCCTTCCCTCGGGGGGGCGAGGGATGGAAAAGTCGTCCCAAACATAAACACATTTTTTCCACAACCCGCTTTTGAGACTCGAGGGTTTTGCGCTGTTGTTACTCACCAACCAGCCTTGTCGGGGACTTCGGCGAACCGCAGCGATCCTTCCGAACGAACTACATTTTTTAAGCAAAACCCTAGAATATCGCTCTCGTGAAACGGCCTTGGGCTGCACGTCGACCCACGTTTAGCTGAAGAAAAATGTAATTGGATTCTTCTGATCCCGGCTTGCTAACGCACAGGCGCATTATACACCATGACCCGCGGTTCAACCTAATCCCTTGGCGGTCTTCAATTTAATTCGTTCTAACTGAATAAAAATAAACTACTTTTAAAACATCTACGCTCTCCACATTATCTATTCAGTATTTTAATTTTTTTAATAATCTTGACATGTTGGGTATTTTTGTGCTAGAAATTATACAATTTTCTGATTAAGGTTACACCCAGATCAAACAAAGATGGTTTTTCTATTTACATATGTTGTCCACATTGTTTTGTAGACTTTATTGTCTGTTTTGCAACTTTGTTTTGTAAGATTTTTCATTCGTAGTTTTTCCGTATTTTATTCCGTTTTATACAATAAATCGGTTTTTATAATAAACAAAAATTAGAATTACTGATACTAAATTTTCAATTTATTCGTTTTAATTTTCTTGTTATGATACAACAAAGATAAAAAATTTGTGCAAATAAAGTTAAAATATTTGTTAAATGTAAAATATGCAGAAAAGCACATAAACCAAACTCAAAACTAACAAACACAGAAACAAAAAATGATCTATCAAATATCTAATCAAATATCTAAATCTAAACACACCAATCATCAAGCAAAGTGCTAAAACAAATAGCAATCTATACACAATAGTAACATATTTGGCAACAAGAAGTTGTCTAATTTTCCATTTAGCCTTATAAGCAGACTAAACTAATATGTTTTTTGCGTGTGTTCCATTATCTGGTTTGTTAAATTTGCAACTTTATTTCCTATGATTTTTCATTGGATGTTATAGATGTCTTTTTTCGATTTTCGTTTCAAAAGCTAGTGTGACTTATACTAGATTTCTATATGTTTATTTTAATTTTCCCTATTTCTACTCACTTTTCAGTCTGGACATCGAGCTAAACGTTCGGGTTTGTGATAACGCGCTGTCGCGGGACGTCTTTCCGAACGACTACCACTGTCTCGGGGACAACGAGAACCGGCCCGTCAAGTGGATGGCCCTGGAGACACTCGAGAAGAAGTTCTTCACCGCATCGAGCGACATCTGGAGCCTGGGGGTCCTGCTTTGGGAGCTGGCGACGCTGGCCGCCATGCCGTTCGAGGTGAGTAGGCGAGCCGAACACACTAGCCTTTTAATATCGCCCACTCAAGGGTGTCTTTTGCGATGGGAAAAGGCCCCCACGAGGGCACCGCCATCCTTCCATTATGGCATTACATCAATCACAATCAGCCGTCAGTGTTTGTGTGCATTAAAATATTATATTTACCCATCGAGCAGGCGAGCATCGGTTCGTCCCGTTTTTAATACCCCGACAACATGTCCCTTTGCGCCTTTCCCTCTAGTGCCGGTAATGGCTGGGAGTTGAGGGGATCCGTCTGTTTGTTTATGATTTCGTCACTTACAGCAACGTTATGGTCCGGCCGTTGAAGCACCTTCGAACGAGTCCGGTTCCCTCCTACACAGGAAGCCTACAAGAGTCCATCGCTCGGTCGATTGCTCGCTTTGACACTTCTCGGAACGGACATAAAATGACACACCAAACCGTGGAGGAGGCTAGGTCAAACAGATGGACGCGAACCCAGACCGGAGTCCGGAGCGTAATATGTCTATCGGAACGGTCCCGCACTTTGGACGCCTGCCCCAAACCTCCCTCACATTAATGATAATGGCGATGGTGTTGACCTAGTTCCGCTGGTACACGCTTGCCACTCCAAACTCGACGACAGTAATTTGGATGGGACAACCTCGCGCCACATCGACGCATAAAGACGGACATTTCGTGTAGTGATGGGAATAAAAACTACTTTTAGAGATTTGAATTAAATCATCACGGCGATTCAAATGTTTTAGTTACTCTTTTGTGTTTTAAAACGCGAAAAATATGCTATTAGTTGTAACAGAGATTTGAATCCTTATCAGGGCTCCGAATCCTTGAAGAGTGAAGGAGCAAGTAAAAGATTTGCTAACAGCCCTAGCAATTCAAATCCGAAAGGAGGGTTTCGAATCGCAGATAGAGATTCGAGCCCCAAATAGGGAGTCTCAAATAGGGAATCCCTATAACAGATTAAAATCCTAAGTAGGAATTCGAATCCCAAGAGTGAGAAAAAGAGTTAGGTCTTGTTATCCCAACCAGACATCATTCATCACTAATATCCTTTCTCTCTAGTTTATTTATTCTTTTATTTTATTTTATTTTACTACCCTGACAGACATCGAGTTTCTGATCTAGATTGGAGTCTCTGATTATAATTTGAATCCCTAATTGTCATGTGAATCCCTAATTGAAATTAGTTTTGTGGCACGCATTCAAATCTCCGTGGCGACTGGTAACTTTTTTACTCACTCTTCAGATGAAATTCAGAATTCGTTCTTTGGGAGTTGAATCTATGTGACAACTAGCAACTCTTTTACTTACTCTTTCATTCTTTAAGGATTCAAATCTCTGATAAGGTTTCAAATCAAAAAGGAAATTAAAAAACAAGGAACGTGAGGAATTAAATCAATCAATCCAATAGTAAGATTCTACTCACTCATTCAATCTAACTCAGTACGCACATCACTAATCTGGTGTGCTCCATCGAACGGACGAAGACGCCCGTCCTTGTGATTTTTTGTCAACAATATTTCCCAAAATTATTGGATCCCCAAAACGGACCGAAACGTAACGGTCAAAAGTGTCCGTTCGAGTGTAACCAAATAAACAGAAAATGTGAACACATTTCCCCACGGTGTTGGAGTCGTTTCACAGTCCGCTCGGGAGTTTCGGGAGCCACACACGCTTTACCTAACATCCGTCGCCAAACGATGTCTTCCATCATCGAACCATTACATTGATTATGAATTAATAATAAACAACAGTCAATTAATTAAATTGATTCTTCTTTCAGCCAGTGAGATGTGAAAAGGATCAGCCTACATCTGGCATTTGAGGAACGTTTTTCCCGGGGGTGGAAAAAAGCCCATCCTTGAAAGTGCTCTCGGGGGAACATGTAAGGCCCGTTTTACTTCCCGAGACCCCGGCCATTTGTGGTTCATGCCTGCGGACGTAGCCGCCAATGTAATAACACTCAACGGCGCAACAATAATCATAATCATTTCGAGCTCCCGGACGAAGGGTGTGAGTGGTGAGGGTGGTCTGTTCCTCCCGTCCTCGGAGGCATCATCGTGATTGCATTGTTGTCTCCTTTGTTGAGTCACTCATAAATCCACCTAATCGTTTTCAATCCTTCATGCGCCCCGGCTGCGTGAAGACGGTGGCAGCTTGAGCCAACACTTTGGCGGCATGGAAAACGACATGAAAATGTGTTCTTATGTACTCACCCAATGGTTATCTCCACCCACCGCTTGGGAACCACCGAAATGTTGCCCGGGCTTCAGTCCAATCGGTTGCGGTAATAATGGCGATCGTCGACTGTAGAGAAGATGAAAGGGGAAGTAAGGAAAACGGGTGGGGGGGAAGGAAACATTTGAGAAAACACAAATTTCACAACAACTCGGACAAGAGCAACCCCCACCGTTCCAGCGTCCCTCCCCCTCACCAACCAGCTTCCGGCGCAAATGGATCCTTTCATTACGCAGCTCATTACATGAAAGAATTCGTTTCATCTGCCACCTCCACACTGTCCTCGACCTTTCGTTTTCCGCTTTTCCACTCGCCGGGAGGAAAATATTCAGGCCGGGCAATAAAAACCCCACACCCCTTTCCCTTGGCCGTCGCTGTATGGGAAGATATTTTGGTAGAAATTTTTTCCTCTTTTGTTTTGCTCTCCGGCTTTGTTCCCGTTTCCTTTCAGCCATTATGAGCATCCTTTTTTTGTCGGGGCCATCTTTTTTACTCACTCCCGTATGGTTCACCGGCCCCTTTTTTGTCCGTGTGCTATGTCTTATGAGTTTCGCTTGTGTTCCTTGCAACATGTTTCGGATCCTTTGGCGCTTCCTGTGCGACATAATTGCAAACAATCACTCCTTCCCTCCGCTATCACTCCCATCGTAATGGTCACTTCCTCCAGTCGTCCGGCGTTCAAGAGGAAGTGAAACAAATGTGACGCATTTTTTCGATATTGGATTCCCCCATTTCCTGCTCCTCACTTCCCCTTTCCCGAAACCGAAACCGACGCTCGGCATCCGTTGCAGATTACCGGGACTGAATTATTTCATTGTCTTTGATCCCTTTCGCCCTTCCCGATTCGTTTCTTCTTCCATTCTTGATATCTTAACACCTCTCGTTCTCTTTCGCTCCTTCGCACCACACCCGGGGTATCTCTTTCGAGTGCATTTCGTACGTCCAATTCACCCCTTTCGCTCAGGCCGCCTTTACAGGAGTTTTATTTGCTTTTCACACTCACTTAACGCATCCCTGAACGGATGAATTGTTCTTAATGCTCCCCTATTTTGTTTTTCTTGGGTGTCCTTTTCCGAGCCCTGTACCGTTCCTGGTTGCCTTTGACTGGGCCCTCGTTGGAATTTCCTTCCCGACTTCGAAACCCATCCCCCTTTCGGAGTTCGGACTCAATTTGCCCGTTTAATAGTGGTAATGTAATGGATTATGTTTAATGCGCTGTGATGTTGTGTATTGCTCTACTCACCCCTCTATCATGTTTCGATTTTACCGTATTATTCCATCCCAATCTCTTCCTACCGTTCTCTATCTCCCTCTCTCTCTCTTTACGTTCCACAGGAGGTGGACTGTTTCGAATTATCGGCCTATCTCCGCGACGGCTATCGGTTAGCGCAGCCAGTCAACTGTCCGGACGAGTTGTAAGTATAACCTTTTTTTGCTTTTCATCTCCCTCCCGTCGGGTTCAACTCTTCTTTATCGATTTCCACTCGATCGGTTAGCGTGAATGATTAAATTATGGAAATGTCGAACCTTTATTTTGATTACACTTTAAGCGGATGGACGAAATGGACACGATTTAATCAAGTACTTTCGAGGATGGTGTGCTTTTTATACTGCAGTATTTTGTTTTACTCGGAGCTCCATGTCGTCGACATATTTGATTATTTTTTGAAACTGTTTTTTTTTTTAATTATAAAGTAACTTTAAAATTTTAAAAATTATGTTTCACGAATAACATTTTTTTATGTTAGTATTAAAACAGCGGTTGGCACAAAAATTTAACTCGAAAACAGCGGCTGCTGTCCAAATTAAGAAATAGCTCATCAGTTCCTGGCTCTAAAGTTCTTGGCATCTAAGTTTTTTTCTAACTCATCAGCTTTTGTTTCTTGTCGAACACATTAAAATGAAAAAAAAAAAAATTGTGGTTTCCTAGATAATTACACTGTGACATAAATAAACATTAATTCATTGCTTTAAAATCAGCTTGCGCCGATTAGCAATTCTCCGAGAACATTTTTCTTTGCTCATTTCCAAATCCGCAAATGAGGAGATTCGAGCTCGGGGATATATATAGTTTTTTAATTTGGTCAGGACCAAAACTTTAGAATTGCTTTAAGTTTTTGTTAATTTTCTTCATTTTAGGTTGCCAAATAATAATAATATAATCTTTTTAGTGCAAACAACTATTTTGCATATTTACATACCTTCTAAATTACCCAATGTTTTGTTTGCGACAAAATTGAATTTGCGAAAAAATTGAATTCTGAAGACAAAACCAGATGAACACGAGACCAAAGCTGAAAAGTTAACGATAAACTCAGATGCGTTAGAGACAGAAGGTGATGCGCTATTTCAATTATGACTGAGTTAGACGTAAAGATCAGTGGCAGCGACTGTAAATATATTGCTTATTTCAACTACGGTGCAAATACTTAACCGACTTTCAAGTAATGTTTTATTTGATATACAGAAAAAAAAGCGATTAAAAATCTGTTTCACAGCATCAACTGCTTCCCCAATAGCACAATCTACGATTTGGTCATTGGATTTTTATACTACATTCTTCTTCTTCTTCTTCTTCTTGGCGTAACGACCTTGTTGGTCATGCCTGCCCGTTAAGGGCTTACGAGACTTGTTTGCCCTGTTGTACGTGGATAGTCAGTCCTCTCGTACAGGGGAGGGTCCCGGTCTCGGTTGGGATTCGAACCCAACCTACATTACCATTCATAAATTATTACACAAACTGTTAACGGTACACCTATATTGTTTTAGTACTGATTGATTGAAAGATTTTATCACATCATATCACGCCTTTTCACTTCTTCGTCCAACTCTTTATTTTGGCTGAATTTATAAAGCTTTAAATTTCCAACTGTACGTATTACCGTTACCGCTCATAAACCGGTACATTTCCTCCTTAAACAGCTCACCCCATCTCGCCTCATCTTTCATCGTTAAAAACGTTGCCAAAATTAATTCCCGGCACACGTGTGGCGAAAGCATAACGGGGTGGAAAATGTTCGCCATAATCAAATCTCTAACAACAGGCCGTAAAATGTTTATCCTTCATCATCACCCGAGATGGATGCTCGGTGAGGCTGAGTGCATCCTTTCATTAGAAGTTTTAACATACAAGCTGAGTAAATTGATATGTTGTAAAGAGCCGGGTTGTTCTTTTTATTTTGTTTCCGCCATTTTCATCCTGTAACACAAAGCAACATTTCATTTCGTCCAATTCACCATCGGGTGCGCCGAGCTTTCGCATAATCGTTAGCTTCCGGTGCGCGGCACACACGTACGTTACGAGCTTCGCACGCACGCCTGTAAGCGTTGAGGAGGGTTTGCCAATTTGAATTCCTCTCCCGGGCAGAGTGGGGAGGAGGTGGAACAATTTGTCCCGGAATGAGGATACGCGCGAAAAACCGAACATGAGCATGAAACGTGTAAAAAAGGTGCAAATGATCAAATTGCTGTCGTTAAATACACACGCGCGCACACATACCGTACTGTGTGTCTTTCAGGCATGCCAGAAGTTGCATTTTACTGTCGAAGGGTGGGTGGGAAAACAAACCCACCCCATCATCATCGACACCAACGGCCTGGGGTGTGGGGAAAATACTTCTGATTTGTGTTCATACTCTCGTTCGGCCATCGCTGGTGGAAAACAAAAGGTGAGAAAAACCAAACCAAACCACCCCACCGCATCCGAAAAACAAACTTCCTCCTTCCCCCCCCCCCCCCCCACCCTCGGAAATTCTGCGAAGTGAACTGAAGTTAGTGCACGATTGCGCCACCCGTGACGGTTGTAAAGTTGCACTTTATGTCCAACCATAAAACGTCATTGCACGGATCGTAAAAATGCTTCACACATGCTTTCCAGGCCAGAGGGGCTGGCACTGACCCGGCCGGCAGTCGATTGGCCGTGGGGCGGAAAAGCCCTCAAGGTGTTTATGAATAACATTACCGTTGCGCTAGCATTCCGAGAAGGCATTCTGAAACGAGACTCGCTCAAAGTGCCACAAAGCCACATGAGTTTTCTTACAAGAGATGCCCTGAAGTGGGAGAGTTGCGCGGGCAAATGGGCACGCTCTTGCGGGGTTTGCTTTGCCGAGTAAATAAACAAAAGGACACAATCGTGTGTACAAGATATTAATAGTTGCCAGCAACATTCCTTGACTAAATATTTACCGAAAAAGCAACGGCAGTGGCCCGACGTGCAGCAAGGAAAACATCTTTCGTTCCTTAGGGCTATTATTACTATTATCATTCGCATTATTTTCAACCATTTTCTAGCTGCTCCCTTTCCTTACATCGCGCGTCCGTTTGGCGAAAGCATTTGCATACCCGACACGCCTCAACCGAGTGGTCGGCGACGTTGGATGTTCTCTTCCATCCCGGATCCATTCGATCCCGGGATCCTCCTGGACAATCACGACAACCTTCGCGAGCGAAAACGAATGTCCGTTTTCCCAGCCCGTTTATTGTCTGTTTTTGCCCACTTTTCCACGACGACGTTATCGAAGTAGATCGCTATCGCACGAAGGAAACGGTTGTGTACTTTACTATCCTCTTACTTGAAACTACGTTCTCATGTTGTGGGAAAGCATCGGAAGGCGGGGAATCTACCCCCGGCACAGAATGACAAAATTTAATGCTCATTTATTCCGTACAGTTGCTCAAGCCTTCTACCCCATTAGCTACCGCTTGCATGGATGTACGTGGAATTGCAAGAAAAAGTTGTACCGAACGCGTTGGGGAAGGAACGCTCGCCAAGGCGAAGCACGCGCAAAACCAAAAGTTACTAAAACTGGGCACGACTATCTCTCTAAACCACTGACACGTTGGGGACGACTTTTCCTCGCTGCTGTTTGGGTGCAGGAGAACGAAACCTCAATGCAAAAAAGTGAACCCATGGATTGTGGGTGGCACGACTGGCATTCAAAGCACAAACAACGGGAAATAAAAAACTATAACAAACAATATCGCAATCCAGCGTCGAAAAGGAAGCGGGAGTACAGGAAATAAAAAGCCATTAAATGCAATGCAAGGAGTAACTTCACCCCAATGGAGGGGGAATAGCTGTCCATCGCTTGCAACGGAACCGAGTTGGACCGATTTTGTTTTTCCCCAGCGCGGAGATTTTCCCACAGCCAAGAGTCGCGGGCGGGCTTTTCGTGCTTTGCAGGCTAATGGCGTTGAATAATTCAACTTTTTAAATAAGACACAAGTACCGAACGGTGGAAACAGCATCCACGGAGGACACAAACACACACATTGGTAAACAAACGATGAAACAACCACCCCACCCAATTCGTTAACCACTCTGCGAAAGAAAAACACAACGCTAGTTGGAACACGCCATCACTTTGCCTTCCTCCTCGACGGATAGAATGTGAACCGAAACCGTTGCCCTCTGCTTCTTTTATTTTCGAAATGTTTCAGTTACAGTTCGTGTAACACCGAAGCACCCCCAAAGTGGAGGAAGCATACACACACAAAAAGCCAAACTTCTCTAAAGTATGCTGGCCCCCAGAAAGTGTCGTCAGTATCACGACAATCATAAACTGTGCTTTAGGCGAGGAAACTGTCTTGAGGGCCAAACATCGGGTGTGTGGGAAGGGCCATCACATAAACTGTAAAGTTTCGTTCCATTTGAGAAACGACTTTACGACAGACTTTTCCATCGTCCCGTGATTTTTTGTCTGGTTTTTTTTTTCTCCAGCCGCTCGTCGGTTCTTCCTCCAACGGTTTCCATAACGAAATACATTCCGAAAAGGCGAAAAACTTTCAAATCCTCCGCGGGTTGATGCGTTTTTGCTTTGATTTATTGACGTCAAAGTCATTAGGTTGCAAATGTCGGCGGCGCGCTTGACCTGAGGTTGGGGGAAAACATCACCGAATAAGAAAATTGTCAAATTTTGATTGAAATAAAATCCGAAAACGTACCAAAAGTCGCGTGATTGGATTTGAATTTTAAATTATCAAAACTTTGTTGTTTTGGTGATATCCAAACCTAAACTGAATGTTAGAGATTTTATAACGTATTCCTGTTTCGTCAATGTTTGCCTTTTAAACGGAAAACCTTAGCACCCAGAAGAATGGTGTTTTATCCGTTTTCCACAAATTTTGACATATTTTGAAACCTTTCAATGTCCATTTTTCAATTGTTTCACAACTCAGTTAGTAAGAATTACACATTTTTGATTTTATTTTCCCATGATGAAAATTTTCATTGATTCAATTTTCGATACATCCATTGCTAACATATGGGAAAGTCTGGCCCGGGGGCCAAATCCGGCCCGCCAGCTGATTGTATCCGGACCTTTAAAAAGAATTTAGAACAACATTCAGAAAAAACAACCCTCTGATCGGACTTGTTCACGATATCACACTCATTTTTTCCTAGAAAAAGTACGATCAACAGTTTAAAACGAGGTGTTTAATACTAGGCGAGATTTGATCTATTGGGTCTTGTACAATTACCCAGTCTTGCGGATCTCATCCACAATGCAGCGGCAAAATAGCATGTAACAAGTTTCAACGAATGCATTTCGATATAATTACGAAACCAAATTTTGAACCATCAATTCTTCAAGCTGACCTATTTCAATTATTTTGTACATTTTTGTAGATTATTAATGTCAAAATAAAATAAAAATAATTAATAGAAAGTACAATAAACGAACAATATGTTGAAAAAATATAAAATTTTACGGTAGAAGCAAAAGCTTTGAAATATGTTATATTATGTTAATGTTACTTTCTAGATTGGAAAACTGATTTTCCGAATTGATGTCGGGTTCTTTTACACCACCGGGCCATTTTTAGGAAACATGTGTCGACCCCTGGTCTAGAAAGCAGCTTAAATTGCTAATGAAATGTTAGCTAATTTTTTCACTATTTATTAATTAGTGTTCCGCTACTTCTTAACGTTTCTTTGAGCAGGTTTTCTCTTTTTGAATTGTTTTTTAATTGTGTAGCAATCGATTTCACCTCTCCTTCAAACAGACCAATTGTCTGCTACCAACGGCCAAGTATCATAAAAATGATGATGCTGTGCAGGCCAATGTTGCTGCAAATGTGTATACAGCATGAAATTAACAGAAGTATAAGCTCCCCAGCCTTGTCCCCTTTTCCGTTCGTCGCATTGTGTTCATAAGCAGAATTGCTCTTTTGGCTCTTGGGTAGTTGGTGTTATATTTCTGTTCTTAATTTCGCTCTTGCTCTTGTCCGGCGTCCACAAGGCGACAGCATGGTTGAGCATCCATGATATTCGGTCCTTCCATCCGCAGATCCGGAAGTTGCAGATGTTTCAACCGGCGGACGAACCCCGCCCTCCCCCCGGCCATGGCAGCAACAGAGCAAGAAGAAACAAGTAACGCCACAAACGAACGCCGCCGGCCGGAAAGAACCCTGCAAACTAGCTCAAACGGAGCCAATTCGTCCATCGTAATCCTTTGCCAGCATTCCCTTCTGCGCCTCAGTGGATGAGCGTTCGTCGTGTCGAGGGCTCTCAAGTTTTTGACCATTGTTTACAGCTTTTATGCAAAGCAGAGTCAACTGAATAATGAATGCTTAAGCAGTTGGGGGGCAATCATATTTTTTCGGTCGCCTCCCAAAAACCCTCGTCGGCCAAACTGGAAGACACAAGAAAGCCACGATAAGTACAGCGGGCGTTCGAATTATATGCCTCCCCGCGTTCTTGCACCGATCCGCGACAAACCGGATCAACGGACAAGCCAAAGTGAAATCCTCCATAAAACAACAGCGAATTTATTATTTGACTCTCCTCTTTTGCACTCAGGGCTGGGACACCATGGGTGGCGTAAAACATGGTCCCCCCAGGCCCATCTCGGTTCCTTTGGCGATTTCCCTTCGCCAGTAGATCGTCGCAGATCATTGCGAGCCAATTGAACCGAGAACCGAATGGCTGCTCCATCGCTGCCAAAGAAATTGCTTTAGGAAACAATCAACTGAAATAAATACACCAAAAAACGGTTTCTTCCCGCGCACCATCTATTTTCCCGAAACACTTTATATTACGTTGGACGATTGAAAATGTTGACGCGCTCACCACAGGACACGATCGTGTTGTGTGCGGCAAGCTAATTGAAAGACAAATTAATCACTTTAGATTTATTAATTCAATTATCGAAGACGTTCGCCACTTCGCGTTGGGTGGGAAATGAATTTTTCGGACGGCCATCGCCTCGCCGGGACGGTTCATAAATCGTGTGTCTCTTCCCGCGGTACACTCCATTGATTTCGTCGGTTATGGTTATTGCAGTGCAGACGGAATGGATCCCATCTGGCGCCGTGCTTAGAGACGCCCAAACTGTCGTCCTATTTCCACTTTTCAAGAGCCAATGCCGATGTCCAATGGCTTTTATGAGATGCGCACAGCCTCTAAGCCATCGTAAATAATTGCCAATGGGTCGTGGGTGTTCTATGCCATTTCGTCGCGAAAAAGTTCATTAAAATAACTGCATGCTGTTGGCGAGGGTGAGCTGATCGACATTCCGGTCCGGACAGTCGTTGGGTTCTGTTTTTTTGCGATACAGGTTTCATTGCAAGTTCTAGATATAGGACGCATGATAAAGACTATTCGATTCAAGCCGGACCGAATTTAGGCTATGTTTGCATAGCTAATATTTTTTATTAAAATAACTTGCAAGAGTACTCTCGGATAATCCTGCGTTTCCTTTAAACGATTTTGACATAAAATGTAAGATTAAAATAAATAGTAAACTTAAAGTAGAGAATACGATAGAAAGTATTGCCTTCCAGTTTCGCTGCGACATGATGTTTAATTTAAAAAAGATTTTGATTATCTGCTGGTTTTAGTGACTTTAAAAAATATTATTGGCCGTGCCGACAGATAAGCTACCTTTTACAAGGCTGTACTATTAAAACATATATGTAAAACATGTGTTTTAAAACTAGTTTTACTTTTTATTTACTCAAATGCCTGTAAAATACGTTCTTAGATACATTTTAAATGAGCTTGTTTGCCATGATTTACTCTTTTTTATTAATATTTTGATGGTTTTGTTCCCCTACCACAGAAAGTGTGGCCCCTTTTTAGCTGAATTCAGCAATTTAAAACAAAACAAAGAAAGAGAATATTTTCATTGGCAAGTCTTACACATTTTGAATGTTTTGACTCTACTACCAGATTTAAAAGATAAAAAAAGATAAATTCAATTGTTTCTAAAATCATGCAAGAATTCCTAACGACAGTTTCAGCTAAAAAGAGTGTTAAAATAATATATTGCAATCAAGTAAACAAATAAATTAACAAATACTGAACAAAATTGGGTTCGTAATGCTTACATTTTGGTTGTGGAAGCAAAAATTAAAACATCCTCTTCAGAGGGTAACATGCTTCGGCTTATGTGGAGTCGAATGAACTGCTGTTAATGATAAGCACAATACTCAAAATATCAAAATTTGTTCAATACGAGAATGTTACAGCTGAAACAAAAATACACGTACAAAAATGCTTGCAATAATCTTCGTGCGTTACCGTCGGTTTATTATTTTTGGAAGTAAAAAGAGAAGCAAAAATGAATCTGTGATGATTTCGATTATTTTTCTTGACTGGATTGCGGGAAATAAAAGTTGTCCGCTCAAGGAGGGCATATTTCCTCACATTACCCTACATTATTTTTATTTCAGTTTTCATGTTAAATATTATATCATCTTTGCTCGAAACGTTCTGTTGTTTTAGATTAAATGTACATATTATTTTTATATCATCATCATAGTAGCATTTCATAACTACACTGTTTATTGTTGGTTTTCTTTCTGCACCTTCAAATATTTGCCTACAGTATTATTCCAGGATTTATTATTAAACCTACAACTATGACAGATTTCCTGCTTCTTAAAAAAACAATAATAAACTTTAAAAAAATTGTGCTACGCTGAAACCTGCACAGTTTCTTTTTCATGGCTTTGCAAAAAAGGCACTGGAACATTTTGTCACACTTTTCAGCACGATAAGCTGATAGGGAAACGTGACTAAATTAGTTTTGGGAAAAACGAACGTGTAACAAGCAAACAAAAAGGATAGATGCTAAATTGTCTGTCCTTTTTAATTAAATTCTTTAACTACTCTATCGCTCACCAAAGCTGCTGCCACTCGAAGGAAAATCACTTTAATTTAGTTATAGTCTCCCGGACACAAACACACATTGCTACTGCATTGGCACTTTTCCGGCAAACCCTCCCCTCCCCTAGTTATTTGCTATTTCCCGACTTTGAACAGCGCCAATGTTCAACACCTGAATAAATTAACGTTAAAATGTCCGATGCATGCACCAAAGCATGGCACGGAAATACATCGGACATCGGGCGAAAAAAAGCAAGAAGGGTGAAAAAACCAATCCTTGAACGGCCCAAAAAGTGTCCCTGTTATTAAATGGCATTACCTCACACCCTTCCCCCGGGGCCCTCCCTCCGGGTGCATGCAAATTGCTTCGAAAGTTGAAACATTTCCATTCATTTAGCGCCGCCTGTTTCGGTGCGGAATCGATCAAGAAATCTAACGACCGTGTTCTCGTTTCCCTAACTCGCTCCCTCTGTCTCACACACACTCTTTCTCTTTTTCCCTCTTTTTCTCATACATTTGTTCCGCTTTTCCCGCAGCTACACCGTAATGTCCTGTTGCTGGCTTGCGGACTACAAGCAGCGGCCATCGTTCCCCCAGCTAATTGCCTATTTGCACGATTTTCACGACGACCTGGGCAAGTACATCTAGGGTGCGGCGTCCGTTCGTGGCAACCCACGTTCACTCGGCTCGCCGGCTCTGTTGCATTCTCGCCGCGTGACGACCGGTCCGAAGGAAGCCGGCCGAAATACCGGATGAAGGAGGGAAATGGACGTCGAGCGCGTCGTCGGAAAAACGTCCATCCCCGTGCGAGCTGTGAGAAAATGTGCAAACCAGACCTCGGCCAGACGTGCCCCCACCTGATGACGATGGCGAACCCGACCGGAAGGAAGGAAGGACGACATCGTCCGTGCATCGACACGACGGGGACACTTATATTGGGGGATCGGGGAGAGTGGTTCGGGTTTTTTTTTTCTCCATTCGTCCCTCTTTTTTACCTCACCATCCATCGGACCGAAATTCCAGGAACGTGACTAAATCGGAAACGCAACACGTCGGTCGCAACTGCAATAGCATCGAAGCGCGAAGCTGCTGGGAAATTTTTGTGCAATCGTTCGCTGGTAGAAAAATTCACAAAACGAAACGATAAAAATGGAAGCGAATTGATCGTGGATGGGAAGAAAAAAATCGGTTTCTCCCGTTTGTTTTCCACGCGGTACGCAGCGGGCGTACCGAAAAAAAAAATGAAATACTATCGAAAACCACGAAACAATTCACGGCAATTGAAAAAAGATGAGTGAAATCCCGATCAAACTATTCAGAGTGGAATCCGCGTGCTGTCCTGCCTCGAAGCGGACAAAAGCACACAGAAAGTGTTGTGTAGATGTGTGTATTTATTGTACTCGATTAGCAAATAAGTATGAAAGAACGTGGAAAAACAGAGGTGCAAAACGAAACAAAAATAAACAACACATTCGTCCAGTGAGAAAATGAACGAGAAAATTTGTGCAAAGTTGTAACAAAGTGTAAAATGAAACCAGCAATGAAAAACAGTAAATGCACAGAAAGGAATAGCAAACCGCATAAAGTAAAAGTGTGATCAATCAGAAACGGAAAACTATGAAGGTAAACTTTGAAAAACCAAACCGCAGAGTAAAACAAAAATGGCATCACGGACGAGCTAGTGTACGGAAAGTGAAGTAAAGCAAAGCAAAGCAGCAACAAATCAAAATAAAAATCAAATGGAAAAAACCACACCAAACAATGAAGCAAAACCAAACCAAAGCAAATGTTATTGACACAAGGCATTGGAGATACAAAGAAGGGCAAGAGGTCATACACACACAATAGGAACACGCAACAAGGGGAGCGTCAATAACAGCAACAAGCAGATTGGAAACAAATATACACATATTTATATATTTTGTTATAGTTACATTTTTTACAAAACATTTAGATGTGCTGCCGGGCCGGGCGAAACATACACCCCACACACATACACGCACACGCAAAAAGTAACTAACGGAAGTAAAGTGAAAGCTACGGAAAGGCGGCAGCCTAAAGTAAAACGTAAACATATGACCGCAACAAAAACACTAGAGACGTGAAACTTACGCCCGGTTGGAAGGTTGAAAATGTTTTTGAAGTCACCGTTACGTTACGTTTATCGTTGAACCGCATTCTGGGAGGGGGATGCAACGTAGGGGAATTCGTCGGGTGAAAACGGAAATTGAACAAACAAAAGGGGAGAAAAGCTACGGCTAAACTACATACCGCGAAACCTGGTGACAAATGTGCAGAGTGCGACTGCTGCTTTTCGAACTTCTAAGCGACTGCTTTTTTTTCCTCCACGAACTCCAGGCTTTCCAACACCACTTCGTCCACTGCTTCACGAGGTGGCTTTTGCTCCTTGCAAACGGGTGGGTTGCGTTTCACGTGCAATTTATTTCCATTTTCCGTCCACACGGCTTTTTTCCCCGGGACGTCTCAAGAAAGTTCCTCCGCGATGAAAAAAGGAAGCACACAAACAGTCAAACGTCTCTTGTTGCTTCAGCAATCCGCTGCAATGGGCTATTTTATGCTTGAATTTATTTGACTTTTTTTTTCAAATGCATTCTTCCATTCCTTTGCACCGCGTAAAGTTTCCCCTCCCCCCAAGCCTAACCTTTCTGGTCCTTTCGTGCACGCTCGCTTTAAACTTTCGCTCCCAAACGCTTTGCCGACACGCCAAAGTTTTCCCGCTCGCCACAAACAGTGGAGTTGCAAAATACACAAGTAAAACTCGCAATCTTGCCCTCGGCTAGATGAAGGAAGCGAAAAAAAGAGAAAATTCCAGACAAAGCTAACACTTTTGCACACACTTTCACTTAAATAACAAACTTGAGCTCATTAGGAGGTCTCGAAACCAGAAAAAAATCACACAGATCCATGTCAGAAAAAGAGGAATGTTACAAACACTGATTATCCTCTCTTCGCTGTCACTCTGATTGATGAAAAAAGAAACAAACTGGAAAATAAAAACTAAAACCACTAAACTAACACTATTGGAAGCAAACAGGGTAGTAGTTCTCTAGGAAAGTTTTATTTTTCTGTTTCTAATATTGAAGAATGTTGTAATGTCGGTCAAATCCTTACTATAGCATCGCTAAACTAACATTCACACACACAACACTCGAAAATCATAATATGTAAGCTATCACTCTCGCTCTCTCTCTCTCTCTCTCTCTTCCTCTAACACTCTGTCTTCTTATCTATCGCTAGGATATCACTAAACGATCGTACATGGATGAAAGGAAACCCATTTCTGCTTCTCTAGATGTTAATATTTAATGCCGTAGAACAAGACAAGCATGAAATAATTATGCACGGCAACCCGAAACTAAAGCTAAAACTTGTCCATGTTCTTATAAGTTTTTTGGAAATGTGTAATGTTATGATCCCCCAAATATTGGCCAAGGAATCTGGGAGATAAAAAAATAACTGTAGAATATGTCATGTGATTTTACGTAAATCCGAATTTAAACCTCACCCAATTGGTTCTAGGCCTAGCAGATTTCGTTTCATCGTTTAATGTTATTTAATTTTGAATTATTGTAAAGCTATTCCTTATTGAAAATATTTGTTTTCAATTTTTACTCACATCACCAGGAAATGTTGATATGTGTTGCAGACATAACTGTCCATAAATTATTTCCACGGAATAGCTGGGCAGTGTCGCGTTACAAACCATAACCAAAGTCAAACTAATCCTAATCACAACAGACAAAACCGGTAGAAAGTTCCCCTAAACTTGTTCCCTTTTCCCTTTTACCATGTCTTAGACGCATCTGCACGAATCGCACTCTACGGTGGTTTAAATCACTACTCCACGCACAACCTAGTCAACAAGTCTTATAGAGGAATTAAAAGGGAATTGCATGTATGTGCAAGAAAATTATTCACTTTGGTGACCACATCTACGCTCTTGAGCATGGGAGGGAAAATTTAAAAAAAGAAGGACACAACCATTAGCGACATTAACGCGACACACTGCCAAAATTTGAAAAAAAAGGAACTCAAAGCGAACGGAAATTGAATGTTACAATGAGAAGGGAATTCAAAAGTCATACGAAATGCAAGACTTTACGCAACACTTTTAAACTTTAAAAATCGATGTTCGTCGTGTCCAATGTGTCACCCTTTCGGTCGATAATTGCCGAATACGCCCTCTAAATAGCTGATTATCTAACTGTTTGTTCAGTCTGCACATGGAGGAAACGAAGGGAAAGAAAACCTTTCATATTCACTCTACACTCACTAGTCACCGGTCAAATTGTTGTATCTAAATCATGAGTCAACTTCTCGTCGTCTTACAAAAAACGCGCAGGCTAGCTAAGCAGCAAGGGTAATGCAATAATAAGTTCAACGATGTGCAATTGATCACCACAACAAGGAAGAATGTCGGGATGATGGGTTACAAACGAGAACAAGTCAAATGTTTGAGACAGTTTGAATAATAAAGAATCCGGTTGCGGAAAACGATATGTGACGAAAAAAATTAAAAACTAAACTGATGGTTTCCCGTTTATTTCTAAATAAATTATCTATAATGTATCCGAAAGCTACACAAAATTTAACTGAATTGTAAGTACGCCTCAGTTGTTCGATCACCGAAACGCAACAAATAAATAACAATCCTCATTCCGAGTCTTTCGGCGTTACAAGACATTATATTTTTATAACTTCTCGCTGAACCTTATAAAAAAACTCCTTTTCAAATTGGGACAGCCATTGCCATTGCGGATGTAACGGCCATTTTGTTTCCGCCATGTTGGATGAATAGATCTAGATATGATTGTTAAAGTTGGTGTGTAGTGCCATCTATAAACATAGATTGGAACTAGTCATGTAACGAGAGAAAGCTTTGATGTCCGTTTTTTTTACATGTTTGGAATTCTTTGTTCAAGTTTAAATGTTTTGAATTTTTCATTGAAAAACCCTGATTGAAATGTAAGTTAAAAATAATTGTTGATTTTAAAATTGTTGACATTATTGTAAAAGCTAGAAAGATATTGAATTGCATGCCAGTTTCAGCTTGGCTGAGGAGCTTGTGTGCAAGATCACAGAATTGGCAATTTTGGGAGAGGATTTACAATTAACTTAGAAAGAGAGAAAAATCGCAAAACGCAACATTACTGCCACAACTTTATTTACTTCGTATGGCAGTAAATAGCATATTTGCTACGCGAATGAAAATAATCAACGACTTTACGCTTTTAAGTAACAAAAGTCATATTTTCATGCATCGATACAAGAAGTGTTTTGTTAAATAAACAGTAATTGATAAAATATATAAAGAAATTAATGTTGAATACGTTGAAATGACAGTAGCTGAAATGTGTGAGTTCTGAAGAGTTCATACACTTCTTTGCAATGTGGCAAACATGAGTTGATATATTGCCTGCTGTCGGGCATCTTGTTTCACGTTGCATAATTATAGTAATTTCGCCAGATGATTTGTTCCTAATTATAAAAAAAATACATTTTTTACCATTTCATATAAATCTACGATTGAAGCCCAAAAAATTCTAGGTCGACGACGATCTGTGTAACCTACCGTGTACAGACTCCTAGAAACTTGTTTTTGGTATCTCCATCTTTGTTAAATTAAATTATAAAACAATCAGATTTTTTCACTGAAGTTAGATGCATTTGGTAGCTAATAATATTTGTGTTTCATTGAGAAAACGTTTGATTATGCGAAAAGTTATTACAGAAAAAACGCAATTATACGGAAACGCTTTACGCAACAGGAAAATCAAAAATTAAGTTTTTAAATTATAAAATAATAAAACTACGACTGAAAATCATGCAGTTAACCCTAGATAATTCGGAATACAAATAGAAACAACTGGAATGATAAATGGAACAACAATCCTCACCATTAAGTTTTCTTACAGCTTGTATCACTTTAAGCTTCTTTTTTAAATTCTAAGCATAAGGTTGATGAAAACAGTTTTGTATTATTTTTCTCTATTCCTTACGGTGGAAATTCTATCATGTTTTCTTTCGATAGAAATGGCGATGCATACCGTGAGAATCCCAGCACCGAAGAATCTGCTATATTTCACGTCAATATTGTATGCAGATTGTGGCAATTTCAGACACAGACATAGGGACCATCGTCAAGTTTGACATTCTTCTCATCAGAAAATGTTGTTGCTCTAAAATTTCCAGGATATGTATTTTTCTCTCAAAAAACCAAAACAAATTCAATGGAGTATAAAAAGTGGGATTCGCATGGTTGTCAAGGTAAAAAACCATCCAATCCCAAAACTGAGGATTAAATCCTAAACATGAGGCACCTTTTAGATACCATTACCTTAGGATCAAACTGGTAACGGCTCGATCCACGTAAGCAAGGCATTGAAACAATAGTATTCCTTGCGAAATAATACTTTTCTGGACATGCAGAAGACCTGACATCAATCCAAAAGTTTATCTATATCCTGGTCAGGCGATTTACACCGGGGATTCAGTTTGGACCGGCTCGTCAATCAGAGCGCCAGCGTCAATCAGAGTAGAAAGGCGAAAGATACCCTTAGTCATAGTGCCAAACCTTGTAAATTCGATACCGATTTTTTTTTTTTGTAAACAGTGATGATGATAAGTCCCTCCACTTACCGCTATATGAGTTTGTTATCTTAAGATATTAAATGTATCATCCCACTCTGCTCCATTCATACAACGGTCGCCATCAATACCACCGGTCCCCCGTCGACTCTCCGGAGTAGGGTAGGTATTTTCTTACTGTGTTCTTGTCAGACGCAACCACTTGGTTGGTACTAGGGCTTTCAAAATTGGGTACACAAAGACTACAATTTGAAACACTATCCGCTGCTTGACCGACATCCATTGTCAGACGTCGACAGCAGCATAACATAACATATGAGCCGACGGAGTGTACTAGCCGCAACACAAAATATTCAAATCAAAACCATTGCAGCCTTTGCAACTGTGTTTGATTGCCAAAAAAAAATTGATAGTCATAAATCTATGTGTGGTGATGTTAAAGTTGACGATATTAAAGATTTGTAGAACTGACTTTTTCCGAAAAATAATCATATTGTTGTCCATTCTACTAATCATACCATACTTTTAGCTTTTTGTTTGAGTTGACATTGTCAATATGAGGTTCAAAAATTAATTTTTTCGTTAATACAACTCCCAGATATTTTGAGACGCTATCGATTGGTTCCTGATTAATGATAATGGCTTGTTGGTCAGTAATTGGTTTTAACTAATCACTTAATAGTTATCACTGATAAACTAATCACTTATTGTAGAAAATTGGGGTATTATGTAATGCTCATTGCAATTTTCTGTAATATTAACAATAATCTTGTTACTAAAAAATTACATTGCCCCCGGACCAGGAGACCTGCCACTAATGTGGCTATTGGGCTTGAAATCCTTTAAAAGTTGTACAAAATTTCATTCATGATACGTATGTTTACAATTCAAACAAAAATACGGTGCGTTTATAGAAATTCCTGCTCTGGTATATATTTTCTAAAGTGATATAAACTTACTCTAATAATTTTAAATGGTTATGCTCATGACGATAGCCAAATTCTGCAGAAAAATTAAAACAATAATCAGAAGATTAACTTGATCAAAATTCATTATTAACTTCAATAAAATTGTTAATTAATTTTTGGCACACTAATTACATAGCTGTAAAAGATTTATGTGAAACAAAACGATGTAAAACACCCGCAAAAAGCATCAAACATGATATAAGGTAAACGTTAAATGCGGCATAAATGAGTTCCGAAAAGTTCATACTAGTGAACAAATACTTTGGTGTATAGAAGGCAAAGGGCAGGTTATTTCGGAAAATCATTTTATTTTGTTGTTTTAACACCATCCCTGTGTCTTTATGTGATGTGTGTTATCTTTGAAAATGAAGACAAAAACTCATTATTTTAGGTTATTAAAAAGACTCATTCAGGCTTCATGATGAGTACTGCAAAGTTCATACCGCCACTCGAAGCTATTGCATGACCCATCACTGCTATTTCTTCAGGCACGGATTTCTAACCAATATAATGGAAGAAAATTCAAAAACTTATCAGTTAAATCATGCTTAGTAAGTAGAAGATTATCCGGATGTCACTTAATTGTCTCAGTAGTACGAAAATAAGTTCAGTTCATAGTTCGACAAAATCTCTTAAACATCCCGAACAAACGGTCAAACAGGCCGAACGAGCCCTTACACACATACTGCTATGGCCCACTGTAAAATGTTCGTCGATGTATTGTGCAGTGTTAGTTGACAAACGGCGCAGTAAGCAATATGCTCGAGTAATGACGCGGCTTTAGCTGCCACGGAAGCAATAACAAAATCTTAAAATTTTACTTGAAGCAGTAAAGTTATCGTATATTTGAAATAAAATTTTGATAGCTCCATTCAAGGGCTTCTTGAATTCAACACCATATGGCAATGGACTACGCTAAAATACCTTCTAAATTGGATGTATTTAACTCCAAAAGCTGCTTCGAACAAATGCGCTAAGGGCTTCGATAGGCTTGCTTGCGACGTTGCCGCTATCGATGCGCAGTTAGACTCATGCATGGCCGGCCTGGATGAATCACAAAGGTCCTCCGTGTGTCGACACCATTTTGGATTGGAAAAGAAAATATGATGCCAGCTGAATATGCGACGGCGGTTAATTGCATGATTCCGGGAATAAATTATTAAACAAATGAGCTTAAAAAACCATAATCACGTTATGAATTAAATTTAACAGAATAACGAATTAAATTAACAATTATTGCGATACAAACAATTGATTTTTCAACATTTTAACAGTTTTTTATTAGTCGAAGTGACTAAAAAGTAAATCACCCTTTACATTTCCCTTTTTTAATCCTAAAAGAATAGACCTTAGATTATGAAAAATGTATCAAACCCGATGTTGAACAACTATAAATTTTCCCTGAAACATGAAAATAAATGTTACCATACTTAAAACTAACTACATTGAACTTTACAAATTGTTAATCAGCAACGCAAATCAAGTAAGTAATTGTGAAGATTTTTTTTCAATATCTTTCTCAAGAATCCTATCAATAATATGAAGTAATGCCTTTGTTACCAATGCGCATGTCTCAGCAATTCAATCATAAGCAAGTACCGATGAGTTCATACAATTAATCGAACGTTGGCTGAAGTTGCTAGCTGAGAGTAAGGACCATTTTTTAGAGAAAATCATTTTAATTTACGTTAAAACCAGTTTGTCTTTTGTAAATGCATACCCCCGTGAAGCAGAAAAAGCGGAAAATCTGTAGAATTCATGTTATCGAACGATCACTACTGACCGTCGAGTTCAGCAAAGTTCATACCACCAGAAAGCAGGTTCCCTTTGAGGGCAAAAAAAGGTGAAATGTAACCTTCACCAAGTGTTATACAATCAAGCAGATCTTTTCAAGCAATTCGACAAAATTTCTTAAGCAAAACATTTCCTAAAATTCGCTTGTTTGGCAGAAATACGTGTCATAGACGGTTTCTTTTCTCAACTCAATGCCAGAGTGACTTACGGCGAATCATGGAGACAACGGCAACAGCGCACAAACCGCACCTCGTCCCTGAGCACCAATCGTGTAAACGATCTTTTTCACCAACACCGCCAAGATCGTTCGATCGCGCGCGTTGCGAAAAAATAAACAATTGCGTCGCGGCGACGTTTTGTGCGAGAATTGCCAACGCGAAGGCTCACTGGCTTGCCGTCGAACACAGCGGGTCGGTTACTCCGACTATTTTTCTGCGTGTCCCGTGTTTGGCAGTCTCGCTTTGTTTCAGCGGCCGTGTTTTGGTTTCCTCCTTCCGATGCGAGCGTTTTAATTACTCAACTTGTTTGCGCGAAAACAATTTTATGGCTCGACGCATGCATTACTCGCCCTTACGGAGAAGTAAGCAAAGGAACTCTTGAATGTGTCGTCGTCATTGTCGTCTTCGTTCCGACCGTTAGCGCGAGTAGAGTAAATTCTCAAACTGCTATTGCGATGCCACCAATTATTTGGAAGTGATTTGATCCGTGCTCTCTCCTACTTTCCTATATCTAAATCTATTCCACGCATCTTTCTCTCGCTCTTTTCGCGAATTACCATCATCGCCGCTCCTCCTCTCTGCCGCTTACTTTTAATGCCTGTTTAATATTCGAAGGTCGCATTCTCGAGAAAAGCGCACACACGATCGCACCCGCGGAATGGAGCAGTTTGGCGCCGGATTTGTCTCCGATCTTCACTCGACTCGTTAAAATTGCCAGCAGGGGTTTATGGCGCTTCCCGATGCCCGATGCTGGAGGTCAACGCCGAAGGATGGGGAACGTGATTTACTTAGTTTTAGCAGACATTTAATGCACTACGCATCGAATGCCGCGTGTCATTGCCGTGGTGTGCGGATTGGTTCGGCGGATGTGATGCAGTGGGCGGACAATAAAAAACCTATTCTTGGAACCCTCAGCATGAGTGCTACTTCAGTAACCGGATGTACCGTCGGGATGGAACACATGTTCAACATGCTGCTTGTTTTCCAGACCGTGTTACTTTGGAGCAACATCGACGCCATGGATGATGAAAGGGGGTCTTATGACGCTTGATAATAACAAACATAAGCGATAAATGCTCGGGTAGAAGTATTTCGTGAACTTAACAAAATTTAAACAAATAATTTTTCCTACATTCCTAATTGTTACATGAACGAGCAGATTTTTAGAACGGGCTGGTACTTTATTTTTGGGCTGGAAATTTTTGTTCAATTGTGTATGAATGCAAAAATTATATTTGCATGTAGATGTCAATGTTTTTATAAGATAAAATATCTAGTTTCTTGTAGTATTCAGAAAAGATAAGAGAAAAATTCTATTATGTCTCGCAACACGAAAAAACGTAAGGTTTTGAAAATACAACAAAGTTATTATAAAAGCATAGTTCATTTCCTTTTTTAAGGCTTTCACATCCGTCATATAATTATTTTGTAACTACTACTATGTTGTGTCGAAGTTTAATTTTTATTAGTAAGGCTTTAAAAAACTACGATCTAAATTCAATCTGAATTATTGCACCTACTTGCTACCTCTTGCTTAGCGTAATCATTATAAAGCTGATAAATATAGCTGATAAAACTGATAACAATCAACATGTAAACTATTAAAGAGTTCAAATAAATTTATAATGCTTGCTAAAATAATAAACTTCGACCGTTCAAATTCCAGCTAAAACGGGAGACCTTATTTATTTTATTTTTCTTTACCCTGAGCCAATGATTTAAAAATATATCTAAAATAGTGCAAATCAGCGGTACTCCCCAAAAACGCTGATCCTAACCTAATCAAGCGATAGGTTTTATTCCGTCCAGATCGAGCTGCAAAGTCGAAGCCTTTGGCCTTTTCTGGGAGGGAACCCGAGAGGCTTCGGATTAACGTCTCCCAAGGCTATTAAGGCGAGTCGTAAAATCAAGCACTACCTCCGTGAGAACCGTGTTAGAGCCGGGCTTAGGAGGCAACTTCGCGGCCATTGGCTGCCAAGGGGTTCCAATCTATTTGATTATAGGAGCAGCAAAGCCACTTTCCACGAACAACGATCAATTTTGCTTCCGCCACCAAAAAACCTGCCAAGTCATTTAATTATTCTACGGGCGTTTTTTTCTCTCACATTCGCCCACTTATCTTTCTTTTTTATGTTTTGGTTCGGGTTTATTCAAACT
The DNA here is from genome assembly GCF_943734705.1 of Anopheles coustani. Taxonomy (NCBI): domain Eukaryota; kingdom Metazoa; phylum Arthropoda; class Insecta; order Diptera; family Culicidae; genus Anopheles; species Anopheles coustani. The sequence goes on along the minus strand of NC_071289.1, from coordinate 63,407,972 downwards.
CTATTCCTTTCTTTCTTCTCTATTTCCCCCGTGATCATCCCTTTTCTATCTTTTTGTCTTCAGTGCAATTTGGGAATTGTTTTTCTGGCCCATTCTTTATCACTTGCTTTCAATTTCCCACAGAACCCGTACTCGGATAAAGTGGGTTGAATTGTGAGATGCTGCTGTCCGGGTATAACAAAACTGTCATAAACTTTTCTCATTATCGAAAGAAGTCGGGTTTTTTGTCCGGTTTTACTCCCGGTGGGAGATAAAATGGCCTCCGATAGAAGAATCGAAACGCTTTGGAGGTGCTTTTCCCGTTCGTGCTCGGAGGATAAGAGTTGAGACACGCGGTGGATAAGGATAATTAATATCCTTTTGCAGTGTGGAAAGTTTGCGGGTGGCATACTGATACTGCGATTAATTTTTGTCGTCACGTTTAACACAAACACTGCGTGTGGAAAGTCGAACACTGGTGAGAATTGTTCGCCGGTGCAGGCAAAATTTGCAGGCAAAAGTTATATTTTGAGTTTACTTCGACTCATCCGCATGTTGATTTTGGGATTAATAATCTGCCACATTCAACAGAACTAGAATCACGTTCAGTTGAACCATTTGTTATACTCTCACCGTAAGCGTAGGTTGGCTGTTTGTTAGGGGCATTAGTTGAATTGATTGGTCACATCATTATTCACATGTTACTGTCATCAGGAGAAGATAAGAGCAGTCGAAAACAACGAAAGAAGAAACCCGCCTACGTCGATCCCATACAAAGCGGGGTGTAACCAAGGAGACGTTGCTGTCAGTGTCAATGCTCGAGAGCAGCATGTCTTGCGGTGTCGATATCAAAGCTTGCGGTGGCATTGTTTTTCTATAGTGCTTTTTTTCTTTCTTGTGTTGCTTTTGTCCTTTGCTCATCCATCAGATGAAAGTATCTCGATCGCCTTCTCGCGATGGCGCAACGTCGAGCGATGGTTGAGGTTGATTTTCGAGCAGCTTATCTTTCTTACAGAGACCGTAGAAGCATCGGGCTTCTAAATCAAGTCCATCAAGAGCACGAAAGGTTGAAGAGACAACAGAAATTAGAAGAAGGATAGTACTCTAGGTTGAGCAAGTGAAACAATAAATATATCGCACTTTATAGAAACGGTTTTAAACAATACAGCAAGAAATCAATTTGAAAGATGCGTCATTAACATTCAATAAAGAATAACAGTTAAATCTTTAAACTTTTGTAAACTTAATCAGAAATAAAAATTGAGTAGGGGTAAAAAAAAGGGGGGAGTAGGGTTAAAAATAATAAAAAAAATACTATATAGGCTATTTTCCAGTGGATAAATATCTAGGAAACTCCAACGATGAAACAATTTATAATAAAAACCAAATTTCTAAGAATTGTAAGTTGAAAATAAAAAAGACACATTGCTCAAGATAATTTTCGGTGCTAAAGGATGGTAAACTAATTTTGAACGTAATCGAAAGGTAAAGAATCAAATATTGGGAAAAAAACAAGTTAAGAACTATTTTTTGTTTTGTGTGGCGGGAAATTAGAATTGTTTTGACAATAAGAACAAATTTCATTTTTCTTTTAGAAGACTTATTCTTCCAAAACACCATTTGTTCGAGGCTGGCAATACATAAAAAGCTGGTAATAGACCTTTGAACACCGTGTTCAAGTGTTTCACTTTTGTTGAATATGAAACACTGCTCCTCCATTCTGAATGAATAAAATACTCGTAATTATAATGAATAGTTGCAATAGTTACAATGCTCATTCAAATTTCATTCAGAGCATGCTATTTATTGATAGTTCTAATGGGATAATAAATCCTTTAGTTTTAAAAGGTACACAACATCAAGTAACGTTTGAGTAAGAACGTGTACTAAATGAAATTACTCACACGTTCCTTTGTCCCTATTGTGTTTAACAATAAATCAATACATTTGCATCGCAAACAACACTCCATCCAATAAAGCCCCACAACTGCACTAAAACCTTCCGGGGTAAGCTTAGCGAACTTTTAAATTACTTCCAAACTGTTCGAACCAACCGAGCGCATTGGTTCCACACCGTTTCCCATATTTACATCCGGAGAGCTCAATGTACGGAAAATCGGGTTCCTTAACAAACTTCACCCCCACGAACCGGTGGCCTCCATCGCAGCTCCTGCCCGCACTGAACAAACCGAGCGGGAACTTTACTAACATGATGAAATTTAGATTAATTCGCTTCAGTTTATTCAATTTATTATGCAGTACGCCCAGCGCAGCGGTAGTGGCCAGGGTCGCGAAAGTGCCGTCTGGACATTGCATTCGCCGCATGCCCTAACGAACAATGATCTTAATCAAATACAACGATGCTGCACGCTCGGGGATGGAAGTGGCGAGATTGATAAAGCGAGTGGGAAGGCGGGAGACCGAGGATTGGGCGCACGAAATGTGTTGGCTACCGATATGCTCTGATATGACAGCGAGACATACAATACACACACAGAACAAAAAAAAAAAATCAATACTCTACACAACCGTTTGCAGAATATTAAACATTTTTGCAATACTTTACCCCATTCCGAAGGGAAACGCAGAGGTATTTTCTTTTGCTAACCAAGGTTACAAAAAGAGGGTTGATAAAAAAATACACTTCCTGATCCTTGCACAGGCGAACCACAGAAGGGAAGATAACAAAAAAAGAAATAGCAAAATGCCTTGGTTGGATGATAACAAAGGGGCAGAAAAAAAAGATCTATAGATTGTTCTTCAATTTTTTTTTTTGTAGTTTAACTTTTCTCTCCCCATTTTATCCTTTCTATATTGTTTCATGTTCTGTTTACTCCTCATAAATCTATCGCACATCTCCCCACGAGGGATTCGCCCGTCAGCTTTCTCGTTTCCTTCTGCTTGGCGCATCGCCCGTTGGCTCCACTTTTCCATGCAACCTCAAAACAGCCGGACTTCGACACAATCGCTTGTACGACGCAAGCTCCTGTCCTGGCTGCTGCGAGAGATCGTAGATCCAGCGGCTGAACGGTTTATGGCTCATAAACCGCCTACAAATGAATTCCCGTCCACGATACGACCCTCTCCGGGGGGATCTATTCGAATATCCCTCCTCTGTTGCAGGGAGGAATGGGAGATTTTTCTTTTAATTTTCACAACTCTTTCACCATTTCTGTTTTTTTTGCTGTTGTTGCGGTGGCTTCACTCCACTTCTGCAAACCGTGTGGCCTACTACGGGCCAAGGCGATCAAACGGCTCTCGAACGCGACATCGTGTCTTCTTCGACACGTATCGACTCTGCACCGAATCGAGCGGGAACCTCGTTCGTTGATGTTTCGGTTTGCGGTCTGCGGGTTTTCTTGGGGCGATCCATGTCTTCCATGTTCTAGTGCCGTTTTTTGTTTTGTTTAAATTTATTTAATTTGCCCTCCGTTATCTATCTGCTTCCCTGTCAAAACGAAAGTCGCAAAAGCCTCAATCGGCCTCTGTGTGCGGGGGAGCATCTCACTAGCAGCACGGCTTAGTCGCGCGGGAGATGAAGGAAAATGAGCGAAAATTGTACGCACAACGCGCGCGCGGGAGTGAATGATAGTGACGAATGTGGTGGGAAAGCGAGAACGAAAATGATAGGGCAGGAGAGGGCGAGGGATTGAGAAAGGTAGCAACAAAACGAATGGACAAAAAACATATCGTTGACGTTTCTGCCTCTTCATGCGCACAGTGGGTGCAGGGTTTGGTCATATAACTAAATCAGAATTAAAACTGGTATATTTGTTTCAATTTTTGTAAAAGATTAGTCGAAACAATATTACTAGTCCAATGAAAATGGATCTTAAGAAATATTTTAAGTAGACTGGTCTACGATCTTTTAACAACATAATTGAGATCAATTAAAACAAAATAAAATAATGCCTTCAGAAATGGGACACCTTGAAATTAACAAGTAAAAAAATCCATCCTGTTTATCGAATACCTAACATCAGATCTGAGATATATCTAAACACAGAGGCATGTTGCGCAAAAAGAGAACTACACATGAATTTTAAAAAATAGTTGAACCTAAAATGTTTTAAACCAAGCAAGATATTCTTACCAGAAATACATTATTTCATTCTTTAGTTTTTTTTACTGGATGAATGGAAAAGATGCTAATTAAATTAAATGACAGTAAATTTAACATGCTTTCCGAGTAATTAAACTGAAGTTGTACTTATTTTTGCGCTGTATCTTTTATGCAATTTGCGGACTCAAATTTAAAATCCTTCTTTGAATCAATTCAAACGACGAGTGAGAGAGATAGCTCTTTTTGATCTGAAAAATTGCTTGAATGTCCGAAAATGAATGTTTTTCAGCAAAACAGTACAGCAAAGTGCTATGTGTATTCACGAACTTATATATAAGCATTACAATCGATCAAAATCAAAGGTCTTTTCGTTTGTAATAATTTCCAAAAATTTAGTCCCAGTTTACCCAAATGCTCATGCATGTTTCCCACTGTGCCGCCAAGGGTTGCGATTCGGCGATGGTGGTTGCTTTCGTTTCAAACCCGTCAGCATTCTGTTCGAGCACGTGGATGTTGTTCGCCGACAGTTGTGTAAGTGCGAGAGTGATTGAATAATACGTGTACCGTAAGCATCGTAATGCAGCCTCGCGTTTCAGACAGTTTTCATTTTTCTGCTTCGTTATTATTTTTATTTTTTGTTGCTACCCCAATCCAATCCATTCCCCAGCAGCTACAGACAAGACGGGGATGACAAGGCTCTCTCGCTTGTGGAGAGCTTCTTTTGCTGTATAGATAGTCTCTAGTTCGAGCGAGGACCTGCAGAAGGTTCTTCGATAAAATGTTTCTTTTTTCCTTGCATCAACTTTGACTAGGAATCGCCTTTTTCTTCCCCCTCTCTCTCCATCATCGCAAGCAGCATTCGTTTTTGCTAGATTCCCATTCAGCGATTGCGACGCGCTTGCCCTGCCCCGTAAGCAAATTCATTCGGGATTATCTTGGATCATCAACTCGGACGGAAAACTTCACTTTGCATTTTGCGTTATCATGATTATTTTGGAAAAGTTGGCAGCAGGAGGGAATAAAAGGAAAATCACGTCATACGGCCACAATTTAAAGCCATAATGTACAATCAAATACAAAGTCATCAGACGTCCTGATGCAATTTAGGCCTTTGATTAGCATGATTTGTTTTTCGCACATTTTTCCTTTGGAAAACTCGCACAATCTAATACCATTTTTCATACTAAACGAGCTCAACAAACGGAGCAATACAGAGAACCATGTTAATCCACCTATACAGGGAAGCTTTTTACTTTGGCATCAATCATTCGGGCGGCTCCCTTGTTGGAAGGGGAAAAAACTTTTCCATAAGGGGAAAAACGGGAAAATGGATGCTTCTCTGGTGAACATTTTCGCAATTACCGAAATGCCACAAACACCATCGGCGGCCACTTCAATCGACGGGAAAGAACTCTTCATTTCATTCAATTTCGTTAAACTTTTCACTATCATTTGCGAAATTAATTTCCCCCCTTCACCGACCATCGCCATCAGCTTTTTTTCACCGGGTAAATGATGGCTTCAGCTCGACCGTTTCTATGTTATCTCACAGTTAAATGAGAAAGCAGAAAAGGGGAGAAGGCATAAAAAACCGGTCAAACAAAAAACTACTGGAGAAAAACGTCTCACCAAAGGCAAACCATAGACCAATTTGAAGGTGGGTTGGAAAAACCTCGCCCCAAGCGAGACCCACTCGACGGAAGGCGAACTGGTCTAGCCGAGAAAATGTGGTGTGCTTTCCGATCCCTAAACGTCGACGTCGACGGCGGCGGCGGCGTCATCGTCGTCCTGCGGCTCCCGAGACCTCGAGGGACAGGAAATTACTTCTCGCGGCCCATTTTCCCAGCTGTGCGTTTTACAGCGTGCGGTTTTTCCCAGTTCCATCGACGCGAACCGTACGGGTCGGTTGCTGCTTTCTATTAGAAGTGTCCTACACGCTTCAATATCGTGCGCTTGTTCCTTCACATTCACCCTACGCTTTCCCCCACACAATGTGATACATATTTTTTCACCCTCGCAATACATTGAGGTTCAATTGTAGCTAACACAAAAAAACACACGAAGGAAGGAAGTCCCTCGTGTACATTCGCTCGTGTCCGCAGGGCGCACGCATCCTTGCACCACCAAAGTTTCAAGATTGTGTCGAACGAGAGGAAGTTCGATGAAATTTTTCCTCCTTCCGAACCGCCGGGTCCACGCAGGGTTTTCCTCGTTACTTTCCATGCCAAGAGCAGACCCTTTTTTGCCTTCTTCTTCATCAAACAAGCGACACGACGAAGGAGTGCTGGGGAAGAAAAGAAACAAATAAACAGAAAAACTAGCCAACGACGCACACAACCGCTAGCCAGAAGCCCTTTCCCTCGGCCGAACGACTTCGTCAGCACGGCAGAAGTCAAACGTTGGAGCATGTTTAAAAGAAACCCAACGTAGCGGGAAAGGAAAACAGAACGAAAAAAGAGAACACAAACGCGTGGAAAAAACAAGCAAGAACGCAGAAGAAACGGTGGGAGGACCCTGCCCAGAACCGAAGGCACAACGGCCAGCAAAATTACGATTGGACATGAATGAACGCCAACGACGTACTGGAGAACTGGTCGAGTGTTGGACCCGCTCGATATCGGGAAGGATACGCGTGGAAGCAGCGTTACGGCACACTTTGACCTCCGCCCAGCCTACTGCGGGTTGCTACCGTGTTCAAAGTGCTGGCCCTAAGTAGGACACAGTGGGTCGGTTTGGAGAAAAGAATGGTCAATTTCTTGCTATTTCATAGTAATTATTTGTGGATTACGAAGGAAAAGTAATACACAATAGTCTAAGCTATTTAAACTTTTTATTTAAGAAAATATAGAGAAATTTAAGAAAAAGGCATGTACATTTAATTAAAGTATTACGAATTGGTGATAAACGATCAATAGTTTCAAGAGAGTCATCATCAGAGTGAACAAAAAACAAGATAATCCCTTGGGACCGTTAAATTATTTTTAAAAGTTTGATGTAATGATTTCTATTATCAGTAAAAGTAAATGTTTAAAGTAACAGAGTAATCGATACTTAATATAATCCATTTAATCAAACTCTGTTTTCCACAACAAAACTGATGAAAACCACAACGTAGAATGTAAGCTAAAATAGACCTTTGCAATGAACAAGAAACTTTTTTTTCCAAGGATTATAATTACAACTTCACAAATAGGATATCAGTATGGTAGATGCTTTACTACAAAATATAAATCTCAACACGAAATGAAAAACTGCTACGAGTCATCTAAAACGCATGTAGATAGGGTATTAAGTAAATAAAAGTACATAAAATCAAAACAGTAAACATAATTATTCAAATTCCGGTTTCGCATGTAAGTTCGTTACACTCATCAAAAAACATAAATACTAAAATATTCACCAATAGAGCATTAAGTTGCTTCCGTCCATCCAATTTATTTTTCAAACCCAGAATTTTGTATAATTTTCTGGCCAAATCAACCTATCGTTGCACGGTGAATGGGGAGCTCACGCTCGTTCTTCTGAAGAGATTCGAGGGCGCGAAGGTACGTTCGATTCCATCCGTCCGCTCGTCCGATGATGACGAGAGCGCTTCCTTGCGCTGACGATGACGAGACGCGTCATTGCGCCACTGGGGCCGGCGGTTTTTCGTAGTCATTTCGAGAGGATCGCCCCACGATGGCCCTCTTCCCCCAGCGCGGTCCCAATGCGGTACCGTTTGAACCGTTGCGTCTTCTCGTACGAACTCCCCTCAGCCGGACCGGCGAGGCCTACGGGGTGCGTTTACGAGATACCTCCACCGTTTGGCGTAGGATGAACGATTCAATTATTATGCTGATGAGATGATTACTGCCTCCGGGAGCCCCCGCGCACGTGTTCTCGGGGTTTGGCGCGCGTGGAGAAGCGAACGATACGAAAGCGAATGGGTGAGCAAGGGAGAAAGGTGGAAACCATATGCAAGTTTCCCATGCAGCAGCCAACCCTTACCGTGAAAGCACGCACTCCGCTGCGGGAGGGCGACTTAATCAGGAAGGCGGTGTAGTGAGAGTATTAACTGCATTTTTTATTTCTTTTGCTGTAAATTGTATTTTCTTTCGACTTCCTTATGACCCTCTTTTCTTCTCGCCTTTCGAACGAATCCTTTCCTCCAAGCGAATGGGGGAAGCTGCACAACCGACTCCCGGAATGACGCCAGCTCGAGGCAGCAAAGGCCACACCAGGCGAGACGTCAAATTGACATGACACATATGGACTTCATTCGTTTGCTTTCGTTGCGTGGTTTTGTTTTGGCGTTGCCTATGTTTTAGCCATCATGTTGACTTCATCGCTTCGCCCGCCGTACGTATGGTCCGTCCCCGCTTGGCTTGGTTAACTTGCCAACTTGACGGTCTTGGTTTACCTTTTTTCTTCGACAGCATCATTTGTTTAGCTGTTGATTCGGGGGGGGATTAGGCATCGGGTTCCGCGATATATTCATAGCGCCTCGGTTGGATGGTTTTATTTTTATTCACTTCTTTTTTTCACTCTCTAACCCGGTTTTCCAGGTGTTGCTTAGGTGGGTGGAACAGAATTTGAATACTATTGGCCCGGCGCGGACGGGTTGTGTTTGGATCCTTTTTTGTTCCGCTTCTAAAGTGCTACCTCCTCTAGAACTCGAACACCGCCGCCGACCAGCGAGCAACCGTGAGGAACAAGGCGAGAAAAAAATGTTTTGATTGGGATTATCACGGATTTTGATGTGTTCCGCGACGGGTTCGGACAAGGTCATGTTTCTTTTCATTTTTTGTATGTTCCCGTGGTGCCTACGTGCACGCGATAATTTATGTTGATTTTCGGATTATTCTAGGCAGCGATTAAAATCAGTGATGGTTAACTTTTCGATAGATAAATACACGGACCGCTCGGATAGCAGGGATGACTTGTCACGAATAGCGAGACAGCAACGTTCGACCACCACACACACGTTTCACAAAAACAAAGATGAAAAGTGGTTAGAAACAATGAAGGGATTAACTATGAGGATTTTCATCTGCCATGCTGATTATGCTATCATAAACAATTGCTAAGGAGTTAAGCTCCGAACGGATTCAATTGGAGAAAACGAAGACCTTAAATCTTATGTCCATTTAAAATCAATTTGAAGAATATGAAGAATCACATTCTGACAGGAGGAATGGATTTTGCTTAATTATGAACATGCAAGCAGTTTTGGTCTATTTTATTAGAAGTAAACTATTCACCAATCTTTTTTAACAGAAAAACTGAATGAGAATATTTGAAAATTTTTAAAAAGCAGTTTGAAAACCAGGATTGAAGTGAGTCGTTACAAAAATGATTGTAGAAAATGTGTTCTGACAGCAATTTCATTGTAAAGCACCTTTAAACAATGTTGGAAGGAAAGTCCTTGATAAGTGATAAATATTTGCAAAAAAAAAGAAACAAACTGAAACATAAACTGCCTATTACAGATTGGAATTATAAGAGCTAAATTCTAAAACTAAATTACTGTTGAATTCAACAAAATGAATCTGGCGAAAGCAACATGTTTTAAGACACAATACATTTTTATTATTCAGAATTGTTATCACAGATGCTGGATTTTTTAAATAAAGCGATAGAAAGTGTCCCAATTCCTTAAATTTAATATTTTATGCTGTTATCAATTTTCAATTTAACAGAAAATGTATAAACAAATTTAAAGTTTCCAAGGCGCCTTGAATACAATTTGAAGGATTGCATTCAAGGCACCTTAGAAATTTTTTTGTTTTAGTTTTTCTTCATTTTTAAAGATATATGGGAATATTTCTGCCCCTGTTGTTCATTAGACACATTCAAAGAAATGGTCATTAATCGTTTGTTATCAGCCAAAGAAGGAAGGAATTCCCTGCGCTCCCGCATGCAATTGCAATTCCACCCCGGGCACCCCTTTTTGGACAGCCAAACAAACACCTCTTCCTCCCCGACAAACAACTCATCAATTTTATTCTTAATAATGCATTGAGCTGGAAGCGACATCAAAAGTAAATAGAACTGAGTGTGTATTTTCATGCCTCGCCGCCTTAATGCTGCCCAGTTATCGTCCATTTTGGAGTGTGCGGCTCGAGAGGAGAGGAGCGGGTAAGTGTGTGTATGTGCCTTCCCGTAAGGAGTGGTGGCGTTTTATCGAAAACCGCACCATTCGGCAAGGCCCTGCATGGGGTTTGCGGGAACGGGACTGAATCATTTCATGCTACTACACTTTGTACACTCTGTATGTCGCATATAAATTTGCTGTCACAATCAATCCATGGGAGCCGGTGCTGGGGAGCGCTGAGTGCCGCGCGGAAAGGAGCCGAGTTCAGGACGGACAAAACTGTCCAGGTTCAACATTTGCTCGTCCGCTTTAAGTTTGTAGCCCCCTCGTAAGGTCCTTGCATTATCTAAAGCTGCGGATAGACGGATGCAATATTTCACTGCAATGAAATAAAATTTGACATTCCTACCAAAAATGACAGTGAAAGCAATATTTCGATGCTTAACCTCCCCGTTTGGATCTTTGCAATGTTGCAATGAAATACGCATAGAAATATTGCAATGACTGTCATTTTGGGTAGAAATGTCAAATTTTATTTCATTGCATTGAAATATTGCATCCGTCTATCCGCAGCTTAATGTACCCTCGTGATGTTCCCCGGGTAGAAAAGGGCACTGCATCGGCATCGGGACAACCGCAAGTTCAATTTGTACAATCCATCTCCTCGCTCCCGGATAGTACGACTGTACGAAGACCGCTTCGGTCCCGGATACGAGCACTGGAATGCCCTTTCTTCGCCCGGATCTGTAACGATAGGGAATGATTCTCCTTGGTGGACCTTCCTTCCGGAAGACGAGCACATCGGTTGGGGTAGGTTCGGAAACAACCCAACTCGTTCGACGCCGGGCCAAGTGTGTGAAGGAATCTTCCCATGGACCTCAGGATGGACAACTTCGACATCATTCTGCATCACGCATACACACTTTCAAAGCGCATATTCTAAAGAGAAGAAAATTTAATAGGATGAAAGTTGCATTCGTTCTTCGCCCGAGCAACGAAATTCAATCGAAAGCCCGGTATACAAATGTGTATTAATTTATCTCTCCTGAATGCCATTCTGTCCGACTTGCAGGACTGCGTCCCTCCCTCGGCTCCCCGCTGCATCGGGATGATTATTTATTTTACTAATTATTCAACATATATTATTCCACTTCCAACTGCAAACAAACGCTGCACGCAAAAGGCGTCACAAGTCGGAATGTGCACACGACCGGAAGAAATCAATAGATTATAATTTACATTCAAGATCGCCGCATCCGTAATTCAATTCTCGGAAGATTTCTTCCACGCAAAAGATAAAGCTTTTAATTCATACATACTTGATTTACCTCGAGTTCTTATCGAACCGGGCTTTAGAAGAGTCTACACAAAAGGGAGTAGATAGCACAAGGAATATTTCCTCATGCCCACATATTGATCTATTTGAGAACTAAATGACTAAAACATGATCAGATGCGTCTAGTTGGGAAAAAGGGACCCACACAACTATCGCAAGAGAAAACGTTGTCTATTTTCCAAATTCGAATATTAACTACCCGACCACGAAACAAGACCAACTATCCACCCACAGCTCGCTAGCCTTCCCCGATCTAGTTGATAATTTATCAAATCCGAAACTTCGAAAACATTTGACCGAAACATGACAGCAAGTTGGTTGGTTCCTTTTAGTTTTTGTTTTTGAGATGTGATTTGAAAAACGAATGCAAACGGATGGATTTCGGAAGTTGGGTTCCTGCTGGTTTGCTGTTGGATCGCCATCAAAATCTGTCATCTGCATTTGTTGTGACGTTGGCAAGGAGCGTCTCCGGGACGCCTGGGATGGTCGCTGAAGATGGGTGATAAATGATACGCGTCCTTAATTGATCACTCGTCAGTTTGAGTTCTGCTTTCGGTCATTAGCCGGGAAGCGAAGAGAAGGGGCTGGGGGCTTGAGGAAGCTGGTCTGATTGTGCTGCAGCGGAAGGAGGAAAATAGTTGAAATAGTTTCATCTGTTGCATCGCTCCAGTGATGAGTGAGTAATGAAGTGGGAATATTTGAAGCAATTCATATGGAAAATTATGAACTCAGTGATAATCGGTGTGAAATATTATTTTCCACGATGCATTAAAACATTGAGTAAAAATTAAACCCACATGTTTTACCTATTTTCAATTTATTTTAGAATTGTGAAACTTTGAAAAACTTGCTGCATATATCAAAAATGCATAAAATGTAAAAACATGTTCGTGGAATAAAACAAAACGAAAAAAAACTGTCTTGATATGGTATGTAAAATATGGTTGTCTTATTAATATGACAACAAGTTTTGAAACATGCACAGTTTCAAAATAAGTTAATACAAATATAAACCATTCCTTTAATTGATCATTAGTTCTCGTTCAATAAAACTTAAGCCCGACGTTTTTGAAAAGTTTTCGGTGGAACTAAACAATGCCCAAAAGCTTAAGAAAACTAACCATAAGAAATATCTTAACGGTAAAATAAACCATAAGAATCATGTACTATGTAAAGAATGTTCAACATGTTCGTCTTGAAATCAATATTTGAATGAAAACTTATTTGTTTTCGCTATGAATATTCGTTTAAATCCAATAAAGTTTGAGATGGAAACTATCTCTACCCAAAAAGAGATGTCGGTTGCCGGCTTCAGTTTTCAACTAGAAGATTCGTTTATATCCAACCATGTGCAAAGGTAAAGACGTCTGAATTCGTACACCCGATACTGCTTTCAATTAATTTAGTGCTCGCAAAGTAGTTTGGTACACTGCAAACGCTCCTTAGCTTTGCGGAACTGAACTCGAAGGTTTCTCTAGTTTCCCGAGGAAGCATATTTTAACACGACGAAAAAAAACATCCAGCTACTCCAACCCGTAATTGGTTGATGAGAAAGAACATCATGCCGGTGTCGTCTGATGCTTTTACAAATCGAACCCAGCTGCCGTCTACGCAAACATGGCTGCAAATGAAAAGCAAACACAAATTCATCGTCTTTCCTCCACTTCTCGGCACTTGGCGACGTAGTCCTCGATCGTAGCATACAGAATTTTCCTCATACTGGTGTGCTTTAATCGAGGCAAAAACCATTAAACCCCCTAAAAAGAAAACCCCGAGCAAAAGCAGGGAGTCCATTTCCCAATCTTCACACAAATATGCACAATTCAATCAACAGCTTCTCAATAGCGTACCCCAAACCCCGGCGAACGTAGAAGCTTGGATGAAAATTGCATTTGGAAAGTGTCAATGATGATGCAACGCATCAGCAAATCGTCCGATTTAATTGAGTTACTCTACCGGACGAAGGGGGTGGCGTGGTTATACGGGTAAAACGAACGGTGAGGAAGTCCAAAACGAATACCGATACGAAAATGTATTCGCCAACGGTTGGTTTTTGTGCAAACAAAAGTATCAAATATTTTTCCACCCCATTAGCTTTGGAGCTTCCCGAAATTTGCCTAATCCGGGCGCAGTCAGTGCCCGGGCAGTTTGTAATGCAATGTTTTCCACAACCGGGCTCAATTGCACGCCGATGAACGAGGAGTATTTGTTCTAAGCCCGGTTGGGCGATGGACGGGGGAGGGGTGAATGCATAATGCATAATATAAATCTTCCACCTTTTTGGGTAAAACGTGAACCCCCTGCCGGAATACGATTCCGATTGCATAACCGATCGCTTGCACCGACTCGCATCCTAGTGCACACGCAAAACACACAACAATAAAACCTTCAATCGATCGATTGCACCGAATGACAAGCCCTGCAACAAAGCCTTGCCACCGAACCGAACCGTACCCCCGTCGCACAAATGCCTCCCGCTTTTTGATTGCGTTTCGATATTGATTGTGGTTTTCGGGACACACGGACACGTCATCGTTGCAACTGACAGCGACCGCAGCAGCAAGCAGGTAAGGAGGTGCGCAAGCGACCGAAACGGATTGGCCAGCACCCCCCGCAGAGTTTGGGCTTTGCAACTGCATTGGACGGTGCAAATGCAACCAGAAGTCTCTCCAGGAGTTCTGAAATATGCATTGCATTTACATTCATTGTCCCCCGAAGGTTTTCCCGACAGGGTGGGTTTGGGTTATGGAAATGAAGACAAAACCGCAGCAGCCTCGAGCTCATGCTACTCCAACCCTGTGGCAAAGGGGGAATCATGGAAGAAAAGTGGTGCAAAGGACACCCTCGGGAGGAAACGGTTGCCACCCTCACCGGGTGGAGCTTCGGTTAACCCGAAAGCTTCGGGTTTTGCGAAAAACTGCAACAGAAAAACGGAATTTGTCCCAAATTCACCACACTTTCCTTCGACCAGCTAACGACACGCTCGAGCAATACGTTTCGGGCAAGGAACAGACACAAACACGCACACACAGACACAGTGGTTTGGAAAATTGGAGTGCAAAAGCTTGTGAACGAGTTCGTCACCCGAGAGCCGTCCGTCGTCTGGGAGTGATTTATTCTCCGGTTACCCAAATTGTGCCCAAAATACTTTGAATGAAACATAAACTCTGGGTTTATCCTTTTCCCTTCCTCCGTCAATGGTTGATTTGGATTGGAAGGACCCGCACCTGCATCGAATCGGATAACTCTCAGAACGGCTAGAAACCCCCGTGAACTAGGTTTTGGGCGCCAATAGACCACACCACTCAGCTCGGAAAGAAAACTGGTGTTCAATTTGTAATTCCATCTGCGCCCAAGAGGCTTTCACATCGGAGGTTTTAGCGAAGGCCACCTGATAGGGAAAGGATGGGGAATAATGGTGAGCGAGAAAAAGAGAGAGGCAATAATGGAAGGTCTCGGGCGTCCAGATCATCCCGATCGGGTTCCACAGCTGCAGCCCGGTCTTTTATATGTATTTCGTTCCACCAATTGGAAAAACGTCAAGAATCGGTCAACCGGAAACGATGTCCCAGCGCTCCGGGATGGGGTGGATTTTCACCCGAACGCCTGCCTGTTGGACGTTGGCCAACTTTGACGAACGTTTTCCCTAACCCTTTTGGGGTGCACTCCCACTCGCTCGGCTTCATTCTTCCTTGCGTCCATCAAAAGTCCCCAAGCAAAGGCTCGCGTTGCAAAATCCAATGGAAGGGAAGGGAGGGATAGTCCAGCCCGAGCTGGGAAAAGTCTATCCCTGGCCGAAAATTCAATAGACTACAATTTGCATATGAACAGATTAATGTCCCATTCGTTGCTCACACACCAGGCGGAAGTAGAAATGTCAAATGTGACCAACGTCGAAGGTGGCGGTATCATTCCAGCGGGAAATGGTGTCCATTTTTTTTTCTTCTTGTTCCGCCGTGCCGCCGGGAGAGGCACCCCTGGACCGGGTGTGTAGCGAACTTCCGAGTGACATTCGTCCTGCAGCGGGTTCCGATAAAGGTTGCCATTTGTTCGCGGCAGCGCAGGCTACGGAAGGATTCGTCGGAAATCTGTCACAATATTCACGCCCCATATTTCGCACGTGCCTTCCGGAGGAACCCGGTCCCCGGACTTCCATTGGGCATTGGCCGGAGCGACGTGCGAGCGACACCGAAAAACGGGTCGCAAAATATACATATTTAAATTACAAATACTCCACGTCGGTCGGCTGGTGGAAGGGAAATAAGAAAAAATCAACATAAATGGAGGAACGAAATGAAAAATCCTTCAGACGTGAACCTCAGCTATGGCGTGCAGGCCGAGTCCCAGGCCGAGAATCCACCACAGGTCACCACCGATGCAAATTGACGGTGGAAGCTTTGATGTGAGCTGGGCAGAATGTGGCCAATGGACGGAGCCTCACGCAAACAGGTCTGACTGATTTTCGTCTACAGTAAAAAAAGGTACTCGATATGGTAACTCAGAAACCTAAGTTAGTACACCAGCTTATTAGTAACTCGAATACCTCATTTGATTTAACATTTGATTGATTGTTGTAAACAAGCTCATGCGGTAAAACAAGTATCCAAAAAGCATCTGACAATGCTTTGATGCTTGAAAGGTCTAAAAATTTAATAATAACTATAATTTTAGTATACGCTGGCTGTTTTTTGGAGAAAACTGCCAAATTTATTTGATTGGTAACACAATTTTCCATAGGAGAGTTTTAAATATGTTATTATTTATACGGAATTGTAATAAGTAGATTTCTAAAACCAAAAGAATATCTATAATGTTCATATCATTAAATTGATTTGTTGGAAAAAACCCCTCTTTAAAAACCGGAAACGTCGTTGATGGACAACTTTCTCCCTTAAGTGCTTCATGAAATTGCCTGAAGTTGATAAAAAAAACCAGAGTAATAAAGAATGAGTGAGTTTTCAAATACCAGACAACGATGAGGTTAAAAAGGGAAGCTTTACAACGTTTAAGTTTCTGAAAACTGAGGAATAACTGTTATTTAAAAAACCTTTTATGCAGAGAAAAATAACAAAAAATATTTGGTACATGTTTAGAAATAATGCCTGGAACAAATATTTGACATGGCGTTTGTAGACTTATTTTATTCGTAAATTTTTGCATGAAGTTAACAGTAAAATAAAATTAAGGTTTTAAATACGGAAAGTAATTAGATTTTGCACCTGCCATATTAAATTATTTCTTTTCCACAACGTACCTTACTATTATTTGCTAGCAAGCACTCTGTCGACGAAAATAGCAACCTCCTGTAGGAAGCCAGCGCCATTCAGCCATTCGGCGTCTCATGTTACTGTAATGAAAGAGGCGCCTGTCCTCCGCCCCCATCGCGGCGTTGGGGCAAAAGTATTGTGGTCGTGCGTGTTCGGTTACTTCATGAACCGCGTGCACTAACTATCGAAGCCCTCGCTTCCTCCGCACGGTTGACGTTCCGTTTCCGAGCCGGAAAACCTCTTCCCGCGGGACGAAGGTGCGCTGGGGTACAGCGTGGGAAAACATTGACCACCACACCGATTGGCAACGCACTGCTGGGCCGGGAAGGCGACGACTTCGGTTGGATGTTTTCCAAACACGCAACACAAGCAAACAGTGGCGCGCTGCACAAAAGCCGACCCAGTGTGGATTTGCAACGGTGAGTGCATTACTGTTGCATATTGGGTGGACGGGGTTATTAGCAAAACCCCCGACATGTGCACCAACCAGATCAAAGTAACAAAAACACAAAAATTACATAAAAACGAGTCGGGAAAAATAGAACTCACCTTCGAACATGATGTTGTTGACACATACACATTAAACAAAAAAAAAGGTGCTACATTGCATTGCCACTGCCTGCTCCGTTTCAGGTACATTCGCTGCAATCAACAAGTCGTTAAATATTCAAAACACCAGTTGAATTTCACGGTTACAGACCCACCTCCGCTGTACCGGGAGGTACGGGATGGTGGAGCGAAAGGGGTGGAAAAGATCACAGGGTTACGGGGCGTATTACAGCATACAGAGCGGTGACACGCGCCCGAACCCGATGTGGGTTCTGTTTTGGTTAAAAATTAATCCGCAATCCCATTTCGGTGGAACACGCGCGTTCCTTCGGCGCGTCATACTCTGCGTACCTTTGTGTGGGGTTTGTTGTTGGAAGGTACGGGGGGTTCGGAAACTATCCGCAGCTGAGGGAGGGGAATCGCCGTTTTTGAGTAAATAAACATACTAAAACACTCACACGACATGTTTTGATATTTGGCTAGAAAATAAACTTTATGACGAGGCGTTCCCGCATTCGCAAAAACCCGGCGAGTTGAGTCTGCGTTGCTGGTTCTATGTTGATCTGTTTGAGTTATAAGTTTGTTATCAATTTCGGAGGTACATACAGTGGAGGGTAAATATTGTGTGCGAGTCCGTTTTTGCTAGACGACTGCGGCGTAAATTACCTGAGCGATCGGTAAACATGCCAGTTTTGCGAGAGTTTACAGGCTACAGGTAATTTTCAAGTTTGTTCACGATGGGTTTTATTATGTTGCTTTTGTTACTAGCTAATTCGTTTGACCACTAACTGCAAATAAGTATATTCTTTCTCAAAATCTAAGTTTTTTTAAGAAACAAAGTTTAATAAATAAACAATTTGAAATCTTTGTTGCTGGATATGACGTTGTGGCTAACAAATGTCCTTTTTATAAACGTTTTGTTATTTCTGACATGCAATTTAAATTATAATGTATATTAAATTATACTTTGTAACGGTTATTAGAAATGAAAATTCGTACTTAGTTACA
The DNA here is from genome assembly GCF_943734705.1 of Anopheles coustani. Taxonomy (NCBI): domain Eukaryota; kingdom Metazoa; phylum Arthropoda; class Insecta; order Diptera; family Culicidae; genus Anopheles; species Anopheles coustani. The sequence goes on along the minus strand of NC_071289.1, from coordinate 63,389,697 downwards.
AATTTGATTATGAAATGAAGTCATATTTCAAAATGTTTCTCTTTTTGCATTGAATTTTGCCGATGTTAAAGATTGATTGTAAGATTACCATACGTTTGTATATGTGAATCCACTGTTTTCAACCCCTTCTAATGTTTCAAAAAGTACGGATGCTGTTTAACACTAGCAAAAGTTTTACTATCACCTTTTCTGTACCAATTTCTGTATGACGGTCAACTGAAACTTCATTTCTCGCGTGCCGTATCTTTTTCAGAAATTTCATTTATCAAATTGAACTGCTTCTCCTTTGCATTTACGACGCATTAAAGAGTTGCAAAAAAATTGTAAGTTTTCTAAATTCTAAATTGACTGAATTTGACAGTTGATTTATTACGACCTAAGATCAATTTGTTGAAATTGCTATAACAATATTGAAGTCTGGTTGAACAGTCATAAAACTGGGTAATATGCGTTCTAAAAGATTTAGGTTTCGATATACAATAACCTATGAGTCATGCCGTAGTGTTAGTATACAATGATGATGTACACACGGAAAAATACGGTACTCTATTTTAAAACGAGTAAATGGGGCCATGTTTTCAATTTCAAGTGTTGCATGGTTAAAAGTTCAGTGTGAAAGTGCTGACGGTAAAAAAGAATTAAGAACAAAGTAAAGATAAGCTGTAGATTTGCGGCCCAATCCGCTATCGCTCGCGCAGCTGCAGCGTTTCGATGACTCACCGATTGCAAACGAGCGAGGCAATCTTCCAAGGCAAACCAAGAAACGGCCATGAGACGATGATTAACCAAATCGTGAAACCGCGCACACCAATGACTAGCTGACGTCATTTTCAGAAATAATTTTCTAGATCGCATCCACGCGCCACCTCGGTTTGGTGGAGTTGGCTCTGATCGGATTTATTTACAGATGGATTTTCAGCGACTGATCGTGATAAAAAAAACAGCCAAAACGTCGTAAACTATCGCTCACCAATGGTCGAGGAAGAACATCTCTGGTTTATAGGAATTTGAACGAAACAAACGCTCGTTTCTTTTTTATTTTAATGTGTGTGTTTTGCTCGTTTGGCTAGAAATATGTCTACGTAGCAGGATGATACTTACTCAATACCAAAATAAGAAAGAATTGTTAGAATTTCTCATTTTGATTTAAGCAATGCTCAAAATAAATTACTGTTTCAAGCGCATTCTATGTTTTAATGTCTATTGTTTCCCTTCAATGAGTGTTCGCATGATCGATGTCATCGCATTTGAGCCATATTTTAATACGCTATTACCCCGCTCTAAGCTGTATCGATGGAATGGTTCTTTATCAAGTGCCATTACCATTAAATTATCCGTTATGCCGCATTTTACGTTCAACTTGATTTTCGTACATTTCGGAACGCGATGACTACGGTATCGATAGACGTTATGCTGATCCCAGGGCACATTAAAAAAGGACATAGAACACGCAACACCCAAAACGAATGCCAATAAAAATCCTTTATTTCACCCTCGCCACTCCGCCCCAAAATCGCCATAATCCGCCAGTGGGTCTGCACTTCGGTATAGTACTATCCATCAAGCCGCTCGGGTCGAAACTTTTGGCCGCAAGCGCCAATTCTCGAGTGTCAGCCTAACGCAAATTATTGCTACCATAAATCAGGTCGCCTGTACGGCGGGGAGAGAAAGGGAGGGAGAGAGAGAGAGAGCAGACAGTAAAAGATTAACATCGCACCACCACTCGGCATGCTTCTGCCGAACCGATGACAACAATGCGTCACTCCCAACCCGATTCTGCTTCCCCTTTTAGCCACCCATGCCTCCCATTAATGGTGCTCCTCACCAGGAGCCACGATCATAAAACCAGAAGTGGGCATCGAATCCATCGTTTGCAAGCAGAGCGCTAATTTTCGGAATCAGCCCTCAAGGGTTGATGTTGGGTCACGGTGCGAGGTTCCCTTCTTTAACCGCATACTATGTACGGATTGTGCAGTCAAGTGCTAATAAAATTAACTAAACAGCCACCAAGAGGAGAAAACGCTGGAGTTCAATATCGAAAAGGTTCGTTTTCAGGCATATGCCAATCGTTATGTGCGTGAATAAATTATTTTTCCTGCCCACAGTGCATTTCTGAAAACATATCATAAAACATTGGCAGCCTTGGGGAAAAAGGAATTGAAAGGATGCATACAAAATGTTGTAATTCTTTATTTTGGGAAGTTCCATAAAGCCATTCGAAATAAAAATCAATCAGGCGAGTTGAAGTACAGCATACCAAAGAATATGAGAAGATCGACGAATCTGCTTAAAAGTTATGACACCAATAATATAAATAATCCTTGCCCCAGCCCGAGCGATCAAAGAGGATTCATTGCCAGCCATTGCAAACCGGTCTAGTTGAGGGCGGAAGAAAACAAAAATGGAAAACACTCGACTCGACGCCAGCCAACACGCCAAACAGATCCTGGCTAAAGCACTGACCGGCACACTTTAGCCGCACACTCTGTGGCTTGTGATATGTTTTCTGTGGCCTACTCCATCTGACCGTGTGCGTGTGTGTGTGTGTTTGTAGGCTTTCGGATCATAAATAATCTCATCCGTTATGCACAGCTTTACCCTCCCCCACCCTTCCCGCCGAAGCGCTTTCGCCACAAACCTTTTCACCAGCAGTAATTGCTTTAACCAGACTTCGAAGGCTTCGAACATCGCAACAGGATATACATATTTTGCGTACCCATGTGGGGTGCGTAAAACGGGTTTACGCTTAAAAACTGCGCCCCCCACCACGTCCTCACCTGAACACACACATATACACACATGGTAACTCAGTCGTTCCGTTTCCGGGACGGAACTCATCTAATGGGCCCTTAAAAAAAAAATATAGGAGGATATATCCGGAACGTATACGTTCCGGGATGGGGTGGAATCCTCGCAACGTGGTTTTGGTGAAAAACGGAAACTCCCGAGAGTGACTCGTAGTGTTTGTGTGTGTGTGTTTTAGCGTATATGAATGTAGTTTTTGTACACTATTTAATACAATTTCACCTCATCCTTCGACCGAACTGTTGTTGTTGAAATGAAAAACATTCCGGCCCCACTCGACGCAATTGCAAAACACGTCGAAAATCTCGTTACGCGACAAGACGCAGACGCGCAACAGTGTACTTTCGGCCGCAGCAAGGAGAAACACACCCGAAAATGCAGGCGGCTTTCGCGGGACGCAGCGGGGTTTCCGTTTTTGGCGCGACTTTTTGGGGACACTGTCAAAAACCCACAACGCAAACAGCAACCAATCCTCACCTAACTGTGATTACGAACGAAAAGGGAGGGTTGTGCGTACCCCCGGGATGGGGGGGTGAACACGCCAGTGTTGCCAATATAGTATTTTTTTTTTTATTTGCTGTGTTTTTTCCCCTTCCTCTATTCCGCATGCTAAGTCATACACACGCTCTGGCGGCGAAGTTCGTAGGCCGCGTTGCAAAAGCGAAGTCGGTTTCGCTTAGCCTCGCTTATGTATTTTTCCACCGCCTGCGTTTGTTTGGCTGTATTTGCTGGGGGGTTTTCTTTACGCCCTTATTTCGGCTTCCCTAACCCTCTCTGCCTTCCTAACGAAGCATAATTATCTTTCACCGTCTCCCTTTCGCCGTATTCACCGTCTTTCTCCGATTTCCTTCGATTTCCAACGCGCTACGCTACACATCCCCTAAGCAACTGTGCGTGGTGTATTTCATGACATGCTGCTGCTGATGTTCCATATTGATGCCTGCTGCTACGATAGTCCTTTTCTGAAACGTGTGTTTATACTGGCTCGTTCCGGTGTTCCTTCCACCATCCATCCGTTGTGAAAGTACGCACACCACACGGCACGCCAGCAACCCGCAACAGCGTCGTGCTGGGTAGAAATGTGCGTTATTATACTCAACACACAACACATTAAGCGGCAAAAGCAGTCCCAGAAGCAGCAGCAGCAGCAGCAGAACTCCATGTGCACGCCACGCCGTACAGCGATTAATATCATACTTTTGCCCCTGGCTCGCCTTATGTACAATGTTTATTGCTGCTGGGAAGCTGCGACGACGACGGGAGACGGATGGCGAAGGGTGTATATTCCCATAGCAAAATATAATTGGTATTTACGCTGGCGCGGTTGACGGGGAAAGGAAGAAACTTAGGCCAAAGCAACTCCCGGCACCAAACGCGGGAGAGAAAAAGAGTGCGAGAAAGCGAAAGCCCACGGGAGCGGCTGAGATGGAGATAACTTCGAGAGCACGCTGGTCCTCTTATGTGTAACGCCTGTACATAAGCACCGGCATCAGGTCGCTTCAGCAGCCGCCACGCCAAGCATAGCCGTCCGTGACGGCAGCATTAACTTCGGTTGCTGACGGAGGCCGCAATAGGAACAGGCCGCACTCAGCGTCATCGAATGCAGCGATCGTGGAACTAATGCCGGCCAAACTGTACGTACCAACGCGGCTGTTCGCGCCTCGAAAAACCGCGCACTGCTATCTCTTGCTCGCGGTAAGGCCCCCGATTGTCCCATCTCACTCACAGTGGATTTGTGGGTTTCCGCGTGTATGTGTGACCGGGTTTCCGCGACCGTTGCTTACAGTTTTCGTTCGAAGCCGTTTGAAAGTTGCGGGATTTAGCAACACTGGCTTTGAGCTTGGACGATTCTGCTCGAGCAGAGGAAAAGTGTAGTGATCATTTATTTGCGGGTTGGATTTCATAGTCCGTGCATACATTCAAAACATCAATTTAAGCAAGCAAAACGAACCGATTGGTTTATTGAGTTAACGTATCATTTGAGAAACACTGGAAACAAACATTATTTTAGGTTATTTTAATACTAAACATTGGCATACATTTTGAATTAGAAATTGAAAACATTAGTTGAGATTTTTGTTTCTCATTGAGTATGACTATACTGTTCAGAGAAATAAAATAATATAGTTTTAAGTTTTAAGTTTCCTATTGAAAATGTGTGATAAACACTAACATAATCAAGTGTGACAAACATTTGAAAACAACTTACTTGAAACTATCATACATGTTTCCAGTCGACCTCTTTCGAACTGATAAAAAAAAATTGATCGTTTTTGTGGCAATTTGAAGGGGTTTTTAAAGTTTGTTACCATATAGACAAGCTTATTTACTCACAATTTCTTAGTTTTGAACGCTTCAGATATCTATAATAGAACTCGCAGCATAGTTGATAGCTTTGAAAATACGAAAGTTTGTAATTTCTACAGATTTTGCAACTATTTTGCTGGTAATTACTAGGATTGATTTGTAAGTGTAGAAGGTCTGCTTATACGTCAAAAATATTCGGTCTTTTCTGTTACGTTAAACGATGGTCTTTTCTGTTACGGACAAATTCGAATAATAAAAGGCTAAAGCTTTGTACCAATCACAGTTGAAAACTTCCTAAGATTTGTTAATTTTTACGGAACGTTTGGAACAATAATGTTAGCAAGGACTTTGAAAATCAAAACATTGTATTTATTGTTTTTTTTTAAAGCAAATGCTTCGATATTTAACCAATGATGGTTTAAATATTTTCAACACCTCTAGGAATTGAAATAAAAAAAATTACCTTTGATTAAATTTTCCTCTAGGAGGATACGTACCGCACGCTAGTGAGCATTTGAATTTGTTGAAATATTTTTACTCGGACCCGTTTCGTGATCGTCATATTATGCTATTTCAAGTAGTGTGCCCCGTCGCTCCTTCAGCCTTCGCTCGTCCCCGTCACCTCGTCGCCTTCTCAAACCGTTTCACTTCCAGCAACTCTCACTCTCGCTCGCCTTCCCGCTTCCTCTCGTTCGTAATCCAATCTCACGACGAGGATCTCGCTTACTCCTCCGGTACGAACGTTCGCTGGCACATATTCACAACCCGGACCCATCCGCAACCCATTCCAGGCTTTACAACGCTGTTCAGCTGTTCATGCTCTCCTCAGTGTGCCCTTTCCCATTTCCACACCGATGCAGCTCCCTGCTCCGTGCTTCCACTTCCCCTTCGGTCCAGCTTCTACCAGCTCGCGCTCTTATTTCCTTTTTTCTGCTGTTGCTTTGTCGCCCCGTTCCTCTTCTCCCAGCCCCGGGCACATGCTGTCCTGCCCGACACTTTTCCAGCGAGTTCCCATTCAATAGCGATCCCCCTCGTCGTCGCACGCCGAGAGCGAGAGATAAGCGCACCCTGGTGGCCACCGCCCGTACCAGAAAGGATCCTCAGCACGGCGAGGATGTCAGATGTTTGAGCGAAAACGGGACAGTTGGAGCGGGCGGAACGAGACAGCCTGCTGCCAACATGTAATGCTACACCAGGTGTGTGTGTGTGTGTGTGTGTGTATGTGCGTGCTCTCTGCAACATAGAAGCAGCTCGAGCTCGGACGAGCGAGCATACTACACAACCAGCAGTTCACAGTTCATTTCGTTTGCTTGCTTTTTTCTCCGAAAATCTTCCCAACTCTCGCTCGCTTTTGGCATCCTGCTCTCGCCCTCCTTGAGTCGAAGCTCGCATCGCCCGGTGCCATCTCGCTCACTCAATTATCTTTCCATGCGGGTGAACGGTCTCATGTACTCGCATCGCCGGTTGAAAGGCGAGCTCGTTTATTCCTGGTCGCTGGTGCTTGTTTCGGGATGTATGTTTTATATTTCTTTAGCATGCTTTTTTCCTCCTATTCGTTACCCTTTCTCGGGTCCTTTTACATCCGCCTCGTGGTCTCGCTCGACTTGGAGCTATTTTGATGCCGACGAGCATGGATACTTCAACTTTATGAACCGCAGCAAATGAGCTGCTTAGGATCACCCGCGAGTTGGTTTGAAGACACCGAAAGGTTCATCTCCGATCGCAGCAATCCTTTTCCTTTCCCCGGTCCACCCCATGGGAAACACATCAAAGGTTGACCGGTAGGGGGAGCCATTGTGCAGGCTAAGTTGTTGATAGTTAGTCACCCCTTCCCGCACCCTTCCCACACACAAGTAGCTCATTTAAAATTGAAGCAAACCTCTTTTATGTACTCACGCATGATGCGGAGCAGGCAACATCAAAGCAAACCGGGTCAGCTCTAGAAGAGGCGACGTGAATGCCTTCCAATCTTGAAGCCATCCAAGTGACCACCCTTCTGTTTGTTGGAGCGACTTTTCTGGATGAATATTAATGCGTCATCACAGGCGTCTTATCAGTTCCACTGACCAACCCCTTATATGCTTCTCTCGCTATCATTTGCCAGCGGAATAAAATGTCCACAACCCTTCTTTGGAGAAGAAGACTTGCCCGCTTTCGCGGTTTGTTTCTTATGTAAAGCGACCCTCCCCGCACAAACGCCGTTTATTTCTTTTTGCCCTTGGCCGAAGGTGACTTGTACATAGGAGGGAAAGTACACTAACGGGAAAGCGTTACCAAAAAAACGGACAGCGCCATTGGAAGCCTGGCTGCGCGGCGATCGCAACCGGGCGGTATTTAATTTCAGTTTAATGAATTCAACCCGAGATTTTTCGGTGCTTATGATTTCCCATTAATTTTTCCCCGAGCGCTTCCACGCTTCGGTCGACATTATCATATCATTAGAAACGACGATGCGACGACTCCATTCAATTGCACACGTCCCCCTTAGCCACGTCGGAGGAACGTTTTTGCTTCTTCCCCCGTCTACTTTCGGGTGCTTCGGGGTGCCAACCACCCATCCCTAGGCGGGAAAACACCATGACGACCATATTCCACCCCCTTTTCGAACGGAAAACTACACTCCAAAAGACACCGGCGTCGGTCGGCATTCGGCAAAGACTGCCTTGATTGAAACGCCAGTTGACAGATTCATCCACCCCGGACAGTCCGCGCCGTCTCGCCAGCAAATTCGTCCGGCCCGAACATCGACATGGTTATGCTTTTCGAAACAGGACGAACGAGAGAGAGAGAGAGAGAGAAAGCAATGGTAGTGTGGAAGCACTTTGCCCACACCCGAACAAGTTCAGACCAAGAAGTTGCACTAAGGGCAGCAGCAGGGAAAGGGGTGAGGGAGGGAGGGAAAAAAAGATGAAAGGAAGGCATCGTGCCCGGCGAGCCTGGCCATCGTTTGTGGAGCTCGCTAAAGGAGTGCCGTCAAGATGAAGAGAGAGAGAGCGCGAGGAGCCAACGAGGACATGGCAGATCGTCACGTGTAGGATCCTTTGGAGACAGCCAGGGTGGAAGGAGAGGTTGGCTGGCCGGAAATGAAAAAAAAGAAAAGCGAGCATCCACATTAGAGATCCCGAAGTAGCACACTCCAGGTTCGAGCCAGGAACACCATCGTAAGCAGAAGGAAGGAACATAAAAAGAACTAAGCCACCGGGAACTAATAGTTGAAGTGGTCGTTGCCAGGATCGCCTCCCGGTGCAAGTGCCAGCGCACGGCGAGTCGCCTTTGCCGACCGGAGCCATACGATCCTCGGAAAGGTCCTCCGTTTCGGTGAGGTTGGTCCAAAAAAGCCCGGGATGTGAGGAGTGTACCTCATTCCTTGCAGCGCTGGAACTACATGACCGACACCGGTTTCTGGTTGTAGTCTCCACCTTTCGAAAAGGTCCTCCAAAAAGACACACACCCGTACCGCCGGAGTGTACATAAATGTTGTACGTAAGGAACAATGCCATTTTCCCGGTGATAATGGAATCCGGCACGTTCCATGCCCCCGTCTCGTGCGAGAGCGTGTGTGTTCTGTCTCGGACCGAGGTTCGGTCCTTTCCGGTCGGTTCCGTCGATGTGTCGATGCGGAGTGGAGAAACGTCCATAAAACTGCACACGGCAACACAAATGAACCCATTCTTCCGAAGGGGTCGGTGTTTTAGGCAACGGTGGACGACGCAATCGTTACTGCCAATGATTGAATGTGTTTTAAGCAATTTCAAGCAATTATTTCGTCGGGGTAATTTCGAGCCCGGAGTGGCCACCCACACCGACATGCCACAAACGACCGCCCGCACTCAGTGCCACTTCCGATGCGAGTACCTATCTTCCCTGCATTTCTTTTCCCTTTCGAAGCGGAACTTTTCCAACTCCACCCAACTCTTTTAGTCCTTCTCCAAAGCAAATGGCGGAACGGGCCGTTACCGATCTAAATGTATATTCATTTATATTCATATTGTAGTGTGTTTTCTGCTTGTTGACTTTCCAGCAGAACCATCTTCGGGCAGCATGACCACCCCGATCGAGTTCTGCATAACATGGTGCCCAGTGCCATGCATTCTTTCCGAGCCCGTTTCTTGGCTTTAAAATGGCAAAACCGAACGTGCCTCGGCTAATCTCAGGCTTCGACGAGAAAGCTGGAGAGTTTATTTAAATAAAATAATCCTGAATATTCATACTGGAAATCGAATGTGCTCGCCCTGGCACCACTACTAATGGTCTAATGGAAAGTCATCCGTTTCAAAAACAAAAACAAATGCATTCGATTAAAAATCAACCCTTGGGGGGAGGGAGGAGGGATGGGAACACCAGGAGAAGTGAATGATACGAAGCTATTAAGCCGCATTAAATAAACCGATGATGGTTGTCTCGGAAGAAAAAGGTGGTCAGAGTTGGCAAGACATGGGAACGATAGGATATGGTTAGAAAGACAAGTTTTCTAGAGAGGGCACAGTTCTGACGCTGGTGTCCGTGATTTAATATTAATGACTCATAAGTTACGATTCGGAAACAAATGGATAAAATAGGAAATTTGTTTTGACGCACAAGAAAACACGAAAATTAAAAGCGTAAGTTATTTCAATTGCTTCAAAAATATGTGCATGTCCCTTCCATGTGTACAGTAAATGTTTTTAATGGCAATGTTTTTAACGAACCATAAAATATATTATCATATTTTAAGCATACTTAATTCAACAATTTACATGTTTTCTCTTAAAAGTTCCCCATGAAAATAACCTTTAGTTTAAAGTTCAATTATGACAACTAAAGGTGACATTATTGCAGTTTAACCCCTTCACAGATTTTTGACAGTTTTTGTCACCTGTTTTGTTTTTATTTTCGTTGTGCGACGTTGATTCTAAGTGCACCTGCTTCAAACACACGTCATTACATTTTAACTCATTTATTCGATACTAATCGATAAAATTGATCAACATTTAACACAGTATTGATCTAAATCACAAAAAATCTCAAAAAACACAGTGACTGTGAAGGGGTTAATTACACAGTTCATGATAGAAAAAAGCTATAGTTAAAAGAAAGAAAATAGATTCTAGTTACATTTAGATGTCTTAAAGGTAACATAAAGTATTAAACATGTGTTACAATTTTGGCCCAATAATTTTATTTCGAAACAGTACGTATTTACGTAGGTTGATGAAATTAACCGAAACATTGTATCGTCTAATATTGATAAAACTCCATAACCAATTAAAAATAAAGACTAGTAAATGCACCAGAAGAAACATTTTACACAAGTGGTAATAGTATAATATCATAAGTTGTGACTCCCAATCATATGGATAATTGTGGAAAATGAGGTTTGGTTTATATTAGAAGATTTGGCAAGCGTTCATTTTATTCTATTTTTGTGATGTGGCTTGATTGATGCTAGGTATAATAGAAAATCTGAATATTAATTTTAATTTGCGTGTATTCAGTTCACTTTTATTTAACGTACTAATATAAGATGCAAATCATAGGTAATAAACATAACAAAATTTATAGTTATTTAAATTCGGTTGATCTGATAACTAGAAAACATAAGAAAACGTCTGAGAATTGCAAGAACATTGCAAACATTTTGCAAAGGATCTTGGAAAAATAATAAGACAGAATCAAAGTGGTTATCACAAAACCAATATTCAAAATGTACGTTTCGTCCATCTTATGAGCTTATTCTCAAGCATGCAAATTGGAAGATTGATGATTTTGTTTGCAAATTAATATCGTTCAATTGGCCCAAAAAATGGCATGGTATGGCATCCACGCGGGAAAGCACAAGACTCTCTTCGAGGCAATCCAATTTGCCATGTTCCATTCAATTGCATAAGGTCGCGTGCGTGCCAGCTATGTATGAGGCAAAACCATCGATTATTGCACGAAGCTCCTACATACATAATACTTCGTGCGGAGGGTGCTCATTTTATGCTTGAAAGCATTCCATTCCCATCCCCCCTTCAATACGACGTCGCGCACCTGCTTTATTTACCCCACTCAAGAAACCCCCGCGTTCGGTTTCGGTTGCCAAAGTATTTTCTCCCATTTTCCGCGCCCTATTGAGCACGTGATCAATCGCCTTTTGCCTTCGAAAATCCGACTACATCGAAAGTAGAAAGTAAAGCAAACGAAGGGGTGCCTTATAAGCCGATACAAGCAACCAGCGTCTCGAAAGGTGCTGAGCGAACGGTTGGAAAATACACGCCAAAGGTACGTAAATACAATTTACAGCGTTGCCTAGACGAGGCGGCGGCCGCACGCGGATTTTCCTCCCCCAGGACGGTTTTCCCAAGCGCGAATGTCCGGGATTCCGTGCGGAACCGTTTTCCCATCAAACCCGGATCGTCCGGAGATTAAAGTAAAATAACAAGATATAACATTCCATTACGCTTCCCGGTTGCTTCCGGGTTTGCTACCTCCCGCTCCACTTCACCCTTCACCCTCCCTTCGACCGAAGGTTCATTTTAGTTCTATGTTTGTTTGTCCTCGCGGATCGCGCCGGAGGTCACGCCAGAGACTGAACGAACGTACTCGTGGCAAGCTGGAACCTGTCGATCAAATGGAAATGACATCGGGGCATCAAAGTGCATCATCTTCCGTCCTCCACACCCCCCTCTTCCATCCCTTTCGAGAGCACGAAAGGACATTGCATTTCGACGTCATCTGCGCTGGCATCGTCATATTTGTGGAGTGCAGCCGTGCGTTAGTGTTATAAAATAAAACCCCAAACCGTTCGAGCGACACGACATTTAGTTTTTTGTCTACTTTTCTCATATTGATCGAACGGGTTTGGAGTCAAAATCTCCGCCTTCGGACGCAAAAATTTGAAATTTGAAAAGCACATATTTTTGAAGAACGTAAAAAAAGGCAAATACCCCCTTGACGTACGACATGAAATGGCTTTACCATCAAACTTTAACCGACACTTGAAACATCCTCCAGCGTAACTTTTTTTTAATATTTATTTTTATTTAAAGGAAAACCCATCGACAAGGAACGGAGGACATGTCCATCATGTCTCCGTGACGTCCTCGGATGATCGAGATGCATACGAACGTGTAACCACCAACACACACAGGAAGCGTCTGACGGCAAAAATCAAGCCCCAGCCACGAGCCGAGTCACTTTTCACCAACAGTTTTCCAGCAGCCGAAGGTTTAGGAGGATATTTTCAAAACCCACGAATCTCTTCTTCCTTTATTGCATCTCCTTTTTCCCTGCCCACCCACACACACGGCCTTGTGTTTCACCCACACTTTTTCCTCCTGCGCCAATTTTTCACCACCAATTCCCGCTGACTGAGCCGATTCCAGGCTTCAGCGATCCGTTACGAGGCGCATCACGATGATAAGCGCCGGTATGTGTGTGTGTGTGTGTGTGTGTGTGTGTGTGCATGAGTGTGTGCTGAGCCGGTCCTTCGCAGACGGGACACGTACCGTACGCTGGTGGTGATGTGCCACGGGATGTGCCCACGGGGCAATCACGGCTAGTGACATGTTAGATTTATCACCGGGCGAAATGGTTTTTCCTAGCCGAAGAAAAGCCGGAGCGCGATGGGCAACAACAAAGACGGAAAGGGGGAAAAAAAGTTAAGTAAAACAAAAACCAAAAAGACAAAAACGAACTATGTGCAGACACACACTCACACACACCTCAACGCCCCCTTTTTTTACCCAATTCGTTTCCAATCTGTTATTTTCACCACCGTTGCTCGTTTTCGCGGGAAAACGCGGGAAGGAAAAGTGCTACCACCGACCACAGAACTATACGGTGGAAGGATGCGGAGGGAAAAGAAGGAGAGAAAGGGGATATACGGCACGGCACATACACTCATCTTTTACGAGAGGATTAAGTTGTAAGGTAGGAGAAGGAATTTTCGATTCCGGAACCGGAAAGATGTTTTCTTTTTCAATGCATTCCTTCTGGTGTGTTTGTGTGAGTGTGTTTTTTTCCTTGCAAGAATCAAACATTTGGCTGCCCGGAATTGCATCGAAAAGTCTGGAAAATCGAAAGTTCCTTCCAAGTGTCCATAGTCCGCCCGCCATGGGATCTGTGCTGTATATTGGAAAACCCCTTTTCCGCCACCAAACGCGGCGAAAACAGGAAGTGCTGTTCGAGGCGAGTGCCGAATTAGGCAAGCTGGCACGAAAAACAGGAATGTTTTCCCGGTTTGACCGCATGTCTCGAAGGAGCCACACAGACGCGGTAGAGAAAGGAAAAACCACGCAAAGGACAAGAAAACAAGCTCCAATAAAGAATCCCACACCGGAATGGAAATGTTCAACCCGGAGACGGCAGTGGATTGGACAGACTTACCCAAACGAACACCAGTGAAAGACACACCTTCATGCCAGATGCATGAAGTATGTTCCCACGCCGTAAGCGAAGGAGTCGAAAGCTTGGTCAATAAAAAAGAAAATGAAGGGAAGGGAAAAATGCGGCTGCACACCGGAGCGCCACATGAACCTCGGGAAAGGGCGTGGGATGATATGATGATATGAACCCGAGGACATCGTCGGCGAAAAATCGAGTGCAGTGTGCTCCGGGTTTTACATTTTTCCTTTACTTTTTTTTTGTTGTTGGAAATTTTTCCACCTCCCAACACATCCATCTTCAAAGCGCCGTACCGAGAACACGAGTACTCACTTTGATGCGACGGGGACACAACGATGCGATGCGAGTGCGCTGATAAACCGGTTCCGGTAGAAGCTATTACTTTTCCGGTCGTTCCGGTTCCGGACCGGGCGCTTGCCTTCCAACTTCCATTTTTCCTCCAGCTTTTTTCTTTTTCATTTCGCTCCATGAGCGTTTCGAGTGGTGGATTGATTGAAATTGATCGATTTCCCCCGTGGACAATCCACCCACGATAAAAAAAAGTGGTGGAAAAAGGGAAATACCAGAGGGCAAACGTGGAAAGCCTCGGTTCCCACTGAGAGCGGCCAATTTCGCCAAAAACTCCGGTACAAAGTGGCAATGGTATGGAAATGACAAACGGAACACCAGAAGTTCGGAAACGATGGCCGGTTTGAACGAAAAGAAACAAAAAGTGAGCGAATGTAATCGAAGGAAACAAGAAGCGATAAAAAGAGAGAACTTTCTGCCCACCGGAAGCCAACGAGAATATCCTACCGGTTTCGAAAAAATAAATCTACCCAACATCAAAAACCGTGAGGCTGACAAGCGAACGAATACGAATCCGAACGAACAGAACCAGATCGTTGGCGTATGGGGAAGTAATAATTAAGACAAATCATTAAATCAAGACTCCCTCGTCGCCGGGGCCTCGAGGCAGCGTTCGTTGGCTCCATCGGACCCGAGGCTGTTTCGATTCCCTTTGGCCCACGCGAAAATCGTTGGTATCGCAAAAATCGCGCCAAGATTTATTGCATTAGGAAGCGGGATTTATTTTCTTCGAGCAACCGTACCATCGCCATCAAGTGTTTCTTGTATTGCGGGTTGGCGGATTAGGTTTTGTAGGATGTGATTCTTTTTGTTTTCTTCTTGCTCCGCTTGTTTTGTTCTCGATTTGCAGTCGGCAATCAATATCCGGGGATGTGGAAAGCGCGAGAACATCGGGCGATGAAAGATGAAAGATCGATTGATCTTGACTGGCTTTAACGTCGTTAGTCAATGCCCAGGAGGCCATCATTAGAGAGGCGGATTTATGGCCCGAGAGCTTTGAGTCGAGAGAGTTTGAAAAACCTTTCGTTGTGTTATTTTATTTTTGTTTTCCATCGAATTAAGAAAAGCGAAGAGTATCAACTTTGAAGGATTCCACTTGTTTTTTACACAACTGAAGTATATTTTAGTTTAGTTATCTTTTAGTCATATTTTAATTCGCTATTGTGTGAGGTTTCAAAACAATTTTTTCTTCAATATTTGGCAACGTTTCTAAGTCATGTTGTTATTATCTTATTTCAATTGATATGTTATACTTTTGGTTGGAAGGCTCACAATCGTTGCCAGAATTTTGACATTTCTTTTCCAAAAGCTTAGGATAATTTACAGAAAAATTAGTTTGAGCAGTTAAACAGCAATCATAACGCTTCTGTCGCACTTGTTTGTTTTTTTTAAGGAAAGTAGAAAATGGCAAATAGATAAAAAGATGAAACAAAAGCAAAATTCAACGGTGATGATTGTTTATATATTGAGTAAAGAAAACTTTACACTCATTAACGTGGTTTCTATCGTTATCAATATTCTCAATCAAATTGATCAACAAACATAAAACAAATGGTTAATGAGGGTACAACAAAATCCCTCAATGTGCATCCCGCTACCTCATCGCGTTGCATTACACGCCCATTTAAATCTCTATCGACAACTTTGAAATTTCATAACACACGCGCTAACGCTAACGAGCCACCGCTTAATCGTGGCGAAATTAAATTAAACCACATCAGCAATCACTCGGACGACAGCAATGGCCCGTCCCTGGTTCCGGTCGGATGTCAAAACGTGCGCGCACGAGAAACTAAGAGACCGGAGCGCATTAATTTCATTTTATTTTTATGGCACACTTTTTCATATCGTTTTTTTTTTCAAATTATTTTTATTCGCCTGGGAAAAGAATGGTCGATTGCAGGTAGGAGGTAGAAAAAATACGCGAACTGAAATTGAAAAACCTTCGACAAAACAGCAAAACAGAAAACACCAACGAACTAAAGTTCGTCACATTCTATAATGCTGCTCACCAAAGTTAATTAACTAGTTTGTCGGTAAAACACGTCCCCAACCCAAAAGTTCCACTGGGGGAGTTGTTGAACTGACGAAAGAAAAAACATGACAAAAATGCAACCCCCGCTTGTTCCCGTCGATGAATGGAGTGACGCTTTTTCACGCGCGCGATGGCAACATAATAAGGGTGGTGGAAACTCTATCCCAACGGTGTCGCGGAAGAGTCTGTGGCGGGGCTAATGTGTCGTAACAGCGCACGAAAAGTTTGAAGCACCAAACGGTGCCGCCAGCAAATGCGTCGGTGAGTGTATATCCGTGTCTCGTCGAGGTTGGGAAACTTTTCAATCACATTATTTCGTTCGATATACTACAGATGGGCGGTTTACTGAATGTGGGGGGGAATTAAGCCTTCCTAGGGAGTAATTTGTTGAGGACCTAGAGTTGCGAAAAGCTGCTTCTATGCAGGTGGAAAAATCATTTCAACAACTCCAAAAAAAACTGGTTGAATAATATATAACTCTTCTTTGTTTGGGGAGGAAAATGTTTCGAAATGGCGTCACAACGCCAATGGAAGCGGGATTTTATTGTACAGCAATCGCCATCGGTAAACTTTTATGGTTCAACCGTATTCTTCTTACATTTCACAACATTTCACTTAGGTAACATTTATTAAACCGCATGTTTTTATTTTTTTATTTTTACTTCGTTTCACAATTATCCTGTACAACCCAATTTATGTTCGTTCCTGAGTTTGACTGACAACGACAAACTTCCGATATTCAGGTATGCAGCACATATTTCAGCAGTGTCCAAAAATAGCAAGGAACGTAACACTGTAAAGCACCGAATGAACGAACGAACGAACATTCCGAAAAACCAAATGCGTACGCGAACGACACAAAGAAAGCTAATTTTAACGCCATGTTGCACGTTGTAAAGATTAAATGGCAGCTACAAGCTTCCTCCGTTTTTCACCAATTTCCGTTCGGGCGCGCGTTTTATTTTTATTTCCCGGCTTTTCAAGGATCTTTCCATTCGATCCATTTATACGGGTGAAGGACTGATTCTAAATCCACCCGTGAACGCGTAACCAGCCACACCAAGGCAACCGAAGCCAAACAGGACTTAATTCAACAACAAATACACAGACGTTTGGAACGAAAGAAAAAAAGACAAGCACGTGGATATCAACACCGAAAAAGGAAATGAAAAGTTTTAAGCTTATCGAGTGCTTCGCCGGTTGCGCGGGATTGTGTTTCTTGTGTGTTGGTCGGAGTTTTCCGGAGAGGTGAAAATAGACAGAAGACTCGCTCTGCTTGCTGGTGCATAAATGCGGGTACCTTTCGCTTGGAAAAGATAAAAATAAAAGCTCCCCGATCCGGTAACCGGATCTCCGGAACCGGGACCGTGCGCGCCCGAAAGTAAGCGGAATGCAAATCATTACCATCGAAAACAACCGAAACCACCCACCCAGAGCCGGCCGGAAAAGTGTAGTACACAAACAGTCAAAAGTGACGCGAACGTTCTCCGAAAGTCAGTCTGGGGGTTTGTAGTTGGTTTTTATTTTTCGAAAACACGTTTTGGGTTAGACTTTTCCCCCGGTTTGTTTTGATGCAAAACCCTGGTTACAATTGAGTTGCGAATGCTGACACTGGGCATGGGGGTTTGTTTAGTTTGTCAGCGTGGTTGTTGGCTTTGCCAGAGCCAAGGGAGGGGAAGGAGGATTAGCGGATAGGTATCGGTATGGAAACCTTGTGAATGATTTATTTTTGTATCTGAAACACAAAGTTCAGGTAAAATCAACAATGGTATGAAGGAGGTTTATTTGCGTGGTATGCAGGAATTTATTTACCATCGATTATTTCGCAATAGCCTGACGATACAATGCGAAATGGCTTCCATGAACGTTCGATGGAGGGTAGCGAAAAAATGGAATAAAAGAAAGATATTCAACAATGAAGTATACTCCGCCATAAACACTTTTATTTTGCTTCACAAACAAACGGTTTGAAAGCACATTAGTGTTCGAATTGAATGAAACATCAAGAAATACATAAATAAAATAGAACTAGTAAAATAACTTTGCTTCCATGAACTATTATAAAAAAAAGGTTGATATGATAATAAAAACATTCATTTCACGGCTGTTTAATGTGTTTATCTTTGCCGTGCTACAAATTTCTTTCTTACACTTCAACCCCAGCAAATAATAGGACCAACTTTCTCACCCCAAAAAAATAAGAACGCCCCCTTAATCTTCGACGCCTTTGATGCATGAAAGGAAACACAAATAAAGCAAGCCTTTTTCGTGACTGTTCGCCTCGGGTGCACTTTGGCACATAATTTCTTTCGCCTCAGTCTTCCGGAAGAACACCCGTCAAAGGAGGCGGAGGAAAAGTGTCCGACGAACGAAGTGTGTCCAAAGATTTGGACACTAGCAAAATTAATCCCTTTTATGCTGCCAGCATTCCAACTGCCAAGAAACTGGACTGAACTGCGCGGTTCGAAGGAGCAATTTTCGCCCGTCCGGGTCCTGGTCTGCCTGGAGCTTATGGTTTGCTCCGGCGTGGACGGTGGACGTTGGAAAGATGGCAGATTTCTTCCAGCAGAACTTTCACCCGTCCCTTCCCGTGGCCCTTACTTGCCGACGTCTGCCATAAACTTGTGGGATCAGCTTCCCAAGGAGAAAAAAAAGGTCGATTGAGGTTAGAAAGTTCCCGGCGAATTGTCACACCCGTCTCGCTTTAACACACCCGGATGGCTTTCCATCCCATTTTCGCCTGTTTTTCCCGCTAGCTTCGCTCAGGATGGCTTTAAAGTTTTCCCTCGCTCGGGTTCGTCGACATCGGAATGATCCTGCGTTTGTCTGCACCGGAGCCCCCGGGAAGATCCTTTTGCATGGGAAAAACTTTGGCTCATCCTCGAGCCAGCGAACCAATTCCGAGGCGATTCCGAATGGGAAACATAACTTGCATCCGGTTTTGTGTCTTGCATCCAGATTTACTACGCCGTGCCTTCATAACTCAATTAGGCTGGCGGAAGAAACACAGCACAGTGTTACAGTCCTGGCACTTCGACGGCCAACTATAGACAACGGACACCTGACTCCCCCCGAAAGGAGACCCCGAAAGCTGTGAGATCTGCCACAGTTTGCCACAGTTTTTCCGTCCCCCCTTCCCTTTTTTTTAGTACCATGTTGCCATGGAACAAAACTTGATGGAACGTCGGGTCGATTAATTTTGCCCGTGTTTGCGGAAGGCTTACTTTGCCGGGGCTCGTCAAAACTGCGTCCCCGAGTTCGAGATGGATGGGAAAAAAACGGTTCGTTACCCGTCACGGGTAACGGGTCCCGCCGCAACCGCCGGGAAACTGGACCGGGAAAGTTCGGCCAAAGTGGATGTACTGCTCGGGCCACATAAATATACAAAGTGCTTCGCCGGGGAAAACGACATTATTTCTGTTTATAAGATTTATTATGGTACTTTCGAGTGTCTTCGCCGGGCAAACAACGAAACGGGGCTGGACGGTAGGGGGAAGCTGGTGGGAAAATTCAATTAACGTGTCAAGGAATATTACTCCCTACGTTGGTTTTCGAGTGGTTCACGTTAAATATTCAAGTGGAAAGTTTTGCGCGGTTTGTACAATCAAACTACGTCTTTGAATTGTCAGTGGGAAGTATATAAACTCTTTATTCAACCAACTTCTGATACCGATAATACCTAAATTTACGTAGTAGACTTTTTAAAATTTGTAATCATCACTTCTATCATCCTATTTATTTAGTTTCTTATCCAAAATCTACTAAATTTAACAAATTTATTTGTAGTGTGTGATCAGCTTCGAAAAATTAAGGAATTTAAAGTACAAATCTAAATTCTCCAGTTTCAGCTTCAAAATTTATTCGACTTCATTACTCGGTAGGTATAAAAATACACTTCGTTTCAACAATGATACTTCCAGCGGGTAAATAATGCTGTAAAAAAAGTCTAAAGCTAACATAAATCTTGCAATATCTCTCCAAGGCCGCCCCGGCAGCCTTCGCTTCGGAATGCGGTTGTGGAAAGGGGAGGGGGGGCTAGCACAGTTTCCGGTGCTAAAAACGAGACTAGACAGGTGCCTTTTTTCTCTCCCCACCACTTTGTCGAACGGCAAAAGTTTTATCGTTAGTAAAAGCGGCAACGTGAAAAAAGCGGACACCATTTTCCTAAAACTAAGCTTGCACACACAGGTGCGTTTTGCTGGACCGCACACGTTTGGGAAGCACGTTATCGCGTTCGCTACAAAACTATGCGCTGCGAAATGGGTTGAAAATTTTATGTAGCAAAAATATGTATGTATGATAAACGCGGGCACCAGCAGTTCCGCTGAATTTTGCATGGATCTATTCCGGATTAAATTATTTAAAACCATCGCTCCCGAGCCGAGCGCCGAGTTTGCCTAGTTGTGTTTTGGTATATCTGTGTGTGTGTTTGTGTATTTATGTTTAAGGGTGGTGAACACGTAAAAACAACACCCCCTCTCCCCGCACGCCCCAAACGGTGGGGATCCGGTCAGTTTGGAAACCGTCCGGTTTGGGGACCGGGTCCAGTTGGAAGCCGGCTTCCGGTTGTCGATAATTTATATTGCATAAGATTCCGTATCTCGATTGAATTAGAATAACGAAATAGAAGGGACCCCAAATTAGAGTATTAGGGAGATGTGCGTGTGCCCGGAGGGGTGGGTTAGTGTGGACCGTGGTTATGGAGCGAGAAAGAGATTTTCAAACACGAGAGAAGGAGAAGGAGCGATTCAAGGAGAAAGCAAAAAAATACATGAAATTGACCGCGGACAAACCGGTGCCCCGCTGCTAGCGCTGAAGTCAATCGACTTCGCAACGTGAGCCACGTGAAAGGCGAAAGAGTGAACGCGCCCCGGCAACCCTGTTGTGGCCTCCGTCGTTGTTGCCTTTTTCGAAAGGCGTCAGAAAGAGCCATGGTCAACACGAGTAGATCCGTAGGCGAGAGAACGAGATCGAAGAAGCAAAAGCATCCCTCGTTTGAGTGGTTGGTGGGTTGCGAAGGGGGAGAGGGTTGCAAGGGACCGGAGAAAAACAAACAATATTCTGACAGATCCTACCGAACCCGGACGAACGGACGAATCGCTGAGAGCGAAGCAGGCGCGCGGTCCGACGGCGCGCGATTGGAATTGGATGATAAATTAATAAATGATGAGCTTTAATGGAATAAACACGCTCTGTTCGCACCCTTTCGTTCCCTTTTTTTCCACCTACCTTCCCGTCGCACCAACTGCTTCACCGACCAACCGAACCGTCGAGAGCAGACCATTTCGAGGCAATTTAAGGCGACGTTACGCGCGATCGAGCGAACGTAACGTAACGCGACGTAACGCAGCGCAGCGTAAAAGCGCGACGCATCGCCTTTGGCTACCTTTGGCCATCCAATTGTTTCCTGTGCCAGACTGTTTGCCCACTCGAGAGCGATTGCCAATTTCGAGCTCGTCGTCGCGTTACCGTTGGGTTTTACGGCAACAAGTTCCCAGCGGCAAACCGATTGGCAAATTTGCGAGCAATGGCCACGCGGGATGGGAAAATAAACGTACAAACCTCACGCACGGAAATAGCCTCACATCAATCAGTTTGAGCTCGCGCCAAAGTCTCTGCAAATATGGTTGTGAAATGCAAAGTTTGAACGACAAAAATGAAAATATTGAAAAAAAACCCACCAACAAAACAATCAATCCACAAAACCACAACATTAACCGCATTCCACCGTGCGCAGTCTGATACACACATGCACCGACGTTACGCACGGGAACACACCTGAAACGTTATCAAATGCTCGACTGTAGGTAACTGATTTTATCGTGCATGATACATGGTTTGCCATCTCCTTGCAATCACAAGGATGGAAGCCCTACAATCACAATAATTCATGATGATTTTGTCAAGCGAGTAAAAGATAATGCTTATGAAGGATTTGAAATTGATCTATTTGCATTCTTGTCTGTGGTGTATTCAAATGATTTTTGGATGATTCAACTTAACAGAAGCCATTGATCGAATAAGTGCAGTTAGACAGGTTGCAAGAGCAAGTGTCAAGACAGATTGTAAACATTTGCGTCAGCCATTATGCCAATTTCGCCCGTAATTGTTGCGTCCAGTTCGGAGGTTGGAGGTTACAATTTGGAACTAGCTTGAAATCACAAAACATGTATAAATAAGTGCTTGAATAAGCTACCTCTATCTTCTGCTAAAACAACTCCGACTGTTTGAGATATCTATAATAAATTCCAAAAATTCGAAACAATTTGCAAAGTAAATATTCATACTAGCCAAGTGTTCTAGCAGTGAATTCGTCGAGATTTTGATAAAGTTGTACAAAAACCCGCCACTAATAGCCTTTATTCTTGTATTTTCTGTTTCCCGATCTGAACCATCCCTTATTAGATTTTAAATTTCCTTTTTACGCCAAGATCTGTGCACATTTCTAGTTATATACTCAAATTTATCAAACATTTCATTCATATTTTGTGATTTTTACACGATTATCAAATTTTCAAATTAAAATCAAACCTACAGAACTTACTTGAGGTGTAATGAAATATCATTAGGAATTATTCTTCCTTTCTAGTTCTTAAACCATTTTCTTTACATCCGACACGCACTGTTTTCGGCGTATTTCCTCTGACCGAAACTCGATCCACCTGTCTCACCTGCTGGTTTCGGTCACCTGGTAACCGGACGCCCTCCCGAAACGCTACGTCACAATGGCGCCCATTCAAAGGTGCGGGAGGAAAAAAACGCTTAGCGAAACCCGTAAAAGGATCACTTTCGCGATAGCGGAACGAGAAGCGAGGGTTGATGGAAAATTGCGTTCACGTCAGGCTGCCGGTGACAAATTCGTTGTCATTCTTTGCAGGGACCACTACCGATGACATTGGGCGCTTGGTTGGTTGACGGAGCGCAGGAACAGAATACAGCCTGACGCGGGTTGTGCAACAGTTTGATTGGGGACAGAAGGAAACCGCTGGCAACACTGTTACGCAAACCCACGCCCGTCGTCGATGGGAAATGTCACATTTCGCCGACCGCATATGCTCTTAATTAGTTCGGAATTCAAACGGAATTTTCCCATCAACAGCGGGAATCCTTTTTTCCTACCCGAGAGAGAAAGGGAGTCGTGCAGGATATGCAGCACATGCTATCTAACATTTATTAGACCGGTCTATCCTCGTCCTCCTCGTCGCCCTTCCCGCTTCGCCGGAAGTAGGTGGAGCATTTTATTGTAAATCGCAGCGCAACATCACTATGATGATCATGATGATGAGGATGATCGAGCGAAGGGTGATGCAAATGATAGAGCAACATGTTGAAATTCAAATCAACCACCGGCTGAAATCATCAATCACCCGCAGCTTGCAAAACGGAATTAATGTTGCCGGGCCAAAGCTCCTCCACGGCACCGCCCGTTCCTAAGCCCCATCCCCATCCCCATCCGCCCTCGTTCCCTTGTCTTCGCTAACGTACACACTCCATTTACATACAATCAATTTATGTATTCAATCAATTGATTTCGCATCAAACCCGGTTAGCTTTTTCATGCGAATGTGAGCCGGGTTCGGCGAGCGCTATTAGTAAACCCATTTTGTGTGTATGTGTGGATCTCCTTTTCGGTGCTTTGATGCATTTCCATCGGAATGTTCGCGCGCGCTCTTGCATCCCAAATCCGTCGGACAATGCGTACCCGCCAGTAGCTCTCAGCTCCCGCCCGGCGTCAAATCACCTGCAGTTGATTCTATTTCAATGGAATTTTATTAAAGCTTCATCCATGATTTAGTTTAGCGCTGATTTTAAATTAAAATAAAATTGATCCACCAGGGCTTAGAAAACTCTGCGGGGTGGCCGGGGGGTGGTCCGCAGATTTGCTTTCGTTCGCTTCTAATTGGTTTGATTAGCAGCCGGGTGAATGGAGGAGATTTTTACTCTAGTTGCATTATTCAAAGCATTCATTCACTTACCCGTTGCAAGGGAAAAACGAACGCGCTTTGGTTTTGCTGTTTATTATAATTCCATCGAGAGTAATGCTTTAAAATTCCACATTCACTTTTGGACCTGTTGGATGTTTTCGGTTTGAAATGTATACTATTTTAAAATTTGGTTTTTCCCTGCTTTATTTTTGCGTCTATGATATCAGCTTTTTGAACCACGATTATGTTGTCGAACACAGAGGGTTGATGTTACATACGGGAATTTGAATTACATGAATTCAGTATGCTGTGATTATGCTATTATTTTTATTTATCTCTTTTGGTAGGAAATAACTACTCTTCTGTAACTTGTACTCTAATCTTATCTTGCATCTTATCTTCCCGAAAATAACAGAAAGGCGAAGGTTGCTGAAAAATGAGCCACTCAATGGTGTCAAAATAAGTACCCACTGTACCCATAAAGTCAGTACACAGCAGGTTGAAACATAACAAAAACCATTTGCTTTGTTAGGTACAATTATTTTAGAAAAAAAGGGATTGTTCCTTGCACGAGTTTGGGTTCCAGAGATATGGTTAAAATTGTGTCGTCGCACTATAAACACGCACCAAAAAAGTAAGTACACACCACAATGTTTCATGATGTTTTGTATTGTATTTTGCTTTCGTTTGGAATTTTTGTGGTTGCTTCAGTGCAGCTGAGATTAATAACACATTTACTTCTTTTTTTGGCTAAAACTTCTTTGTAGAAGAACACCGATATCATCCGATTGCATAAAAATAAAAGAAGACGGTAAAATAAAGTTGTTATTTTATTGAACGTGAACATAAATACAATTGCTAGAGTGGTTTAGCGAACGAAAAAGGTTTTACCGATATATCGAACCGGATGAGGCGCATGATCATGACGATTGTGGATGATGAGCCCACAATTTAATTTAGTATACATCCATTTGGCATGTAGCATGGACAATCCACTATCAATGGGTAATTTTTCCTTACTTTTTCTGTACTTTCCTCTGTGTCAACTTATCTTTATGCATTTGCTACCTTCCTAACAATAACAATGAGTAAAAGATGGCTAGCAAATAGACAAAAAGGTGTTAAAATAAGATGTTGTAAGTTAAAAAATGTAGAATCGTCATTTATAAGCCATCTTCCACATTATACACCATTAAAACTTTCATTACAAACATAACATTATTGGAAGCACTATTGTGAAAGCGATAGAACCATAAAAAAAAACTGCATAGAAATCTCCGGTTTTAACGGATTGCACAACATTTCTTGTTCGGGGAGTGAACCTTAAGTGGCATTTAAATTTAAGGTTAAAGCCATACGTTAACCCACGCCGGGCGCTCGGGTTGGGGTTTGCACCCAATCGCAATAAGTGCACCCGCACTTGCCAAAAATTGCTTTCCAACACACCGGGCCCGACTTGGGCCGGCCTCTCCCCCCAAATCCGGAATCTAGAAAATAATCGTTCGCTTAAAGTGAATTTTCATTTCCTCTCCAAACTGTCACTCTGTGGCAATTTATTATCCTTGGGAGCATTTAAAACTCCCTCTCCCGCCCGACGCAGGCAGGCTTTAGTGTGTCCTGAATCGGAGTCCTTTGATGCGGCTTTATGGAAGGCTTTCGGTACTGTTATGTCCCAAGTGTTTACTTCTCAAAGTATTGCAACAATGTTTTTTTGTCGTTCTTCTTGTTCTCGTTCTTTTGTTGTGGTTCAAGGGGCGAGCGAGGGGATAGGTTGTTGTTGCGATAAGGGCGGTGGTGGGGTGATGTGTTTCCCTCTGGCACGATAAACCCCCCAGCAGTTCACCAAATCAGCCCCAAACTTAAAGAAACCGAGCTCCAAAAATGCAAAGTACGTGTAAGGTACGCCTTGAACGCTACGCTCTGGCAGCTTCGTTCGAGATAGGACCAACAAACACCTTCCCGAAAAGGCGAGAAAGAAAGAAAACCCCCTCCTCCCCATGGGTTCGTTTTATCCCTGGAGGTAACAGATTTGTGTTCCTTGCATACTGGATGCGCTTCTTTGGCACGGCGGAAGGAAGGGCGTGCGAAGAAAGGGGTCGTAGACCAACGGTGGGAAAGTGCGGGTCCTGCGGTTCTGCAGCAACAGCAAAAGTTAGTTACAATGAGTTTTCGGCTCCGTGAAAAGCCAAACGCCGGCAGTGCTCCATTTATGTGCCGTAGCTCTCCGATCAGCCTCGAAGCCGGAGTCTGGAGCTTCAGGGCCCGTATGTGTGCATGCATGGATTCATTCGTGTACCTGTCGGTGAGCACGTGTCCCCGGGTACCGCATTGCGCCTGGCGGGGATGTTTATGGAAGCCCATTTTCCAAACATCTGTTTGCTATCTCAGCTTTTGCGATATCGATAAGGCAGAACGCACGAACGGAGCAGACGGGGAGGGACGTTGATGACGATGGTTGTTCACAAGGACCTTGCCGACGCGAATCGACGCCTTTATCATGGCCGGGGAGGTGGAGGTGAGGATGCTACAACGATGTAAGCCTACCTTCTCCAGCGCTCCCCTTCCTCTTTCTCGCTCTAATGCACATCAGTCAGACATGAATAAATAAATGGCGTTGCATGCATGTTGACACAGTTCGCCGAGGTGTCAGCATAGTTAAGTCGGCATTATTAAGCCAGTTACTTACGAGCGGCAAGTTAATTTAATTATCCCCACTCAAGCGCCGCCGGGTGCGAACAAGACTACCGTCTACACAATACACAAACACACGCCACCGAAACATTAATCGGATGTGAAAAGTCAGGCGGCAGCGGCGTCGGCAGTGGTGTACCGATCAGATTTTGTGGTTCACCCAGGAGAAGGCTTCTGCTTAAGCAGCCGGTTGTATTCATCGATCCTTGGTTTTCTTATGTGCCAAGGAATTTCCGCTCTCGGGAGGCTGTCGAGCGTTTGACGACGTAGGTGTACAGCTTGCGGGCTTCACGTCGAGTGCCACGAAAGTGGGCTTGGATTATAAATTTCCAATGTATCACGGCGGCATTCCTTGCGTCACCTTCGTACGGCAACGTTCGAACGGTTCGAGTGTGTGTAAAACATTCATACGAAACCGCCTCGAATCCAATGGGAGGACGAGGGAAAGGGAAACCTTTTTCACGTTTGACCATTTTTTCCTCCCTTTTTTCACTGGCCGGAATTGAAAATACTATATAAAACGTATGAATCAAAAACAAACACACAACGGTTAACACAACCAACAAATAAAACAAACCGGGGACAGGACATTCGGGCAATTCGAAACCGGCTTGATGTCTAATGAAATTAATTAATTTAATCGAACGACATAAATTGGTTTGGCCATCGATGCGCGTAGTGCTTGTTCATTACAATCGTTTCACTCGCCGGGTTCGGGGGAGGAAAGGAAACGTACCCTTATCGTGTGACGACCGAAGGTTACAGGAAACAGGGAGGATGACGGCACAGCTGACCCATCACACTTTTGGTTAATGATGGAACGAATGCCTCCAAGGGGTGCATGCGGTGGTGAGGGGCAATTATGTTTGATGCTGTTTCCCTTTAATTTTAACGCTTCCTTTTTTATATCACACGCTGCTTCGCGATTGAACGGCCATCGGCGAAGGCGAACTGGCGACACGTTTAATCATCCCTGAAAGTTTTACCATTGTGTCGAAGGATGTTTGGAGGGCCGGAAAAATTTACAGGTCCATTTGAGCTCGGGCAGTAAAAACGGTTATTGTTGTTTTTGACGAAACGATTACGGGTACAAATTTGTGTCGATTAATTTTACATCTTTTAATAGCATTTGCGATCATTCCGTTCCAAATAAATAGATTAGACATTGCCAACAGCTGACAGCTTTTTATTTTTTTTACAAATATTCTGGTCCTTCTTCATATGACTCTTTATGCTTGTTTTATTTTCAATGCATAAAACCAAAATTTCATGATTTGTTCCTGATGAAAAAATATGGAAATAGTTATTATTGAAAACCAAGCTCCATTATTGATTTCCAATGTTGAAAACTAGTAAAAATATGTGTTTAAATAGAAATATCGCGACAAGTTATTCATTGTTACAAGAAAAAAAAACACACACAAAATTATTACAGAGTGCGTTATGCTGATCACAAAACGGTAAATAGTCATACATGGTTGGGAAAATTTGTAACATTGGCCAAATTCCATAGAATTTCATAATAGCGAAATAGTGATGAAAATTTAAATTCATTAGTAAAATGACCATCAAACGAGATTTTCATTTCATTCTTTTTACTAATAATTAAGCATTAATAACCAAATGGATGAATATTCCATGAATTATGCACAGTTGTAAAATTTTATGAAATATCTTTACAACTGTGAAATTTTATGAAATATCTTTACAACTGAGAAGTGTATATATTCTCGGTTCAAAACAGCCTAATAAAACAATAAAGATCTAGACTCCTTTATCGAAAGAGTGTTAAGTTACAGTCATGGAATAATAAACATAATTAAGTAATCAATTAACTAGTTCAAACCCTGAAGAATAGGACTTAATAAGTGAGCAAATTTGTGTTATTTAGAAGTCTGGAGCGACCGTTACTAATAAGAACGGATAATTATGTGATTTTTAACCAAACAACTATAAATCAAATCTACCTTCAAACGGGTTTTTTCACCAACACTATCTTTAAACGGAACTGGACAGAGCTTCTCATATCACCTCTTCGATAACTCTAATGTTGTAGAATGTAAAAGAGTGTATTTCTACTTAAAATTGGTGAACAACCACACGACAAGTTTCCATTTTCAGTCCATCTCGAATCAACCTGGCAACACAAATGCTGCTTCCCACGTGTTGTTAATACACATTGGAGACACGAAAACGAGCGGAAAGCATGTTATCGAACGTATTAAATTATTCCCATCCGATCTTTCCACGCCCCACACCTTTCCCCTTGCCTCACCGGGTAGCGAAACTTTTCGCCCCCATGATTTATACAGTCGTAAAGTTTTTCACCAAAGTCGAAATCATGATTTATAAATTACTCCCCTGCCCGGATGTAAACTGCACTGGCGGGACACGCGAGCGGGAGTCCTACGGGCCGCGCCTTGTCAGCCCCGAACACTCGTGAAGAAAAGCTGCACCCGAAAACTCCCCGGTATTGTGTAGAACTTTATTCCTTCCTTTCCTTTGGCCCCAACCCCTCGGGACTGCACTGACTGCCACCGGGCTCTGTTTTGCTGCCAGTTTCGGCTCCATCTTCTTCCGGGTCACTCTGCAAAGTCCCTCGCAAAAGCCACTGTTCCGTGCCGCCGGAGTTGCGTCACACACTCGTGCAGCATCGAGCGGAGCATCTTTCAGTGTCTTTTCAAACTTTTCAAGCACCGGAGGGGTAGAATGATGAAGAAAAGCAAGGCGACGGGTCGTATCCAGCCTCCTCTTCCTTGTCCGATGGCTCTGAACGAGCAAATTTAACTCACTTGCTCTTTAAATCTCGCACATGGCGGAGGAGGATAAATATATAACAGTATTAGCCATATGATGGTGAACGATCGCAATCCCATCCCCGGAAAGCTTCCCCGGAGCAGTGGGTGGAAAAGCGTGGCCCGGAGCAGGACGCCAAACCTCGAAGAAAGCGGCGAGCAGGCCTCCGCCCGGAAGGAAGCAAAGTTTTTATCTGTTAAACATACATTTGCGGTCGGTCGGATGGATTATGCCCCCGTGCCGAGGCGAGTTCGAGGGACGAAGCGGCTTATCGAGGGAGAAATTCGAAAGCGTCCGCTTTGTGGTTGCTCGTTGCATGCATTTTGCATTCTGCCAAACAGTTTTAGAGCGGGCACACACCACGGACACGATGGCCAGGAACCAACCCCGGAACAGGCACGCGGAACGTTAAGCCCCCGTCGTTTGTGTAACGTTTAACGTGTTTGGGGTTTTGGCCCGATGGTCGAAAAAGTATTGCCATCGTTTTGGTCCAATAACATCCACAGCAGCGCCGTTGCTGTGCAATTCTATTAGTTGTCCGATTGTGGCGAAGGCTTTTGGCAAGCGATGCGCAACTGCCACCTCCGGCTTTGTGGAAACTGGGAGCTAGCCGGATGACGGAGGGCGAGCGTGCACGGTTTGCAAGTTTTCTAGACCGGTGCACTTTTTCTCGGATGGAAAATTAGTGCTACGGCTTTGACGGCAAGCTGAATGGAACGGGTGAGGAAAATTTGGCCGTAAAATTGGGTTTTCAAGCATGAGGGTAAAGATTTGGTAAAGAAAAGTCGGTCGCAGTTTGTTTGTTTATCATGTCTCTCTGAACCTTCAAGAAGCAGCAAGTGGCTGTATATGTTGCTTGTGTGCTTTGCGCATCTTTTTGAAAGAAATAATGCTTAATGTAAATTAATTTTCAGTTAAATATTCGTATGTGCCAAAATTTAGAATAACTTACTTAACGTTTTTCAAAGAAGTAAGACATTTAATACTGTCGAGTGAACACAAAAAACGGATTGCTTTTTGTTTATTTAACTGTGGGTAATATGTCATTTCAGCATATTTATGGCTTCGTTGGCCACCTTACCAACATGCAGATGCGACGTTGACGTTGAGACGTTGGCCACCTGACCAACGACGACGTTAAGACGTTGGCCACCTTAACAACATGCAGAGGCGAATTAAGTGTTCTAGAGGTCCCAAGGACCTACAAGTCGAATGCCCCAAAAAATACATTACACTCAACATTCAACTTTATATTCCAAAATCTCTCAATATTATCAAGTTTCAAGCCTTATTTTCAAAACCATATTCCATGCGAAACTATCTTTCCGAACTTTCTATGTTAATCATATTTACCAAACAACATTTTCTATGAACAAAATTTTGTTTCTAAATGAATTGTAAATTAAATTCAAATTGTTAGTCTTCGGAGTATGGACTAATCAGTTTTCTTATCACTGAGGATTATTGATATCTTTATCCATTATCCATTTAATTCATATGGTGAATTAACTCCGAGCTTATTCAACGAATCATTCATTCAATGAAATCATTGGCAGACAAATTATTTCATTATGTTTTTGTCAATGTGCACTTAAAAAACATGTGTTTGAAAGTTTTCGCCTTAGCACATATATTTTACTAAGCTGCCATTTGTGTTTGCCGTAGCGAACAGAATAACCGAAAACGAGTATCAAAATGTATCTTTAAAGTCTGCACACAAAGTCTATGGATTCGATAAAATTCCAATGCATTCTGCAAAAGCGGCCTCCCTCGCACAAATCGAAGCCACTTGTTGTTGATCAAATTCGATTGTGATTTTTTCCAATCCTACTGAACCGACTCGGATTTGTGAGCCATGATTTTCCGTAACAGGGTTTCGGGCCGAACGGGCGCCATTGCATTCCCATTTAGTTCTGCGTATGAGGCACAAAAATACGTTAGCTCCAAACGATATCGAAATCACGGAACAAAATAAATATTTCTAACATTCTTTCTCGTTTTTTCCCAGTCCTGAAAGCTTTCTCTCTCGGAAGCGAA
Source organism: Anopheles coustani (assembly GCF_943734705.1). Lineage (NCBI taxonomy): Eukaryota > Metazoa > Arthropoda > Insecta > Diptera > Culicidae > Anopheles > Anopheles coustani. The sequence continues at coordinate 63,358,386 of NC_071289.1, read as the reverse complement.
TGGCGGTTGTGTCGGTGGCGCAGGTCGAGGGATAGAAATTTACATATCACCAAATCCCAAACCGGCCAAGGGGTCAAAGGGACCAACATCAGCCCGCTCGGGTGGGGACTTAGGATTTAAATCCGCCGGGCGACTCTCGGGCAACGTTTAATTGAATCAGGAATGCACTTTGTTGCAGGCCCCCAATGTGCCCGATGGGGGAATAGATGAATGGTAGGCAGCGGCCAGCATCATTCCGAGGCATTCTTTCACCGATTCACTCGCAACGCGGTGCTTTAGGCGGATGCAGAAGCGTGTAGTTTTATGTAAAAAGCTTCCGAATGCGAGGCTACCGTCAGATCACATCCCAGTCGCAAACCTCCGCCACCCCTGGCGGGACTGGGGGAGTAATTGTAGTGGGAAAAAACACAGAAAAACCATCACCGACTCCGGACGGGCGTGCTGGTAAAATAATAACGACATTTTTATGGCCATTCGCCGCTCTTGGGGGGAAAAAAGCTTCTCTCGGGATGCTCCTACCTGTCGTGTGCTGTGGAATGCTGGCTGCACATGAATTAGAGTGGAAATGAAAGCATGGAAGCGGTAGAAAGTGGTTCATTTCCGTCAAAATGTCGGAATGTGTTATCTCTTTGTTATTTTCTTACCTCCACACAGGATATATGTTTCATGAGGAGGATCATTTTTCCACCTCTCATTTCAAATAAACAACCCAACGTCTCTCCGAAACCCCAAGGAACCCAACCCAAACGTTGAAAAATGCAAAGTAAATTAATATTATTCAATGACCGTTCGCACGAATTTTCGCGTACCTTTTGGGAACGCCATCGTGGCCGGAGCTTCGGAAAGCGTGGAGCGTAATTTCGAAGAAAGAAAGTGTAAAACAAAAGAATAACGAACCGGAAAGAAGTGTTACTCCCGACGTGACGGTATCACCGACGACAGGCGTGGACGACCAGCCACGTCACTCTGGACACGTTGGGAAGGCTTTCCGTGCCAGAAGCATCCTGACCGTCCGTCCATCCGCCCGCCCTTTCCCCCAGGAGTAGGTAAAGGGTGCGCCAAACGTGCGCTGAATGGTAATTTCCGATTTTTTGTTTCTCTTCTGGTGGGTGGGAGCTAAATGGGTTTACTTTTTATCCCCCATTTCGGTAAGTTAATGTTAGCCCCCGAAGCGACACTAACTAACGAAAATAAATTTTCAAAGAATGGTCCGGAACAACCGGCCAGTCTATCTGGTTGCTGGCTGTGCTATAGGAAGAGCACATTCGTCCGGCGAGTCGGTCGGAATATCTATTTTGGAGGATTTTCGTTTTTGCTTTATTATTATGGTAATCACACCGAGCGTATTCCGGTGTGTATGAAAACGGACCTCCGAATGGGAAAGTAGCTAAAAAAGCGGGCAATGTAGTTTCATTGTAACGAACTCGAGAGTCGGTTTGAGGTCCCAGCTGGGGGGAAAAAAACTCCCAAAAGATATTTAGGATTCAAACTGGCACCCAACTGGGTAGAACTCGGGTTTCATCTTTACTTTTTTTCATCCCCATCGCAAGTAACATCGCTAGCGTCCATTTTTTTTCGACCCTTCCCTCCGTCATCCCGGCGATGATGAAGTGAAATTTGAAAATTGAATAAAATAATTGATTCAATTGATATTTGATTGATCCCGTTGCTCGATTTGATATCGATTATTTGTGCCTTTATGTTTGCTCCCGTTTGATGATTTTATTAGTGCTAGAGGTTTGTTTGCCGGCACGTTTTCAACGTAAGGCTTGGAGGCTTGGAGGCACACAGGACAAAACCTGGAAAACCGAACGCAGCTCACAAATGGAGAGAATGGTCGCACTTATCTGTTGCGGTTCCGATCGGTTTACATTGGCAGTGCTGAAATTGAATTAAAAGGAATATTATGGTGGTGGTTGATTTCATGTTTTTCACGGAACAGAATATAAAAATAAAAAACGTCATTGGATACTGTTGTGTCCTAGAAATGGTTTGTGTGTAAACAATCGAGCTTCCATGTCTACAAATAGATCAACTTCATACAGTCTTGTCATGTTTCAATCACGTTTTTCACGTCACTCCAATGTAATTAAAGTAACATTTATTAAGAATACATCTGCAGCGAAACTTTTTCCGAGATAAATTTTCAAAATTCTTTCTTCTGAAACACTTTTTCCCTACTGAATGGGCGTATAAACCATTCGAGGATGAAAATGTTTCCGTCAGCATTTCACCTAATGACGAAAACGATTTCGCTTCTTTCCGCGGGATCAGATAGCTTAATTACCTTCAACTGTTTACTCACCCACCGCGCCCCGAAGCTCCCCCGTCGTCCTAGTTCTTTAAAGAACTCCGCTAAAGCTTACGTTAAGCAGCGTTATAATGAGGCCCGCAAAACGTAATCCGGTCCTTCAGCTATCTTAAAGCATGAGCTTGGCATGAGGTTTTAAAAAGTGTCTCCCGGGCGTGGAGGAGGTTTGAGCAAACCTTTGAAATTGCTGGCACTTTTTATTTGGTAAATTCTTTCGATGTCATTTATTTGTCACGCCAGCGGGCGGAAAAGGAGAATTCCAACGAAAGCCGACAGGGAATGCCGTCGGTTCAGTTTGCTGGAGGTTTAGATGGAATTTAACTGCAAAGAAAGCGAGAAGTTCGTTCGGGATGGCCAGCAGGGAACCGAAATGTTTGTAAAGACAGAAAAATTACCCACCGAAAGGAGGGGGGAAAACGTTAAGCTAGAAAACGACGGGTAAGACACACGGCTTGAATAAGCCAACCGACGAACAAACAAACGAACTAAACAAACAAACAAACAATCAAACAAGCAAACAAACAGACGGACGAATAAATAAATAGCACCGAACATGCAAATTACCATGGCATGATGTTGTTTGGAGCGTTGGCCAGCGAAAGCAAAGTCCTGCCTAAGGATTCCCGTTTGGTTTTGGGAAGCGTGTGTTTAGCTACGGTTCTGGTCCGTTTCTGGATCAACAAGGCTTGGTGGCGCGGCCCGGAACAATCGCGAAAAACGTAACCGTACATTGTGTTCATCGTGTATTCGCTTTGTCCCTTGACCTTAACGTCCGCAGCGTAACGTAATAATGTCACCCCTTGTTCGCTGCTTCCGAACCGGTTGAAAACAAAAATGTCTGCCTTAATCCTTTGCAGTTGTCCCCGAACGGAAGCTTTCATCCTTCGGTCGGCAGAAACAAGGGCCGGACCCGTAATTGCTGTGCACGACCGACAAGACCGAGTGTAGCGAACAAGAAGTTGCATAAAAGATGGACAACGAACGAGAATGTAATGAACGAACGTGCCTCAGCATGAATCAAGTCCAGCTCGCCAGAGCTGGGACCGTTTTAATTTGTGAATCTGAAGACGAGTAAGAGACGAAATAAAATAAAAATAGCCAGCCATAGAAGCGTCCATTCCTTTTTCGCACCGGCCTTTTTTCCTTTTCCTACCAACATTAGCAGGGATCCGTTCCGAAATGTCCACCTCGGCCAAGAAACACCTCGATACCTCAACCACCAATGCGCGACGTCGGACTTATCGGGTGCGAGAACTCAAACTCCATTTGTCGAAAAATGCTGCGTTAAGCGTTTGTTTAGAGCACGAGAAACTGTCGGTGTAATAATGGGATAAGTTTTAATGCGATAGAGTAGATTTTCTATTTGCAGGAAGGGAAAAGCTCATTTTCCACCACCCAACAAGAGTTTCTACTATTTTCGGGCAAACGGACATCCACCAAATGACTCGAAACGAACTTCTTCCCTCAAGGCGGGCTGAAAGGGTGAGGTTTTTCGAGATTTGCAATTAAAACTGCTTAAAATCACTTCCGCACAATGCGGCTTTCCTTCTCGAGGGCGGTCGAGGGAGTTCGTTATCATTCGCACTCTTGGAGGCGAAATAAACCTGATGCTTCTTCTGCCAGAAAAGGTCGTTTCGCCTTGTTGTGTTGTTGTTTCTCCAATGACAGCGAGTAAAGCTGCTGCGGTGCTGCTTTTCTGCGAGCCAGGGCTTTAGTTGATGAATTAGAAATGAGAACCGAACCGGCGCCGCCGGGGAAAAGGGTCGGGAAAAGCGGTGGAACGGAGGAAGAACGACGGGAATCAGATAGAGAAAATTCAATTAAAATAAATGATGAGCTCGAGAGATAGAAAATGGCGAGAAGTGCAAAAATTAAGGACTCACGAGTGCGAGAAGAAATGCGAACCGGCTGCGGGTTGCGTGTAGAAACAAATTACATATTCATCCAGTCGTAGTGGCATCGGGGCAATGGCAGCGAAAGGCACGTACCACGTGATTACCACCGGCGGTTTCCACTCAATGGCTAATGTGAAAATAATCGACACGAAGTACACGGCAAATGTAGCGTTTAATGGTGGAAAAGTATAACATTTGCATTAAAGTGATAAACGGTTTGGTGTATGAATATGTTATTTTCCTGGACTTAAACACAACTGGTTATAATGAACCAAAAGTGAAAAGTATGATGAATAAATTGAATATTTCTATTTGAAATTGTTTGAGCATAAAACTCAATAATAAGTACCCAATAAAAAAAGGACTATCATCAAATATATAAGCGAATTTGAGGGTTTTAAAAACCAGAACCACGAAAAATGTAAGTGTCCAATGCACATGCACCTCGCCTTCTGTCATATGCTACACTTAATTTAGCTGATGTAAAACGTCCATCCATTCTTCATCGCAAAATTCTGATCAAAATTTGCCACTGCCCAGCAGCAACACCCGGTGCCAACGGTGATTGATGCAATAAAGAAAGCTAATCCAATTTGGTTCCCATTTTTTTCGCACTCCACAGTGTTCGCCTGCTTTTCTTCTAACGCTTCATCTCGTGTTCTGGCACCTTTGCTCGTGATGGAAAGAATTCTTCATTAAACACCAACCGAACTGGCGGCATCTCGAGTGGACACAAGGGTTTTTCCACTCGCACATTTTTCTTCCGGCGCGCAAAATTCTGCAGCGAAATGCATTCAACCGAGAAGGCTGCAGTGGCGTCAATTTAATTGAAATTAACTCGCACAAGACGAGGGAAGCACAAAAAAAACATCAAACCTTCACTAAAACCTCATTTTCTCGCTCGCCCCAAGGTTGCATTCCGTTGGATTTCAATTTTAATTACTGGAATTATTATTCCAGCCACTCACAGGACGCTCGGGCGGCTTCCGGCCGGAGGAGCTTCCAGAGAATCTAGCAAACGCGCCATTTTGGATCGCAGCATGAAGGATTAAAATAATAATAACAATAATTGAAAATGAGCATTGGCATACGGAGAAGGGACGTTCTAGTTTTTGGGACGGAGGGAGGTGAATTCTTATTTCGCGCGAACCTCCTTCAAAGGCGAATTCCTTAAGCTTGGAGCGCAATTCGAAAGAATAGATACTTGCTTTCGCTCAGTCCCAAGACGCTGGTGGATGGATTACAAAGAAATATTCAAAAGCACTTGAGCAAACGCAGCGACGGAATTGAATATAATCCCTTAAAGTATCATGTTCTGAATGTTTGTCCTTCAGATGTTTCAGTGAGGTCGTTAAGGATTGTCACATTTTCTGTTCGACTTCAGTAGAAGATGGGCAAAGTATTTTGTACAAGTTTTTACAGCCGGTAAATAAAAAGCAAAATGGTGCAATCGGGTACATTCGTTTTACTTTTAGATACTTTTTCATTCGAGAACAGTAAGTTTCAATTTAGTCCATCATTTAGAAAGCCCTGAACATGAAAAGTTCGGTAGAAAGCATAACTTCTAGTGAAAACGTTAGTTGTCGGTCCTCTTCAAAGGGACATTTAAAAATCCTCTTTCGAAGGTCGTTATGGTCCGCAATAGTCATTTAGAGTTGGTCATAAAAAGCTGCCTTTCCCACCAACGGAAACATACGGTGTGTTTCCCCCGGTTTCTTCAAATCAGCGGCAAAACTTGGCTAACATAAACTCGATCCTTCACGGTACCTTCTATGAAGTTTTGGCCCCACCAAAGACCACCTCCAGTTGGGTGCAATGTGCGGGTCAACATCGGCTATCGACCGCGCGGGGCATCTTTCACGTTTTCGCTGGGAAAAAGGGAGAGAAAGACACACATCAAAGATGCCGTTTCGAAGGGCGTGCAAGCGTTTTCGCGATGCACATTTGCATTTGCAGACGTTCGAACTGTTAGGCAGGGAAGTAGTGTGCAGTATTATTTTCGGTTTCAACCAATCGATGAGCCTTTCACTGGCGGAGCCACATGCCAAAAGGCAATCACCGCCGTGGAAATGATGATTGCGAACATCTTGAGTCCATCGGTCACACTTCACGACTTGTGCACCGGTAACGTTGGGGGAAGGTTAGATTTTCAAAGGCGGTAGATTTTCTCCCCCGCCACCGTAAGTGAAAAAGAGAAATGCAAGGGGTTACGCCTTGAACTCCGCATCGTGCAACGTTGCACTTCACCTTCTTTGCGCTTCTCAAACCGGTTCGCGACCGGGTAGGCAATAAAATGTGCATATTAATATAACTTCTGCTTATTGTGCTCTCGCGGGATCGTGGAGCCTCGAGCCGGGAAGGGTCTGAACGGTTTGATGTGCATGAAACTAACGCTGCACTCCACACAACACCCCGGTGGGATGTCGATTTTCCTCGCCAGGACCAATTCGCGGTTCGATTCAAAATCCCGTAACAGACCCACCACACATGGTCACCGAGAACGGCGATATGTGCGATCCGGCCACGATTGGTGGGTGGCTAAAACGAGTGGGCGAAATAGTTCTGCAAAAACTTCTTACACACGTTTTCACCACGAAACTTTTCACCATTTCCTCTTGCGAGTCCCGCTACGATTTGTGATAGCATAAATTGCACTACCCGGACCACCGAGATAGAGGAAACGCAATAAAAGTTCCCAAGATCGAGACACTCCACGGAAGGAACCTACGAGAGCGTCGAGCGCTGGAATGGCAAAAATACACCATCATCTCCTTCGAGAACTTTCTTGCACTCCAAAAGGAAAATCGAAAGTATTGAACACCGGTATTTTCTTTTGTGCCACTTTCGCTTCCGGCACGGAAAACTTTTCCCGGTTGCGATTTTGGATGCAAATTTGCAGAAGAATCGTAAACTAATCCTATTTTTGGAGCGGAGGGACTTGGTCGACCGAACGCACTCGAACAAAAGGGGAAGAATCGCAGAAAAGGATATCGTTTTTCGTCGCGTGTATTTGAGGGAATTTAAAGGATTTTTCTTCGTCGGAAAAAAGAATCGCTGAAGGACTGGCCTGGTCCCGCTCGGTTCGGCAGCTCCGTTAATGGTGATGTGCTGAGCGATATTTTCCGGATATACCTATGTAGGACGCTGGGGACGCAGCGCCATAGATTTGTCGGCAAAGTTTTTGCGAAAACAACAAATTAATTTCAACAGTTCACTGGAGGTTCGTAAGTGGGATGAATTTTGTGTTTATATCTATCGGCGTCGCGGTGGTGATGGTGTAGGATTTTAGTTGACAACAAGCGCTGGGTGTTGAAGTTTTATCGGCGACCAAGGTGTGGAAACGTAAGAAAAATGGTCGAGTAAAGTTTTTGATTTCAGAAGTTTCGGACAAGGTTCTTCGGAACGGCATAATTAAAAATCAGATGCAAGGCAAATGAAGGATCCGGGACATACTATCTTCCATATAAATAATTAACCCCAGAATGCAGATGGATTTTCAAACTAATCTACAAACTAGTTCTAACTTTTATTGGGTGCTAAGAACTTTGCATCAAACTCACCCCTGTTTTTCGACAAGAGTAAGCTCACCATCGGTACGGAACTTATATTAATAAATAGGTTTCCACTCCTTCGCAATGACACGAGGCTTGGCCTGTATTTTCCTCCGTTACAATTATCTTTTCCTGGGAACCATAATTATTATTTCACAAGTACCATTTGTTGGTAAAAATGTATCATCCATTCTCCATCGCCCTTCGCTATTCCCACTTGGCGCTTGGGGGAAAGAAATTACGTCTGATTTATTTTTCATTAATATAAAAGCACTTTAGCAGCAAGCGGGTGGTGAACTTTATCTTCCCTTTTTTTCCTCGTCTTGCCAAGGGAGGGAAAAAGAACCAAACTTCTCCCTATTCTCATGGCATCGACGTCCCTAAACAAAACCTCTGCACCAAACGCTCATTTTAATTTCTCATTGGTGCGGTGAAACCCTCCGAAGCGAGCGATACTATGCCGTGTAGTGTAAGTCGCTGGTACCCGAGGTACCGCACACAGGCTGCCCTAAGATTGCCACCACCGCTGATGGCAGTCGGAGGTCGCGTCCCTTCGCAACCAAGCGATGACGATGACGACAAAAAACGACGAGTTGGGCACAACAACGCAAACGCAACGCAATCGTCGAAAGCCTCACTTGGTGGCGGCGAGGTCGAGTGTCTATACTGTACCGTTGACATTGTTATGTGCCATGCTCAGCTCACCAGTGTCTACTATACACACGCACACAAACTCCGCGGTGCCCAAAGACACAAGGCTTACACAAGTTCGCGACGAATTCCGTTCGATTCGTGCACGTGTGACTGTGCGATCGGTACTTTTTACAGTGCCGTGCATGCAGCAGTAACGAACACTTTTACGTTTTTCTTAAATGATTGTAATTAAAAATCAATCATTCTAAATACGCGAATTATGCTGGAAGCATAATTGTACATAAATAGATTATATACTGATGCGAGAAACTGCTCATTTAAGAACTGAAGCAACTGAGATAGCTGGGAAAAGTTTGAGGTACTGCTAAAATAATATTCAATTCAATGTCATGCATCCTAATAATATGAAAAATAAGCAAAACATCCACAAAACATCTTCAACTCAATGTCGTGGCGCAGAAAACGATAATAAAAAACGACAAAAATAAACCAAACATAAACAAAAACTCTTTAATGGAATAAGATGCGATAGAAAAAATTAAAACAGATATTTTCTAATAGTAATATAATAAATTTCAGACCATGGCAGACAAATTAGTATTAACAAACAAATAATTTATAATTTATAGATAAATGTTGTCATTTTTGACATTTTGTAAAAAAGATGTAAAAATTCAGAACAATAAGTCTCATCAACTCGAGAAAATGGCATACCATTGTTTGGATATTGATTCAATCTGATGCTTCAATTTTGTTATGTTTTATCATTAAAATAGAAATAGACAACCTGAACAGCATGTTTCAAGTTTTTATTACAAGGACCATCGATTTTTACTATGTTTGAGAATTTGCGTTACTGTCAATTATTTGATTCCGAGGCATTAGAATAAGAAAACTTTCTGTTTTCATCCATTTTCCTTCATTTTGGGAACAAACTTCAATCACCTTTTGTTTTACCTCTATTGATTTCCTATAGTTTCATTGTATTTAGCTGTCAAGAGATACACTTTCTTCTACAGTTTTTTCAAACAGTTCCCTCATCAACAACACGAAATGGTACCATTTTTCGTCCATCACTGTACGGCAAAAGATTTCATCTCGTTGGCAACGTATAAGTTGGGAGATCGTAGCGCAGTAGCGCTGCTTGAAGAAAACCGAGCAACCAGCGCCCGAATTTCCATTACCCCTTTCCCAGCCTGTCGTGCTCTCTTTTTCCTCTCGGTGCCACATTTTCCACCTTGCCCCCGCTGGCCCTCTGTCCTGCCCGCCTGCCCGCCTGCCTGCCTGCCTGCCTGTCTTCCCACTCTCCAACGGCACTCACAGCAAAACAAGACCATCGTTAAGGGAAGGTAATTCGATACGCATGCATGTTCTCTTCACTTCTTCGCGGGTCGCCGAACGGCGGAGTTTGGAGTTGCCGTTCGCAAGAGCTCTGTGAATGCTCGTTTTTGTTCCCTTGTTTTTTTTTCTTTTCGTTTTAGTTTCATCTCCATTCAGTTTCTTGAGCTCTTATGTTATTTTACCCTTTCCTTCCCTGCGCCCGGCCCCCCCAAAAGCATATTACTCCCATCTCGTTCGGACTCACGTAACCGGCAGGGCGTCCTTTGTTTCGCTCGAACATCGCGACACCAGCGTTCCACCAAACCGAACACTTCGCGTGCTCCACCGCCGAAGGGAATCCGTTTTCGTACGACTCCGTTTCTTGCCGTTTGCTTGGCGATTTATAATGATTTAACGTGAGCCGTACGTGACAGAGTTTTTGAGTTTTTCGACAACTCTTGCGCTCTACGACAACGGGTAAACGGGGGAAAAAAAGATAAAATCCTCTTCCATTGTTGCCACACGAAATCACGCATGCACGAACGCAGGACGGATATTGCTCTACGCTACGAATGCGCGGTGCCTTTTTTTATGTTTCGTCCAACGCAACGGGAAGGATCATCCAATTCAAAAGCGAAGATTGGGCGTCGGGGTTCCTCCTCGCTGCTACCCACTCTGAGGGGTTGATTTATGTCCCACCGAAAAGATATAGCTAGCCGAAGACCGAAAGAGCTAGCGCACCCAACGGAAAAAAGGGGTTGCCACGATTCGTGCGATCAAGGTGTAGAAATGCTCTCACCTACGTGGCTTCCGATCCGGACCCAAGGTGTTGACATACGGAGGTTGTTGGACGGGGGTGTTGCGGGGCGCTCGTTTACTTAAAGATTGCTATTGTTATCGTTTGTCTCCCGTCTAAACGCGCCATGTGTGGAAATCGAATCGGATGTGAGCTTTGTTGATGAAACAAGGCAATCGCAAACGTGAGCAACGGATTTTATGTGTTCTCGTATGGTCGGATTTTCCTCGATGTGGCTTTTTTTCTTTCGTTTTTTTCCCCGACACGTGTTCGTTGGAACACAGGATGCATCGGGGAAATCGGTGCTCAAAATGCGATTACACTCCGCGAACACACACGCCTGGGAGCACTTATCACCATTCAGTCGCAGCTCCCACGAGGAATGCGAAACTTTGCTGCAAGGAAAATGTAAAATGGGTTCCAAGGAAATGAAAATGGAGATCATGAAGACAATCCAATACATTCGGTACGAAAAGAACGTTACAACATGAAAACAAGACAAAGAGAGTTTAGACAGAAAGGGGTTTTTACAACAGTTATTAGGGGAATTTAATTTCACATCATATTCAAAAAGGGAGAAACGTGAAAAGGTAAACCAAGATCTAATTAAAAATTCCCTTCCAATTTATTTCCGTTTAATTATTTTGTCCAAACTAAATGCAAATTATTAAACGATACAACATGCATGCTGTTCAGTGTGAATCTAAAGACATTATTTAAATATCTAACCATTTCAAAAAACCAGATTTGTTTAAGTTTATGTAGCTTTGTATCATTTTCTTCAATTCCCGTAAACACACCTCAAAACCAATCCAAAGATTTCAACGCCATCATAACGCGGTCTCGGAGCAGGAACACAGCTTTCCATCGAATGTGGTCGATGCTCGATTTTCCAAGCCAATAACGATAACCGTAAGTGTGATATTTATTTTAATCATTACGACGGCCATTGTCCTCACTGCCACAGCAACAGCCAAAGCAGCAACAACAACAACTATTGCTACAACTATATCCGATGCCGAAAGAACGCTTCCAGTTACACCACACCGCCCCCACCCTATCGGAGCGATCATGGCGTGGGTATCATTAAATTTGACCATAATTTCATTAATTTTCGTTCAGCACGCCACAACGGAAGCCCCAAACCGGTCGACAACCCGGCCTGGATTGACTGCAGGCACCGCATTCGATGGAATTTTGGACACTGGAGCAGAGCATTTTTGGAACTTTACCGAATGGTTTTAGGCGCCATGGTTGCTGCATCTATTGATTGCCCATTTGGCGAGCCTGGGGCAGAATTGGATTAAAATATACATATTTTCGATCAACCCTTTTTAGGGAGATTAGTCACACCGGAGCTTGCCGAGCTCGGGGTAGCCAAAATTTGGCTATATTGGCCTTGTTTATGGGATGCCATAATTTGTAATCATTAGCTCTGCGCAACCGATGAGTTATTGATTTTTGGCAAATTATATTTACTCTGCATTTGGGTTGCTGCAAATAACTTTTAAATATGTATCCAATGTGAGAACCCTTGTGCATCGATTGTTTTTAATTGGTCTTGTTTGTTATTCTCTCGTTGCTTAGCAAGTTGAAAGTAGGAGCCATCTGTAAAACTAGAATTGCTTAGGAATTGCAATAACGCTCTTTGAAAACACTATATCTTTTCAGTTTTTGAACATATTTTGAACAAATCTTTAACAGCTTCTTTTTATTTGTTTATTTGTATATTTGTTCACTATCTTTTGGCGTATTTAGTTTTTTTATGAACTAAAGCAAAAACTATCGAATTGAACATAGTTTGAACCCCTTTCAACTGTTATTTAGTTTTGTTTTATTTAAAAAAAAGTGTGCGATAGAAAGCTTATATACTAAAACCTCGAATTGCAGGTGTAGATTTTTGATAAATCGTTTCCACCCTGTACTTCGTTCCATAATTTAATACACGAACGTTTCACATGCTACGAGGGTTGTCTTTTAAGTTTCGGGATTTGGAAAAACTGGTGAGGCAATCTGTTAATTAACAATTTTATCGTAAAGTTTGACGTTTTTGAGGTTATCCGTACTCAGAACGTTTTGACATACGAGCGCTATTTGTGTTGTTAAAAAAATGTTTAAAGTTTCAATCGAGACGAGTCTTTTTTGAGAGATCTTCGCTTCTTCAGGTGTTGAAAAACGTTGAAATCTCAGTTTATTTTTTACGTACGGGAATTAAAAGAAGTCATTTGGTGCTAGATCCAGGACTATATAGCGGATGACTCATCAAATCGATGTTTTGAGTACTCAAAAATGCAGTTGTTTGAGCCGATGTGTGAGAGCTCGCATTGTCGTGATGACGGGTGATCCGTCGACAGTGGTTGAATTTCCTGATTTCTTGGAAGACAACTGGCAAACAAATTGTTGTGTACCACTCAGAATAGACTGTTCTGCGTTGTTCTAGAGGTTTGGTTGCGGAATATCCAGTTTTTCCGAAAAAAACATGCGACCATTTGCTTAGAAGTTCATCGTGCGTGAACAACTTTGGTTGGATTCGCCTCATCTTGAAACACCCATACAGTCGATTACAGTTTAGATACGGGCTCATTCGCGTAAATCCACGGCTCATCACCTGTCACGATATTAAAGACGAGTTTTGAAGCACCGCAATCGTATTTTTCGAGCATTTCTTCCGACCAATCGACACGAGTCTTTTTTTGAGAGATTGACAAATTGTGTGGAATCCAACACCAACAATTTTTTTTGACAGTTAAATGTTCATGCAATATTAAGTATATGCTGGTCCCAGTAATACCTAAGGTTGTCTCTATCTCACAAAAAGTCACATGACGATCTTGCTATATCCGTTCACGCACAGAATCAATTGTTTTCGGAACGACAACTGATTTTGGACGACCTTCACGAAATTCATCTTGGGGTGAACTCCGACCACGATTTAATTTTCCAAACCATCGATAAATACTGATCATTGATGGAGCTTTATCACCAAAAGTTGAATTAAGTTCATTCATGCACTACTGCTGTGTCAATTCTCGTCGAAAGTTGCAAAAAATAATCGCACGAAAATGTCCACGACCCAATTCCACAATTTGACGGACATTGACACTTTTAACATTTTTTTAACAACACAAATAGCGCTCGTATGTCAAAACGTTCTGAGTATGTATAACCTCAAAAACGTCAAATTTCACGATAAAATTGATAGTTGGTAGATTGCATCACCAGTTTTGCCAAATCCCGAAACTTAAAAGGCAACCTACGTATGCAAATTGAGGTTATTTTCAATTTCAAATTCAGGTGAATTTAGGACGTTCTTTGTTTTGTAATGTAATTAATTCATAGCGCACACTTTTTTTCATGTTTATATTGTGCATTTTGCAATTACTAGGGAAAACGACCCGGTTACACAGATGAAGAGATGCTTCAAAATGATGAAGTGATGAAGAGATGCTTCAAAATAAAAAAAACGTCAAAAGATAGTCAACAAACATATTAAAATTCAAACTTTTACAGATTTTTTAAACACCAAAACTAGAGAAAGTATAGCTTCTTAAAAAGAGCGGTCAAAATAACGACTAAAAACAGTGTAACTTGAGTGTTAAGAAATATTAGCATTCATTTGATTTTGCGTTCTGTATACTTTTGGTTTGGTTTCCATCTGATAACAACTTTTGGTAAATGCAGCGATTTAAATACTCTAACTGGAAATGTCTTGTTAACATTTGGAAGTTGAAAAATGAAGGATAAAATTTAATATGGTAAAAGTACCATCCTATTTATACAAAAACCATAACAATGCAAAGCCATACCCAAAAATCGGATCACTTTTAAACCTCTTTTAACAACCGCCTATCAGTGGTCAGACTTTGCAGAACACTAATTGCGCGCAAGCTAATATTCCCTCAGATCTGCGTTATTTCGATGATTTTTCCACAGCCTGTCCGAGGCCAATTCCTCGCATTCGTCGGCCGATTTAAATTCATTTGAATAAACACCGAAATTGAAGATATATTTCACTGCAACTGCAAAGACCGGCCGGCTCAGGGCGGTGCCCAGAGGAAGACGATACCCTGTCGACACCAGCAGCGCCAGCAATGAGGCACCAAAAGCAGGATATCTGACGATTGCACTCCCCCCACCTTACCCGATGGTTTTTGCCAGGGAAGTTTTCTCCGAGTCGGTTGATCCGATACTGAGGCCGATCTGTGGCCCCCTGGCTCTTGTGTAAAAGGGAACGGCGTAAATTTGCATGAATAATTTCCATCCATTTTCGGCTGTTTTCGACCGGTGCGCGCACCCACGTCCAATCCCGGAAAATTCGAGTGCATTCGAGTGCCCGTTTTTCCTACGACGTGGTTGCTTTTTTCCCGTCGACCGGTGGGTCCTTTCCTGTTCCGCACTTTTTCCCAGCACCAAGACAGAGACTCCCCGTACAGTCCACGAGCGGAGATGATGCTGCCATGGACACCCGGGACCCCGAGACGGCCGTAATGTTCGCCAAATGACATTCCAGCAGTGGGTCGGTACTACACACCGGGCTACGTACGTTCCGGCGCACGTTTTCTCGAAACTTTCAACGACCTCTCTCCCCTCCCCCCTTCCACAAGGACGGCCGGCATTTTCCCCGTTTGTCCGGTTGGAGATTTTACTACAGTCATAAACCATGTCCACGTTCCTGATTCCTTCCCGTATTAGCTAACGTCGTCCCCTTTGGACGAGTCAAATATTTGACACAACTTCTAACCGATTCCGGTGGACGAAGCGAAATCTCCGGTGCCAGCTTTTCCTGCGCCCGGATGCTGAGGATGCTCAGTCGCTGGAGTAAGGCCCTCGCTATCTGGTGGCACGCAGACGTTTCGGTCGACCGATGGTCGAGCGGGAAATCTACGCCGGTACATAGTTTTTCTCCCAGCGCAAACATGAAGAGCGTGGATTTTTACCATATAATACTGAAAAATTGCTGATGGAAAGTTTCGAATAACATTGTAGAAACTTGAAAATATACGAACATAAAATAATAGACAGTTACATTTTTTAAAAGAATGAAGAAAGATGAATTAATTTTTTTTGGATCATTTAAAACAAGATAATTTGTTCGTACAAAAGACAAAAAATGTGTTTAGAAAGCCACTGGGTTTTTCAATGTTAGAAAAAACTTTTAGTGATAAAGAATTCAACCAACACTTAAAGAATAAGATACTTAATAGTTCTTGTACTCTGCTTTCAAAACACAAACAACTATATTAAAGCTGAGAATAAATATGAAAATGTTAATGAGTGTGCATTCTTTTCGATTGAAATTATAATCCCGCACGTTGTTTGAAATCATTTGCCTAGAACATTAAAATGAAAAATTGCTTGAGAAAACAAGTGCGCATAAATTACGCGCAAAAACATACACACAAAAAAATAAAACAAATAAACCTGCTGTCCTGACGTCCAGGGCGTTGGGGTCCATATTTGTCCTCCGTTAATCCGCCCGCCGTGGCAATGGAATCCGGGCAACATTCCAGCGTACCCGTTGCTGTTCATTCAAACGTCGTCAGCTTCACTTCAAAGACTTTGGCTGAAAAATAGCACTGCTGGCCGGGAAAATCCCCGGGAAAAATGACCACTGCGAACGGCAACGGCCGACGCTGGTTTCGAGATGTCGCCCGCACACATAACACAAACACACATTATTTGGAACGGACGGTTGGTTAGATTAGAAATGGGAGCAAGAAAATTGCTGCTAAAAATTTCCGCTCAACAAAAAGCGCTACCGAGCAAACCAGTCTAGAAGAGAAGAAAAAAGGGGAGTTCGGAGGTAAACGGTCTGGAAGCGGTTGGTCAGTGGCCAGAAGCGTTAACACCGCGCGTTTACCAACGGTCCTTCCTATTCGGCTGTCATTTGCATCCACACATTGGAAGGGAGGAATCTCCACCCGCCACCACCGAAGACTGAATGCCGGATCTAAACCTCGGCAAAGCGGAGTTTGTCAACACACACACACAAATACACACTGCTGGTGGTCGATCTGCATGCCTCCCTTAAAGGATTACACACGGGCTGGAGGGGAAAGGATTTTCTCCAGATCCCGACAAGCAAGCTCCCGGTCGCAGAGCAAAGGTCACTCGTGGCGAACGAAGGCGAGCGCACAAGAAGTCCAGCGCACCGGACGGCAAACTCCCAAAACCAAAACCGGACGGCAAGTACGCCGTGCCGGATGTGTACCGAAAGCCAATCCTGAGGTCCACCCCGGGGAAGATGCGTGGCGTGCGCGCGTACGTGTCCGTGTGCCACCCCGGTTGTGTGCCGAAGCATCGTGAGTTATTGTGACGCCGGCTGGGCGGGCCAGGGATCGCTCGGTGGCCGGGATGGTGTGGCCGTGCACTCCCAAGGGCGCCGGCAGCACACCCGTATTGCGTGCGATATGGTTTTGGCCCGGTGTGCATATGAAACGCATAAAAATAACGAGCATCACTTTACCACTTAGCTCCGGTCGAGATGAAAACCCGGGTCGACCCGGCGGATGGTCCGACCGTCCACTCCGGTCCACCCAAGAGTGGTGTGCTTCGCCCGATACGTGGAGTTTTTCCTTCGGAGCAGAAAATGAAAAATTATTCGCTCACTGACGGGGATGGCTCGAGGGGGAATTATGTTTCCCTTGTTGTTTGTTTATTTGTTTTTTTTCTGTCTTCTATGCCATTCTTTCTTCCGTGTTCGGTAAATACTTTCTTCGGCGAGATTTTCAGTGCTTTAGGGAGGGAAAATGCTTTAATACAGCGTTGCTTTTGCGCTTTTAAAGACTTCGTGAGAGTTATGATTTTATTGTAACGTTTTTCAATGTTGTACGAACAAGTAAAACGATGCCGTTTTTAAATACTTCTTTTGTTGTTTATTATTTTTAATTTTAATTTTGTTGTTCCCAATTACTTTCATGTTTTTATATTGCATACTGTAATAAAGTTAACTTCAAACATTAACATCAAGTAATTTCAATAAACTCATCTAAAACGTAACTATTTTGTTTTATAACTTAATCAAATCCAAAAAAAGCCTTGTAAATGAAACTTTTTAACTAAACTAACATTTATAATGTTTATTTTAAATCAACTCAAATCTTTGGAGTTATTCATCAAAGTTTTTATTCGATTCTTTCTTCTGGTTGGATATTATTGACATCTTTTGTAAGTTAAAACGCTTTAAACTGGACATAGAAAGGACACCAACAATACGACTGATGTTTTAGTGCAAAAATTTAGGAGTTCTAAAAGCAATATGTTGATTTTAGTCAACCATCAGTATCTTGCAAACAACATATCCACGACGACCAAAATACGGTAAAATACCCAGTTTTTGCAGAAGCAAAAACACACGGTTCGAGGGTGAAACAAAATTTACAATCAAACATAAAATGCAACACAATTAAATAGCCAGCAATGCAATAAACTTAATCGCCCAACTCATGCAAAAAAATAAATCGAAACAAAATCGAAACAAAAAAACCCGCCAAAGTGTCAGAAAACGAGTTAAAGCCCAAACAGAAACGGAAATGCAACATTGACACAAAACTTTCGGTGCCAGTGGAGTTGCGACAGCAGCATCGGGGCCTAGCTATCGATATCTACCGCCACCGGAGACGATGTTTCGCGACACTGTCGACAGTGGCCATGCTGCTGTCCGGTGTACCATGTGCCGGTCGCCGGTAAAAATGTTTAATGATTAAAAAATTCAAATAACTTTTTTTCGGCGACTCGCGCGGGTACATATAAATGGCGTCAATGGCTGTGGCGATGATAATAATGCTCTCGGTTCGCCAAGGATGGGGGCTCATGGACAACGTGGACCCTCATATGGCTGTGGCTGGCTCGGTTGGATGTGATATTATTATGTATTTGTTTTACGCGGCGGGAATATGTATTCGGAAAAATGGCGGCCTCACACAGGACGGTTTCGCTTGCTTCAACATGCATACAGGAGTGTTTTCGCAGCGACCGTTGAGTTTTTCATGACAAAAAAAAAACATCCGCTGGTCTGGTATCCTGGCGTCGAGGCGTTGGGTACATTACTTTTTTGTATGTTCCTCGCCATCGCCATTGGTGTACGAGGGGACGACAGTGAGTCTCCAAGGAGCACTTCGGTGTGAAAAATTCGGTATATTGATCTTTGAGCTGGGGTAGACCAAAACGTGTGCGAATGAGAGAGCGAGGGAGAGAGAAAGAAAGAGGGCGAGAGGTTCAAATGTTTCGCAACAGTTTCTAACGATCATTTTTACCGAAGTGTTGCGACGGGACGAGCCAGACGGAAAACTAACTAACTACTTTCCCCCCATCCCCTACGGGATGGTAACGGGAGGATTTTCTACAACCCCCCACCCTTCCGCTCCCAAGCGCCCTGTGGAAAATGGCTCTATTTTGGGGGGAGTTTGTCCCCTTTTCTGTCGAACGCGTCGTCATCGTTGCGCCTCCCGTGGTTGGGGGCTTCAGCGCAGCAGAAAGTGCTGAATAGAATTTTGATTTCACACCATATAACAGAGGGGGGAAAACGGGTGGCTCCCAAGATGGCCCAAGAGTGTTGTTGTCGGGCGCAGGGAAGGGGGTTTTAAATCGATTTTTATCGTACGTCAAACTGTCTGAACCGGGGTCCGGTGTCAAATAATAATGAAGAATGCTTGCTCGAACTTTCCTTTTTTTCTTTCTTTTTCGGCAAAACATTGCTGCTACATCGGCTCAAGACTGAGGAACATAAGCTATCGAAATAGGAGCACAATTTCAAAGTGTGAGGAGGAGAATAGCAATGGTACTGATGTGATATTTCACTTTTCTTGGAGGATCATTTCAAATTAGATGTCTCGTTTATTTACTAATCATCTTGAACATTCCGCTACCTTTGAAAGAAATACATTTAATCTATAAAACATGACGTTTAAAACGCACATTGGAAATGAATGAATAAATAAGTAAAGAAACACATAAAAAATATCCCAATTTAAGAATTAAGTTACCTAAACAGTCGAGGTTACCTTTGAGCTCAAAAAATAAATTTATAAATTGTATTCAACTTCAAAGTTAATTAAGAAGATGTGACTCATTTGATTTTTGTCATTAACATCATCATTCATTGAAACAAACATCGGATAAGCGCATAATACCAATTGCTTGATAACAGCAACTTTTAACCTAAATAAGACATTTATTACTATCAAAACATTCATGCTTAGCTTCTGTTTTGTTTAAGAAACAAATTTGTATTTGTGATTCATTGTGACTCATTTTGTGTTTGACCTTAAAAGTGCACTAAAAACACTACAAACAAACAAACTTTTTCATCGTTGATAGACGTGTTTATCGAATTGAGCAAAATCACTTTGATAAAAAAAGTTAGCACTCTTATATTTCTACCAACATTTATGCTTTCTGATAAATTAAAAAAAGAAAAAAAGAAATGCATGAAATTTCGTAGAAATTGCAAAACCATTTGCACCAGGAGTTGAACTAAAGATCTTTCGTCTAAAATAGTGAAAAATTCGAGGCGTCTAAGAGCCAAATAACGAAAATCCAATTTTGTTAAAGAAGCATCGCTGCCACTCGTCCGTTTGCCGTAAGCTGGGGCTTAAATTTTTAAGAAACGACCACTTCCAAATTCTGCCATTTTCCTGCAACACATGTTCGATGCAATATCGAAGCGCAATCGTACGCTTTAAAGTTTCATCTTTAAACGATAATGCACTGCACACCGAAGCGATCGCCGTTCAAACTTTGATATTAAAAAAGTCTTCCCCCTCTGGGAGAGGAAAACAGCGCGTCTTCGCTTCGCTTAAGACCAGCACACCATGACCACAAGAAGCCCGAGACGAGACGAGGAAAAGTTGGCCATGTTGGTTTTCCAACCATCGGCATCGCAGATTGCAAAGAGTGTGTTTTTCCTATAGTTTACGCTTTTTTTCGCCCCCTATTTCTCCAAAGATTTTCATTTTCCCACGCACTAGGGAGATTTAGCGTGCTCCATTCACGCCATTCGAGCAGTCAATGGCCATTCTGTGCGTCGTCCAACACCTTCCAAACGCCCTCCCATCATGTCCACAAGTCCGGCAATATTTTCCAACCACTCCCTAAGAAGCTCGCGCGTCCCCTTCAACGCGGCAATGAGTCGTTTCGAAGGCTTACGCCAAACCCACCAACCTCGGTGGTCGATGGAATTGCGCGTCGAAGGTAATCACCGTTGCGCTGATTAAGGCCAGAGTTGGTGGTTGGAGCGCTTCTCGACAGAAGTGAAAAGAAAAAAGCGAGCGTCCTCCTTCCGGTCGTTTGAAAAGCGCGCGCCGTTATCTACACCGTCTGAAGGCGTCTTGCTTGCGAGAGCAGAACCTATTGACGTGTCGTCGAACGAATCAATCGAGCTCGTCCCCGGTCCAGCTTCCGGCGAACTCGAGCGCGCTCCTCAAGAAGATGATGCCTTCAAGTCCTGCCTGGCAGTCGACGATAGCATTCTTCTTCAACATTATACTCTGCTTAGAAAGAATCGCTGCACTCGTAAGACCGAGGCTTAAGTTCATTCGTTTAAACCGAGCTCGGTCGCGCACTCTCTCTCGCTCTCTCTTTCTCTGTTTCTTCGCCACGTTTTAACCCTCCAAAGCAAGTCCGTGACTCAATGAAGCAAAAAGGACCCGCCGCTTGAAGTGCATCATTCCGTTCTCGGGACCAAAAACATCAAACGACGGTGACGATGCGAAGTGCTTTGAAATGAAGCGAACAAAATAAAGCAACCACACTCGGGAAAAAAAGCGATACGAAAGGTACGACAGAATGCACCGCAACGAAAATCCGCAGTGTGAAACCCCGTCATTATTAAATGGACGGGTGAAGAAAGTCTCCCTTGCCTCGGCTGGCCTTGAATGAAAATCCCATAGGGCGAATGTTTTGCATAAATTCGACACCCCGTGACAAGACACACACTGGCCGCACACCGTACACATATACCTGGCCGACCTCTGGTCAGGTCAAATGGATGCGAAAATTGAAACACCAGTCTCCCATTTAAAGCTGAACAACCCGAACAGTGTGTTGTTGTTGCGGGTGTGCGGGTGGTGGGCATCATTAACCGGTGCCATTTTGTTTCCGTACGGACACGGGCAGGTAGGAAAGTAGCCGGCTTCATGAGTGTCTTATTGTGCCGAAGGTCACACCTATTCCGTTTGAAGGACCCGTACGAAGAAGACTAGAGGACCATCTCTCTCTCTCTCTCTCTCTCTCGCTCCTCTTCCCGCAGACAATTAAACGAATCCTTTTCCATTTGCGAATCTCTCCCGACAACAAAAGAAAAGCTCATTTTCGCCACACAATGGGGAAGAATATTTAAATGCGAAAAGTTCTCGGCATCTTTCGGGTATAAATTGGCCCTCGCCCTTTTCGTTTATCCTTTCTGTTTTTCTTTCTTTCATAATCTTTAAACTCTTCGTTTTAAAAGGCAAAGCACGTAAGTTTACTGTTTTTTTTTATATAATGATTTGTGCATTTATTCCTGTGACTGGCCATAATACAATTCGCAGTTCATTGGGGGGTAGGAAAGAGGGGGCTGGGATGGGGACAACGTACAGCTTTATAGGTGGTAGGCTAATGGCTATGGGGTATTATTTACAGGTTCTTAAATTATTCCCCTGCGAGACATAACCTCATAATGCACGCGCGGGGTTGATTGTATGCTTACTGATATAGTCCGTCTCTTCTTCTGCGCTTCTGCAACCAACTCCTTTTAGCAGTACCGTAACAGTAGTAGTATACATAAATAGATCAATGAACGTCCACGGTTTCACAGTGGCCGTTATTCTGTTATACTAGCAGCACACACGCCTCGTCCTTTCCTATATACAGTTTTAACCCGCACTAAAATGGGGTTTACCTTGCTACCGGCAGCCCTAATACCTCCCCTGACACCATCATCCATCGGTCGTGTCGGTATTCATCTTATCTGTAAATTTCATTCGTATCAAAAAACGGCTTCTTCGAAAACATTTGCCTCACTCACATTTGCCCATAAAAAATTCACTACCGCATGATTGATTAACTTCTAGACACATGTGGAGTAAATGTGGCAAGGAAATAAGAGTTCGTTCGAAAAGTGTAGAACAAAATTGCTGCTGCATGGTCTTATCGCTATATGCCTCCCTTTCGAATTAGGGTTATTTATGGGTAGAGAATGGGAAAAACAATGACTAAACAAAACAACACTAATTCAAAACATTCCTTCTAGTTCAGGGGTATTTTTTATCTTCAAATAGTTCGTCGTTTGGCTCGCTTCACAAGTTGTTTAAATAAATACATACTATACATACAATACTAACACTACATTCTGTAGCAAAGACTGAATCATCCCATCTCAATAGTTTCAAACTGCAGTGCAGTGGGATTAGTTAAGCCACCTCTTCTCGTATGCGTGACATTCTTATATGCTATCTTTTGAATAAAAACAAAATAAAAAGTTTGCTTCTTTCTTTTCCTCATTCAGTGCTTCGTTCATTACTATTATACATCAATTTTTGATTTGTATTTGCAATTTGTCTTTCTTCTGATGTCGATTTTCCTTTCTTTATGTTACTCTTATAACTTTTTATACTTTCAATTCAAGCGGGAAACTACCCTTCTTCACTGTTTCGGTTAGATTCACCGAAAATCTCCCTAAATTCAAGCCTCAAAACGAGATAAAATTTATAGGAAAGCAGCAACACAGCGGTACACATGTGTAACAGTTTAAAAGCCAGTTCAAAGGTTTGTACAGTGTGTGGGAGGAAGGAAATGCATAAGCCTACAATTGGGGATTTCCCGTCGAAAAACACACACGCACAAACACACGCAGATTAACAGCTAGGTACGATATTATTGAGGGCACATCAACGGTAGTATAAATGCTTTTCCTTTTCCATCCATCCGGCCAACCAGTAAACCGGAAATGGTTGAAAAATAAACTAAAAAAAGGCTTCCAACTTCAGCTAGACCTTCTCAGTATTGCTTATAGACATTTGTCAGTTTATCCTTAACTGAAGAGCCGATCTTTTGGTTTTATACAAAAACACGTGATACAAATGTCCTTCCACAAATCAACCGACTAAGGGATCACTTCCCTTCCATACTCTGTTTGTATTACGAAGTGATTTGAATTCTTTCCTTCTTCAACTTCAATCAATAAAATGTTCCGATAGCCTCCGAGAAAAGGCGAGAAAGGCTGCACATACACTGGCTTGTGCGCTCAGAGGACTCTTGCGCTAAACGAAGGAAACAACATCGAAAACATCTAACAACGATGACTGTACAGTAAAAAAGCTTATATTTAATGCAGCTTCTGTTTAGCAGCAACTTCTCATCGCACTGCTTTCCTTTGTTGGGAAGAGTATAGCGAATAAGCCATAGCTCTTTTCTTCTCTTTCTGTCACTTTGCTCTCTGTTTCTTTTCTTACGAACTAAACTTAACATTTTGTAGACGAAAAGGGGATTCAGTGAGTTTGTAAAAAGGAAATCCTTCGGAAGGCTGGACACAACACTCCCGAGCAATGTACGATCGCTATGGCTGTAGAGGTTTGTGTTTGTTGAAGGGCACACACGCAGCAGGAGGTGAGGCAACAGCTCCAGCGCGGTCTCATCAACAACAAACGCTCTACAGCTCGATCAGCATTACTCAGGAAGCGCCTCCTCCCGGCGATTTACCGGGAATGCCACCCATTCCAGCCGCGCGGGGCAGCGGTTTGGGTGATGCCGCCGCTCCAGCCGGACCAATGCCAATACCACCACCACCACCGTTCTTACCACTCGAAGGTCCCGAGGAGCCCGTTCCGGCACCGTTCGGACCCCGGATTGCCGTCACCGTGAGGCTGTTGAGGGGTAGCGAGGACGACTGCTTGGAGGAGACACGCTGGGCGGCGGTAATGGTGAGCGCATCCGAGCCCATTCCCATCCCGCCTGGTGGCCCACCACCCCCGATCGTGACCGGACAGGCGACCATACTCTGCGAGAGCTGTTGCTGCTGGCTAAGCTGCTGCAGGAAGTACGGATAGAAGTACGGGTTCTGCAGGAAGTTCTGTAGCTGCTGGTTGTAGTGCTGCTGCTGATGCTGCTGCTGTTGGTGTTGCTGCTGTTCCATCGGGGATGGTTGCGGGTGCAGGGTGATAAAGTCACTCATGTGGGAAGGCGGCATCAGCTTCGACTGTGCTGAAGACGATGCGGACGATGCAACGGAGGACGATGCAGAACCGGGTGAAGATCGGAGCGGCACCAGCATGGTGGAGTTGTTGGCCGGTGTGATCTTACGCCTCGGAAGCGTCGGCGAGTTCGTCAGGTAGGAGGGGTTGGTGGTGGTGGAATGCCGACGTAGCGGGGGGTTGGACGAAGCGTTCGCGTTCGACTTCATCTGGATGTCGAACATCGGGCCCATGCTGGCCATCGAGGGTAGGATGGAGGGAGGTGTTTTCGACTTTGGTTGCCCATTGATCATCATCGGTGAGGGAGAGGATGAGGAAGGGCTGCGCATCACTGGGGGGGAGATGGCCTTGCGCTGGAGGTTCGCGGGAACGGGCGGAGAAGACCCATTGGACTTGGGTGCAATGGGAATGTTGTTGTTGTTCTTCATCGGTGGCGGTGGCATCAACTTCGAGGAGGAGGACGAAGATCCGGATGGTGGTCGCTGAGAGTTGGCACCCGCGGACGCGTTGAAGCCCTTTACCAGCTGGTCCACGTCGAGGTAATTGTGAAGCTTCACCTTGCCATTCTCGAGCACAGTCGCGTTGGGATTCTTGTATTTTGATGGCGCACCAGCTGATGATGGCACTTTGGGGGTGCTGGGGCGTGGTGGAGGTGGCGAAGGCTTGCTACTGGAACCCTTCGAAGTCGGTGTTGCCGGAGGAGTCGTTTCTAATGTTGCTGTGCCTAGGGCAGGGCTGGATGACTTCGGAACCTTGCCTGGCTTCGAGGTAGCATTGATGGATTCCATGAACTTCTTCTGGAACGTATCAACCGGCGGGGGGAACGCAGGAGAAGCGGTTGCGGTGGTCGTGGAACTCGGTGCGGTGGTCACCGGGAGTACCTGAATCGCCGGAGTGCCGCCAGGAGGGGACAGCGAACTGGTCGGCGTCTTAAGTGCCGTCGGAGCCGGTGGTGACTTCCGGTCGGTCGATGTGACCGCCTCACCGATCGGGATCTCGGGTAACTTCACGATCTCGATGTAGTTGTTCGTTGGGTCATTCTCGCTCAGCTTACGGGCCGTCTGCCGCGCCACCTCGTCCTCCTCCGTGGCGAGCGTAATCGACAACGACGAGGGAATGTTGATTTTGTTCAACAGCGATTGAACTTTCGGTTGCTTCTCGGGCGGTTGCTCGATCGGGTTGGACTTGGTCGTCGTATCGGGGCTGATGGCAGACGCCGGCCGCTTACGATCGGCAGAAGAGGTAGTAGTGGTGGTGGAACTAGTCGATGGCATCTTCTTCGGGGCGGAAGGAAGCGCATCCTGCTGATGCGGCGGAGATGGAGAGGAAGTGGGAGAAGAACCGGCACCAGCCAGAGGCGTCGGAGGTGACGTCGAGCCCGGCTTGCGATCACTTATCATGTTCTGCATGTAGTTACTGAACGCGGTCGGGTTGGCGTACTTGAACTTGTTGGTGGAAATGTTGAGGTTAGGATTGTACCCGGGCGAATCGGGCGAGTAGCTCGGCGAGTTCGAGTATGACGGTATCGGGGTACGCGAACCGGCCGGTGCCGCCTTGCTGTTGAACATCGCGTAGTTAAGATAGTTCACGGGGCGTACCTTTACCCCGGCGCCGCCTGAAGCGGATGAAACCGGGGTTTTCGCCGAGGTTGACGACGTCGAAGAGGAGGTCGCTACGCTTGTTGAGATAGCAGAGGAGGACACCGGAGGTTGATGCTGCTGCTGTTTGGGTGCAGGTTTCGGCTTCGGAACAGCAAAGTTTCCACCATCTAACTTTGGCATCGAGTGAGCACTCGCGGGGGTTGATGCCGATGATGTTGGGAAGGACACTGCACTGGTACTGACGACAGGCGGAGTTGATGGTCCGTACACCTTAACGTTGTTCTTGAGATCTTCGGGGCGCAACTTGCTGATTTCGGTCGCGGGGCTTGCCGTCGGCGACGTTATGTTGAGCAACGGGTTGCTCTGGGCTCGCTTCAACTCGAGTGGCTTCTGGAACTTACCACCCGTGGCGCCACTCGCTACATTGTGTGTCGTCGCGTTGCCCATGGAACTACTGTTGTGCCCATGGGAGGTCGGAAGTTTCGTCGGAACCGTCGGTCTTCGGGCCGGCGCTTGTGCCAACGCTTGTGCAGCCTTCGGACCACCACCAGCACCATTCGCAACCTTCGAGGAAACCGGTGACACCGGCGTCTTCGAGGAAGGCAACTTACCGGACACTTCCGCTTTCTGGGGCAACGGTGCCGGAAGCACCTGCTGTGAGGGCTTAACGGCGGGAATGTTACTGATCGAAACGATCGGTGGTGGCGGAGGCGGAGGTGTTTTGAAGAGGAACGGTCTCGGGGAATCACATTTGGCACGGCCACCCTCGGACGGGGACTTCGGGGACTTGCCGAACGAAGAGTCCACCGACGGCGGGGAGAAGAAGTTTGACTTTGGTGTGTCTTTCTTTGCGGGGAGCGGTGGAGAGGACACTGGCTGTGGTGTGGCCGGCGGCGGTGCTTTGGGCTTGAGGAAAATCGGTGGCACGATGTGCTCCGACGGGGACTTGATGTTTTCGGCCACCTTCTTCTCGACCATCGCTTTAATTTCGTCGTCGGAGAGTTTCTGCTTCTTCGGACCGGAACGGAGCGAGCTGGAGTCTTTCGCTTTGCGCTTCAACGCACCGGTACCGTTGCTGGCCGCCGAAGGTTCCCGCGGTGGAGACGATGACTTTGTGCTGGGAGATCCATTGAGCGTGGGCAGGGCTTTGGGTTTCTTGAATTTGTCCGAATCGCTGCTTCCGGGCGATTTCGGTGGCGACGCAGAAGGCGAGCCGGCGGCAGGGAGGACGGCCTCTTTGTTCTTTGATTCGGGAGACGCCGAGGTCGCCGCCTTGATGGGTGCCAGCTGGAACGAGTTCAGGAACTGGGACTTCTCGTCCTCGAAGCGCTTCACCGGAGGCGAAGGTGGCGATGGCGGAAATGGCGGCGGAGAAGGAGTCTTCGATTGTTTGCTCTCCTTTGGGGTCATCTCGAACTTGAGCGTCGAGGTAGCCATGTCGGGGCTTCGCTGGTCGATCTTTAGCACGATAGGATGCTTGGGACCTTCCGTCGGGCTGGAGGAGCTGCTGTGGCTCTTCGGAGACTTAACCTTCGCCTTACCGGACGACGACGTCCCACTCGATTTCGACGAGTGTAGCTTCTTCGACTCGGACTGCGCGATGCCGGGACTCAGCTCGACCTTATACGGAGCCAGCTTCTTCTTCTTCGTGACGCTCGTCAACCCATGGTCCTTTATCTTCTCGATCCTCAGCTTCAGCTCGTCCATTTTCTCCTGGATCTTTTGCGTACGGGGTGTATCCAGCTTCTTCCGCTTCACCTTGTCCGGGCGGTCGGATTTGTGCACGCGTCCACCGGACGCTGGGCTCGAGGCTCTTCCGCTCGCCGATCCGGACACCGCCGGCGATGACTGCGACAGCGGCACGTCCGCCTGGGGACTCTGCAGGAAGCTGACATACTTGTTCTTGTTCAGCTCGATCTTCAGCTTGATCGATTCATTTTTGCGCGGCGTCGGCGTCGTCGGTGTCTGCTGCGACTCACCGCCGTTTGCCGAAACCGTCATCTTGCGGTTGCCGTTCACGTCCGGCGTGCCGGGCGTGGCTATCGTTGTCGGTCGGACCGCTAGCGCTCCACCATTTCCACCGGACGCTTCCGTCTGCTGACCGTCCGCCGCCGAAGAACCGTCCAGCGGACGGAGAGGTGCCAGATGCATGTTCTCTTTGTCGTCCTCTTCGCTGTCGTCCCGGGATCGCCGGGAATCGGCGGCCGGCTGCTGAGGCTGCTGTTGTTGACCCGGCTTGATGCTGCTGACAGTTGTGATGAGACTCGGCGAACGACGCAGTGGAATCTCCGGCAGCTCGAGCGGGTTCGTTTCCGTCGTACGAATACGATAGAAGTATTTCATTGGAGCATCCTATTTATGGTAAAAAAGAGAATAAAAAAGACCAAAACAAACATTATATTATGAAACAATCTGAATGTTGAAATATCAGTACAACATTCGTGCCAAGCATACAAAAAAAGCTGAACTTTAATAAGAACACCAAAAATAATGTGTTTAATGAACATAAAACAATGAGGAATGTTGTACATGGCATTAAATAATATAATTGCAATAAGAAACAAAACAAAAGTAATAACCCATAATAGGGCAATGGAGCGATCTTCCGATGTTTTAAAACAGATCTTTATCCAAACGGCAAGAGATGTTGTCTAAATGGCATCAAGTTTTGAAATAGCTTATCAGCTTCTGTCTTCAACGCATTTGATTGAATTTGTCTCTAACTCTTCATCTTTCGTCACTTGGCGACACATTAAAGTAAACATGGCAACTGCGGTTTCCTAGATGACATACTGTAAAAACAATAAACATGAATTCATGTATACCTTAAAAACTAAATGGTGTATATTGCCATAATTTTTTAATCGAATCGAGTACAGTTTTGTATGCGCAATTCTAAATCCGATAAACGCGGGGATATAAACTGATTGTCATAGCTGTTAAACGTCACTGGTTTTTTTGGTTTGCAAACGCTGCCGCATTTATTTTTAATTTTCGGCAGCACCAACTTTTAACATTGCTTTAAATTTAGTTAGCTTTCTGTTTTGTACACTGTTGTATAACATATTTTTCAATACAATCAATAATTTTCATATTTACAATCCTTCTAAATAATCTAATTTGAAGATGGCTACAAAATTTAAATCTGGAGACTAAACCAGACGAACGACGACAAAAGCTGATGAGCTAGAGACAGAAATTGATGCACTATTTCCATCATGAGTGGGTTAGAGGCAACGATAGGTAGAAACGACTGTAACATGAGCCAGCAGAACGTTAATGAAGTATAAAATATAACAATGAACTTAATTGCCATAGTTTTTAAAGTATGAAACTAATCAAGAGTCATAAATGATTCCAGAAAAAAACGAGAAACTTTGTACAATTGCAACGAAGCAATAAATATTAATTTGTAGAAACCCATTAATACTGTTTCACAATGTTATTATTTGCTTTTTCATTATAATTTGTTATTGAAACAATGTTCAACACAAGCAAATGAAAATGGATGAAGATAGATATCTTCCGCAGAATCCACAAACAGCCGAACCTCATAGAAGTGAGTAATTGCATACACGTGCCGTCAAAATCTTACGACGGCGGTTATGAAGCAAAAACTAATTAATATCCTGTAGCTTTAATAACCATCTCTCAACGGAACCACACCACGCTCGATCCGAGGGAGACGGACAATCTAACGAAAAGCTTTCCCCATTTTCCCAGGCTTATTTCTCGCCCAGACAAATCCCCATTTAAGCTACCGAGGGTTTCCACCATCTTGCTGATGGGGAGGCAGGCAACATATTGACGCTTAATTGAAGCCATCGGCGGCGACGGAGGCAACGGTGGGACACACTTACCCGCTTCCAGGTGTAGATGTACGCCACGTCCATCAGCGTGTAGTAGTCGGGCAGGACGATCGTCTTCACCTTGTACATAATCTCCACGCAGAACTGGCGCTCCGAGATGCCGTACTTGTTGACGAGGAACTTCTTCATCATCGCGATCGAGAAGCCGGCCGGGCAGAGCAGGTACCGGGCCCGCAGCAGCTCCTTGTTGTCTTCCGCCAGCTCACTAAGAGAGGAGACAAAGTAGGGAAGGAAAGTATTAGTGAAGAGAAAGGAAACCGAAACAAAACAATGAAACAGGAACGGAAAACCAGAAAATATAATTGTTCAATAAATAAATCTTTGCTTAGCGGTAAATTGATTGCTGGGGAATTTGAGACGATTTTGGGCACCGCCAGGAACTCCCCAAATAACAACAACTGCCTGCGTTTTAATGAAGATTGAAAGCCCACCAGCAGCCGATGGGAAAATGTGAGAGAACACACACACACGCATAAACGGGGCAAAAAGAAATACAAGAATTCCACCTTTTGCTTCCGACCGCATCTGATCCGAGAAAGCCGGCGGCCGAAAGATTACACACCGTCACACAAACAGTCACTAATGACAGACCAGGAAAGCGACCGACACAAAACCCGGTAGCCACAATTTTCAATTCCCGCCCCGTGGAACAGGAAAATGCGAGCCAGCTCCCGCGTTAAGAAGCCGTTTTGGGAGCGAGAAAGAAAACTTAACGGAAGGGAAGGCATCTTGGGAAGAACGGAAGAAGTTGGCTGACGCTATAAATTATCGTTGGCAATAATTTTCGCGTTTTCCAGACACTTGGGAGGAAAGTCCTCCCTCCACGTTCCCCGGGGGTTCTCCTCCCCCCGAGACGAAGAGAAGCGAACCAATTCGCACGTAGTAAAGTGATTCCGGCAGTTTCTCCAATGGCAAAGCGGCAGGATTTTCCTTCAGCCGGATGTGTTTAGGTTGCTTGCTGGCTGGTTGGCTGGGCTGTCGTGAGACATACGAGAGAGATTTTCCCAGGCGCGGATGAACGGTGGTGGTGGTGGTGGTGGTGGGGTGCTCTAATAGTTATTGTCGATCCGAAATAACCGAAATGCTATTCTATTGCGCACCACCAACACGCTCACTCGGACGATGGGGGAAGGAAAGCGACGGCAAAGGGAGCGGAGGGTGATTCATTGGTATTTACCGAACGTGAAGAGGAAACTCAAATTAAGGAAAATACCGTGTTGAAGACACGTCCTTGTGTCTGCGGCGCTGGTTTGGGAAAGCCGGAAGAACCCGACGCCGTAGCACCGTGAAGAAGCTAACGAGCACAAAAGCAAAGACATTTGGACTCGTTTGTGTCTGTGTGTCTGCGTGTCTGTGTGCCCTGGTGTCTGCGTGTGAGTGTGTGTTTTGATCCCTTCAAAGACGTTTATCGGGTGTATTGTCCTTCGTCGTGATGGCCTTTCGCTTTCCCTCTTCCATATCCCTCCCGTTTTCTCAAGTATCGAAATTTAACACGCAAAAGGAAAAAATATCCTTAACGACACTTTCTCAATACTTTTGGCAATTGGGAAAAAAAATGAAAAGTTTTCACGAAAAACCTTTCTTTTCCTTCGTTTCCCAATCATCATCATCGCGGAAAAGCGCCCAATGTACGATTTCCAAATAATCAAAACTGGTCCTCGCCTTGGTTTCGGACCTGAACACCGATGCTTCCTTCCCATATCCCCATCGTCGGGGGTTTCGGTTCCAAATTCTGTTTGTTCTGGCCCGGAAGCCAAAGGAATCTCATGAATTATTCGACAGTTTTATCGCTCCTGTGGTTCCACTCTTCCGCTACATCGTCGTTGTCATCGTCGTCGTCATCGTCGTCGTCGCCACGGAATGGAAGGAAGAAATTAAATAAACAATTATCCGCCGAAATCCCGAACACCCTCCGCCGGGACCGGGGGGACAAGTGACGATGTGGGGACGGGGAAAAGGGCGTAATATCATTTTCATCTGATTAGCAAGCGTGATCCTTGCGCGTTCGGTCGGTGGATGATGATGCCGCCTTTGACACACGTTTGTCTCATCGAGGAGGGTTTTTTTTTGGACAACACCAACACCAAAGCGAATTAAGGAAGTGTAGTCTGTGATTTCTAGATTTGTAGCAATAATAAATATCGCACGAAATCGGCGTTTTGTACGAGTTTTGATTAGATGTATCGATTCGTCTTCGAGGAGTTACAAAGACGTTTCCGTTTCTATTCACTTCCTCACTAATACTTGATGCCATTAATTATAATGAGAGGCTCGGAGGAATCGCTTGGTAAGTAAAATCCCCTCCGGTGTAACAGTAAACTCGCCTCTCTCCTCCCCAGGGGGAAATAAATTTCACCGCGGAAATAAATTAAACCATGAGCAAGATCACAATCGTCTTTATCCAATCATTAGTCAGCGCTTCTTCCCGATTGTCGAACTTGCTTGCTTGGTCGCCCTCTCGCGGGGACAGGAAACAAACATTAATGAGATGAAAATGGATACCTAAGGGATACCCCGCCCACGGCAGGGGAGGCGTGGGGGACGCAACTCGGTTGGAAAAACAGCCCAAAGCGGCCCTCTCTCGTCACTAAGGACGGATATGTGGATCGGAGGTACTAACCTTTCCGCGTACTCGAGCGAAAGCGATATCATCTCGTTCGGGCTGAAGATAAGATGCTCGGTGTCTTCGCCACGCTGGGCCGGGGTCGCGAGGGCGGCCGATGCCGGGTGGTCCCGGTAGAAGTCCCGCCGGCGGCGCAGCTCGTTCTCGTACAGCTCCGGAACCAATTTGAACACGATCGACTGCAGGGGAACGTCCGGTCTGGAGGGTGAGGGAGGGAGAGAAGAAAAAAATAATGTGTTAAAAATAGAGAATAAGCCGAAGGGAGAACGAGAGATGTATAAGCATGGAGCAAAGCGCGGAAAAGCTAATGTTGCCTGAAGCGAGGGGAGGTTCAATCTCCGCCGATGAAGACGACGACGACATCACCGCACATACACACATCGATAGACGCCTCTGCCGATGATGGTGACGATGACTCTTCGTATGTTTTCCCACCCTAAAAAAAAAAAAGAAAGAAAAACTCCCAACCCCTTCACTCGCGTCAGAAAAGTGCACAATCTCGGAGCCAAACGGAACGGAACAGATTTATCCGACCGAAAACTCCTGAGCTTTCGGGATGTAGAGCTGATGCGGCATCCCCCACCACATCGGGTGACTTCTTTTCGGGGGGCGGATAGAAGCCACCGTAAAGCCGGGGAGTCGTTGGGAGAGGCGACGAAATTAAGAAGTTTTCCCCCTCATACCAGGCACCGTTTTATTCCTTTTATCACCATCGGAAAAGAGTGCAGTAGAGGCGGCAGACAACTCTCTCGACACTAGGCAGCACCCGTTTGGAGGCAAGAACTTGGAAGCGGTAGTAAGTAAGCCTTTCACCGCAGAAGCCAAGGCTGGAGTGCGGTGGAGCCGAAAGTGCGGAAGCGAAGATCTAAAGAGAACGAGACGAGCCAAAACCCAAGGAAACTAATTACAGTGTGGAATAATGAGACTGCGGGGAATATTAAAACCCATCCAAACTCGTCCAATTTTCCTCTCGCACTCTCTCACTCTCTCCCTTCCTTGCCCTTCTTGGGGATAGACAAAAAAATGTTGGTTTTCGGATGGTAAACGTTCTTTTGGTAGCCGAAAATTGCACCACATTAAAACAGACCTCATAAAACACGGGTTTCATGTCTTGTTGCAAAGTTTTTGACAAATTAAATATCGCACCTCGAAGTGCGAGTGCCCATATTTTTCCTGTTTTTCCCAACCCATCCACCAATCTCACGGAGAAGAGCTTCGTAAAGACATTTTTCTATTTGTTTTTTGGTAAGGATTGAAGAAGTCCTATTCTTTTTGGATAATAAGGACACTTCATAGGGAACGGGAACAATGTAGACAAAGAACCACTGTTCCATATACAAAAGAAAGACAAGAGTGTAACAGTACAAATGAAGAGAAAACATAAGAATGAACTTAAAGAAAAATCAAACGTAAAACAAAATTAAGTTAAGAACGTTACATACCAACAGAACATATTCAATTGTAGGAATATGTTCTGTTAAAATGTAATTTCTTGTAACTTTATGTTACGTGAAACCGTGGTGTACCAAAATTAATTACAATTTCATACAATTTTCATATACAAGGCTCGATGGATCCCTGCGGCGCCTTATTTATGCCTTTGGCCGTTCCTTCCGTTGGGCTCATCATTAGCGATCCTTGCAATCTAACTCCGGATTAATTAATTATTAAATAATTGCCGCCTGTCGCTTTCGTCAACAAACTACCTCTCGATCATGTACTAGAAAAACTTGGTTTACAAAGTTCAATAGATTACAGAGGTAGGAATAAGAAACTAATGCGAAACCATATAAAA
This sequence comes from Anopheles coustani, assembly GCF_943734705.1. Lineage (NCBI taxonomy): Eukaryota > Metazoa > Arthropoda > Insecta > Diptera > Culicidae > Anopheles > Anopheles coustani. Next base: position 63,323,803 of record NC_071289.1, on the reverse strand, counting down.
TACAGTCAAAACTAAGATAGATAACATATATTTAAAAAAAATATAAAGTGTTTATACAACACAAACAAGAGAACTAGGATGAGACAGGATATTATTACAAAACAACGATTCAATTCAAAACGCAGTCAAAACTTTGTTGGACAAAAGAAAACAAAACTAGTTCGCTAAAAAAAACCAAAACAAAATAAAAGGCAGCTGATCGAAGATATTCGATAATCCGCACTAACCTCACGGCAATCGCAATCATTCATTGGAATATTGAATTAAAAATATGATTGCACGTGGGGACACTACACCAAGCGAAACGAATCCAATTCGTGACGGTTGGACAGGACTAACAGAAGAAAAGAAAAAACTGAACTTCCTAGCAGAACAACCTAAACGAGCCTACACGCATCTCGTAACGTCAGGAGTCGAAAAACAAAAAGTCAACCACGCGAGGAACCCAACCGCGTGTGTCAGATAAGACCGTAAATCAAAAAGACCACTAAAACTACGCATACAAATACAACCTTTGACACCGGCCTGGAAACGGGAAACGCGTAGCAGCAGGACAATGGGACCGGGGACACAACTCGCGTCCGTTTCCTACTTTTGTACGTGTACCGTACACACGTGGATGTGGTGAGTGCGCGTGGGGGTTTGCTGTTTGCGTCCTCGTTCGTGTTCAATTAAAAATTCATCCACGCAACACAAACACCCACACATGGGTGCCAGGCGGGTTCGGTTGTTGATACGTGGGCGAAACTCATCCATCATCAGTCTTCGCGAACGCTAACGAAATGGGGTGAGGGTCCTCCTTTTCCGTTTGTGTTCTTCTCGGTTGGAGTGTTTTTTTTTCTTTCCCCTCATGCCCATCACTCGGAGTCGGGAAAGCGGAGCAAGGCTTTTCCATCATTGTCATTACGATGGCCGCAACAACGGACAAACAACCAACGCAGACACATGCGCCCGGTAGGGTCCCGGATAGTTGGCTTAACAAGCGAAGTTATCCTTACTGCTGCCTTCCACCTTTGTTCCTTCGGAAAATGAACGTTACATTTCCCGGGTTCGATTCTGCCCATACGCGGAAATTGCTTAAGGATACATTTCCACGGATATCGTAGATAAGTGGCAGAGTTTCTGGCGACCTCGGCAACCGGTTGTTTGTGACCTGCAACCTAATCCCGTTCGCGGGTTTTTTTTATTCCTTGTTTTAACTGATCATCTGCGCTTAGACTCCTTCCAGTAACGATCCTTTTTTTTTGCACTGTTTTGTTACCATCACATGGCGAAATGGACTTTCCACGCGAATTTTCCATCGTGTTCGTGCCATCCGTTAGCACCGCCATGACAAGCAACGCTGACAACGGTGTTGCGAGAACTAGACAACACCATTGTATTTCAGAAAACTCACCTTCTCACCCACCCCACCCCCGCGCTTGAGGGACTACCGCGTTTTGTGAGTCGCTTTTCCTTTTTGTTAATTGTTAGTTCCCCAGACAATATTGGCCCATCGGACGCGAATAGCCATGTTCTAGGGACAAATCGTTCGGGGGAAAATGGGGAAATTTTCGGGGTTTGGAAAGTCGGACCACCATCCGAGTCACATCCAATTATGATCGTGTTCCGCGGCGTAACCATTTTTTCACTCTCGATGTACCCTTATCCATCTTGTCTCCCGTCGGATGAAAGGACAGGACACTACCGACGGCCATCGTAATCCTTTCCGCGGGATAGAACTCCCAGACGGGGAAGGGAAGGGAAACACAGGGAAAAGAAAAAGTCCCCCCCGAAAGAAGGGGGAAAAAATCGTTCCGTTTTCATTCCATTGGAATTTATGGACTCTTTGGGAGGATGTTACCAAAAAAACGTTGTGGAACGTCGGTTGTTCTTCTAAAAACCTAAAGAAAAAATGGTTTTTCACAGACGTCCGTTTAGAGCTCGAGACGCAGTGATAACACCAGAAGAGGGGAAGGAAAAGTCGCGCCAGACTGCACGGAAGCAAGTCGGTAAAGAGCTGCGCCACCACGCGGTTTTTAGATCTTGCCGCCAGCCAACGAGCAAGTCGCCGGTAGCGCGCTTTTGGTCCAACACACCCGAAGGCGACACAACCACACACGCCATTTCTTGTTCCTCACCAGACGAGGTTCCTTTTTAAATGTTAATTATAAAAAAAAAAACCCGGCAAACCGAACTCCGATCCTTTCCATCGTGGAAACACAAAGAGTCAGGAAATTTGCCGAAAGCTTTCGCGAACGAAAGCCATCCCTTGTGTGCTGGGAAATATTAATCTAAAGTAAAGCAGGACCGGGTAGAGCACAAGGTAACGATGGAGGGAAAACGCTTCCAAGCGGAAGTCGTGGCGTGACATAATGCGATCTGTTGTCTCCACAATTAGAACCCAACGACGCCGTCGACGAAAAAGGGAACCGCGAATGATGCTCCCGATGGGACGAAAAGCACCAAAGCGTGGAGACCATAATGGTGATGGATGTTGGAAAATTGCATCCTCCAAAGCTACACCAACCACCACCGTCCGACATTGAGCAAAAGGGAAGCACAATATTTTTACACTCTAAACGTCCGAAAACAGCGTCGTTATTGTTTTAAAATGCTTCAAATCATTGCAGCAGACCGTCGGATGATGTTCTTTTGCGAGCTGATTTGCATAAGAATTGGTTTCGGGTTGTTTTAGCGTTGAATTAGTGACAAAAATGGAGCTTAAGTTTGGGGAACACTAACGATTAAAAGTATAAGCTGAAAGGGTTGCCTGGAGGTGTCACGAAATGTTAAAGAGATAAAAATTTATTTGCGGCATTAAAAACACAAGGACTGTAAGCATTAAGTATGCATTATTAGTTCAAAATATACTCAGAAGGAAAAAATGACAGCATCGTAAAAATAAATCATAATTTGATCATCATAATGAGGTTGTGTTTTGGATTGGTTTGGATATTATGATACACCGGGGTTTTTGATATCAAGCGCATGCTTTATTTTCATATTTTAATTCTAATTAAAAACTGTAAAAAAGACTCCATGCTGTTCGTTTCATTGAAAATTTTCTTAAACATCCGACCAGTTCAACAGATTAATTGGCATTTTTAACACATTGACTGCCAAGCATTTGCGAAAGACTAAGCTTTCCAATAAATTAGTTTTATACTCGCGATAGCTTTAAATGAAGCATTTTGATTCACTGATAGGGTGAAAATCTTTTAAAACTTATGACAGTGGGTTATTAAAAATGATAACCAATGCCAATCAACGTGTTAAATATTCGAATAGAATAAGCAAATAACACAAGGTACTCAAGGGGTTTGGATTTTCTTTATAAAAAGGTTATTTTTAATGAAAAAAGGTGATTGAAACAAATTAAATTAACCCTTGGTAAAATTCAATAATCAATCAGATGAAACAATAAAGAAATAAAACTAACGAATCGAATAAAGGAATACACTTTTTTATTGAGTAACAGTCGCCATTTACCAACAAGCAACTTTTGCTCGAAAGTGCGAAACCCCGTAGCAGGTTCAAGAAAATTGCCCTCAGACCAGAGACCAAAACTGCATATTCGGGTGGAGAATTTATTGAACTTCATCTGAATAAACGGAGCAAAGAGGCTACCGACCGACCGATGGGGCGCGGGAAAAGGTGAAGCGATTCGAAACGGCGAAGGTCGCTCGTAAAAGTCTGCCCATAAATTGCCAGAACACTAAAAAGAACGGCTCTCTTCGTTCCCCATCCCCGCCAAACACACACGAAACGAGAATTGTGAAGCATTTCGTACAATAAAGTGACATAAATCCTCTTCGGCGCTTCTAAATTAAAGCCGAAAAGAAATACGAGGCTTATATGGCCATATCCCACCTCCACCAAACAACAAGAAGGGAAGCCGTTGAAATGGGGAAGCTTTCTGGTTTCTTCAACATTTATTTACCGTCTTTGCCAAAACTGGTAGGCCAAAACTTCCAGACACTTTTATTAATATGTTTTCTAAAGATTTTGTTTGTTCGCCTTCCTAGGTATCAGGCAGCATATTCTAGGCGGTAATCAGTCTCGCCTCAACCCAGCAGCTAGGGTTATTTTGCATGGGCATCTTTTTCTTGCGGAGCTGCAGGGGCCATTTATGAGGTTTTGACTCACTCGCTCTGCGAGCCAAACATGGTTCCCAATTTAACGAACCTGTTCCTATTTACAACCCTATCCGTGCTTTTTTTTTGAGCGTTTTCAACGGGCTCCCACCCATCCTACTGTCCTCCCAATGTGACGAGGAGCAATGCATCTCTTCGGTCGATGAGCAGATTTTTAGTGTTGCTCTTTGAAATTTATTTTATTACACTTTTGGTACATAAAAACAAGCTCCGGAATGCACTGCGAACAAGAACCTTCGAGACCAGTGTGTGTGGGTTTTGTTGCTGGAGAGGGTTATTTCCTCTCAACCTGTGGAAGAAATGGCATGGATGGAAGGTGATCGCATAAACCTTCGCCTTACGAGATACTTTCACGTTCGATGTTCTCGATTTCTACCATCGTTTATCTTCATACCGAGTCGCCGCAGCCATACTCCAACCTGTGGAGGGAGACGAGAACCTGTTTCAAGGGGGGGCAAGGGTCATCATGTGGACAACATTTATTTATGCAATAAATGTATTAAAGGTTATCCAACACATTCGCTGTTTCACCTTTAAATGCAATATTTTTTTTTAAGTGTAAGAAATAACTTTCACCCCTCTTCTCTTCTTATGCTCTCATCAACGTGGGTGTGTTGGGGTTTCACTTCCAGAGGGAAATCAGTTTGAAAGAAAACTCGAAATATGGAATTCCTTTTCGATAAGTCAAGGGGATCGGCCTCAAGTACGTCGGGTCGGGCGTTTTTCCGCGTTAGGCCTGGTTCTAAATCCCTCCCAACGAGAACGAACGTTTTATTGATTTTTTCTAAACCCCTCTAACCCGTTCCCCACCCCTCTCATCGCATGATCAAGAGACTTGTCCGCCGAGACTGGTTGAACGATAACATGCAATTGTGCATTGGCCTCGTCGCTACTAACAAACACACAGATACACACACATACAAATACCCCGCCAAATAGCTCCCCGCGATTGTCCTTCCCGCCGGAAAAACCCACACCCCATTTCCTTCCCTCACCCACGCGGAAGGGGGGCGAGGCGGCTTTTTGTACGGATGAGATGGAAAAGATTGAGAATCAGGATCGACCGAGCTCCAAACACACACCCACCCACACACACACACATACAGTCGCGAGGGCAGATAAAAACACACCGGGAAAAACAGGAAGCAGCCTCCGGATTGGACTCCGACGATTCGTTTTGGGTGGCGCGCCGGTGGCCTCTTTTATGTGAGTGTTGTATTATTTCCTCCCGGTTTCCTTCGTTTTTGTTAACGATCCTCTCGAGTTTCTTTTTCCTCATTTTGATGTTTGTGTCTTTCGTTTTTCTCTCTTTGTTCTACGTTTTTCCTGTTGTTCGCTATCGGTTTCTCCCGAGCGAACGGATCGCGCGCGGCGGGGGACGTTATTTTTGGGTGATGGTGACGCGAATGCATCCGATCCGGACAATCCGGATACTCCCAATGAATCCCCGGCCAGCCGACCGGTGGCAAACCGGCGGTCACTGAACGGCACACGAATGGGGGGGAGGGATGGAGGAGGGGAGGCAGAATCCTGGGAATGCTACTCTCGAAGCGAATCGGAATCGTATTGCGGGCGCAATTGAAACATGATTATGCTCTCTGGACTCTGATGCCGCACACCGTTGTCGTTAGCCAGCCGGGGGTGGATCGTATGTTTTTCCCTCCGTGTGCGTGTGTATGTGTGTGTGTGTATGCTGCCATTGCCATTACTGATCCTGATGGCCATTACCCACCAGAGGGCCCCACTTTTTCCCAATCAAGCTTTCCCACCCTCCTTCATCCGGTGACGATTTGTGAGTGGAGCACATCGATGTGTGTTTCGCCATTTTCGGTTTTTGTTATTTTTTCCGTTGTTTTCGTCCGGATCCGAAACCGGATGGATGTGCGATTTCCGATGCGATTAAAGTGGCAGTGAAATATGGGGACCGGCAAGAAGAGGGCCGTTCGGGAGCGTCGGGAAAGCCGAATGAAATACCAAAAACTACCCTCGGCCGCACTCCGAAAGCACGTACAAATACTCAGGGTCTTCCAGAGTAAGGGTGGGGGAGAGTAGGATCGACTGGTTGTGCGTGGCATCCCACCCCAATCCCACACACACACACATACGCACAGGAGTGGATCCCAAACACCGGTGAGTCCATTTCGAGGACCCCGAAACCAATCATCATCTCTCTCGTCCTTACGCAAGCCGGATTATTCGATATACTATTTTTTCTCGTTTTGCTCATTTTACCTGCCCTTAGCTTTCTTTTTGCTAGCATTTTGAGTTCTGGTTTCAATCAACAAACAAGCGAAAAAAGGGAATTTTTTATAAGAAAAACCAACCAAAACGAATGCTGACCATCAAAACGTCCAATGTCGAAAGCGCAACAAGGCATTTTTTTATGAAAAACCTACCCAAAAGCCAACGAAGAAAAAACATCGGGGGAAAAAACACGCACATTTTTTCAATTTTTTTGTAAACTTGTTTTATGTGAGTCCGGGACTATTTATATTCATCATAACACAGGGAATATTTCAGCAGGATATTAATAATTGAAGGAGCTTGCGTGTACGAAGCACATGACTGTTTCATTATGATTATGTTCGGGGTTGAGAGTTTGTTGCTTTTTTTTCTTTTTTGAATGCTTTTTCGTTTTCCTCTGGTTCAATTCTACTCTCTTTCGTTTTATCTTTTTTTTTCAAGCAATATCTTTTGCATTTCCTGATTGACGAATAACGGAATAACGCAAACTGCATTTTGGCGCGGACAGAAGAGAAAAAAACAACAAAAAATCCCTCTACAAAACGAACCACTTTCAATCAATTGCTGTTTGTGCGAGCACAATTTTAAGCACAAAATCTACGCGCTTTCGTCACACACACAAACGCACAAACGCACATAGAAAAATGGGGGTATGGAAAGTAAAGGGAAAAATTTTGGCAACATCCAACCGAGCGAAAAACGGCTTATTTTGCGGAATTTGCTAAAGGATCATGATTAATGCATGATTGAATGAGTTGTCAACTTGTAGATGCAGTTTTTTTTTCGGCGTGCGTTTGTTGTTTTTCCTTTTTCTTTCCCTGTGAGGCTCCCTCTCTCGAAAAGCAAGCCGCCCCGTGTGGAAGAGGGTTCACACAAAAATGATTTTATGATGGGCCTTCATCCTTCGCCCTCTCTCTCTCTCCCCCTCCTCGTAGGGGACGCGTTCCACAAGCCATACAAGCGCGAATGGGAAATAATAAATTCCCTTTCATTGCGCACAACAACCCAGCAAAAGAGTCGAGTCGGAAAAAATATCATAATAAACTAGGTGTTGAACGGCATATATCGTGTGGAAGGACGAAGGAATACACACCCGAAAAAAGGGAAAGAGAACATTTCATTTGCCTTAAGCCTGTACTTATCGGGCCATAAAGCCGCACACAGACACAAACACGCACAGAGTCGATCTGTCCTTTCTGTACCATTTACCACCGCACCCGGTCTAATCCAGAGCAGCGAAAGCTAAGGGTTGATTGCGGATAAGGAAATACTTCCCCTTTTCATTAGAGGGAGCTTGGAAAAATAAGAACCATAGGTTGTCGTCCATGAAACGAAACTCTTCGGATTTTTCCACCATACTGAACCCGAGTAACGTTCAAGGCGGCTTGCTTGGGTCGATGTAAAAATTGTGTTAAATGCATTTCATAACTAAACCAGACCGAAACATTACAACCGGGTGTCGTCGTTCCGGGAGGCAGCAGGAATTCAGAAGCGTTCACCAACGCTGGGCCAGAGGCGCGAGAAAATTAAAACCATCCCTTAGCGAACCCTCCGCGTCGCACACACACACACATACGCACACAATAATCATCAAGAATGTCAAGCTGAACGAAAGTTAGAGGAAATAGCTGGTGGAAGGAGAGACGGAACCCAACTTCTTGGGGGTATATTTGTCCTTTTCATTCTTCAACTGAAAATTGAACTGCCTCCCTCAGTCCCTTTACTCCACACATCGTTCGGTTTTGTTTTCCACCTCTAACGCGACAACTTCCTGCCACCGTGTCGTTTCTTATGCGTGAGGGAAATGCATCAGAGAGGCGTGAAATAAAGATGTATGTCTTGCCAGATGATCTACGAGTGCAGCTTGCGTTTTGTGACTAATGTAGGGGTTTTAAAACTGTTTTCGTTCAAATGCCAACAGCATTTTTCGTTTCATGAATTAGATATTTAAGCTGTGGATAGTTTTCTCTCCTTCATAAGAATGACGATTACCTTTTTCGTTTAAGGATGGACTTTAGATGGATGGCATTTTTTTGTAGTACGTCCCTGTTTTGGAGAAATTCTTCGGCCGTTGATATTAGGAAAGCAATGAATTTTGCAAAGTTAAATATGTTCTAACAAAAAAAATACAACATCACAATTACATGAGAACATAATTTATTGAAATTAATATAAATAATTTATAAAAAAAATTAATATACTCCATCTGAAATTGATATGCTTGAATATAAATTTTAATACCAAATCGGAAAAATTTAGTAAAAAAAAGTATACCATAATAATAACAAACATCTTGCCTTTGATACTTTCAGCTGCTGAAACCTGATGATTTATTATTCATCCAAGATACATTTCTGGAGGAATTCTACATTTCAAACCTACGAACAACATGTTAGGAATGAAATGTAATACTAATTATTCGTCCTTTTCCTCTGCCAAAGCTTATGACACATGTCACCATTGTGACATTTGGATCGAACGAGCGGAACAACAACAGCACCCCACCATCGAATTAGCGCCACCCGATTGTTTCCGGCGTGTGCGTATGTGTGTGTGAAAGGTGGTGTGGGTTAGGCCGTTCCTAAAATAACCACATCCGGGTCCCGCACCGGAATGGCACAACATGCCAACCATATTTTTCCTCTCAGAATACATCGGTTTTTTGTGGTATCCTTTCGGACGAAACCATTACTCAGATGATGGCGGTGGTGGTAGTTACGCCAAGGTAACAACAAATAATAAAAATGTTAATAACATAAATATAATAAAAACACCGATATTTAATGTATTCCAACGCACACACATATATACACAAACGAACACACGCACACATAGTTTCTAATACAATGTGTTTTAGGCACGTGATCGAAGAGGACAAACGGAATCCTTTTTCCCTTTTTCACTCATTGTTTGGTTCCTTTTTCTGTGTTATTTATTTTGTACACAGTCAGTGGTATAAGTGTGCCTGTGTGTGTTTGTGTGTTGATGGTAGGCTTACGTAGCCCGGCATTGGTTTGGAAGGACGGGAATGAACGATCTATTATATGAGAAGGAATCCTGTTTTTGACAGTTTTTGCGTTTGCCTCTTCAAATCCTGTTTGCTCTCCTGCCTTCCCCCTTTTCCCTTTCTCTCCCTCACTTTGTGTGCATTAGTATTATTATTATTGTTTTGCTGAATACCAACCACAGCAAGGAAGATGTGTTTGCAATAAAATACCGCTTCTTTTACCAAGTTGGTCCCTTCACGTTGGAGGAATCCCCAATTCCCCCCTGGTTACTTCCATTAACCACCACCCCAGAGAGCAGAACCCTGCAGTTCTTCCGCATCCTAAAAATATATAGAATTTTTCTTCCTCCCCCTCCCCCCGAACGAACCACAACCTGCTCATGTTCCCTTCAGCAGCACGAGATTTCTTCGATGGAACGGAAAAATCATCTCTTCTTGTACGCGGTTAGTTGGTTCGGTAGGAGGCTTTGGTTTGCTTGTGGCCAAATACGGAAGACCAAAGAAACGGAGCGGACACGAGAAGAGAGTAATCGAAAACAAAAAAAAAACAACGCCCAACCAGGAAATGAAAAAAGAAAAATGGGGATCCTAAGCCTCACTTTATACTTTTCCCTCAAGTGCACACGGAAGAAGTACGCCATCCTTGGGGTGGGGGGGACAAGAGTAAATACAAAGGGAGGCGCGTGTGGGGAACGTTCCAAAGCATCATCCTTGTGGGATAAAAATAAAAAAAAACTCGTAGCCCACCTTGCCGGAAGTCCCGCGGGCGAGAAAACTCAAAAAGGGAAAAAAGCGCAACCGATGAAGTCGTCGGCCGGAAAGAAGAATGTTCCACCCCGGCCGCCCCCGTGGAGCATTCGATTCCGGCCAATGTTTCCACCGGACCGGACGGGAAAAAAACCATGGAAGCCAAGATGCGGACCACATATACTTAGCCGAAGAAGTCCGTGGAGAATAAGGGTCGAATGCTGTCCAAGGGAAACAACGCGCAACCAAAAACACTAACCGAAACCAGGAGAGAGAGAGAGAGAGAAAGACATCGGCGTGCATTTCATGGGCATTGTGGCCGGAGGACACGTCGATCCTTGAGAATTAAGCCCTCCTAATGCCGCCCGGGTGGTGATATTTTGTGCAAAAAAAAGAAAGGTAAACGCGGATCAACGGTTACGGTCCGGTGACCGTGAAGATAACGAAAGGCAAAGGCGCCGGATGCGAACGAAAAGGGAAGAGAAATGAGAGTGTCGAGACTGTGTAACTGCAAACTGCAACCGGCAAGGAAAGAAGTCCACGGCTCTGGGAAAAAGTAGTGATGTGCCTACTGAGTAAGAATGGGTGATTGAGTTGAATCTTACTAAGGAATAATTGATTCAAATTCTAACGAATGTATTTTGTTACTCTTTTTTTATTTGAATTCTTAACAGGTATTCGATTCCCAAAAAAGTGAACGAGTAAGTAAAAAAGTAGCTAGTCGTCATAGAGACTCGAATCCCAAGTGATGATTCAAATCCCATGTAGAGATTCAAATCCCAAATAACGATTCGAATCCCAAGAGTGAGTAAAAAGGTAACTAGGCGCCACAAAGAGTCGAATATCAAACTGGGATTCGGATCATAAATAAGGATTCGAATCCCAAGCTGGGGCTTAATATACGAACTATATATGAATAACCGTACAATTTGGGATTCGAATCCCTATTTAAGATTCGATGGCGACTAGTAATTCTCACTCTTGAGTGAGAGTGGATGAGTTAGTTCACACTTTTGTGATTCGAATACCTGTTAAGGATTCAAATCTCCTCGACGGCTTATGGATCATTTCTACGTTTTAAATCACAAAAGAGTGACTTAAAGATTCGAGACATCGTGATGATCGTTCACTCTGATTTAAATCTTTAAAAAGAGTTGTTATTCTCATCACTAGAAAAAAGGGAATCGAAAAGCCGAAACGAAAACGACCAAGACTACGAGAGAAATCATCCCAAAATTGGCCTCGCAAAAAGGATGATGAAGCGTGCGGCAGAATGGAAGAAAAATGGTTTTCCCCACACCTCTTAGGACCATTCGCTCCTCCTCCCTCTAGTGGACTGACCAACACACACACACACACACACACACACACACCCCATGCACGTGGGAGATTATTTCGTTCATCCCCTCTCCCTCGTTGGTGGTGGTCCTCTTACATCCGGTCGGCAAAAATGCGGAAAGCAGGCGCAAATTTCCAAATCCTTAGCGGAACTCCGGCCCGGATTCGACTCTTAGCGCCCATGGAAACACACACAGGGGAAGAATCACAGGTGCAAGCGACTAAAAATGAACCCAATCTCGCCCACACCGGGAGACCATTAAGTGCCAAGAGCAAACGAGAAGAAGAAAAAAAATCGTTGTATAGAAAAATGCAGCCTTGCTAATATGGCGGAAAGCACAAATTTCTTTTAATAATGCTACCATTCAAAAAGTGAAAAAAATCCGACAACGAGAGAAAAAGAGAGTGAGCCACCACCAAAACGACCGAAGGGAAATCAAATTTTCGGTAGTTTAATATGATGGCGCAATTTTTCTGGATTAATCCGTACCACACAGCGACGGAACGCCACGGAAGTGAGTGTGTATTTGGGGTTGCATTCTAGGGAGGCAATGCTAAATCTGGTCGGTTTTTTTCTTTCTCTTTGGGTTAAATGTATTTCCCCTCGGGATCATTGTGAGGTTAATGATAATAAAAAGTATTTAATAAAATATCGGCCACAGACCATTACAGCGCCGTTAAAACCTTAGTCACAAGTTGAATAAAGAATTATTGTTTTTTCGGCGTAACTAGTTGAACATTAGAAACGAGTTTGTGATTGAACTTGTTTATGATGTGCCTATTAATTTCCCGTGAACAAACAATATTTCAACGAAGTAAAATAAACATTTACGCAAGCAATCGGCACAGAAACAAACCGGGACCGAATAATCCCAAATTACTGGCTCAGCATTCTGCGCCATAAGCTGTCCAAATAGACCCCAGTTCAAACATTCCAAAAAAGCGGATTGTGACCTCCGTCCGAACCCGAACGGAAAATGCCGCCCTTCCCTGGGACTAAACGCCGGGCCGCAATGTTGGCGCAACAGAGAGAAATAGCGAGAGGGAGGGAGCGAGGGAGGGAGTAAATGAATTGTGCTGCACTTGAAAAACTCAAGTGCCAGGTCCAGAGACCCGGGGGTGCGGATGCAGTGTTATTAATTGCTGCACACTTTACTTTACGTCCACTGCAACGAGAGAAAATCACCTCCCGATTCCAGTTTCGTCCAGGCTTCAGGCGGGTTTTCGTCCTTGCTTTTGGGGAGTTTGGGAATTCAACCCTTCGCCATCGGCCGGAAGGGCGAGAGAGGCTGTTTTCGCAGCCCGTTTTTGGGGCGCCGGTTTGGGAAACATTTTTCCGGGACAAATTACGACGGGTAGCGACGTCGTACAAACCCGAAGCCGACGAGCTCACGGAACGAGTTTGCTACGGGCGTTTGTGTTAAATTTAATTTGCTACAACGGGGCCACACGAAGGTTGGTCTCTACTACAACACCGAGGGGGGGTTGGAGGTTAACCCCAGGTCGTTGGACTACACCGGTTTCGGTAACAGTTATCATACGCCGTTCAACCAGACTCGTCGGTTCCCAAAATTACCTTATCGATTACTCTCGTCCACTGGTATTAAATAAAAAAAAGGTGTCATAATTAAGCACGAGGGTGAACACAATTGGGTTGGAGGTCGGGGGAAGGCTGACGACGCCGACGACGACATCGTTGGCATATTTTGACGATCCATTCCGCAGGACTTGTTCGTCATTCTGTCGACACCGAACAGCGCAATGTTGATGAAATATTGGAACGAATCGAAATTATTGTATTCCTTTTTTTTCAACCCATCTCGTACGCTCCATATGTCCACAGTATCACAGTGCAGGCTCCATTATTAATTCTTAATTAAGTGCTTAACTCTCCCTTTTCAAACGAAACATGTTACCCACGGTTCGTCGGAAGGGTTTGATGAAAGGCATTGCGGGAGAGGGAAGGTGTGGGAAGGGCTCAATTATACTTCGATTGTGGGGCTTTAAATTTAAAACGCAATCGAAATTGTATTATTATTGTTTAATCGAATCGGAAAATATGAAGAAGGGGTCTGGCTCGGTCAAACGATTTATGATAATTTGAACAAAGTATAATACACGGGATGGTTTAAAAACTGAAACCAACTCTCGTACTATAATTTTAAAGCAATCAGGAAAAAAATTAAAAATAACACAATTCAGTCTGCGGGGTATATGATGGCTCTATTTCGGTTGCATCTCTTCATCTTCACCGAATGTGGTAACTTTTCTCACCCGAAAAATTGCCAGACGCGGCCATGTGGCGTGAAGTCCATAAAATGCAGCCTTCGTGTTGGGTCGTAAATGTCCTCCGACCGTCGCGGATTGATAGAACATGAAGAGCAAGAGGAAAGCATGATGCACCCAAACGCACAGGCCGACTTGGTTGGGAAGCCTTCCGAAAGACCTAAGCATAAAACCCGGAGAGGAGCCTACCGGTCGGTGCTTTGTTCTATCGCGCCGAGCGGAAAGTCGTAAAGGCTCGAGCGGGAACGTCGTTATGAACAGGGGGGTTCGGGTGAGAACACCACATCACCAAGCAGTTTCCCGAGGGCGCGAAAAGCCAACCGTAAGGCACCACCGACTCCTCTAACACACATGTGTTTCTGGAGCGGCATCTTGGAAAGATTTTTTTTTTTCATTCGAAACCATTCGGAAAAGTCGCCCAAACCCATCGCTCTCCGGGAGCATCGCAGACGTAACATGGCGAACGACAACCTGAAACAACGATCGATAATGTGGCGGCAGCTGTGGAAACCGGTAACAACGGTGCAGTTTTGAGGTTCTGTTTGTACAGTGCGCCCTTCCAAGCTCGCTTCTAGACCTCCGCGACTCTCGAGAGTCACGACAACGTCGTGCACTTTGACAACCAAACGCGGTTATAGGTCTTTGTTTAGAACCCATGTGCCCACGGCCGCAATTATCACTCTCGTCTACGTAAGCGATATATTTCGAGTGCCTTCGATGTGTTGTGCTCTCGAGAAAGCGTGTGTAGACTTTTGAGCTATGATTTACAGCCTCTTGAATTCGATTGCATTCCACAAAAAAAGTATAACTAAATTCAAACAAAACATAAATTTCCAAACCAAATCTCAGCAAAAACGGAATCAATCTGAGGCACTTGTGGCTGTTAATTTAATGCTGACACTTAAAACAATGATCCATCTCATATACGGTTTGAATCAGGGTTCGGCAATCTGTACCGAACAGCCAAAGAAACTCGATTGTTTCTTCAGTTCCAATTCATCTGAGTGATTGCCTTTAGCATAATGGTTTGCTTTGCGATACCACGTTTTACTTCCACATCAACAATATTTATTGGATTTGTTTGTTTTTCGAAAGGTATATGGTAAAGAAAAAGTTTACGATTTTAGTGACAAAAAAAAAATGTTCGAAATTTCGGTCGCTGGAGGCAAAGTGAGTTAGTGAGAAGAAAATTAACTCAATAAGTACGTCATCTGGAAAAGGTGTTTAAATTAACGAATAGTATTTGTCAAAGATAATAATTATGGTAGGTATTGATGTTTCTAGTTGGTTTAGAAACTGTCGAGCCCTGAAATAAACAATAACAGAGGCAGAAAAAAAGGCCGCAGACGTATCGGAAAATCGATCGCTCACACAGGGATCGATCGCAACCACTTTCCAGATTTGGGCGTGCGTGAGCGTTTCTCCCGCGCATTTCCAATCAGACACGATCGAACCAATTAGTATTAGAACGAATATAAATTAAAACGCAACTTAATTACTCCATCCTTAGCCGGGGCTGGAGGCAACAAACGGCATTATTATGAGCGCTAAATTCACGGATGGCTTGGTTCTGTTTATTAGATGCCGCACCATCGTGTGCACGAAGTGATTGAACTGATTATTATGCTGCCAATCATCCACTTTTCACCACCATCGTCGTCATCATCAACACCATCATCATCATCAACAGAAACAGCAGCTGGCCGATTTGGCGCCGTATTGTTTCGGTTCGGCCCGCCGAATGAAATGTTCAAATTTAATCAGCTAGGCGTCTGATTAATAATAACATATCTCCAACTCCACGACGAGGTTAGGTTACCATCGCACAACGCATTTAGTGACACGGGGGGCGAAGAAAAAATAAAATAAATAAACCTTAAATTCTTCATACTCACTTGATATTGGGCTTCGCTTTGTTGATCATCACCTCGCACTGGGGGCAGTACTGTTCCGTGTGCAAGTGCTTGATGATGCAGCTGTGGCAAACTGTCGTCGATTTCGCCGGGATGCAACGAATGGAGCGAACAATAAAGAGGGAGAAAAAACAAAACAGAGATTTGATTAGTGCGCGCGAATTAAACCGAAAACGGAGCAAAAACATACATCTACTGCATTGCATGACGTCTTGCAGTCGATGGTAAACATTAATAACGAGCGTTTATTTAGCCAGTTGCCAAATATCCCCACTCACAAAGGCACACAAGTTTTGGCCTACGTCATCATATAATTATGAAACGCGGCACGTCATATCTCGAGCACCCGGGCTCAGCAAACTTCAATGAGAAGTGGTGGCAAGCACAATTTCTCACTCCAAACCCCCGAGCGGCGCGGTATAAACGGAGAGCGATAAAGGTGGGATGAGCTTGATGTGAACAGCCGTTGGTGAGGTGTATCATCATTCTCCTCATCAACGTAATATCCATTTCGTCCGCCAGCTGTCACATCCGAAAAATGTGTCAACAGCAGCCTAGCGTAAACCTAACGCTTTCTCTCTCTCTCACCATCATTACTGTATTCGAAGGTAGGCCTACCGCGTCTCTATTGATGTGCAGGCCATCGCACTCGCGCCAACAAGAACAGCTCGGCGAGTGAAAGAGACAGCACCATACGAGCTTCGTCAAACATTCGCAGAAAGGCGCTACCGAAATCGAAGCAACCGCGGGAAAATAATGCAAGTGACAGTTCGTGTGATGGTGAGAAGGGTGGAGGTGTGTTTAGTTTGGGGTCGTCTATTTCCGTCCCTCTTTCTCTCCCTCACTCTCCCTCTCTATTTCACTAACGCTTCGCTGAGCTTCGAGGTATTGTTTGTCATCCGGTACAGAGACCGAGGTATCCGTGTTTAGGCCCGGTTCAGCATGCTGTATCCCGGCTTCGTGTCGTATCATCTTTTCGGCAAGTTTCCGCTGCGTTCTCATCTTTGTTGCAGCGGTTGCGTGCCGCTTGGGCGAAGCAGATGTAGAACCCCTCTGGGTGGAAGGAGCATTTAGAAAGAGGGAGCGACGTTAGACACTTTGACACAAATTGGTCCTGGTTCGGCTCTCTGTAAACAAAATACGCGCGCAATGCAAGCGCTTCCCTTGAAATCGGTGACAGTGTGTGACGCAAGGGACGATGTGTTGTTTTGTTGACATCGCTCTCTGCTCGCACGCCGCGCGTAATTGGAGAAACGTCATACGGTTACTTACAGGAATGCAAACACTCGACGATCGTCGTTGCATCGATCAGGTAGCCCTTGCAGAGGTTGCACGTGATGCAGGCGTTGACCGAACCGAGCGTGACCCGGCTCGGCCGGTAGGGTGAGAGTGGGCCGGCGGCCGTGCCCTCCACCGGCGCCTTGCCCTCATCCTCGATCGTCAGCGCCGTCATCGATGGTGTGTTGTTGTTGTTATTGTTCGAGGACGTTGTTGGAACCACCGTCGTCGTCTTACTGTTGGACGTTGGCTCCGTGTCGCTCGTTGACGATGGCGCCGACGACGATGATGATGATGACGGGGCGATGCACACCTTCGCCGGTGTTCCTTCGCTAGCCAGCTCCGTGCTGGCGGACGACAGCAGTTGTCCACCGCCGACGACTTCCTCGTCACCGTTCGGTAGGAGGACCATGGTTGGGTGGTGTTTCCACTTAACTTTCCTATTTCCCCCAGCGAGATGGGGAGGGGACCGAGAACGGATTTCCGTTTTAATCCTTTCGAAATTGGTACCGCACTCCGTTGATGGTTGGCATGCTGCTGACTGCTGACTGCTGGTGACGTGGGTACTGCGTTTAATCCAGAGGGTACTGTGTTATCCAAAGATCGGGTTGGGAGGAATTCTTCCCAATGCACACTCTCGCAAAATCTTCACTTCACTCTATTTTCTTCATTCACTGCTCTGCTTTTCCTTTATTTCCTTCCGCCTTTCTCAACGGCGCGCTTGGAAAGCAATTCCATCATCAGCCGAACCAAACCGTCGAACAATTTCTAATTGCTGCACGTCGTTTTTGCTTCTGCACTTTTGCTCTTGGGGCACACAATCACACACAGCCTGTGGCACAAGCATACCAACGCACACTACTCGGTACCCCGCGCGTAACGTCGGACGAGAACAATGCTCTCTTTTGTTATTTTTATTTTCTTCTGCTTTCCTCACGGCTTATTTTCTTCCTCCTTTGATGTTTGCTAGACGCGCGGCTGCTGACTTTTTTTTATTCTCACACACACAGACACATCCGTTTCACCTCCGGATGCAATTTATTCCTTCACCGGGACACACACTCGCATGCCACAACACACCTCTTCTTCTTTTACTTCTTCTTCTTCAAAGCCTATGGCACCGCACACTCACACGCCCTCATTCACACAGGCACTCCACCAGCGATCTTGTGCTCTGGGCGATATCGCGCGCGCCACTCTTCTTCGCGCCTCTTGCTTCTTTGCGCACCCAACACCACACACACGCACACTTGCGGGTATCTTGCCTTCTTGCCCGTCAGCCAACGCACTTAAACACGCGCACACGAGTTGATTAAAAAAACTTCTTTTCTTGGAACTTGAATGCACCCCACACGTCGTGTGCACGGTAGCTTTTTTAATTGCTTCGTAGAACTGGCATCCTTTTGGCACCGCTTTTGCAAAAAAAAAACCGTGTGTTTCAATAACGCCGATCGCGCGCGCGAACTTTACGACTTTCGTGGAAATCGCACACTGCTCCGCTCGGGAAGGTGAAACCGATCGACCCGGTGTGGTGTTGTGCGAAGAAAAGAGGGAGAGTGCACACAGCTACACACGCACACGCACAAACCTCCGGTAGCACAACTGCGCCTCAGCAAACGTCGAACGATCGAAGAGAAGTTGTTTTCTACCAGCGCGCCCCTTCTGGTACAGCTGTTTCGCGTTTCTTCCACGAACACAATCCCGTGCGTACACACACACACCTACGTGTAGAGAGATGTAGAGTGATGAACCGTGGTTGCTAATAGTTGCCGGTGGCTTGCTTGAAAACGCGTCCGAACTCAACGGCGTTCGCAAACTGAATGACGACCGCGTCCGAGGTGGTGAGTCGCTGTAGCAGACCGCGTTTGGTTATACGCGCTAGTTCGCTTCTACTTGTTGGGTACGGAGGTAAATAAGAAATCTTTCACTCACCACTATGTACGCTATGTGCTAACGATACACCACCGGCATTGCTTGCGCTTACCACTACTAGCGCGCATGTGTGTATGACGATCCGGGTACCGACACACGCGAAGCGCCCGATGCCGAATATAACGACGCAACAAGGTACGGTGTTGAAACCTCGACCCGATTGCTGTGCCGGTTATTTAGGGGTTTAGTTTTATTTTCACCACGTTCTTGCTGTTGATAAATTATTCTCTTTCGCTATGATAGAACTCCTTTTCGGAATAAACTGAGACCACTGCTTTGCAGTGAGCTGTTGCACCTAACTACCACCGGATGTCATCGAAGCAGGCACAACCAACTCAAACGAGGTCTTGAGCGAAACTGATGCTTCGATTCTATGTACAACTGCACGCAACCCGTCGCCGTTGCAACTGCAAGGCGAAACACACACACCGGCACAGACACACACTTGATGGACAATAAAGTACCGCCCGTGGTGCGGAAACCCTTCTCACCACCTTTCCCCACAAACACACGCATACACACATCCTGGCTGTTCCAGGACCGGACCGTCGTCGGCACACATTTAGCCTTCGAGTGGTGTGTGCCCGCGGATAGCTATGTACCGGGCGTGAAGTACATAACGAGCACTCAGCACAATTTCGTACATAAATGCCCATTCGTGCTGAAGGTTCGCATACACACCGATGAATCTTCGTGTGTTTGAAACGCGGCCGCTTCTTAACTGTGATGCCATAAAGGGCGGGCGTGTTTGTGTGAGCGTGTGTGTGTGTGTGTGTATATTATAATAAATTAGAAGCAGTTGGAAGCAGCGTACCTTTTTTTTTGGTGTATCTCGAAAACGACCGAAATCAGCTTTCCTCGCTTATGCGCGAGTGTTTGTCGCCGGTATATGAGTGTTAGTGCTAAGCACATGGTACCAACAGTGTTCCCGTTTGCTTACAAAGTATTGTTCTGTTCATTGATTAATAGTTTTGAAAACAAAAAAATGGTCAAACCGTTTCTATTGACACACATTTTGTGTTGTGCTTGTTTTATATTTATTTAAAGAAATCTTTCCTTTTAAAGGATCATATGATTGTAGAAGCTGGAGGCAACTAGAAAATGTATCCTTTTTATTAAATAAAATATGAAATCGATTCCTTGCGAGTTCCACGCGTGTTTTGTAAGCGCGCACAGTTGGTCGGATTTGATAAATTAATCAACATAGTATTGAAAGGCTCATGTACAGCACCACCACCACCACCACCACTACCACCAATAACAACAACAGCGTTACACATTCAAACCCCATTCCTGGAGCACAACATTAAAGCCTCCCCCGGTACGGTGACGATGCCGGGCCACAGCTGCTCGCTGTCTGTTTGCTTTCATCTTCCTTTTTATTCCGCTTTCCGTGGGCCCTGCGCCCTGCCCGCCACTCTCCGGCTTCTATATTTGCTACAAATCAAACCCCGCTGAAGGGAGTTTTACATAACCACTCATCCGTAACGTGCGTCTCATCTCCACCACACTACCACCACCACCACCATCATCGTCGGTCCCGCGTGGACCGTCGGGTTACCGGGCAGGGAGGGGCAGGCAGAACTTGCTAGTGCGCTTATTCTGTGCTGATGCCCTGGTCATGAAGCCCGATCGTGTTGTGTCGGCAGCAAAAATTTGGCGCCCCGCCGTTCATAGTGCGCCAAACGATACGCGCTGTCGTCACTGTACTCCACGTCAGCGGTTTTTGGAGTCAAAAATCAGCCCACAAAAAGAGGCACACGTAATCAAACAACAACAATACTAAAAAAACATGCCTACGAAGTGGAGCAACGTTGCAAGAAAATAATAAAAACAGCACTATCCGTACGCGTGGTACATAACATTATCGGCCGTAGGCTATTGAGTGATTGTTTCTTGTTTTTTCTTTTACACTGATGACTCCTTATTTCCCTACCTACACATTGAGGAACAGAAGAAGAAAAAACTTCACTCACCCCTAGGAAGGCCCTACACGGCCTATGATGAGGAAGCGGGTAGAAAAATATAACCAAAACAACGGACGGAAAGGCTCACGGATTCGAAGATTTACAAGCACATACACACAAACGAAACGATTTTATAACTCGAATTTCGCAGCGAAATATATTCTTCACGATATTCACCACCCAGCGCTCACTAACGGCCAAGCGAAGGTTTCTCACTTCATATTCACCACACTTTACGCGCACCGCGTTGCTCCGGAACGAGCTCACCACTCGCGAGTGCCACATTTCTTATGTACTGTGCGATGTTTACAGGAAAGGGAAGGAAAAAACGAATTTACCAAGAATTAAAGTGAACCGCACTCGCTGCCCACCGCGCCTTCCTTCCCTCGTCGTTCTCCACCAAGTGTAGATAAAATCTCACCAACTGCTGTTCCCTTCGTCTGCTCACGGTTTCCGCCGTGGTGAGTCATTTGCTCACAGCGTGCCGCGCTGCTGGTGCCGTTCTATGTGCAAATGTGCGTACAATTTAACGGTCCGTCGGGAAGGTTGGTTGAGAGGGTGGGTGTGCCCGGGGAAGGATGCCGGTGGGAAGTAAATAAAACGTGAAAATATACATTTGGACCAACGTTCGACCGTTTTCGAATGTTGGGTTTTTGAAGGAAATGAATACAATTGAAACTCGTTCGTAAGCATTGGATTCGTGTAGAAGGTGTGCGTTGGGAAAAAGATTAAAAACAGGCATTAACAGATGGTGACCGTTTGCTAGTACTACACTACCACCAACATTACCGCTAGTGCTTCCACCATCCCCATTGTCACAATTGTATGTTTAAAATTCTAATCACCTCCTCTCTGATGAAATATCACCTCGTAGACCTGTTAAAATAGATTTTTCGTTCGCGTTCAATACTTGGGAACGCGTCACACACGTCCCTTTCTCCGGTGCGTCCCTTAACACCCTTCTATAACTTTTGCGTTTAAATTTTCCTTCAAACGGTCAATAAACAACCCCGAAATAGAAAAAGCCTAGAAGACCGTTTGACACAAGCGTCGAAACTGGGGACACACTTTTTCTCACCTCCGTGTTCCCGGAACGAAACAAATTCGGTTTATTCAGACGGTATTGCATTAGGTGGTGTGTTGCGTACCGGTGAAGGATTTAGTTTTTAAATTTAATTTATTTTGCTTTGCCGCTGAACGCTGCTGAACGGAACGCATCCTCGTCGCGGTGTCATAAGGCAGTCAAAAAGAAAGGTAACAAATATCCCCAAAACACCAGGGTGAAAAACTTTTTATAAAGGAGCAATAAAAAAGATCCCCGGTCCGGGTACGGAACGGTTGACCACTCTTGAATAAAAGGTGAAAGTCATTCAAATTCGACGTTTTCGCGAAACCACGCGCGAAAAACCTCTCCCTCGCGCCCACGTGCGCTCCCCGATGACATGTTTTATGAGAGACCCACCGTCTCACCGTGTGGTGGACATCCCCTTCGGGAATAAGGTCCTTCGGTGGAACCAACCGACCGACAACGGACACACACACACACAACCTGAAGCACGCTCCTGGGGCGCTCGCGGGGCTAAACGGTGCGGAAACATGTCTAAATCTATTCACGAGCATCCCGGCAAAAGGCCCCTAAACCGCAAATGTCCGCACGTGCCTCCCTTCTACCATTCCCCCACTTCACCCCGAGGGCATGGGGTTGGCCGTTTTCCCCCAACTAATGCCAGTTCGAGCGGACGAACCTTTAAACGAAAACCGTTTGGCATGTCCACCGTTTGGCCCGGGAAACAAAACACAACAAACTGCGTGTCCCCAGGTCCTGGCGGATCGATGTGTCTCTGCTCGTGCGTGTGTGAGTGTATGTTTTTTTTTATATTTGCTATTTAGTTCCCACCGAAGACCGACCTGTCCAACGCGACACGCCATTTTGTCCCGCGGATGTGTCCCGCGCGCGCGAGAAAAACCACCCAAATTTGGAGCCCGAAAACCCCGCGGTGGTGGTTCGGAGGGTTTTCCTAGAGCGGTGGGAGTTGAAAAGTTGCACGTTCCAGTTGCCGGGGCAGTCCCGGGTTTCGGTCCAACTGCTTCCGCTCCTTTATGCGCGCTAGTCTTGGGGAACGGGTTCGATGGATCGATTGCGGCCACTTCGCGCGACCACCGGAGGCACGTCCCGATATCATGATCCGACCGTTCCGGTGTTGTCGTCCTTTCCGTCGAGCACCAGGCCAGCCGGCCAGCAACCGTTCGGACGTTGCTGTGAAGGCACACAGGGCCGAACACCATCGCGGCGACAGACGGTGGCCAGTCTCACGTACGACCAAGCGGTCAAAGTTCGTCCTCCTGCTGTGTGCTACCATCTCGCGAACAGTTTGTGTATGTGTGCGTGTGTATGTGTGGATGGGAATTTAGCTTTTGTGTCAATTTTGCGCCAACTGCAGCTGCAACTGCACTGCAGGTGTTTAACAATGGCAATCCAAGCGTCAATCCCGGTACCGATGCAGTTCGACCGATACCCGCGGGTTTCGATACCGTACTCGGTTCCGGCCGGACGCCACCTTGAGAGAGAGAGGGGGAGGGAGAGAGAGACCCAATCGACGCGCTGACGATGAGGCACACTCGCCTTCGGCAACGTCAATACGATCCGGTGCGATTTCATCAAACACTCTGTGCCCTGTTTTCCCGCCTGGAGGGCAACATCAGAATCCCTTTTTCCTGGCGGTGGGCTCCCGGAACCGGGCTGGCCTTAGCAGGACATGCCGGATGGCGCCCGGATAGAGATGTGGGTTCTTTTTCTCCCAGCCGGTTTTTTTGTCCCCCTCCGCCGGGAGCTTTGATGAAGTGCCCTCTCGAGGCACCTTGTCTTTGTCTTCCCGAAAAACGGTTGATCCGTCCGCCCAGTGCTCGAGCTCGTCAAGGGTTCGGGGAGCTAGTCATTATTATTTTGAAAGCAAATTGACTGAAGAGCTTAGCGTAGGGATGCGTTGGATCGGTTGCGCCACACCGTACTGCGCGGAACATTCCGACGGCGTGGGTGATTCGACATGGTACACGCCGCCTCGTTGAGAATGAGGGGGGGAAGCCACTCGATGTCACTCGTTGACAGTGGATTGGTTTTTGGGGAGAAAGGGGTTGTTTTTTCTCGCAAGGACTTCGGTGAGGGATTGCCCTCGAGCGCTGGAAACCGGTATTGGAAAGTGATGGTTAATCTAGCGGTAAGTGAGTTCATTATAATCATGGAGCAGTTGACACGCATCATTTCTTTGCTAAATTCCCTTCATTTGTTCAGAGGGAACAGGAATGTTTTACGTCTTGCGTATAAGGGGATTTGTTATCGATGCCAATCTCGGTTTTAGATTGGCCATACATATATCAATTTATAGGAAAATAGAAAATGTTTTTTACAGAGTAAACAGAATAAATAAAACATGACGATTTTTGTTTATCTAAGCTTATGTCCTTAAATAGCAAATTCGTTTAAGCTTAGAGACTTTATGGTGAAACACATGAAGAAACAGTAGAATATGTAATAATTCGAAAGGTACAGCGTGTTTCTTCTTCTTGTTAATATATTCTAATACACTTTTCCTATGGAGCTGTTGGGGAGACAATACAGTGCATCCACTTTCTATGTAATGATGTAATATTCTCATTTGCTTAGACAAGAAATGAAAAAGATTGTAGGGTTGTCATCATTCATTATTTATATTTTATAAAACAAAGCTCTGTAGTGGAGCGCCAAAAACGTTTTCGCGACACGCTTTCAAGGCGTTTATCCTTTCAGATGAATATTATTTATCTTGATACAGACGCAGATTTTAACGCATTTTAGGTGAAAGGATATCTCGCCAAGCAGTAAAAACGTTGCATGGTTCCAAATCCTTGCTCCCACGGTCATTCATTTGAAGTATAGGTTGTCAAATGAAAACGAGCAAAAGATGTCCATTTTGGCCCAATCTATTGTAGTAATCCTACGAATTGCGACGAAAAACTGATGTAGGCAAAATGTAAAAATTGAGTTAAGTAAAAAGGTGTCGCATTTTTCATTGCAATACAAATAGGTGCATACTTGAACTGGGAAGAAAAGGTTTTAGTTCAATTAAAAGGAAACTTTATTTCGTATTAACTCAAACGTTCGAGTAGGATTACCAGTATAACGTTCGAGTAGGAAGCAAGACCACACTCAAAGTATAAATAAACCAAATGGGTAATGGGGTTTAATGATAATTATCGTATATCCTGTTTTCAAAGTTATCATTAAAATACATAATAATTTTTACACACAATTAACACAGCGTATAATTTTTACACACAATTTTTAACAAAGCGGAAGTAAAAATAATAAATGAAATATAAGTGTTTAGTAAATTTTACACTTCATACAATCATTTAAAATACATCGAACACTCTACGGAAGGCCGTTCGACCGCTGTGAAACTTCATTTCAAAATTCCAATTTCTACTGCTTCCGGAAGCCGCTAGCCAGACGCATCCGCAAGTGCCACCTCATGCGCGACTGGCATGCTACACAATCTAGGACTAATATAATTTAATTTATTTCCCAAATCTTCAACACGCCGCCGGGCGGAAGCCACGTGAACGCCTCACGTTGGATGAAAAGCAGGGGGAAAACTTTTCCACCGTGCGGCGCTTCCGCGCCAGGCTTCCTACTTCACTGGCGGAAACTCTTATCGGCACGGTGCACTACAATGTCTACGCGGAGGAAGGAATCCTTGGAATGCGAACGAAGCGAGGCGGCGGGGTGGTTGTAAAACTTTTGCCATGCCGATTTAAATGCCAACCTGAACCTCCCGGGAAGGTGAGGGTAACGATGCAAATAATGATATACACCCGCTCGGTTCACTTTCGGTTCACAGTTGTGACGCTGCCGGGTGCCAGTTCCGGGGGAAATTTGCTTTCCACGGAAGGTGAAAACGCATCGAATTAAATTCTGTCGTCTCGCGTTTCCACAGCCGTGGCGTCCCGCACGAAGACGTTGACGAAGACGGAACCAGCGGACGCTCATTAGTCAAAATGCTGTGCAAATTTACCCGAAGCCCGAAAAACCAACATACCTTCCTGGGATGTCCTAAATCGGTTCGGTTGGCTCTGTTGGTCCTTCAGATTTTCTGGTTTCACTACGTCATTGGAGGTAGTTCCTTCGGAAGTGACATACGAGTTAGGAATTTATGAACAGGTGTCTCTACTACAGGGATTTCTATAAACTATCCAATATGTTTCCTTTAAAATAGAGTCATCGCCATTCGCTTGTAACTAACATTACGATCTTTTCAAAAAAGCTAAAGCAAGTTAATTTACGATCTTGTTAGCGATAGATAAAATTAAACATCATAATATAGGAACACACATTTTGTCGTGTTTTGATGCATAAATATGTTTAAAAATATATTTTAGATCAGTTTGATAATACTTCCTGTATTACATTTTTCCTTATTCTTCTATTTGCATCAACTGGTTCTAATTTTACTGTCCATATTTTATGTCAAAAATTTTCAAATTTAACATGCAACGGCCCAAAAGAGGCGAGTATTTCAGAGGCATAAAGTATTTTCGGGTCATTGAATAACACTGAATCCGGAATCATTATCAAAAATAATGATATAGCAAGGATGGAAAACCCAATGCATCTGCGAAGACTGAAAACCAAAAGAGTTCTATAAAACACGTGACTTCTCGAACCTGACTTGTCTTGGAACATGGGCATGTTGAACAGATGGTTTTATTTTCATTTAATTCTGTTTTAGATTCTAAATTGTGAACCCTACGTACATTCGAACTTCGCTAATTCGTAGCGGATTATCCGTAAGTCCAAAACGGATATCTTGGTTGGCGGGTTAAAGTTATTTACCAAATGTGTTTCTCTTATTGTTTGCTCAATTTTGATATCCATAATTGACATTCTACTGTAATTAATTATAGTAAGTTATTCATCCTATAAATTCAAGGAAAAGGATCTCCACCGGAAACGGTAGCATTTGGTGCAGATAATTCATACTCGGATGAAGATTGCCGAATACAAATGATCCCGCCAAACTCTGTATCCTTGCATCCGCGACCCATGTATTAGTGATGGATGATGTGCGGTTTTCGGCAGTCGCTTTATATATGTACAGGTGCTAACTTTGTATACACTCGCCCTGGTCGTTAATTACGTGGCTCACAACTAACCAGTCCGGCCGTCGCTCGGGGACTACCGGGCGGGTGGTTTTATGTACTTTCCCACGATTTCCCAGCAATCAAACCTCACCGCCACCGGTCACGCCAGATCGCTTCGACAGGTTTCGAGATCTTCTAGAGAACCCGCACCACAGCCACCCGTCGGTCCAGCGGTGTTTATCCTTTAGTCTTGTAAACGGATAACCGACATCGCTGCCCGCTTCGGTCCGGTTCCGTTCCGTTGCCACTCGCACTCGCCACCTCGCAATGATTAGCTTCCGGGTTAATACCCACATATGTACGGGGTGGGTACATAAATCGCCCGGGCTTCGCAAAGCCACCAGGCAGCGCGTTCTGCTCGGACAGTTCGGTTTGGTTTGGGCCGAGTACATTGTCAGCTTGTCAGATTTAACTGCTTTGCGAGAAATCAAGTGCTTGCTTTGGCAAATCGAACAGCCGGGGGACGGTGGGAGGTCTTTCTTAGGCTACCCTCATTGAGTATTCCTTGAGGAATATGAGAAATGGAATCTACTTCAGCTGGGAATATCCTTTGTGGGTCCTTTTACTACCCCCGCCTCCGGCGGCTCCACCAAACGATGGGGCTAAGAAGATTCCGGAAGCCATCATATTTGCATACGCCACCGAGGTAATAGAATAGAAAAGCTACCTAAAACGTTCTTAACTTGTCCCTCCCCTCCCGCTCCATTCCTTCTCATTCCCCACCTTCCAGCTATGATACGTCCTTTCACCTCTAGTTACCCTTTACCTTACGGGCATCCCACAGCCCCAACATGGTCGTTATTCCCCGCGGGAACGAAAACCTTCAACATTGTCGAAACTATTGCCAGGTAGGGTCGATAGTCCCACCCGGGCCGGCTGCCGGAAAGATTATTTGTGCGCTCTGTTGCTCGGGCGCTTAAGAAGGCAGATTACAGACGTATCAATTTCACTGCAAAACGTCTTCATTGCACAGTGGTACACGTTGCACAGTACTCGTCTTGCGTCTTGCAAGAACTGAAGGGAAAGGCTGCCCATACAGTTGGGGAACGGGAGGGAGGAAACGGTACGAATGTCTTTCTGCAGACACCCATAAGACAAGACACCGAGCTCGGGGAGGGCCTCGGAAGACAGACTGAACGCTCGAATGCCTTTTCTTTGCACGTTTGCCGATGCCGAAATGGAGAATCGTGTTTCAGTTCGGGGCCTGGTCTTGTTACGGTGTTGTTGCACCTTCTGGGGTTGCGAATGGTGAACGATGATGGATGCTCTCTGATGGTTCTGTTCAAAGGGCAATCTTTCGTTGGGTTTGTAGGTTCTCTCCGAACGTATATAATTTCTTATTTAAGGCACTAAGAAGGTGGATCATCGTTAAATTCCTAGATTAATGTGAATTATTGAACGAAAATGTATAATGGATGCGTCGTGCGCTGGTCTTGAGACCGAGGCGTCTGGTTTTATTTCCGGTCTATGATGTTCAACCGGATTCAACAGTTAGTTTCTTATACTTCCTTAGTACAAAACCATTTAATTAGCTTCGATTTGCGTGTTTATTTATTTTTCATTGTTTGCAAATGATAATTTGATCACTTAAACTATCCAATTTTGTGTAACACATATTCCAATTTCGTCTCTATTTTATGTTATTATGTATGACTTAGTAATTATCAAATGTGAATGATTTTTTGTTTTATTTTTGGTTTTGAAAATTTTTTGTTCTTCGGCTGTTCGTTATATTGTACTTTCGAGCGCATTAAGATTCGATTGATTGCCCGTTTATTGGATTTCCTCGAAATCGTTTTATCATCAAGCCTGTTTTTAGCCATTTTAATTTATTGTAAAAATAAATTAGGTAAAGCTTATTGCACATTTTGTATTATTTAAAAAATAAACATTTGTTTGATGGAAATATATAATAGACATTATGTACACAGTTGAATGATTTAAATATTCCTTTGAATCTATTTCCCTTATGTCAATTTGACCAATCATTTCATCTCGGCTCGGAACGTTTGCTTTTCAAGTCTGTACAAACTCCAACCAGCAGAAACCACTTTATTTAAGGTGAAAAAAAACTATCCTGCCGCATCTTCTATTAGCAAACTCTCCATAAATCAACGTGGATATTAATTTTGCACCGAGTAGACACCGGGCACCATTCGAGACTGACACGCAGACAATTTTCCGCAACCCGGTTCGGTTGCGCACTACCACATGCGAAACGGTGGCTGCAAGGGCTCGGTAATCCTTCTATCCGAAAGGAACTTGCCGGCCGTCTTCCGTACTTGAACGGGCTCCGTAATGAGAAAACATTCCTCAACGTCTTCGACCGGGACGAGGTCCGATTCGAATAAACGTCAAGCGTGCGAGTGACCATAAATAACGTACGGTAACGAGTCCTGCTCGTACCCCAATACACGTACCCAACCCAACCTACCTATGTATCCGTAGCCGAGTATTTTGCGGTTGACCATGTGGTTCGTTTGACGTAAAACTATTTACCGAGTTCGAAGGTGTCTGAAGGTGGTTGGGTGGTTCCTACGGAAAAACTTTCCTCCAAACCCGGAACCGGCGGGACAACGGTGGAGGAAGGGGGTGATGGCGGTGAGAAAACTTCATCATTTGTCTATAAATCATCTTTCATCTTTCGACCGGTCGGGATCATCTTCGTCACTGGGGCCACCTGTCGTCTCACACCCATCCCGCCATCCAAAAAAGGGCGAAAGGGCAGCCAATGAAAGTTTGCGAATGATTTATGAGCCATCGTCACCGTAACTCTCTCTGGGTGGGACTGAGGGTGGAAAACGTGGCACATTTTTTCTTGCTCTCCCCGAAGGAGCTGGTGCCGAGTGCCGAGTATGGTAATTGCGAGACATTCCGCCCGGGCTCAAATCTTTCCACCCGAGCCACAAGGCCCGCCATGGTCGGCCATGCTTAGGTTCATAAATTTCCGCCCTTTCCTGCAAACCCGGCCAGAAGGTGGTGACACATCCGGGGTGGTACAAAGAAAGGACGTCTACTACGTCGGTTAGGTACCGTCACCTAGGGTTGCTGGAACTTTTCACCGTGGCGTCGCAACAAAGGCCCTTGTTCGGCTCGCCTGACACTCTGGTGAAAATTCGGCGGAAACTACCAAACCGTACGAACAGTACCCGGGAATGGTGTCCGTTCCGTGGTGGAAATAAATTTTCCCGGTTCAATAAGCTCGCGGTTAGCGTGGCAGTCGCGTTGGACGCCGCCGTTTTCCACCGAAGGGTAAACCACGATGGGCCGACTAATTGAATAATACTTTCGGCGTAGGAAATTAAATTCAACCCACTCGCGGAGGCTTTAGAATGAGGGGGTTTTCCTCGCTTTTATAAAGGTTGGGGAGAGGGAGAAAACCGCAAAAATCCATCTCGCTTTAAGTCTCCACTTTCCACTTGTCTGGGAAGAGGCAAAGCGTTCAAAAAAGCACTTAAACATGATTGAAAATAATGTCCCAGAAGGTCCATATTTCAGCGCAATACTTTCCTTACTTCATTATATTTTTGAATATCGTAAATGGCCATCCTTGATTCAAAACAGCGTGATCAGCAGCAGCGTGAACCAACGTTATGGACGAAGATTTTCCTCCTTCTCCCATCTTTTATCCCTCCCGAGGAACACTATCGAACAGTTTTCAACACTCACACACTTTTCTTTTCCCGTCTCTTGCCTCCGTCCCGAGAGCCCGAGTGGAGAAATTATGAGTTTTAATATGAACGGAAAACTTTGTCCCCCTGTGAGTACTTCCTTTATCATCCGCCTGCTTTGGTGATGAAATGAATGGGAGTGTGTGTAACATCTTGGGTCTTGGGAATGTGGCCTATTTCCCGGTCCCCTTACCACGGCCGGGAGGTGAAAATGGGGAGTAAAATGTGCAACAAATTCGAAGCTCGGCAACTTGCAACTCTTGGCAACCGGCAACCACTACGTGGTAGAGCAAATTCCCTGGCGTCAGCTGTCTTCCAGAAAAGTCCCTCCCGGTGCGCTTCTCGGGGGCCCTCCGTGGTGCCGGAGCCACAAAAATGTGTTTTAATAAAACCATTTTCCCCGGGAAAAGGAATCCCGGGCTGAGCGTTTGGGAGCCGATGGTGGTGAGCAGATTCTTCGAGCTCGTGATTCGACAAATCATTCCCGGGTATCGTTCATTCGTGCGATGAACGGCAGAGAGAAGAAGAAAAATGATACTACGAAAACGTCAGCGTCCGAGAAAAAGAAAGCGTTTCTACTTTGACTACCGACGCTCCACTCGGAACATCATGCATAAGTAAAGCGGAGCCGCAGCGAACCGAACCGGATACATTAGATCCATAAAGCAAATGTTGGCAAATAATCCTGCTCGCCGAGGTGAATAATTGAGCACTTCCGTAAGCTGCTCGTGTACCGGTTTCCCTTCCTTATGTCCACGGCTAGGCTGGATGCCGAGCAGCATTTTTTAACATGCAATTGCAATCAAATTTTATGGACTGCATTAGCAGCGTCGGTCGCCGTCCTTTGCGTTGTCCCATCCCACGCCGCAGCATTATGAGTTTTGTTGTTTTTCCTCTGAGTGTTTTATGCTTTTTTTCTTACCGAGCGAAATCTATTATTGATGTGACACTTTTCGCATTTTCGCTTTGTCTATTTGATTTCGGTGTTTGTGCGGGATTGCAGCTACCTTTGCAGAGTGCTCTCTGTTTGGTTTCCCGTTTTGCGGGCTTTGAGCTCAATGCATGTTATAACTTGTTGCGAAGGCGTTCAACAATTTTTATTGCATGATTTGAAAAATGTGATAGCATGTGGAAAAACCCAAATTGCATTGCAAGGTTGGATTTATCTCAAACGATTTGATAAGTATTCTGTGGTTTTAACTATGTTGTTTGTTGTGTTTGTTTTTCAGCGTAACCGTTTTGATTGTGGTTTATGTTTATAAAGTCTTATCTTAGTTTTAATTTTAATCTCTCATTTATTTTTTGTTCAATTCAACAAACTTTTTCAATCGATGGAGTGCAATGTCTTCTTAAGCTCAAGGCTCTTTACAATGATGTCTATGGATTTGTTAAAATATCGTATGAGTCATCACACAAGAATATAGTTATCTAATTACTGACATTGCTCATTGCAGTATCAGCGAAACCATTTCAATCATTATTTCGATTTGTTTTAGATGAACTTATCTAATTGTGGCATGATGAAATGAAAACTCTAACACAATGTTTTTTACAAACATTTTTAAAGTGGTAAAAAAAGGTTGGCAACGTTTGACTAACGCATCTGGACTGTTTATTTCCATATTCGATACGACTTTAAAACATATGAGATCCCTACATTGGAGTGAGTTAAATTTAAAGCATTCAAATCCCAGTTCGTAAAACAATGAATATCGAATGAATTCGAACAATTTCGAGCGAAAATAGGAGCAAATCGAGTGAGTGGACATTTTTCGATTAAAAATTCATTTCTTGTTCGAGAAGAAAAAACAACACGTCCACACGAGTTGCCGGGTCGAAGCGGGGAAGTGAAGTGAAGCATATCTAAAATCAATATTTAATGCCACAAACAAAACGCCAAAAGCCCGATGCTGTGCAACGCGAAAGTGCGAGAGTACATACAGGCCACCATAAACATAAACGACTACGTTTCCCTCCACCTCTCCAGCTGAGTTCACCCTCTTTCCCTTGCGCTGGAAAAATTCACACCCCGCGGTGAAAGTTTTCCCATTTTGCATGTCGCATAATTAGACAAGTGCAAGAAACTGCACTTTAGTGCTGCGTCTGTCGTCGTCATCGTTGTCGTCGTCGTTGGGTCTGTAGCCAAGAGATTGCGAATCTCTTCTCGTCGGTAACATAAACCACCAAATAGACACGTCATAATTGTGCTCAAACAAACTCCATCCCAGGGCCGTGACGCACACACAGCCATGGCTTGTAGGACGCTAGCACGTTAGCATCTGCTCCCGGGACGGATAGTTGTTTGGTAAAGTTGCAAATGTTTAACGGTTTCGGTGCAAATATTGAAATGCCAGCAAAGTTTTAATATATTCTCCCCCGGAGGGAGGGTCAGCGGTTGGTGGTGTTTGGTTGGTTGGTGGGGTAGCTTACCGAACGTTACACTTTGCGATCATCCAACGACAATATTGCGTCGCTTTGAGGCCACACAAAAATGTGGAAAAATGCAGAACAAGTGACAGTTTTGATCTTTTGTAACTGCGTGGAAGCTCAGACCTGAACCATCCAGGAGAAAAGTAACAGTTTTACTTTTTTTCCCGGATTTCCTCTCATCCCGACCACTGATCGCCATGTTTTCAGTATCTTTTGCGTGACACAAGATCGCCGGAAAATTTGGGGTCGACTCTGGACGAAAGGGCAATAAAATTCGCATC
The DNA here is from genome assembly GCF_943734705.1 of Anopheles coustani. Classification (NCBI taxonomy): domain Eukaryota; kingdom Metazoa; phylum Arthropoda; class Insecta; order Diptera; family Culicidae; genus Anopheles; species Anopheles coustani. The sequence goes on along the minus strand of NC_071289.1, from coordinate 63,290,396 downwards.
GTTTGTTTGGAAGGAAGTGTCGAAAAACCCGAGCAGTGAAAACCGAAAAACATGACCACGGTAGGAAGCAGGTTTGGGGTTTTTTTTAGCCGTCAAGCCCTCGACACTTCTGCGCCTCGCGCCGGTGGTGTGAAAACTCATTTTTTCCGATACCATACTGTTTGTTTAAACGTGGTCGAGACACACAAAAAACCTGCCCCCGAACCTGCGGGCTTAACGCTGAGAAACGCCACTTCGTTTTTCTTTATCCGGTCGAAAGGATGATAAAAAAAAGAAAAAGAAGGAAAAGAGTCGTTCGTTTGCTGGAGACAATGTTCAAAATTTGTCAAAAATGAGAACAAAAAGGGTGGGAACGGCAGCAAAACTGGAAAAAAGGATAAATCGTCTGTTTGGGAGCGATAAAAAACGTAAACTAGAACGCAAAACGAGACGACAAAAGTGCTCGCCCGGTCGCGGACCACCAGCAACGTGTGAGGTGACTTTGTCGAGGACAGCCAGAATCAGAGAAGCGAAGGGCAAGCAAAACTAACGTTAAAATATATGTATCCTTGGACCCACGGCGGAAACTGCGCCCCCGGAAAAACAAACAACAGCAAACCGCTGGACCTTTTTTTCCCTGCACCTTCGAAAAGAATGAACGAAAAAAAAGTAAACTTAAAACTAAAACAAGCGCGTGGGCAAACAGTTTTCTGCAAGACATTTATTTTAGTCACAGAACCAGAAAGGACACATGGTCTGGTTTATTTCCTTGGTTTTCCTACCATTAGTTTGGGTGTGTGTAGATGTGTGTGTGTGTGTGTGTGTGTGTGTGTGTGTGTGTGTTTGTCCCGTTTTTCGTCCACCACCACCACCGCAACCACAGCCTGCGACCACCAGGTTATTCTTTCGCCCACCGTTTCCCTTCCAATCTGAGAGGAAAATTCCCATTTTTGTTTCCCATGCTTCTTTCTCTTCGCTTGTTTGTTCGTTTTTCGCATTGTCATCTTCTCGGCACCTCTTTTTTCCGGAGTCGAAAATTTCGACGACCGTGCAAAATCGTGCATATGGCACCAACACCACGCCCCGCGTGGAAAAGCAGATAAAAACCGGTAGCAGTTGCTGAAACCGGCAGTGCTGCCAAACCCGCGCAAGTCCGTGCCCTGTCGGCGGCTTTTTGTTGTTGTTGTCCGGGGATTGTTCCGAGGTCTCGATAGCGACCCGCGAATGGGTTTTTCGAATAATGAATTCATGATCCCCGCTGCTGGGCTCAAAGGCCTACAAAAACGTTTAAACGTAAGCGAAGAAAAGCAAGTGCTTTGACAGGCCGCGCGTTAATTTGTGTCGATGCCATGTTTACATTGTTGTCGTTGCAGTGGTCGATAAATGTTGATAAAGATGAGTAAGGCTTTGAAAACGTAAACAGTAAAACTCATTTCACAAAACACTCAACATTTCAATAAAGTTTGAATGCACGAACATAAGTTCCATGAACACTTTTAATTTATGTAACGTGTAGTTTTACCCCTGAAATTTAAAAGAAAATGTAGCTATGTTATCGGTTGACATATTATATTAATAGTATTTAATCTTACATTTGCCTACTGGATGTTAGATCATGACACGAAATGAATAATCTTACTCTCTTGATTAAAATTTGCAAACATTCTACATTAAACAACAGCATGAAACTGATGAAGGAAAGTAAATTATGAATTTGTATCGTTGAAAAGGTCAGATTGGAAGCAAGCATATATACTTTACTTAACAATTTTGAAAAAGGGGAATATAATTCGTAATTTCCTCCTCTTGTAGCTGCCCCTAGCTGAAAAATATGGAAGTTTTTTGAGAATTGATTTCACTCATTATGTTAACTTGTTGGATGTTTCACTGTTTTAGTGCAAGCATTTTTGTTAAATGTGGTTAAATTGTTTTATTATACTAACCAATTTTGTTTTCAAACCATTTTTGTTATTATTATAGCCTTCTACTGTGCAAGACTACTACTATATTAGTGTTAAGGACTGATGAGCATTGCTGCTGTCACCCTCAAAATGGGTGACATGGTACCTTACGTGTTAAATAAGCGCATGTTCTGATTTGCAACATTATAGTGTAATTTAGGCATCGACTCACACTTTGCCGACCGCTGGGGGCGCATCTGGCAGGAAAATCAGTATCAAAAATCATGCGAAAAACAAAACGCACGCACCGAACACACGACAATATAAATGAAACGGAAACAAATTGAGAATGAGGCTGCGTGCGTGCGAGTGGCTCGGTGATAAAACGGAACAAATAGGTACAATAAAACAAAAAGGATTCGCGATAAACAACAACACTTGATGCACAACCACCGCGCGCGTGATTGCGTCCACGACCCTTCCTGTCCATGCGGGACGGTCGGAGTTCCTTGCTCGCTTATACTCGCGCAATGCATACTACAATGATGTCGCGTTTCGTCTCAATTTGTGTCGTGCGTCGGAAGGGAATGGTCCGTTTCTGCAGCGGGCAGGAAAAAGCAGATAAGTCCAGGCAGGCTCGCAAACAAAACGCAAGAGAGAAAGAGAGGGTGACAACAGGAAAAAGGAGTGTGATAAAGAGAAGTGACGCCAGCGGGCAGAACCCAGAAGGTAAAACTGTTTTTATCTGTTTGAATGGATTTATCTCCCGGACCGTCGACTTCCACGTTCCATTCGCGCGCGTTCGCTGAGGGCACATGATTACGGATGTAGGTTTATGTTCAGGCCCACGTGTTTGTATGTGTTTATGTGTTTGTGTGTGTGTTAGAAAGGTAGCTAAGCCTTCGTCTCGTGTCAGAATCATACACCGGGCCAGGGAAACGGAAAGGTAGCAGGGGCAGAGGTCAGGTTCGGGGGTCCTGCCTGTTCCCGAGATACGAAAGATACGCCGAGCGAGATAGGGAATTAATATTCCATAAACTAAATCTTCGCTCCTCCAACGCTTGTCCCGCGTGTCCTCAGCATACTTTCCATCTTGCTCACTCCCTCGTTCGGTCTTCTTCCTTTTCCTCACGTCCCGCTTCGGGGTGAGGCCAACTTCCTGCGCCCCTGCAGGCGGTAGATCGTTGCCCGGCGATACTCACAACGGTGTAGAAGCTAGCACGACCCGCACAGGGTGATCCAACAGGCGAGGCGAACCAGCCGGGAAGAAATAAATTGAACATAAATAATTCATCAATTAAAACTTCGGTTCTCCTTTGGTCGCGTTGTCCCGCCAGCATGACCCTTCTGCCAACCCGCACCCAAACACCCCTCGATCGCTTTGGCAACTGTTTATATTAAAAAAGTTTTCCTCGCGAAAGTTTAAGTTTTGCAATGCAGTTAGCGAAGGCAGACGGATCTGCTACCTGCCGGCGGTTGGTCAAGTGTGGTTTTTAGAACACCTTTTTTATTGCGTTCAACCCGGGTCGGTTGTGTTGCGCAGCGAATGCAATCAATTGCAAGGCCAAAAGGCAGCAAATTTGTTGAGTTATGCTTCAGTGAACTGGAAGTTTATCGCTCGAAATCGTTTATGGAAATTTACTATGCGCAATTCAGTTTTATTTCATTGTTATTTAGCATCTATGCAGGTAAGTATCTAAATAAATTTAATATTTTTAAGCGTTTGACATTTTCAGTGTATATATTGATATCTCCCAATTATTATTTAATTCATATTTTTAAATGCAAACTTTAAATTTTATGTTTTCAACTAATTTCAACAACAAAATACGGCCAAAATTACAAAGCAAACAAAAGTTAATCGAAAAATGTGAAGCAGTTTGAAAAGAGTATGAATAACGGAAAGTAACACGAACTTTGAAGGAAAGTTTTAGTAAGGCTTATCACGTTGTAGACGGGCACTTGTTACCCTAAACTTGCTGCTGTCACCTACGTATTTACTACTACGTTAGTTTCTATCAACAACGTTCAGCCGAACGAGGAAGGACATGTCCGTTATCCGTTAACAAGGTGTTATGGATGGCTTATCTGTAGACTCTCGTTGTATCTATGAAGAAAAGAAGTAATTAAGACAGAGGAATTTATGCAAGGAACTTATGTTAAGTTTGTTAATAAAATTATTTTAAGATTATAAATATATATTTATCTATTAATTCTCAATAACAATTGTTTTTTTCAGAACATTATTGTCGTTTCATAGCTTCGGGAAAGTTAAGTAAAACAAGTTTTTGGTAGCCGCCCTGATAACCACCCTGTATTCCTTCATGGGCCACTGCAAAAAAGGATGTCAAATTTCGGTCCCCTTGTCCCTCCATCCCCTTACATCTCTATCCTCCTTGGCGACCCCTTTTGTCCATTTCCATCAGTGTAAACATCCTACTTCAGCGTTGCTAGTCCCTCGCTTGGATGACTGCTATCTGGTACGGTCGTACTTTGTTTGATCATATAGTTTTCCGTCTCTTCTGGCCCGAGCCTTCCAAGCCAGAGTCTACCGGGTCGTTCGCTCCCTTTCACTCCACTCCATTGGTGCCTACCGAGAGCATAAACACACGAACAGGACGCGCGTCCGCTTCGAGTTTCTGCCTCTGCAGCTCTAGAGTAGCGTAACAGGCCCGCGGCTGTTCCCCGGCACACCCGGAATATTTTGGCTTCGAGTTCTTTCATTCCTCCTCTAGGGCTGCGTCTTACAACATTACGTGTTCTGTCCTCTTCGCACCCCCGTTTGGTTTGCTCGCGGTAAGCACGTTATGCAGGATGTACGTGTCTTTCTTCCCCGAAGGCCTGGCGCAGCAATAAACGCACGCCTTGTGCGGGGCCTCGTGTGCCTTGAAAGCACCCTTGAATGTTTTATATGAGGAGATTTTTTTTATTTCCTATCGTAATTACATTACATATTAAATGAAGCAACCCCGCGCTCGGTGTAAAGTTACCCCTGAGGGGAAGGTGCCGAGGTCCTGATCTCGATAACCAAATGCTGAGGTGCCACTTGGTCGACCCACCGAAGGCGCCGTGTAGGTGGAGCATCGATGAAGCGCCGCGGTGTGTTCGTTTTTTGGTGGCGCCCGGAAGCGGAAGTGAAGAAAAAAGCCAACCACTCGCAAACGAGCACATAAAGTTGCGGCACATAAACCCCGAAGAAGCCGTGTGTGTGCAGGGATTGATAACAATTTGGTAGATTGAAAATTAGGCAGATTTGTTTGAGCATAAGCATTGTATGCACGCTTACGATGTGATGGTATGAGCGGCCCGGTTTTCGGCAGACAATTGCATTTGCACAGTTTTATGGGGATGTGGGGGTGAAAGTTTGCCGCCTTCCAGTTTTCCCTCAACAAAGCTGCCAGCGTAGCGTCTGGGTGAAAGTTTCTGACAGAAATGAATTTATCGAAAACTTGCTCCGGAGCTTAAATTAAATTACAAACATGTGTCATTTGCAGGAAAATTATGCTTGCAAACTGGGATAGCAGCAACAAATCAATTTTAAACTGTTCTTTGATTGCTTTCTGGTGTTGCGAGATTGGTGATTTATGTTTCACAAAATGTTATTTCATAGCTGATTTACAAAACATGCATCTAATGCCTGCATTCCACTTCCAGCTTATTTGTTATTTCAAAATCTACTTTTGATGAAAAACTGAAATGAGAAAATAAAAGAAAAAGAATTAAAGAAATGAAAAAGTTTCTTTCAATGGCGTCATTTTGTGGACCTGGAAAAACGAAAAGGCATTATAAATAATAAGGCTTAAAGGTGTCAGCATTAAAGAGCAAAAATGATGCGAAAATACAAAGGGCTTTATATAGAAATTTTAATGCGATTACTTCCATTCGATAGCGCCCGCCTTTAAGGCCCTCCGTGGCAGCGAAACACGAACGCTTGTCTGCAACAACGTTGATTGACTAATGAACCTATCAGCAACAAACGGCCGTTACATTCTGCCTCCATTCTGCCATTTTGTGTGCTACAAATTTTCTTCGCAGTTCATAATTTAACCGCAATTACGAGGTTTATTTTCTTCACACCATAGTAGGCTTCATGCAATCTGCGTCGGAAGGCACGAAGGTTTCCCCCTCCCCGTCCGTCGTGTTACACCGAGCTGAGGACTAGCAGCCCGGGAGCGTTTTCCCAGCGCCCCACATTTTCCCCATTCTAGCCGAGGAAAACACCGGTGACTTGATGAATGATAGCAATTTCGTCAGGTTCACCTTTCCTTCGACGTCGTCGTCGTCGAGCGAGCGAGCGTTCGTTGATGCATTAGTAATGAAGGCGTAAATATATATCGATTTCCTACTGGTGGTCGGGCCTACGGGAAGGATATCCTTATGTTAATGCTAGCAGCTGGTCGCACTTAACCACCGTCCGGAGCAGTACCAGTCCCCTCGGCATTGTTGCCACCGTTTCCACCTTGGCAAGGGCATTCGGAGCCGAGTCAATCGTCGCTTCTGGAAAGGTCTTTTGATTCGCTCCGGCAGCGCGCACCGGAGGCGGTTTATGATTAAATTGAAGTATGCATTTATGGACGAGACGTTCTTCGGGCGGACACACACATATACATACACCCACAAACACAATCATTCTCGCCGCGCACACAAAGTTGCCATTGTCGTTGATAAATGGCTGTATCTATTTTGCATAATTATTAATCTGCAATGCATGCATTATTTTAATTGCCGTTGCAGCCTTTCGGTTCGGCCCGTGTTTTGGAGGCGGAATGGCGTTGTGTGGGCGGCTGAGATAAATGCCAAGATTGCTTGCACTGTTCTCCAACGGCCGCCCGGGATAATGAGAACTGTAAGCGGTCTTTCAATTTATGCGTACTTGTTTGCCAGCATTCCGTTTGTGAAGGACCGACGACGCCAAGCTGCCAAGAAAGCTTAAAGATGTCTGAATTTGTTCGTTGTTTGGGATTGCATTATTCAAATTGTAACAAAATGTTCTTGACATTAAGCATCAGTGTGTTTAATGAAATAAAACTAGTTAGATATCAACCTAGCGACTGCGTACACAGAAGATGTAATTTAAATTATGTTTATTCTCTCGATTCAATTTTTTTAGCTCCTACAAAGCCAAAAGTATAATATAATGTGCAAAATACAATCAAAACATTTTTATAGTAAACTGAAGACATTTTTTATCTCAATTGCCAAATTTATTTTTGATTATCTCCTAACTTGACTAAAATGTAAAGTAAACTATTATTGGGGATGTTTATGTTTATCAAATAACAATATTCAAATTAGTGCACATTTTTAAGAGTGTGATTTTAAGTCAAATCTACTTTAATGCAGTACTGAAAATAGAACAATGATTCAAAATCATTGAAAAAACCGTAAAACTTCGGTGAGCAAAACTCAAAAAGGCAAAATAATACCGATATAGATTAGTTTGGAAAAATACTTTCCACGTTCAGATTAGTAGCATAAGACAAATGAGATGCAAGTATTTCTAAACCGCCGTAATGGAGCGTGGCTAAGTAAGTAGAATCGCGTCCTGGACGAAAAACTATCGCCGTGTCTCGGGCGTGTCATTTTAATGAAGATTTAAACGACTCCAACAGCTCACGGCTCGTCGTCTCGTCAACGGGACGTGAACAAAGTGTGCAATTAAGGCGATGCGAAATGTGATAGCAAAGCCATTTAAGGAATCTATTGCGAATCCTGCCAACGGAGACAGCACGCGGTGATAAAAAAGAAAGCTACCGAAAATCCAACGAACCACCGGAGAGTGAGTCCGGGAAAGGCAAATTTTTCATGTCGTGTCCTTCCGCGGTTCGAGGATTCGATTTCGATTTTGTGTCTCCGCTTGCATACCCAGCTTGCTTCCCTGTTTCCTTGGTGTCCCTCGTAAACAGTCTTCAATTCGAGGGGGTTCGCTGGAGATGAAAATCAGGACGTCCGATGGCGCGAAGCGAAGCGGCAGAATGAAGGAAGTAATGTTTCCGGTTCGTTGGATTGCGCGATCCGTTTGCGATTCATCGAGTTTCGGATCATTGGTTGCTCGAACGGGTCTGGTTCAGAACCGCACGGAACGGGGCAAGAAAACGAAATGGAAACCAACCCTCTCGCGGAACCTCCTCCGCACGGGCGGGTGAAAAAAGATTATCCCCAAGGACGGAGTCCCGCCGCTGTAGGTGTGTTGCCCTGGCCGGGGCGGGTATGGTAAAAAGGAACTTCAAATCCGCGAACCCACACGAAATGACGATGAGAGGACGGCGATGACGACGGCTTCATTTCCATTGAATACAATCATTGACGTTTTTCCTCTCGGTATTTCCTTTTTATTCCTCCCGCCTGTATTTGGTTCAAGTATCTCCTGTGGGTTGCGTTTCGATTGAATTTGCTTTTAAACGAAAGCGGGCAGGATCAATGGGCTGGGACTTCCAATCGATGGCTGAACAGCGTTCGGGGACGAAGAGATATAGGAGGAAAATGCAAAAGAAAACGCGAAGCTTAAGGCCAATGATTGCAGGAAAATGATTGAGCCACGGAATGATGTGAGGATGGTGAAAAAAAAAATATAGGGAAAGGTTAGGTAGTATATTTTTCCTAAACGAAAAAGTATTTAAACCCGAAACAATGTTTTATTAAATAAAGTAAGATGCAAACAATCTCCATTGAAAATTGATCTGAAAATTATACTGTATTGTCCATTGCATTTTGTCCTACCTTAGGATACACATTTAAATTAATTTCTATCTATTTTGACAAACATGCAAAGAATATTGTAACTATTTCCTAACAAACTTTTCTATGACTAAAAATGCCAAAACAATCTGTAATGGGAACAAACTATTTTAATTACTCAATTGATAATTTATTATAGTAACAACACCTTAACCAAACACATTGAACTCTTGGACAAACTGGTGAGGATTTTAACCTAAATTTCTTAATTAAAACTCTATAAAGATTTGCAAAATCTGTAAAATTATACAATATCGGATGTATGTTTGCCCCTCCGGTGCGTATTGCACCATTTTCCCTATGTTTATATACTGGCTCGATGAAAGATCAATGAATGAGAAGACATGTCGGGAAAAAAGAGAAACCAATCCAGATTGGAGCGAACTACTGATAATTTATGCAAAATGTGATAAAAAAAGCCGCTAAGAGAAAAACGAGGGAATGAAGCAACGTGTGGAGCCATTTCAGACCTTGGAGATAGAGTTGAGACAGAATAAAGAGCAGTAAAAAATGGTCCCACGAGATCCCACGAAAGGTCGTTCCGGACGCGTAGAGTCGCGTTTTATGAGTCGCCTTCTAACCTGCGAGAACAGGGAGCAGGCCTGTAGAGAAGGGACCGGGTTGGGGTAATTGTGGACGATGACGAATATTATTCGCTTTGGCAAAGTTGGTACGTGCCCGTGCATGACAAGTGTGTGCGGTACGCGCTCGTACTCTGTGCTCGAAGTTGTCAAGTTTTGAGGCCTTTCCGACGGCGCATCGTTCGTTTTCGGGCGCGCCAGTGTGACAGTGTGGCCTTATATCCTGGTCCGCTTTCCGGCTTGGGAACGATATGTGGTGGGTGACGGTTTAGCCAAACTGCCAACTTCTCCGAGTACCGCGTGGTTTGAGTGGATTTAGTATGCAGTATTATTGCATTAGTGAGATTTACATCGTGCCGCTTCCGATTCCGCGGTCCTGTCCCTCAAACTGCTGCCGAAAACGGACCTCTTACTCTTGCCTCTCCTCCCTTGGACATGCGATCCCCGTGCGTGTGAGGATTGTCACTGGATTTCCCTCGCCAGTGCTTGTGATGTGTGCTTTCCACTCCCACCCACCCAAAATGACTGCGTTGGCAAAATCTGGCACTCGATGCTCGAATCCTTCACCGGAAGCGGCGGATTCCGGGATGCATGCCGGATATGCAGAACGGGCTGTCGCACAACCACATTGTAAATATTTATTCGTCCTGTTCAGTTCGGCTGCCGTGGGGGTGGCGGGGGAGTCTAATTTTGTTGCATTCATTCATGCCGTGGAATTCGAAGGTCTGAAGCGCGAATGATGGAAAGCTCGTACCGGATCGAGAGCCGGAAATATCATCGTCCGTGTTTGGAGTGTGTGTTTGTGTGGATGTTCGTGCTGCCCGGGGCATGTCATTTTCGCAAAGTCCCACATGAGGCGCATAATGAAATGAAATAGAAATGGATATCCCGGATTGGGCTGGTTGTGTATTTTGGACCAGAGGCTGCACAAGCAGAGGCTGGAATAAAACGAATTTTATTGTCATGCGTTTCAATGGCGTTTGTGCGGAGTTTGTGATGCTACAACGTTTTGTGAAAACATGGTTTTTGATCTTGAAATGCCTGAATATATACAGTATATAGTTATAATAAATAAATAAATAAATAAATAAATAAATAAATAAATAAATAAATAAATAAATAAATAAATAAATAAATAAATAAATAAATAAATAAATAAATAAATAAATAAATAAATAAATAAATAAATAAATAAATAAATAAATAAATAAATAAAGTATAATTAAAGACCAAACTAAAATAATCCAACACAAAAATCAATCGTGATATTGCAAGAAAAAAAAAACAAATACATGCTGCGTGACAAATTTTTGCAGTAAATCGTCCTTTTATCTTACGCAGGAAGTTGAAACATAAAGGATATTGTAATACCGATAAATGTATAGGAATGAACAGTTACAGGTTGTTTTTTATGAATAGGGCAAACCCAAATGCGTCTAGCGCACCCTTGAACGACGAAACCAAGTCGTTAAAACACGTCAGAGTACCATTAAATTTAATAGATTATCATCATAAGTCGGTAAAAAATCGATAGCATAGATCGAGTATCTTTTAACGTCATTAGAATATTGTTCAAAGATCGGATTGCTTTGGGTTTTTTTTTAAACGTTATTTGCTTCTATAAAAAATCAACCATGATGATACCAACATGATAATTCGCTGATGAAGTTCAAAAATACACAACTGTTGTTTGACGGCTCGGTATCGAAGTTTAATGATGCCTTGACGGGCTAAACAGCGCTCCAGTCAGGTTTATCGATTCTTTTCGAAGTTTAAAGGGACTCTCAACAAGCTTAAGTTTGATCTATCCACATAAATAGTATTTGTACTGATTTTTACAATTACATTTACACTTGCTTCGCCAAGAAAGAAAATTATTGTTGGTGACCGACTGCACTCTTGTTTCGATAATGTTACATGTGATAATTTCTGATTTTTCATTTTATTTTTCTGATACTGAACACAATAACACTTCTAATGAAGCAGGATTTATTTTAATGTCACTAAGTAAACATGAAACAATATATTGAAGTAGAGAAAAATCATTACTAACATGAGCAACAACTGTTTCAACAATGACATGTGGTTGATACAAAACAAAGGTCCACCTTTTGATTAAGTTATGTTGCTTGTATATCATTTAAAATACGTCGTTTTGCTGATTGAATTGTCGTATAAAAAAATTTAAATTAGCTCTCTATTAATTTGATCAAACACCGCAAAAGGAATTCGCTAAAAACTTCCCCATAGACGTACACAAGCAAAGCCACAATTATCCCTTGCAGCCATCCTTGAGTGCATATCCAAATAGAACTTTGGCGGTCTAATTATCGTATCATTATCACCGGTAATTAAAGCCCAACGATCGGTAATTAATGCTATACTATATCCCACTTATCGAAACATACAAACTCTCATCCTCCGTGCTGTAGCTATACTGTTTCTTTCTTATCCCTGCCCGGAAGTCAAATCGAATCGAACTGGAGACACTACCAGTTCTTCGTCCACTACGTCGGGTGTTAAACAATGGGAAGGAAGGAAAATCTACCGCACACCGTAACAAAAAAAAACCTTCCGAGTAAACTAATTGCGAGAATGAAGGAAGTGTAAAAAATGCTAAAATCCGATCGCAAGACAACAGAGAAAAAAAGAAATACCAACCCAAGTACGCCTCTGCAATTTAAATTCAAGTACTTGGCGGGCAAAAAAGTACGTCAAAAGCGGTTGAAAACCCAAAGAAAAAAAGGGGCAAACTCTCCACTTCCAGTTCGAACTTTGCAGCTCCACCGGTTCAGGGGCTTCAGGTTTCACAGGCCGCGCGCTTCGGAAGGAAAGTTTCCGCCAAGTTCCCGGGGAGACGTATGAGCGTGTATGGGGAATCACTTGGAGCGGAATGTTTGGCAAAAAGAAAATACAAGAGCAAATGATAGCGACGGAGGAAGAAAACGGAAAAGAGCACGACAAGACGAAACAATGCACACTTCTATCATGTTGCTGTTTATTTTTTTTTACTTTGCTCCCTTTCGCGGGGAGAGCATACGTCGCGAAAGGTACGGGTGGGCAAATGGGAGGCAGAGTGGTTCGTTTTTCGCTCCACATTGCTCTTTTTCCTACACCAGCTAGGTGGGTTTCACCGGGTCGCGTTTCACTCCTTCCTTCGCAGCTTGGGGGAGCTTTTTGTGGAGCAAAAATCTCAAACGGTTTCACAGATGGGCGAACATAGCAGCATGCAGCATAAAAGGCGAACAACGAGACCAGAGAAAGACCAACAAAACAAAAAAAAAATGAAAATAAAAAAAACCGAACAGATAAAATGTATGTAAAGAGACAAACAAAGCAAAGACAAGTTAAAAAGATGAAAAAAAAAATAAACCACATACACAGAAAGACTTCAGAAGGGATTGAAATCCTCGGTAGGAGAAAAAAACCAGGAACAAGTCAAGCCGCGAACTCGAACGTGCGATTAACATTTCACATTATATTCAAATGGGAACACACGTACGTAATTACTCTTTTCACTTATTATCGGCGAACGTTATCGAGCAGAGCCCCACGTGCTGTGTGGGTGAATGTATTTTTTCTTTCCATTTTTGCTTTTTGCCAAGCATCCGACACGTGTGATGAAATAGAAGAAAAAAAATATCGTGGACGTATCTTGAGAAGCAAAAAAGATGAAAAAACATAACAAATCTCACACGTCCGTAAAGTATCGCCTGACGGTGGTGACGGTACCTTGGCAAAGAGAGAAAGAGGATAGAGAGAAAAGAAAAACCTAAAAAAGTAACGACTATCCCATCACCCACCCATTCACCACACGATGGGCCATCATTATTATCTGCAAGGAAAGCGCGATGACGCCTCGAACCGCCAAACCGCTGCGGGCCGCAGGTCTTCTCATCAAATCACACCCCATTGGGTTCAACCATGGCCAGCATGAAGGGCGCCCGCGGGACGTGGTAGGGAATGCAGGTAATGAGGCGGTGACAGTGAACCGCGCACGGAACGGAATTTTGCATTCGAAAGCGGTTTTTCGCGCGGTCACGTCGTCAACGTCGTCTGGTGCATTTGTCGGTCGATGCAATACGTCGCTCATTGCGATGCACTTCGTCGTTTTAATGTTATCGGCATCGGGAGCCGCAGCTCGCGTTGGGGAGTTAGCTTTGTTTTTTTTTCTGGTCCAACACACATACCTGCAGGGATCAGGACAGGGACAGGAAGAGTGAGGAATGGAAATTTTATGCTAATTGGGAACACGTTGGAAAGCATCTTCGCGGTTGAGTTGGACTCACGGTATGGCGATATGGTGCGATTGTGTTTTAACAGTCGTTATTGCTGTTCGAAACAGGGCAAAAGATAATGTTTCTTTTAGTTTGCACCAGTTTGCACCACTGAAATAGCGGTGGCACGAGAGGTAAGGAAAATGTCCATTTTAAGTGTCGTCAATGAGCAAAGCAATGTTTTTTTTTTGGAAATGCCGAGAAACAAGATACGGTTTAAGCCATGAGAATACAAATTGTTATCGTTTGAACAGAAATTGGTTCAGCAAATAGGTGACAATACGATAAGCTATTATCTGTTGATAAATTTAAAACGTTTTGATAGTGAGACTAAATGACGAGAACGAAGAAGATTTACAAACGTGGAAAAGTGGAAAAGTATTACAGATTGAATTAATAAAAATTGAAATTGTTGAAATGAATTGTTGATTTTATCAAACTCCTTAGAAGTCCTATTTCAAGGTGGAAAAATATCGGTATTCTGTTGACTTGCGAACGAGAACATGGTGAATGTTTAACTAATTCATTATTTATATTCAGTCTACCTTGAAAAGTGTCACGTTGAGATCATAAAGAAAAATCGAATTATTTTAAAGTGTGGGAAAAGTGTTTTAATCACTTTCGAAAAATCATACCTTTTGAGCCTTACATGATTCTGCTTAACACAAATACGAGTAATTGAACGCAGTTACATGTTTTGTGAGCAACAAGAACAACAAGAACATTCAACTGTAGGCAGAGAATGGTTTAGGAATGCTGTATTAGCTTTTATTATTATTAGCTATTACAGGATATGAAGAAAATTACGATAACTTATCAAAGCATCAACAATCAACCACTCGATTTCTTAGCAAAACAGAAACCTTCCATATAAGATAAAACTGACAGTGAACTAACGCTAAGAAAAAAGATTAATAAGTTTTAAAGAAGAACAGTCGTTATTTCAGAAAAGTAAAGTCACTTCCAAATTGATGGAGTTCTTACTATTCCAAGTAATGTTACTTCTTCAAACCTCCGTTTGCTTGGTGAATCTTGAAAACCCTCCTTTACATAAACGTATCCCACCATCTCGTTTACAATTCTAATCGATCCTAACTGAACACAGATCAATTATGTTCGATGGAATGCATTTCGAACACCCGGTTGAATTTAATCAAAAGTCAAAACTTCTCACCACTTTCCTCAACTCCTGCCCCGACCACTCCAAAAAGTCATCTGCAACTTTGGGCTTCCAAAACTCCCGCGTTCCAATTGCAACACTCTCTTTCGGGCGATAGCGTCACTTTAATTGATTCAATTGACAGATCTACAACGAATCGAGACCAGCAGCTCGCGTTGTAATCGCAGCGGGTCCAGAACTGGCCCGACGAGAAAACTCTGCCCGTTCAACCGAGATGAAACGAAAATCGACCCGACCGATGGACGCCGTGCACGCGGGAGTTTAGCAACTTTCGGCGGTGTCGATAGAGCAGAGGCCTCGAGGGGGATGGTGAACAACCACACCCAAAACGCACCGAAAGTTGAGGCAAAAGTTATACATCAAGGCAGGCTCCCAAGGGAAGGTTGGGTAAGGCGGGGAAAAGTTTAAGTGGCTGCGCGGCTCTAATTTGCAGCGCCAATAACTAACAAACTAAGAAATTCGGTGTGGAACTCGTTTCTGTCGCGCCGGGAAAACACCGCAAGCCATGGTTGACACGTAAGATGGCATTAACGAGATTAAGTTTTCCCCAGAGATGGTGAGCGGGGGAGAGAACTCGCTGGCGGGCAAAGGCAGGGGTTTAAGCGACTGAACCGCTTGGTTTAGGGTTTTGGGAAAACTCTCTTCGTGCATCGATTTTTGCTTTCAGAAAGAAAATCTGCGGTGGCAAAAACCGGGAAAGACAAAAGGCAAACCAAGATGGAAAACCATTCTCGACAAACGAAACCAAGCGCGGGTCCAACTTTCAAGTGTAGGCTTTCCGCTTCTTTCGCTCGGTTTGCGGAAGGAAATGTTTTGTGAAAAATCATCCTGGTAAAACTTTTCCATCCTACGTGCTTCAATTACTTTCCACCCGCTCGGGCTGAAACAACGATTTTCAGATTCATTAATAATTTCCACAACACCAGCCAGCTCCGATATGATGATAGTGATGACGACAATCATGATCAAGCTGATGGTCATGCGATTTATTCTTTCCTTCCTTTCCCATCAGGTTCCCACCAGCCAGTGATTATGATTTCGTTCGGTTCGCCTGGTCGCCTGGTGAATGAACGGGAATGAGGGACGGCGAAGTTGCGGCAACATAATCAGTGGGCGGGGGTGGGCGCAACCCGGTACGGGCCTGCGGGAAGCATAAAACCGAACCGACCGTAACAGGCAGCAGGGCAGCATGAAATATCGTCAACATTTCATTCTAATTAATACTAATGCTAGTTGACGACTGCGACCCTCCCGTTTCGCTGGAAGTTACTTCGGAGTTCCGGACACGCTTCTGCACGGGCTTGCCATGGTTGAAGGGGCAGGTTCTTTGTGAACGGGCAGATTGACAGAATATAACATCTTAGGAACAGACGTTTTCTTTACGATCGAAACCGTACGGCTACAGTGATGGTTAATTTGTCTTCATTAAAATCTTACGGAAAAGTAACCTAACAGAAGAATGTCCATATTGACTTTGCTCACTAAAACGTATTTTTATTAACTGGTGAACGCAACATTTCGGGATTTAAGTAAAAATGTTATCAATAAAACAATTAAGTCTTTGCCTGGTAGTGGTTCATTTCCGAGACATACTGTCCCTACCAGCAGAGAAAATGGGAAAAGTGAATCGTCCCCATGGCAACGCCCTGTATTTTCTTGCTTGGTTTGGGTTTTTCGAAGTGGCCGTTTGGTCCAGCACCCTTCGAGCGCGTTCGGAACCGAGGTGAGTTTTATTTTGAAATGTTCCACCTTGGGTTGGTTGTGTGATGATTTAACGAAGTGGTAAAAATTGCCTCCTCTCGCAACGCGCTTCGATGGGGATCCATCATGGTCAAGAGCCGTTTCAACGACAAGCAGTTCGCAGTTGGCGCGACTAATTGACACCTTCAGCTCGATCGAAAGGAGAGCGCGTTTCGCAGCGCTGGAAACCTGCCACCTTCGATTTGTTTGTTTATGCTCTCACAGGAATGTTGTGGGGTTTAGTTTTGGTAGATTTCGTAGCGTTGAAGCATTTCTGGTTAATTCCAATGAATTTTCTTCTTCTTCTTGGCGTAACGACCTCTTGGTACAGGGGAGGGTCCGGTCTCGGTTGGGATTCGAACCCACACCGTCGAGGTAGTGAGCCCCCAATTCCAATGAATGGTTAAATTCTCCAAACTCTGAATAAATACCCAAAATTAATGAGTTTCATACCAGATTCATGTTTCATTTACGCTTTTAATTATTCTATGAGCTTACAGGGATTACCATTTGATAAGACAAAATAAGCAGATGATACCACAAACGCAGTAAATGATAAAACAATCATGACAGATGAGACAAGTATACCACAATCGTAGCAGATGATAGCACAATTGTGGGAGATGATAGCACAAGCCGGTACCGATGGTGTAAACGTATCCATAGGAGTTCGACAGACGTTTATCCCCACTGCAAGTGTTTTTAAACCATTTTTGAACCAGTTTTGACCTCTCTTTTCACTTATCCTGGTTTTGTATACCGGTTTCATTACCGAATTCTCATGTGAATAAAACATTTTGTAATCCGTGTCACACGTTTATTGAAACAATTTCGTTGTTTCGATAAATGTTTGCATGATTATTTTATACGAAGTTGATTTCACTTGCTTAAAAAATTACTTCAGAATGTTAAGTTAACTTTTTGAAGTCCTATTTATTCCTGTTGAATAGATATTTCAGTAAAATTAACTTGATCAAATTGTTTCTTGTTGTTGATCCATCTTGCCTTGCATACACATCAATTCTAGTTCTGGTGCTGAGTTCCGCATAATAAAAAAATACGTATCGATATTTACCAGAGAAAAGAAAGAAAAGTGTGTTAATTATGTTCAATCGGTGTATCAAAACGATTTATAGATGATGTTGGTTAATCGCTGTCATCTCTTCAAGAAAGTCATCGTCCCTCACAATTTCCAATAGCTGCGGCTCATTAGCTGCCCTCTCGCAACCCTTTTCGTTAAACCCTTTTTCCAGGTGGTTGCCTCCGACAATGTAAACTGAAGGCACATTAAACCCGTCCACTTTGCTTTGAAATCTTGGTGATTTACAAGAAAATGGAAATTCTCTTTTGCTCCTTGCCCTGCGCCCTACCATTTAGATAAATTGGAAGCACCTTCATCTTCACAGTTCTCTCACACCCTCTCTCTCACTGTCACCTTCCACGGAAGTAAAGTTCAATTGATCCAACGTTAGAAGGAGCAAGCACTTTTGCCACTTGTTGCCGGATCGATCGTTAATGCCGGCGGATCAATGTGGTGTGGCCGCAGCGAAAGTGTCCATCATCGTGCGATGCATCGGCGTGATGCTAATGGACGGCAACTTAGCACTTGCCACTTACTTTTCCGGCCAACCGATGCCGCTCGTCGGTCGAACGGCCATGACAGGATGGCAGATTTTCCGCTTCATTGCATCGACGAACCGATAGAATCGTACCGGACCCGCATCGAAGTCGATGCTGGCGGCAGTTGCTGTATTTCTTGGACGTTTAATGGGTGGTTAAAAAGCAAAAAAAAAAGGTACCGTTAGAGCACAGTGTTTAAAGTACAATTTGCTGTGATGGGGTGTAAAAGAAATGCAAAGAGGCATCCCCCGTCACCTGATGCCTTTGCATAAACGTCTTTCGCTGCGATGGAAGATTGCCGGTGATGGCAAATGTTTCGCTTTATGCTACATTTATGCTCGTAGTATCTTTATGGGGAGGTTTTTTTTTATACTGTCCTATCCTTCGTTCCGTAGTTCCAAAAATTGCTTGCCTTGGGACAATGTCGGCTATTCCCTAACTCCCCATGCATTTCTCTTATAATTTTCTTTTTCCCGTGCAGTCACCACTCAAACAAAAAAGCTCTCCATTTTCCACCCAGAACGCCCACTTACGGTGTGGATAAATAAAACTCTATAAATATGTTATGCTCGCCGCCGGTGCCTTGGGAGAAAAAAAAATGGAAGACAGCTTCCAAGTTGTGGCAGGAAACGAGTTTGCCTCGCAGCATCTCCTCATCAACGTGCCGTTTTTTTTGTGTGTGCGGTTAGAAGTGATGTTTATTTTTTCTCCATCTCCGTACCGCTTCTAATTTTTAAGCTCATTCCATCAACCCTCGCAAGAAGGACCTTATGGTCCGCGCGGCTGAGGGAAAACCTAACGGTGAAGAACGAATTCGGAAACACCCAGTGGCAAAAGTCATTCATTTATTCGTCGTCGACGTCATTATCAAGATGATCGGATAATTTGTCTCCCCCTATACACCGTTTTCTCGCCCTTTCGGGCACGCATACCCTGCTGCCGGAAAAGAAAACCACAATGCCCGTTTCGGTAGCGGGTGAGCTCGAAAAGGGAAGAAATATCTCGGCCCGCGCCTCGAAGTCATCATTGGAATGAAGTAAGTCAACCCGAGGGTGGTAATGGTGGTGGGTTGAGGCAAGATAAAAACAACACAACAATACTCTTGTTGTTCGTTGGCATGTTTCTGTGCCGAGCCGGGCGAGGCGGAATGGAAAGATATCACGTGACGTAGGCCTAATGTATGGATTGAAAAGGGTCAGGAAAGAATAGTATTAATAATTTAACAAAATAGTTTTTTAGACAATCTGTTCACAAATGCTTGTAAAATGTGGACATAAATTGTATATTCATTTTTCTCATAAATCATATGCATTTTCAGACTTTTTTAATGCCAAAAGAAACAAATAAAATTGTTCAAAAGAATGGAATTACTTGGAAATTCTTCAACTCAATATATGTTCTTGTGAAGGTAATATAATATTTAAAAACACACATTTTCATACACACATACAATGGTTTTTGTTATGGGTCTCCGACCAAAAAAAACGTTGAGGCCTCGGAGATTTTTTCAAATTAAAACGGTTTTGTGTAGCACTCTTTTTCAATTCCGTAAATTAAAGCTTTAAGAATTGATAAGTAGTTTATTGTTGTAAAGTAAACACAAATGAAATAAATATTACGATTTGTTCCATTACTCTCTGTTTGCTAGAAATCGTTTCCCTGAAACGTATCAACCAAGCAGCTTGTGTTGATGATAAATAAACAACACGAGTTGCACGCGGGCCCTGCCTGACTGCCTCGTTCTTGGCGTTCGTGCGTTGCTGGGAGCTGAACCTGATGAAGATGAAAGCTGAAACCAATGGAACCTACCCCGGCCCTGGCCCGAGGCCACCCGAGCGGGATTGAAGAAAGATCAACACACCAGAGCAAAGAGTGTTGAAAATCGTAGGCAATCGCGTTCCATCGAACGATTACTTTCGAATTAGGCAAAGTAGGAAAAACAGCCGTCGATTGCCTGCGCTCGACTTCATGAAGTTAGTTCACGTTTTACTTCATCTTATTCGCTACTCTTTGCCTGGCCTTGGCTCGGCCACAGAAACAGATGAAAAACTAACAAATACCGACGAGACCACAGCGGAGGTGAACAGAAGAATGTTTCGAGTGAATGAAAAAAGTCATTCAATTCATGTTGATTCAATTTTCTCCCGTTTCTTCTTCTGACCGAAAAGTAGAAACCCCCGAAACCGGTGGGATTGGGAATAGTTTTGGGGTTTCTAGGCTCTGGTGGGCTGCCCTTTATGTGGTAGGCTGCCCACTTTTCGACACTTTCCGGCAACATAAAGCACACACTTTTATGGATCGTTCGTTCGTCGACGGATTAGACCAAAGATTCGGGCCGTTGCCAAAGGTGGGGTGAAATGCTAGGCGGCTCGGTTTGTTTATTCTCAGCATCGCTCCAGGGCGCAAGGCGGAACGTAATAAAGCTCGTAAAATAATAATTCGTTTTAGCGTCTAATGGGTAGGCACCGCAAAGATTTATCGCCGTAGTGTGTTGATGGGGTTTTTGGAGCCGGTCGAAAGTGATTCGGGGAAATCATTGGCGTTGAAACTTTTGACATGTTTTCTACAGTTGTTATATAAAACCGAGCAACTGTTATTTCAGGTTCTTATTAAAGCTTTTCTTTACTGAAATAAATCTAATAACAAAAATTACAATTACAGTAACTTCGAACATGTTGATTGTTCATGGTAAAATTTTAGATAATTTAACTTGAAGCACCAATGGAACATGCAAATGTCTAGAATCATACCATTGATATGATGAAGAAAGTTATGAAATATTCTGTTGATTTAGTTTGAATGTGTAAGACTTCGAGTTCTCCCATGTTAACTGCACTAACTATAAGCTACGAATAACACAAATGTTGCTAATCTAAATCAGCCTTCAGAAAGGAAAAAATCTAAAATTCAGAAGAATCTTTCTAAAACCCCTGCATTGAATGTAATTGCCAATATGCAAGAAACTGTGCAGTACATTTTGTTACAAACATTTTGAAGCACGAATCAGCAATAATCGGAACGATATTAAGAGCAGGCATCAACAAATCAACAAGTTGTCATGAAACCATACAGAAGTGAAATCAAATATAAAAAAAACTTTTGGAAAAAGTTGAACCAACCACGAGCTAAACCCGTAAAGCAAATATCCAACCATACGTTTGACTGGCAAAATTAGAGCTTTTCACTTTTGAAATCATTGCGACCCTTGGACATCGATTTTTATACTCAAGTGTCAACAAAAGAGTTTGAAATTCGTTCTCAAAGCTAGATCTTCGTAGCTTTGCAATAATATTGACAGAGAAGATGTGACAAGCAAAATTCGTTGTTTTCAATTGTAAATACTCTGCAGTTGGACACAAAGCCAGACAATTCAGTTCGTTTTTCAGGTATCCCAAACTCGCTAACGTAGCTTGGTCAGTATTAAAATTTTGGAAAACAAATTTTTAGGAACAAATCTCATACAGCATCCAATTTACTTTTAAAAAGGAGTAAAATAGTACACAGTTCCTTAAACAATAGTCGTAACTGTTGCGAAAAGCACCAAAAACGGTGTAAAAATGTATACTTGTCTCTTCATGCCACAATTAAATTTGTCTTATGTTGAAATGATTTTCCAATAATCATTGTTTTGCGGGAGTTCTCCCTATTTGACACATAGTTTATTCGAACTGTAATATTCTAAATGTGTTACCAACTCACCATTTACATGTTTGCAGAGCAATCACCTCTCAATTCGTATGGTTTAGAAATTGGTCGTTCTTCACAGCTCAATTACTTTAAAACATATATTCCATACTTTCTCCCGTGCAACATCTGTTGTCTACAATGCCAGCCTCCTTTCAGTCAGGAGTGGTCAATAAATATACATGCACACGGTTCGAAACGATCCAATTTCACCGATTTGCCATTCCACAGACGACAGACCTAACGAGCGCACGGAGTCGATTCGGCCCAATTTCCGCGGACTTTTCGCAAAAGAAACCACCGAGACGGGGTGACGAAAAAAGAGAAATGGCTGTCGCATATGGTTTTTATGAGCCCTGAGCGACGGATAATAAACTGCACCGCACACACACGTGCGACTGGAAAAATGAAAAAGAAACGCTGGACGGTGCAAAGGAAGAGCAGTGCGAAGAAAAAAAAACTGCGTCCTTTGACGTTCCTCTTGGTCCCGGTGTTTGAATGAACACCAGCGTTTTGTTTTTTTTCTGTCGTTAGACCCGTCTGTCTTGTTCATTTCTTTATCCTCTGCCGAATTTCGGGGCTTTTCGGCTGCACCAGCAGGACCAGGCTCTGGTCCTTTGTGCCGCGTCATGATTTATAATGTCAGCCTTTTTTTTTCTTCTTCTCCCGCCCAGCACCATCATCAATTTCTATTGGATTATCTGTATTTAAGGATGGAACAAAATGACGTGAAGTGTTGCTTATTTCAATCACTTCGCCCGGAGCAGATAAGTTTTGACATGTCCTGGGAGTTGATTTATGGCCGTGTGTGCTGACGGGGGTGTAGGAGGCGAAGTGTAGTGTGGGTGGTTTCCGGGTTTTCCGGTCGAACGTCCCGCAGGACGCACTAATTACACCGCCGGGATGGCGGTTTTGCGAAACGTCGTCTTGATGTGTTAATAAGAGAGTGGAAAGCTGTGATTGAATTGGGAATGTGTTGTTATTGTGGGGTGGTGAAGGCAAGCAACGGTATCGAATTAGCTCTAATAAGCTGGTAATTCAATTATTTACTCATAAAGACTTTTTTGGTTGTTTCATTACGCTTCTTACGTTTTTGAAATATCGAAAAAGACACTTTTGTACTAATCGAAAGGTAGCGGATTGTTATTTTGAGACTCAAACTTTGTTTTATACTATGAAATGTTTTTAACAATGCGATTTTACTGGTTATCATACACATCGGAAAGCAAAATCTTACATCTTACAGAAATCTTACATCGAATAAGATATTGTTAATGCTGCTTTAATGTTTAATGCAGAAAAATATCGAGGAAAACTACCCATTTGTCCGGTCTTGCTATTACATTCAAACGATTTCAAATAGTTTACCTTCTGCCGCTAGGTCCCATTTCCCCTTCTGCCATCTCATTTTAAAACGTTTGCTTGCCCCTTTCACCAAATCACTACGCAAATAAGAAAAATCGATCCATTCAGACAACGTTTACGGTTTCGCTCCCGATACATCGCTGTCGTCCGATGGGGATGTCCTTTTGCCCACTATCATGATGTCGACCACTGTGATGCGCCAAAGAAAAGCCATCCCCAAAGGCTTTCAGCATGCGAAGCACGTTTTGTTTTGTTTATGCGAAACGGCAAATCTCCTCTAGCCTCGACGACCAAAGCAAACACCAACGTTCCCTGCCCTGGGTTAAGAAGTCTCGGCGCTCTTTAAAACTCGGACCACCATCGGAGGAGCTGAGGAAAACGGTCAGAAAATGACAATCTAAATGGCACCGACTAGCAAACGGAAGGGCTCGTCGTCTCGAACATCGACGACGACGACGATGTTGGCCCCATCGATGTGGAAGGACAAACGCTCGATGGTTTCGGTTGTTTTGTCAATCTTCGCTAAGCTCACCTCTACGGTGTGTCTCCCGGAGCTCGGGATTTCTTTTCCTTTCGCAGGTTCCCGGGCAGCCCATTATCCTTTCGGTGGAGCAAAGCACCGCCGGTTCGATGCCAGTGAAATCCTTCGCCAAACACACGCTCGCCCGATTGATCCGTGAGGTCTGGTCAGTCGTTAACCTTCGTTTGGTCGGGCTCAAACCCCGGAACGTCAGGATGTCACCCGGGTGGATTTAAAACTGCCGACGTGGCTGACTGTTTTGCTTGCTCATCGTGTGCCACAACACCGGAAGGCTATTTGCTAATGGAAGCCAATCCAACCGACGGTAGTATTGGTAGTATTGTTACATTCAGATCTGTAGCCCCGAACTCGGTGGAATTCGGTGCATTAATGAAGGACATCGTTGACAATTACTATACTAAACACTTAGGTGAATTAGGCGTTCTAGAATTTAAAATAAGCTATATGTTGAGGCCTTTAAAAATATACACTACATTCAGCATACTTTTTTTTAATTTAATTTTTTTTAAATTTCTACTAAGAATAGAGAGCAATAAAATTAAGATTTAACTTCAAGAATAAAACAATGTTTGTTATTTGGCAATGGTCTTGCTAATGTTTGTTATTTGACTAGTTTCATTAGCAATCATGAATAACTTTCCAAGAGAAATAATTTCATTTTCTATGAAGTCAATCCACAAGTTTTTATTTTTCCTTTTAATTAATATTTTAGTCGTTTCTAAACTAATAAAGTTCTGCATTGTGAAATGTTAAAAAAAAAACAAGTTAATTCGGTTTTAAGGAACATTTCAAGGTAATCCAGGTATGTCCGTAATCCTCAAAATTTTCTGAGATTGTTTCTCTTTTTATAAATTGTTTACACTGATCAGTCAAATATATGTCAGTGCATCAATCTTTTCATTTTAACCAATATCCCTCACGAAAAAGCGATGTTAGGTGACGTTTTCTTTATCAAAACTCAATTCTGATAGTTCATTTGCATAATTCTCTCTTTAGATAGTTCATTTGCATAATTTTCTTCTATTCGTTTTTCACTTTCATTCGGAAGAAAATCCACAACCTCGTCACGCATTTGATAAGACAAAGAACTGATTGACTAATTAATTTCAGCATTGAAATTTGAAAAATATGGATAGAAAGTGCGGGGCCCTCGACAGCTCGGGCCCCAAGCAGCTACTTGGATTACTTACCATATGTTCCGCCTCGGACTATAAACTTCGTCTGACTTTGAGTTAGTTTGACTTCAGATTCAAGATAAAAATAGACACAAATTCAATCCACTCCTCCGGCCTTTCGTTTCAACGATTGAAACTTGCTTTCAAAAAGCGATGAGTTTATAGTCCAAGCGAGGGATAACGCGGTGACTCCATCGTGATAACTTTGAACAACGCCTTCCAGCCGTTTCGTAAAACGTGACTATTTCTGATGAACGGAAATTAATTTTAAAATTTCATTTACGCCAGCTCGTTCAGAAACGTCTTCACGGTCTTGACCCGCGTCGGCGATGGAGGCTAATATCGGAAGATCGGTTTTACTAGCAACCTTTTGACCGAGCCTTTCAGACAACACGGCTGCTTCGTCATCTTGCATCATTATCGTGTGACAAATGGCGATGGCTAAACGGTCAAGCAGTTTTGCTTTCACAAAGAGAACGTATGGCTCTAACGGAATTGAATAGCATTGAAACGAAGTGCATTCGCGTGAATCATACGAAGAGTATTTCCCGTTAGGATTTATGATTCAGCTGTGCTAAGTAATTTGCAGCGTTATACTCATGCTTGTGGATAACCAATCAATTTACAATGCAGTTTTTAAATGTACAGTTCCGACATGTTGTGCAGCTGTGTCCACTTAGTCAGTCTTGCATCACATTAGAAAGGAAACATAAGTGAGAAAATCTTACATTATGAACATTAACATTTCGAAATGTTCGGTTTAGTTCGAAGTGACGTTCATTAATCTGGTTAACATTTTTCATATTAGGAATTTAGAGGAATTGAAACGGTATTGTAAACAGTTTAGCAACAGAGTTGTCATGTGATAGATCTATTTAAAATACAATCAAGAAGGGATGTGTTTATAGACGGTTTAATTTGTTTCATTTGGGGAATAGTGGAATGATGATCGTTGTTATATTTCAAACGACGACCTAGGGAATATATTTGTTTGTAATGTGAATGTCGTTGATTAAATGCTAATGAATATTCATATTGTTCGAAGATTATGGTTGAAACAACGCAATAAATAACGTTCGCTTAATCATTCATTTTCCCTCGCTATAAAGCTTCGAACGAGGCAGTTTAACGTTTTCACTTTGGTTATCTCATAAACATATTGGCAAAACCTTCTTCTTGGTACCACCAACTTGACATTACAAAAGCCAGCAGCGAGTACAAACAACGAGAATTCGTACAGCGGCCACAATTTCGTCGGTGACCTCGGATTAATCGAAAAAGTGCTCGCCGCGCGAAACAAACAACGAGGGCACGAAGAGAAAAGAGTACCCAAGAAAAAGAACGCGAAGCGCTGAAAGACGCTCGTTCGCGATGACGACGAAGCTGATGACGACATCTCGCGTCAGTAAAATTCCACTGCTCGAGGGGAACGGAGGCTGGAAGCTGCTGGTTTACGATGGGAGTGAACGGGACGGAGCTATCGCGAGGGAAATCGTGTTGAGATGAGAATTTAGAAGTGAACCAGTGCGAGAAGGAAACAGTCAGAGGCGTTGGGGGTTTTCAAAGAGTAAAACTGAGAAAGAATGAGTACACGAGGGGTGAGAAAAAATCCCATCTCACCCGAAAACCCAACCTTCGCGAGGGTGAGATTAACGCTTCCACAGTTGCACAGCGAGCGAGTAGAGAAAACAAACAAAATAAAATTCCAAATGAAATACCAAGTGAAGAAAACGGACCACATCCGTCTGGATGGCATCTGTGTGTGCATCCGTTACGGCCACTAGATGCCGCCCTGATTGCGATAATGGGTCGAGGAGTGTCCACGTTGGCGTTTCATTTATTGTCATCGCATTCCGACCGAACGAAACAAAGGCACTGCGAGAAAAATTGACCGTCCCTAGAAAAAATGCCACCGTGGCAGAACGCCACCCAAGACCCAGCAGACGATTATCCAGGGTTTTCGTGCGTGTGAGTGCAATATATTTATTTTCCCCCGAAACGAACAAAAACTAACTGCTGACGCTGTTTTCGGCCACGCAATTCGCAGTTTCGCTTCCCTCCAACATCGTGCTAGGGCTTCACGGTCGAGTGTGTTGGAAACAATCCCTCTCGAAAACTGCTTTTCTGTGCTGGGGGTTTCGCTCAACGCCAGGCGAAGCAAGCAAGAGAACGCCGTATTTGGTCCCTTTTTGGCGTCGGCGAAGACAAATGCCGTTTTCGATTTATTTCCGATCTCGGACCAAAATAAACAAGATCCCTACGGAGAAAATGAGACCGGGCAGGCGGTTTCGTTGCGTAAGAAAAGCAAGGGTGGCTCCATTCTGTGTGCGTGTGTGCTCGCTGCTGTAGGGTCCAACAAAAGGCATCCAGCCACTTGGAGAAGGAAAATCAATTTGGAAAATTATTCGAGCAGAAGCACTGCCAAGTGTGTGCATCTTATTGTTTGCTGCCTTTTTTTTCGACCATCAGGAAACCTTTTGCTCAAGCACGATGTTTGTCAATCTTACGTCATGAACTTTAAAAGGAGTCGTACTTTAAACTGCACGAAACCATCCCGAGATTTCTAGATTGAGAGGAATTGATTGCGAATAAAGAAAACCCATTCAATTAGGCAGTGGGCAATTTTGTGTTGTCGATTTTCAGAATAGAAGCCTTAAATATAAAATGAGCGAAAGACTGAATAAATGAACCACAACACAACAAGTATCTTATCCACCGCGTTAATCAAATATACGAAATCTCGTCAAAACAACGGGCATACATATTATATATGATTGAAAAATAATCGTGAGCATTTCAGAGATATCTAATTTCGTTGCAAAAAAACTCAATGATTGATCGTGAACATATTCCATAATTCTTTCAAATTAAATGGCGTCCTAACCAGTCTTGAAATAATGCGGAATCGTTCTCTTACGGTTTGAAATTAATGCATGAATGCCCACCGGAGACAGCGTATTTTTTGAGTCTTCGTTTCACAACCAGTTTTGGTGGACCTATTTCGATGGGCACGAACAGAGCCAACCGGACGGAAATAACCGGTTGAAGCGCTGCTGTCCAGAACAGAAGCCCCGAATCGTGCTTTGCCCATTACGCTCCACTTCGAAGAAAGATCGATGATGAATCGTTCTCGCTTCGAAAGACGCTACGAGTTGGCAAAGAGATGGAGAAAAAACCTCCCAGCAACATTCAGCAACAGCAGCAGTATGATCGTAGACAGTTGGTTGTGTCATTAATTTTCCCCCGTGACCGTGACGTGGGAGGGAAAATTTCGGGGAAACTATACTCTCCCACGCGCCTGTGTGCGAAGAAAGGCGTCACTATCTTTTCGTACGGCTGCACTCTAACAATCGTGATTACGCATCGTTTGATTGAATGGTTTCTTTAGGCGAAATGAAGGGAGAGTTTTTGCAGACGAAATCGTCAATTCAACCTTTTTTTCTACTGCAGATTATATCGAATTGTCCATTTACGGTTACTACCAACCATTGTTGGAGAAAATGTACCATAAATCAGCTATTACATTGATTTCGTATAGTAGAAGACCATTAAGCAGGCAAGTGCTTTATCTAATGCTGATAAGCTGATTTTCTTCTTCTAACAAATAGCTAATAATGATCCTTTTTATATAAATTCGTAAGTTTACAGAACATTCATATTTTTCGCGTGTCAAAGTTTCAAATCTACGAAAGTATACAAAGTTATAAACGAAACTGTAAAAATAGGTTGGACAATTTACGCACCTTCTTTACATTTAAGGCACTTAATGTTGTAGATTTATAACACTTCCGAACGATCAAGTGATCAATGGGTTGTAGTGATTGCTGTATTTTGTATTAAACCGCATCGTTATCATCATATTGGACCGAAAATAAATATGGAGCATTGTATCGTATCAACCGTAAATGCCAGTTTCTTTCGCGTTTAAACGTTGTTTATCTTTCAAATATGTACATATGGCATGAAAATACTAATATTTGAATTCCTTTAAGAGGTGGGTACAGTTCAAAATGCTTCACCTCAACTTGGAACTAGGATACATGTCCCATTTGCGCATTCCAAGACGCCCCACCAATGTGTTGGCTGTTTTACGATTACGATCGCATCATTCTTCCGGAACACAACACAACACAAAAGCTACCCTTTATTCCCTGATGCCAT
Organism: Anopheles coustani; assembly: GCF_943734705.1. Classification (NCBI taxonomy): domain Eukaryota; kingdom Metazoa; phylum Arthropoda; class Insecta; order Diptera; family Culicidae; genus Anopheles; species Anopheles coustani. The sequence continues at coordinate 63,261,454 of NC_071289.1, read as the reverse complement.
TCATGCGCGTGTAGTGTTTTCTCGTGAATGTGCGAAGTTTTAGCCATTTGCAATTACTAATTACAAACTCCGCAATGCGGGGCTTGGCAATTTCAACTCCCTGGCAACTCACCCCTAGCTCACTGATTTATAGAGACATTTAAACAGCATCATAAAATACTTCGGCTTCTACGGCCGCTCCCCGCGTCACGCCGTCAAGACGTTGCACCCAATGCACCCGTGCAGGCACTGCATCCAGCTCTGGTGACACTTAATTTGTGCCAGACGCAACTCGCCGCTTCCAGCGACCTCCATTAGCAACAGTTTAACGATTAAATGACTGCCATCGCGGAGGACAAAGAGATCAACATCGGGCGAGTGCGAGTGTAGGTGCCCCTTTTTTACGATCATTTGTCCTGTGGCCTCATTACCATGCGTCTGGGCGTGTGTGAGCATGTGTTACTCTTTTATTGCGCCAGCAGGGTGTGGGATGCAGCAGCAGTACGTGCCGTTTGGAGCAACTTTTACACGCCTTACCCTTTCACTTTATAAATCTCATTACTGGAATGGGCCAACGATGGGGTTCATTTTAGTACCCTTCTCTGTGTTGGTTGTTTATGCCTGATCCTTCGTAGGGGACAGATTAACGAAGTACCAGCTATTGTATAAGGAGGGGATACGCCAAGATCATTTTTGAGTTTTATTGTAGTAGTATGTTTAGATTCAACAGATTTTTGAAACTCTAACACCAAGGTTATTTCTGACTGATATGAATGTGTCTCTTCGTTTTAGACGTAACGAATAAGAGCAAGTCTTCCGCTAAATGTTCAATTTTATTTAAACAAATTTGCGAGACTTCTTGCATGTCAATTATCTAAACCAAGATTGTCAATTCAGATATGGTATTCGTCTAGAATAATAAAGCGAACCTGTAGCTATTGGTGCCTTGCATAATGGTGAATTGTCAGTGAATCGAAAGTATTTTAGCTGTTTTTCATTTTATTCATCATTACTCCCATAAATTCAGCATCTACTCATTATTGCTCCCTTACTTCTAAAAAAAGACACATAATTTAAATAAGATGGCAAGTAAACAGACTACAAAGCGTATGTCAATGATGCATGTTGAATAAAAACAAAATATGAAAATGCAAAATGAAATATGAATATTTTTAACAGCTATTGCACTACTTTGACGTAAACTTTTATTGTACATACAGTCCGCATTATTTCCGGTGCATTGACTTTTCTTGAAATTATTTACATTAAGAATTGTTCTCAGCCACCAAATTGTTAATCACACAAACCTTTTTAATTTAGAAACCAAAGCTGAATCTAAAATCTCAGGAAAGCCGTAACAGTCACTGTTAGAGACATTGACATTTCACCGTTGGATGGGTAAACACACAAAAAAACTTAAAAATTATGTTCACACAACCAGGAACATTGAATGGCCCACTGCTGGAAATTCTAGCCATTTGTTTTTGGTCAGCCAAATTGCCCGACATAAACATTAAAATTGAATTTGATATAATGTTAATAATTTATGAAGTATGATACCTTTTTAATTTGAATGGTCGTTCTCGGGAAATCAAGCCATTTTCCAAACATAAACCTTTCTCGACGATGTTTTGGTTTTTGTTAGCAGAAAAAATCAAATTTACGTTTGGTATTTAGTGTGATTATGTGCGCAGTCAAACTACAATATTGACATGATTTTGATCAGTCGTATCTACTAAGCTTCAAAAGTTATTAATGTTGCCCGACAGAAAGATCTGGAGTAAAACCAGACTCACTCGTGGTATTTTGTGTTGTACAAAATTTGCTGAGCTAATTTCTTTGATGGTTCGCTTTTAAGGTATTTAATCTCGCTTTATTGTTTAGTGACTAAATAAAGATCTTCTTTGCAAAATTGCCATCTTAGAATGCTTTGAAAATAAGCTTACTGGCATTCTATACCAACAATTCCAATTACTACAATAAATCCAACAACATAAAAATTTCCAGAGAAAACATCCCTCTTCAATTGCGGGTTTGTGCCTCGAACGACGAAGGCCAACTAACTCGGGTTTCCACGAAGTTTTCCACAAATGAGAAATCGTTTCGTTTCTCTTCGTCGTTCGGCATTTGCAGGATTCGTGCCCGGGAAAATACGAGGAAAACTGATGATTCCGGGTATCGGCCTGGAGCTCCCCCTCGGTGAAAGAACTGATTTCCCTTCGCCAAGCGTTCGAGGGTCGATAGCCGCTACGCGTTTTCCAAACGTCGATGAACTCCATTGCGTCTTCGGGTTTGGTTCGTGTTTCTAAGAAAATTTCACGCCACGAATTTCAATTCTCCGAAACGCGAGCACGATTCGATTCAATGAAGGCCGATGCGTGTCCATGAGGAAGCGAGTCAGTGAACGCCTTACAAGGCAAAGGAGTGAAAGTGATGTAGACAAACGATCGCTTCCCAAACGAGCCGTTGCTGCCACGCCACTCGGAAAGCAGCTGCTCGACTGCTCGATTTCCACTTCGAACTCGTGTGTATGTGTGCACAAAATGGATTTCCACGAACCGCTTTCGGTTCGGGCCTTTCGGTTCGTCCTCGCCGTGTGTCCTACATCTACCTGCCCGCACAAGCCGAACCGAGCCCTGCAGCCTCAGCCAACCACAAGCGCAACCCTTCGAACCACCAACGGCCAACCGTCGTACGATTGTGACGTCCGAAAAAGGAGGCGGCGCGTGCCGGTAGAGTGTTTCTTTTTCTCTCTCCGGCCTTCCGCGTGGGTACCACCGCCGCGGGCCGTTGATGATGATGATGACGGTGCTGATGACGGGAAAATCGTGCTGATAACCGACGACGCGCGTCGCCTTCGCCGAACGGGGGGCGCTCGAGTGCGAACCAGTCGAGCAGTGTTTGTCAGTTGAGGTGGACGATGAGCGTTTGTGGCTGCTGCTGCTGCGTTGTTTGCTCTTCCACAACCCCTCCCTTAAGTGACACCTAGTGGATCAACTCTCCCCCCATCATCCCTCGAAACGGGTCGAAACACACTCGTCGACACACGTCGATTAGTGCATTCGTGGCGTTCGTTTCGAGTAGTGGTGGTTGAGCACGGTACAAGCAACGGCAGCTTGCCGTGGTAAGCGAATTTGAGCTGCGGAATTAGTAAACGATCGCGAGCGATTGCGTAATCCGTGAGTGTTTGGTCAACATTCGATCCATCCCGATTGGTGAGAAGGTAAGTAAAACGACAAACTATTATAAATCATACATTTCGATCGGTTAGAAATTAATTGAAAGAGCAAATCTGAATCGTTGATTGCTTCGCTTCGGGTGAAATCAACTTTCACAGCCTACTGCCTCACGTACGGTTTGTGCGTGATTTTAGAGATCTTTCGCAGACACGCTCGCCCCATCTGGTGAGATGGTCTGAGCCCAAGGTTTTTTTGTGTGGCGCACATTCGTGAATTTGTGTGCCGTCACGATGCCCTCCCCCCCTTCTTCCCCTCTCTCGATGAATTGCTGCTTTTCACCCAGCGAATCTTTTTCTTGGCGCGAATGACGGCGTCTTCGTGCGCGGTTCGGATCCCGTGCTGCGTTCGTGTCGCACTTCGGATTCCGCGTACCAGCGCTTGGAATCTGTGTAGGCGCCGGACGTATGTGGGCTTGGGTGCGGCGTGTGTGTGTGTGTCTGTGTACGGGGTTTCCGCCGCTTCTGCATCGCGATCCACTTTGGCGTACCGAGCGCGTTTTTGCTGCCGTTGGGAGCATACATAGCGGACGCAAAAACCGCTACCGTGGCGTTTCTATTTTTTCTTCCTCGCTACCTCATGGGCCGATTTTGCTGTTGTTGCTGGTGTTGTTGTTGATGCTTTTTCTCTCCACCAGCCGAGAAGATGATGATAGCGTCGTAGTACCGTAAGTGCGCGTGCTTGTGAACCCCTTTGCAAACTCCTCTTTGCCGGTGTGGTCTGTGTTTGCTTGTTGGAACAGAATAACACCGTTTCTTGCCTTACTTTACGCTAGTCAAATTGACACGTAGCAGTTTTGGTACTCTACTAGTTTTATATATTTTTTCAGTTCAATCGTAAATGGTTCCTAGAAACGTATTATTATTCGGAAATTTGTACAGAAACAGGCACATCTCGTCACCTTTTCGTGCAACTTCCCTCATTTGTCACTTCATTATTTCTACTTCACAAACTCGTTACCAAACCTCCTTTTGTCATCATTTGCTTGGCTTGTCTTTTGGCTGTCAAATCCAAACGAAAAATCAACATTCCATGGCCTGCTTTCTTCGCGGGTCGCATAGCCGAACCTCCCTCGGAACCCGCGGGTCCACCGCATTCCACCACCCAAAAGTGATTGCTCACTTTCTACGGCTCCAAAAACCGCCCGTAGAGCAAAAGTTGCGTGTGCGTGCAGTAAAGACAACGAAGAGCAAGAAAAACACTGATTTCCTGTTCATCGATCGCACCTCATCTCCTTCTAGCTTCTACCATCCCCCGTGAATCTCTTTCTCTTTTCTACACACACGCATACTGGAAGTGTGTGTGTGTGTTTGTTTATTTTTTGCATTTCGTTTGATGTCGATGGTGCTCTTTTACGTGTTTTGTCATCCAAAAATTATACTTTTGACTCGTTGGCTACCGTGTCACTGGCGTTGCGTGACCTGACTTTACGATGCCATCGTCTCCAATCGAGGCTCTGCCTTTTTTTTTGCCCATTTGTTTGTGTCATTGTGGGCATCGCGTGAGGTTCATTACGCACGTGGGTGTAAAGAACCTGACGTCCTTTCGCTTTTTTCTTCTAGTACTTTTGGTACGCAAATTTAGAAAATTTGTCACTTATCACTCTTGTACAAATGCTGATGGTCTTAACTAACCCTCGCTCGAAGCAAAGATGGTTCGTAATGGCTTCTCATTGGGTACGTGCCGTCCCTGCTTTACGACGCCTGGGTCAGAACGTGAGGTCAAGCGAAGGTTCAACCTGATAACGCAATCGTTTGAGAGCTTTGGTATTTTTCCGTGCACAAGTTAGGCGGGGACCTCCCATACTTTCAAAGGCCTTCCGAATGGTAATCGCCATCGGGTCAGAGGCAACGGACATTTCGGAATATCAAGCACATCTTTGTTTGTGTGGCCTTGAATGCGCCGATGGTTGCCAAATCTGCGGAAGGTCATACTCAAATAGGAGATTGTTTAGTTTTCGCATGCTTTGACAGTGATTTCAATGTACTGAAACTTGGATTGCAGTTTATATGTTTTACTTTTCCAACAAACTTGTGGTTTGTTTCATTTTTTCACAGCCTTGTTCGGTTCGTATTTGAAGTTTTTAGGACGATCGAAAATGTCCAAAAATTGGAGCATTTGTTTAAGACAATTCCACAAACTGTGGTATTTGTTCTTCAAAAAGCAACAAATTGAAAAAAATCCTATTTAATTTGTAAAGTAACAAGGGGAAACCGTATAAGTTCAGTTTCTCTAGCAATGTCATGTTTTGTTGATTTTCCTTCTGAGCAGAGGAGGATAATGGGAAAACAATTAGCAAAAAAAACAAACCAAGCAGATGCTTGGGTTACCTCGGGTTACCAGTTGCTTGTCTTATCAAATGCATGACGATTTTGTGGATTTACTTGCGAAATATTGAATAATATGAAAATGTGAGAATGACTCAACTGAACTATCAGAATAGAGTTTAAAAAAAGTCACCAAGTGTCGTTTTCTAGTGATTTTGTTGGAGTTAAAATGAACTAATTGATGCACTAATAATATATTTCTTAAAACTAAGGAAAATCCTCACAATAGTTAAATGTAATGGTTTTTTTTTGGATTAGCCAAAGTAGGGTACTGCATATTTCAAAACATCGAAATAATACTTAAAATTGTATGAACTTTTCATTATTCAAACATTTTCCAAAAATTTACTTCTTCAGTTTTTTAAACGACGGAAAAGCTGTTTCAATAAAAAGTAAAAAAACCTACTTGTCAATAGTCTTCATAGAGAATGATATCAAGAAACCAAAAGTTCAATCTTGATTGAAATTTTAAAACTTTTAAGTAGAAAAAATGTTTGGTGAGTAGAAAAAATGGTTAGTATGTATGTTAGGCTTCGACTTATAGCTGCTCATGTGTAAACGTTTTTGATCAAACTCATAAATATGACTTTATTTTAAGTTTGAAGAAAAGCTTACATTGAAAATAATTTTTAATAATAATCACATCTTGGCATGAAACAGTCGATAAATTAAAAAAAAATACAAGGATGAATTTTGTGAATATTTTAAATGCTTTATCAAACATCCCAAATACTAAACTGTAAAGTTTAACTACGATGTTGTTTAATTCAATTGATTATGACTTTTTCTCTGAAAATTTTCAAAGAAGTTTTTATGACAGTTAACCTTTCTTGAATATTATCATAGCTTCATATGAATGATTTATGCTTTTCTTTATTATGTATAATTTAAATTATTGTTAAGTGGTCGTACTGTAAGCTAATTACTCATAATGTTACTTCATTTGGACGATAATATGAACAATACTCTAATAAAAGTTACAAATACGAATGGAAAAGTTTATCGGTAGAGTCTGCGTTACGTTGTTAAATCCCTGCCTGTTACTGATTGATGGCTGATTGGCGAATTTAGGAAAGAACTGCGGGCACGTGACACGCATTGATAGTAACAGTCTTCTTTACAAAAGTAAGAAGGAGTTGTGAGAACAAAAACTTTACCACCAGAAATCACAGCTCTTCGTCATATCATCATCAAAATCATCATCGATTCGTTTTTCCTTGCTCCCCGAGAGGAAAACTTATTCCTCATTCCAACGCTGACACCCGTCAACCGATTGTATCAACAACTTTTGCAACTCACGTTCCATTCACATGACACGAAAGGGATTATCTGCCACATCTCGGCTTCTGATCAGTTGCCGGCCTTCCAAAAACCACGCGGACTGAGACGCGGAGGCCGAGAAAATTGGCAATATGTTCCCCATCAGTGAGGTGCGTTGGAAGTAAATTTTATCCAAAACCATGTCAAACCCATGGCATGGGAAAATTCAATCCACTCCCAAGGCCGGCCCCGCCGGCACATGTTTCCAATCTGTTTCCTCCGCTGGCTGCAGGATGCGAGATGGTGGGATTCTGTTTGCAAACCGAGCGACAGAGGATGTGTCTTGTCATCTTCTGTCAGCGAACAAAATTTGTGACGAGCACGAATGGGAAGTTTGGCTGAAATGATATGCTTTAAAAATTGAGCCGTCGTCCTACGGTGGGGTGCGTTGAACACACCCGGGGATATGGGTAATAACTCTCCCCGAACCCTTTTGGGAAGCAGATGTTTTGCATCAGACAACGGCGGATGTGTTTTTATCAGGCGACTTTAAAGAAAAGATGTCGCTCGTCAGTCCTCGTATGTGGGCAATAAAAGTTTGCTTCATCGCCGCACGGAATGGTTTAAGCCACGACACATTAATGCATGGGAATGGTGAATGCAGGACTAACGCTAACGCTACTTTTTCCAGTTCGTTTCACAATATATTCTACGCCACCAAACTGCGGTTTGTGAAAGTAAAACAACGTATAGAACAAAACTGAATCGAAAGCAGACGGATAAACTTCTTTACCCAAACCTAGCGAAAGTCCACATCCAGGGATTGGCGCCAATGCGGGTAAAGCAGTGACAAATTTTCCTCCTCAACGGGAAAAGCAAAGTTTGAAAAATCACTTAACCTTTCCCTTCCTTCGTCTTGTGCCTGTCATACATGAGTGTGTGGGTACGGAACCGGGTTGCTTTAATCCAAAAAATTCGGATAGGGATTTGGGGGTGGAAAGGCGTCGTCTGACAGTCGGGGCTGACACTTGTGTCGATGGGTGAGCATTTCCCACACCGAGCCGAGTCGGGATAAGAGGTGTTCGATGAGCCCGGGAGCGTCGAAGCTGTCAAGTGTGGAAAGTCAAGTGTCCTCTTACCAAGTTTTCCAACCGAGGGAAGGCACGACACGTGACGGGGGAAGCCCCATGAAAACACATTCGCACAAAAAACGGTAGAAAAAAACCCCACCAGGAAAACAAATAAATAAACACGCACTGCCAAAGCGGCACGATTGAGGGTTGGTACTGCGTTGGCACCGGAACTAGCATATGTCAGGCGTTTATACCGTAAATGCGAACGGTTGCGATTTCGATTGGACCGAGTCATGGTTTCGTGGCGTCGTGATTGATCGTCGAAACAGGTGGCAAGAGGGTTTTCTTTTTTTGCTGTGAATTCGAGGTTTCCACCTGAACGGTTTATCTGCGTCACGTTGTTGCTGGTTGTTATTAGGTGAATGACGGATTTTCCCCCGGGAATTTGTTTGATTAACAAACCTTCGTTTTGGAGTTCTATTTTCACTTATTTTTTAACCGCCGAGTGACTTTCAAAGTTTTTTTTCATTTTGTTTAGTTCATTGAAAATCGCTCAATACATGGGAACTTACACACATTGCGTGCGTGATTATTATTTGAATAATGAAATTTTGAGCAACAGAAGACGTAATATTTGCATTGCATATCATTTCCCGCTTGAAACTGAAAGAAGTTTTTTGTTTTGCAACAAAAACTTTTGTTTCTGCATTTTTCATGATGTTTTCACAGAATGCCGTAGCCTGTCATCACGTGTCAGGCTTTTTTCCAGATGTTTAAACGAGCAGGGGTCGCCTTAATACTGATCATTTTGTCATCAAGCTCAATAAAAAGTGGAGGAGGCCGAATGATGAGTGGAGAAGAATTTTATGGCTTTTGCACATGTTTCGAACAAAGCATTCTTAGAATTGTTGTGCTCATCTTTGGTTTTAATTGTGAACACCGCACTCTGGGGGTTCAGTATTTCCGAGAACTTGCCATATTTTCCTGTTGTGATCCAGCTCAATAAAAATCGTTCGGAGGTCTAAAGGGGTGCACGTTGCACTAATGATGGCGACGTGTAAACAAGCTTTGGAGGAGCCGATTTTATGCCAATTGCACATGTAACGAACAAAGCGCTCTTAGAATTGTTATGTTCATCTTTGTTTCTAATTGTGGAGAAGGTAATATTCTAGAGTATCAGTACTTGATTGCTAGTGGTTTGCAATTTTTCTATTTTTAGATTTATAAAGTGATTCCGAGAACTTGTCATAGTTTCCTGTTGTCAAGCTCAATAAAACTCAATCTGAGGTCTAAAGGGCACTCCGTTGCACTAATGAAGAGTGGAGGAGACCGAATTTTATGGCTTTGTCACATGTTTCGAACAATGCATTCTTAGAATTGATGTGCTCATCTTTGTTTCTGATTGTCGAGTATGTCAAACTCTGGAGGTTTACTTACTGATTGCTAGCAGCAATTGCACTGCTGCTATTTTTAGATTTATAACGTGTGCCTATTCCGAGAACTTGTCATACTTTCCTGTTATGATCAAGCTCAATAAAAATCGTTCGAAAATCAAAGGGCAGCACATCGCACTAATGATGGTGACGTGTAACAAGCTCTGGATGAGGCCGAATTTTATGGCATTTGCACATGTAACGAATAAACTTTTTGTAGAATTGTTGTGCTCAGTTTTGTTTCTAATTGTGGAGAAGGCCACATTCCGGAGGATTAGTACTTAATTGCTAATAGTTCGCCGTTTTCTATTTTTAAATTTATAAAGTGCGCTTTTTCCAAGAACTTCTTTGTGTGATCAAGCACAATCAAACTCAATCCGAGGTCTAAAGGGCACTACGTTGCGCTAATGAAGAGTGGAGGAGACCTAATTTTATGGCTTTGGCACATGTTTCGAACGCATTTTTAGAATTGATGTAGTTACCTTTGTTTCTAATTGAGCAGTAAGTCACATTCTCGAAGCTCACTTACTGATTGCTAGCAGCAATTACATTACTGCTATTTTTAGATTTATAAAGTGTGTCTATTCCGAGAACTGGTCATATTTTCCTGTTGTGATCAAACTCAATAAAAATCGTTCCGAGGTCTAAAGGGCAGCACGTCGCACTAATGATGACGACGTGTAAACAAGCTCGGGAGGAGACCCAATTTAATGGCATTTGCGCATGTTTCGAAAAACGCGCTCTTAGAATTAGTATAGTCATCTTTGTGTCTAATTGTGGAGAAGGCCACATTCCGGAGGGTCTGTACTTGATTGTTGGTGGTTTGCAATTTTTCTATTTTTAGATTCATAAAGTGTGCTTTTTCCGAGAACTTTCCTGTTGTGATCAAGCTCAATAAAACTCAATCCAAGGTCTAAAGGGCACCACGTTGCGCTAATGAAGAGTGGAGGAGACCGAATTTTATGGCTTTGGCACATGTTTCGAACAATGCATTCTTAGAATTGATGTACTCATCTTTGTTTCTGATTGTCGAGTATGTCAAACTCTGGAGGTTTACTTACTGATTGCTAGCAGCAATTGCACTGCTGCTATTTTTAGATTTACATATAACGTGTGTCTATTCCGAGAACTTGTCATACTTTCCTGTTGTGATCAAGATCAATCAAAATCGTTCGAAGGCTCAAGGACAGCACGTCACATCAATGATGACGACATGTAAATAAACATTGGAGGGGTCTGAATTTTATGGCATTTGCACATGTTTCGAACAAGGCATGCTTAGCATTGATGTGTTCATCTTTGTTTCGAATTGTGGAGAAGGTCATATTCAGAGGATTAGTACTTAATTGTTAGTAGATTGTAATTTTTCTATATTCAGATTTTTAGATTCTGAGAACTTCAATAACAATCAATCCTAGGTCTAAAGGCACTACGTCGCGCTAACGATGAGTGTACGAATTCAAATTTTATAATATTTGCACATTTTTTGAACAAAGCATTCGTATAATTGTTGTACTCTTCTTTTATTCTAATTGTAAAGAAGGTCACATACCGTATGATCAGTACATGATTGCTACTGCTATGTAATTATGTTGACATACTAAACGTTCAAAAACTGTACTTGTTACGAGGACTCAAGTCTCTATAAATGGTAGGAAAAACGGTGAATTCGTTTAGTAATAAAAGAAATACAGGTCCATCAAATAGTCCCTCAATTCGATCCATTTTAACGTGAATCATTTATTAAAACGTGTTTGTGCCAGAAAGCCTACGACGGTAACATAGTTACAATACCCTCACCTTGTGTCCGCCGCCCAAAGTAGCTAGCAGAACAAAGGCAGTTAAAAGGCACGTGGCAACAATTGCTTCGGGGAGAAAAAAAGGGCCGTAATGATCCACGTGTCGCTTATTGACATTTGTGTCGTCCTTTTGGCTCAAGGATTCATCCGCTTCCGTCAGCCGTGCGTGACCATTCGCTCGTTAATGAGTTCCCCGATTGGCTCATAATTTATCGAATTTAGTGCACGTCACAGCGTTGCGGTGAAGCGGGCAGGCATTACATAAGGAGGAAGGAGATGTTTGTTGAGATTTTTACTTTCGTGAATGAATTATGAAACAACCAATCGTTTCGTTCTCGTACTACATTTTTCTCAAATAAAAAACAATCATTGAAGAGAAAATCAATTACTAAATTGTTTCGAATAGCCTTCACTAAATACTGAATTTCTTTTTCCATAAAATCGAGGGAAAAATAAAATCGACCTTCACAATTTGCTTCGTCAGTCATTCTCACTACGGAAGGTTTTTCTCTCTGTAGAATCGGAAATCTCAGCAAAATAAAAAAGGCTCTACTCTTCCGCCAAAGACTACAGTTTTATTTTTTCCAATGACCGGAAAAAAACGATGAGGCCCAAATCCATTCTGAAGGGCGAAGGAAATTTATATTCATAACCTCTCGAGGACTCGAGAAGCATTGTCAGGCAGGCTAGACTAAAAAAAGAGGGTCGATGAAATGCGGTGTTGCAAGAACGGGGAGGCTTTTTGAAAGGCTTGCTTTTGGTGGAGAAGTTGAAGCGAACCTTGGTCGGAGGAAGTAATGGGGAGGCGGGTTGGAGCGTCGCTCAGTAGAACGGCGGGCTCCAAAAGCGGATGGTGAGAGATATTTGTATTTGGGGCGCAAAAGGACAGTCGGTACTGGTGGTGGAAGGGAAAAGCCTCCACTTCATCCAGCCTGTTCTTGAAAGGACACTATCACCGTCCGACGAGCGTAGGCTTTTCCTGTGCCATGAGGAAAAAAAGGATTTGATACGCAGTGAGAGGCAGGCGGGGAAGAAGTGAGCAGGAAAACAGTAGGCCATGGGAAAAGTGAACAATAAAATAGCTGTTGGCTGTGCGGGAGAACGGGATAGGGCTTGCGCTTCGTCCTTGGCGGATTCGGACTGTTCTGCCTTTTATTCGCCCAAACCAGACCAAGCCCGAACTCCCGCCTGCTCGGAAGCGTTTGCTGCAGGTTTTCTCAAGAGGCTTTCCGGCGAAGGTTTCCCCCCGCTTCTCTCACGTTTTTTTCCGGCCTGCCCTACTTCGGGTTGCTCGGGCCGTGAGGGTTGCTTGCTGGCGTGAGGAAATTAGACCATCGTGCCTTCCGTTCGGCCGATGCCGACCGTCACGAATGATTTTCGTGTCCTTATGGGGATCTCGTTTTTTATGCTTTGCTATATTGAAGTCGATTTATTGTAGCTGTGGCTGTATTGTGTGTACGTGTGTGTGTGTAAAGCAGAAGGCCACACAGCGTTTACAGTTTGGTACAAATTTTACCACGACTAATTTTGTCTTTTTAAATTCAGATTGTCGAATCAGTGGTATATGTCCTTTTAATTACCTTAAGCTTTAACTGTTTTCCGTGGACAGTACCTAATTTAGAGTTTGAATTTAACTACAGTTCCAATTAGTCCCAACTGCCGATTGCACATTTTACTTTGAGTTTTAATACATCTTCAGTCTAACAGAAAGTTCCTAAATAAGAGCATACAGCTTGAAGGTTAGTATAGAAGTTTCAGTTTGACGATGAATGTAGAATTTGAAGGAAATCTCGCTATTCAACCTACATCGAGTTTTATAGAATACATTATTGGGCAATATTCCAAACTGTATCCAAATATTATTTCCATTTGAACGTTTCGAGATTCCTATAAGTTGTGCAATGTTTTGTGAAATTATGTAACAGTATACAGTTTTGTTTTGCGTTACTCGGAAATAAAGCATATTTTTCAACGTTAATGAAATACGTCGTAACCGAGAATTCGAAGAAAAAACTTATTTAAATTGAATTGTTTCGAGGTACGAGGATGAAAATCATTCATCCCTGTGGGTTTGGTGTGAGGTACGAACTTGTTTGCTTTCCGTTGTTAGAGAGCGGAACCAACAGCATGCTGACGAAACTCAACAACACCCACCGGCGTTCGTCACATCCTTACGTGGACCGTGAATGTGTCCCTGCCGTGTCGTGCTGGGGTGGAAAATTCCTACCCCTTCCCAAAACAGCCCGTTTTCCACCCGATGATCCTTCGGTACCGTCGTACACCCCCACGGGTACTTGTACGACCACCACCACCACCACTACATTTCGTGTTTCGAAACCACTCGAGGGCAATCGTGACGGTGCTGGACTGGTCGTTTTTTCGCGCTCCTTCTCTTTCTCGCGCACTATTTTTCCCTCCTGCAAGGATAAGCCAGGATCGGGTGGAAACGGATTCGGAAGGCACGCAAAAGGAATGGCAAGAGCTGGTGGTGAAATTGAGGGGAGGGAGTTCATTTTATGCCCCAAAGCGGATCGGATTGAAATTTTAATAAAATTTATGATGATGACATGATAACTTCCACTCCATGCCATGCCTTCCAACCCGGACGAACGAATTCTTTCCGTGGGGTACCGATGGTGTTGCTCGGCGGTAGGGAAATAAGGCTAGCGACAAGGAAGGCGTTGTTACCGCGCTCAATTTTACCCACCTCCCCCGCTGGGCACCTTTACGACAACCATCCGCTTGGGTGGAAAAGCAAATGAACGGGCCGTTATTTGACTAGGAACATGAAGGTCTCTCTTAACGATGGGGGGATTGGTTAAGAGTGGCTCGGTGGAAACCATCCTGCTTCCCCCCCGGAGGTCGACACTAAATCACGTCGAAGGCAACCAAATGCAATCACACTCCAGCTCCAAACGCGGTGCTACCAAAATGGTTCCCCTCCCTTCTAGACTCCTTTCGTGTGTTGTCGTTTGCATTCCACGTCCTACGGGGAGCTGGAACCCGGATGGAGTGCTGGAGGTGGGAGTGATAATTATCACAACAACACTTTTCCCGTCGCAGACACTACCGTACACTCACACACACACACACACGCGCGCTCGGTGCTTGCATCCCGCTGTGGTGATGAACATTTTCTACCCGAAAACAATTTAGCACTTACGATCGGCGGATAAAACCAATCCACATTCGGTGCTTCGAGACCCCCGGGGTCGGTGGGGGGGGGCCCACCTATTGGCTAGGGGCGGGTAATATTATAGCCGAAAGTACATATTTTGCTGTCGCCCTTTAATTGCCCCACGAACCCGGACGCCCCGGGTTCGGTTGGCGGGTTAATTAATTAACATTACACCTGACGCTGCACGGTTCGCGCTCCGAGGATGCTCCGGCGTATTTCGTTCCATTCCGGTGACATTAATTAATGCTACATGGTCACCGTGATCATCACCAGGGAGAGATAGAGGGAGAGAGAAAAAGCATTCACAAACCCGGGAGTGGCAAATTGGGGAGCTTTGGGTTTCCCCCAAAGTTCCGCCCCGCTCCGGTACCATTTATTTGTTTGGTTTTTCCTATTTTTGCGGTCCCATTACTGGGAGTGTCATCGGAAAGAATTATGCATTTTGCCCTCCGCGTCCCCGGTCCAATTTGTCCATGTTGTTGCGAACCGGTTTCGGGGTGGGTGGGTGTTGTGTTTCGCCGGTTTTACCGGTGCGGTTTTTGGAGTTAAGCCTACACAGTAATCATCGTCCGAAGCCGAGCGGACCGACGTTTAATCTAAATATTTGAACAATTGGTGGCTTTGTTTAGGAGTGGTGCGTACGGCGATGATGAAGTGTCGTAATGGTGCATAATTAAGCCGAAGAGCAATTTATGAATTATGGAGTGTCAAGTGCTGATTAGTGGGATCAATTCTAGCATAGATGTTTGCCCCGTTTGGGGCATGTTTTGGATGGTCGCTTTGATAGAGGTTAGATTGGTTGTTGAAATGGTATAAATAAGACCATTCAATCATTTTATCAATCACTCGGTTTTAGTTTTGCTCTATGAGTTGTTTATACCGGGTAAAAGTTGCTCTGTAATTGTTAAACATACATTGTGTACAAAGATAAAACTATCATGATTGAATACAAATAGGCCTATACTTAATATATGTATGCCTGATAAAAGCTTTTGCAAATACATAGTTTTCCCAAAGATTGCATGCTTTTGGTGTATGTTTTTACTGCACTCCACCGAGCTGAGATTAAATGTAGTTTAATCAACAGAATGTGAACCGGTTCTTTGATTTGTGGTTATTTCTGTATTGATAGTTGGTTTTGATTGTTTCTTTCTGGAAAACCAACCTACTTTAGTCCAAAAGGGGCCTTTTTTTAAGGCATACATTTTATTTTGTTGAATTAGTCAGAAAGTATGACTATGTCGTTGATTGCGCTAGCTTTTTTAAAGGTTTTTGATAACAAGACGTATACATAACATATCGTAATCGGAAAACGTTGAATCAACTTCAGAGTGTAATTTAACAAACTATTAGTTTGTGAATCATATTTACAACACATACAATCACATTTACATACAATCAATAGACTCCTAAAGAGCAATCAAACTTTTTTATTCTTATGGTTTAATGATTTGTAGATATGTATCTAATGATAGGTGGAACTAAGCGCGAAAGCGAAGAAATGCATATGACATTCGTCACTTTTATGCCAGGAATTGAAAAGGGTTTGGTTTGTCTACTTTGATTTTACTTTAGAGAATCTTCTTCTGCTTCTTGGCGTAACGACCTCTTGGTCATGACTGCCCGTTAAGGGCTTACGAGATTTGTTTCCATGTAGTCCTTTCGTACAGGGCAGGGTCCGGTCTCGGTTGGGACTTTAGAGAATATTGACGTTATATTTACAAACATCATTTGACTGTTATTTTGTTTTATTATTGTTTCTACATCAGGGAAAACCCTTCGGGAAATCCCTCCTACGGTATGGCCGAACTGCTTTACCGTAGTATAAATTTATTTTCCCTATCAAAATACATATGGAAAAGATTTTTTATTATTTTTCATTGCTTGCACAGCACATTTAATCATGTACTTGTTTATTACTGTGATTCCACATTCAACGTTAAATCAACAACACACGTTGCAGAATCAAAGTAAGTACCATTATCGAACAATCCTTCTTCACGCTCCATAACCCTGCCAAGTGGTCAATCGATTCGTTTGTTTGTTGGTGCTTTTTTCTTCTTCTTCCTCGTTTGGTGACAAATGGATCCCCAGCCCTCCGGGCAACCAACCATCTGTTGCTCGTTCCAATGGCACTTTACAGCACCCCGCACCTTCCACCGATGGCCCCGCGTGGAGTGTAGTTAAGTGTTGAGTAATTTTACACTCCATTAAAACCCAACCGCGCCACGACGAGCGCGAGTGTCCGATGCAGACCTTTTTCCGCACCCCCTTTTGGGGAGCTTCGGGGGAAAAAGAGCATTCTAGGGAACCAGAAACCGGAACAGTTAGCTTTGATGGCGAAAGTAGTCTGAATCTGGGGCCGAATTCCCGCATCCAATGACTTGTTGATGAATATTAATTTCCGTGCATAACTTTGGTGAGTCCTTTGGTTTACGTTTTACTTTTTCCCGGACGACTCCGGGTGGGAGGCTTTGGGAGCCCTTTTCCCCTGTCCTGTTGAATTCTGTTTCATAACGTTGCTAGAAGTTTTTCACCCTGACTCTGATGCTAGATGAAAGGGATGTGTGGCATCGTGTTGTCACTGTCAGCTAGAAATATGCCGAAAGGACAGAGCAAAATAATTCTATTACTACATCAGCTTCAATCCTTCGCCGTGCTCCACCATGTCCGGAATTCCTTTCGCTCGGAATGGGAGACCGGGTTCCCGGGATCCTTAATTTTATTTGCCACGCTTTCCAGCCCCAGCGTTTTCCGGTTTCCGTTTGCCGGTGGCATTTTTTTCCCCGCTTCCGGGAAGCGAATTCCGACCTTGAATCGGCACGCTGGGTTGCAAAAGCTGCCTACAGATTTTTGTTTTTCATTTTTCAACACAGCACACAGGCTGTCCTCGTGGAATTCGCCTCTTTCCACCCCGGCTGTTCATGCCAGCTTTTGGGTGGCTGCTGGACAGGTTGGACATAAATCTGAGCATGAATATTAATTGAGTTCAAAATTAGTTCCGTCTGTGCCGAGGTTTATTGGGCGCCTTGTGAACTACCGTTTCAACGGATAATTTTGCAAATGAATATTCTCGCCCTTTGCGGAATGCTAGATAATGGGAGCTATCGGATACGTTTTGCTCTATCGATCGATATGGTATATCCACCAACAAGTGTTCATTTTCAGGATACTTGGTTCACTAAGCAATCGCGAACGTTGAAAGTTATCTATCGATATAGCAGTGGATAAAACGACTGTCAAACGCGAACAAATTTGTCGAGTAGTTGCTATATCGATAGATATTGCTATCGCGAACGCTAAAAGATGAACCCTATCGATCGATATACTATCCACTGCTAGGGACCAGTCGATAGCGAGTTAAACGTTCATTTTTGATGGTGGTACACTAAAAAATCGACACGAATCCACAATAACTAACACCAGTGAGCCACACAATTCGTTATTTCCACCAAATTCACTGATTTTATTGATATTTCTTTTCAATTATTTTCATCTGTTTACCAAATGTATCACTTGAGCAGAAAAATAAGGATACTTGGATCCAGCTGGATGACGATTGTCGTCCAGGCGATTTTTACATCCATAGAAAAGTAGCTAATTAGCAGCCAGAAAACTGGTTGCCTTATCGACCGATAATTTTATATCGACCGATTCAGAAAAAGCGAACGCGATGCAAAATTCGAGTAGATAACTTTATCGACCGATAAAAATGCATCGATCGATTGGTGAAACCTACTTCGTTCGCGATAGGCATCAATGTCAAGGAAGGTACCTTAACCTTTCCAATTTGGCTATTGCAAAGAAACGTGGTAAAAGTTTTCCGAAAATTAGCGGATGCATTTCGTTTCGTTGATGCCGTTTGCAAGTTCGGCTCAACTACTTCCGTTAGCAAGTTACTTTTGGTTTACCTGGATTGAAACTGAACGTTCTTTTTGCCATGGTAAGGTGGATAAAGGTGATTTATTCAGCTCCATTCCAGGGCTGGTTATTTTTCCGGCAGAGCGGGAATAATTTCACTTCCAACTACCTGGTAACCACTTCTTGCCCGAGGTAGGTTTCTTGAAAGTGACTAACTTTTTGTCAGTAATTCGCCCAGATCGTCGTTGACTGGAGCTGCGGTAAGGTTGCGCCCGATGATTATCTATAGTTTGGGCCATTTTCTCCTGCAGCAATGAAAGAGTTTGCTTGAAGCTTCGGGGAATTCCTAGCAGGAGTACGACGATAAGGCTGAAAAGAGAAGTGATGATAATTATGTAAATTGAACAAATTAGAAACGAAGCCTTGCGGTGACAGAACTTTCCGCAATGTGGTGGAACAAAGGGGGGTTGAGGATGCCGGAGAGAATTTTTCATCTTGCATGTGAAGTGAAAAAGGTTTGAGAATTTCGTCGGTTCATTTTACATATAGATTTGGCTTTACGGTATCTCTCGATCAGATTAGCATAATTGATTGAGATTTTGGAATCAGACATTTTGAATAATCGAATTCTAGTTTCAGTCGTGTTTTTAACTGTTGCAGAACGTTGTTTTATAAAAGATTTTCACTAAACATTCGTAGAAGTTTATTAAAAAGAGTTCAATTGAAAAGAGTTACCAAACATCGGGGTGCTTTCAGAAAATTATTTATTGACGATAATTCCAGTTTTGCAAACATGAAAGTAAAACGACCACCGAATATCGAACCAAAAAAACTTCAAGATTTTTTTTTCAAGTTCAAGTTTCGACTGCTCGAGTGAAAATCGCAAAAATATGTTTTTATTAGTGCGATAAAAGAAGATTACCGTTAGCATTAAATATCTTTTCAATGCAAAACCGGTTTACTTTATGCATTTTAAATGATGAAACATGAACTACCAAGCAACGGCGCTCGAACGATTTGCGAATTAAGTGTCTATCGGATTACCATTAATAATCCAGTTTTTCTTGCATTTCGAAGGAATGATTCTTTTCACGGCGGTTTCATTCAAATGGTCTGATCAATTTTAATGTAGACTCATATTGGAAAGCTGGGATACATATTCCGGGTTTCAATTTTATAGGTTACAAAACCGGGAATGATCGGGCATGCACATTTTACCAGACAAATTTGTAAATAATACTATCTACTTTCACTATGTCTTTCAATAGTTAAAATCCTCATGGCAGCACATATGTGAAACAAGCATTGACAAAACGTGTAGGTCTTAAGGGAACATTACTTTAAACAGATTATTATTCGTAGAGAGGCATGTAATCCTATTGTTTGTTGTTATTTATTGAACATTAGTTTGCTTTCACATTTTTAGTTTTAACTTTGGTTTTACTTTTTAAAGATTAATCATGATTTAAATTTTTATCAAATACCAATTGATTCATAAAAGTATAGCAACTCGTTTCAAAGGCAAGAAAGTAGAACTTCATAAAATAAACATTTATAAAATGTGTGTATTTTGACGCTATCCATGTGAAGCGACCCAGCTGGCGAAACAGCTAGCCAACTCCAACCGTCTCCCATCTCAAGCCACCAACCGCCAGCCACCAGAGCCAGAGTGTGATACATCATTTTAGGTAGTCGAAGTCGTTTAAGTTTCGCGAAGTTTAAGGTTGAAAGTCGTTACGAGCCATTTTGCCTGGCCACTCGACTTTCTGTTTACGTGCTATTCAACATAATGCTATTTTAAACAAAGTACGTGACGTTATTTTTGACGAAATTGTTGTACGTTAGTCATATCAATGTTGTAATTTGTATTTTCTTTTATTCTGGTCAAAACAGTAACATAACATATTCATGCACTTAAGATAGAAAGTGTAACGTACTGTTTGACGTAACTATTTTCAAAACAATTATACAATTGACAGGCAGGTTGATTGAACTTCAGCAATTAGAACTCGCTTATTAGACCTTGAATAATCACCAACAATGCAAACGTCATTAAAAGAATCATACATCATTGCATAAAACATCCACTTATACGCCGTTCCATCCCGACGGCCCATCCGTTGCTGATAAGACCCGTCGCCCCGTCGTGCACGAATGGTCCGAATAATGAACGGCGCCGGCAAGCCTGCAAAACATGCCCCTTGGCCGCCGGGGGGATCATTATGATGAATCTCCGCACTTCGCCATCATAATAACAGCACCGCCAACGTTCTGGCCCCGATCCCGTCTGGCACATAATTTTCCCGAAGGTAGAAAGATTCGCGGAACACCGCGCCAGAACCGAGGAATTGTGTGTGCGCCCTCGGCTCCCTTCGGACCACTTTTCGAGCTCGAGGCTCGCTGGACGAAGATGGGGGGGAGGAGGGGGTGTGGAGATTCTTGGAGCAAGCCTTCCCGTGTACCATTCCCAATCGTCGTCGTGTCGAGGACTCAGGGACAACCGGTCCACGAACGCTACGAACCCGCGAGTCCCGCGAAGACGGGTCGGAGCGGTTTAATGACGCTAGTCCTCGCGGACCTCCTAGACCTTGGCGAGTCGTTAGCGGACACAATCGCAAGACAAAGGCTACATTCCCTTTTTCGCGGAACAGCGCGCGTCTCGACGGGATTGTAGCCTGTGTCGCACACACGGAGCTTTTGCCTCATTAAAATAGTCAAGTGTGGAAGGTTGGTTCACGTTGGTCGCGGGACTCCAGCTCAGCCTTCCTAGAGCTGAAGAGCGTTCAGCCTTGAGCGGGGCAGCTATCGTGCAGGTATCCAGCTGGGGATGAACTGCAGAAGCAACATATTTCTAGCCTTAATATTCCTTCAGCCCGTTCCCTGCGATGCGTTCGGATATCTCGCATCGGGCCGTCAGTCAGTTTTTCCCCTTTGGGGCAATTCACGCTCCCAAACCGAGCCGGGTCTCTCCTCCAGTCGATTATAAGTTGGCACATTCGCACCGAACCGATATGATTTATTCCCCAAACGGTGACCGATGGTGGAGCTCTCGACGGTCCAATGTTGCTGTGTGTATGTTTGTGGGGCGGTGGATGCAATTATCTCCCCTGTCCATCGCAGTGCATCGATGGATATGGAAGTACGGTGCTGGGCGGTGGACCGGGCCTCTAGGGAGGCCTGGGAGGCCAACAAGCGCACGGTTTTGCCCATGGACAAGCGATCGATTTGCGCTAGTTCTCCTTGTACGGATGGAGGTTGGCGATCTGGTTCGCTTCAATTTGCAACTTCTTATAGAGTATGTTTGAAATAACTGAAGAAAACTGTTTCCTCCAAATTGTTTTTCCAAGAATCATATAAAACGGGCTATCACTATTTCCCATTGTTTAGCCATTTTTGTTTCTTTTCACCAAAAACATTTTCTTCTCTTGCTTTGTTTTCTCTTTTTTCAAAGTTACCAATTTGTAACGATTTTGAACTATTTGTTTTTTGTTTATTTGTCAGTCAATTAATTGTACTGAATAAGGAAAGAAACTCTTTAAAAGATTGTTTTAAATTATTTAAGAAACACCTTGTAAGAAATTTACCTAGTTCCCTTAGTTCTCTACAATTGTTTTGACCATGTTACGATTAATTTTCAGCGATTTTAAATAGTTTTTGTTTTAGTAAATTGAATTGCAACATAGTATCCTTCAAATTTGTAATTATCGCAAACCCCATTTTAAGCTTAGATTGTACAATTTTTCGACACTGAATACATCCTGTACAATTTTTTATTAACCATTGAGGAAGTTTGATATTAAGCTCCCTGGTTGAGATATGTTAATCCTATTTTAACCATTTTAACCTGTATACGGTATAAAGTACAGACGATTGGTGAGGGAAGGAAATTAGTTCCATTTCAATATCTTCTTTAAACAAGCCAATATACTTCACTTTCAACTGGTTGCCAACTCTCTGCGCCATCACTCGCCGTGTAACGTGCTAAATGATTTCACCAAACCCCAAAGGACAATTTCCTTGGAAAAGGAAAGAACTGCACAACACATTCCCACCGAGCCAGGGGGGGACCGAACATGCTATCGAATTCAATTACCCCGTGCCAATTCCATTATCTCACGTGCTGCTGTGCACGGCTTAGCGAACTCCCTGTGGTATCCTTCCTATCCAGCCGCTAAACCCAGCGGCTCATCTGAGGGAGGGTGCAGAAGCGAGGGAGCAAGAAAAACTTCCATCCATCCTCCACGGGGGGTGGTTTTGGGTGGCCACCGTACGTCGGGTGGGTTTGGATGTCCTTGCCTTTTGTTTCATTCACCCGTTCCGGCCCGCGAACGAGAAGGAATGGAAAGGGAACAAGTGAGTTCCGTGGCGTGTGAAACCGGTTGGCAAAAGGGTGGTGCGTGCGGGGAAGCATTGCCTAGGACTACCGGCGAGGATTAAAAAGCTTTGGGTGGTATGTTGGTGGAGGAAAAACGGAAAGGAAAAAAGGAAAATCAGAAACATCGAACGAAGCACCATTTAAAAACGAGGCTTATCGCTGGTTTAGCATCAATTCTGAAACTCTTTTAAGGTGTCTGTTGGCTCGATGTCTGGATCGTGGGGAAAAGGGAAAGGAAAATGTACATCGAGAACGTGGACAGGAGACGCTGTCGATTGAAAATCAATGCCTAGGATGGGAATCCGCCTACGTGCAGAGGAGTGACGTGCTGGCTATCAGCCGATCGTAGCGAAATCCCGACAAGCCCCAGACGTTCCCGGGGATCGTCGTTCCATTACGCCTGCTTGCTAATGAAACTGTTTATGCTCGCTATGATGGAGCATGGCCCGGATGGTTCCCGGAGAGGGCAATGAATTTAAATTGATGATCCATTGTAAACATGGGACCCAACATCGGAAGGGGGGAATTTACATGAACGTAAACGGTGCATCATTAATCCTTTTCCGACTTGATTAAACTCCATGTCTTACCTTAAAATGATATACTTCATTCTTAATGAACGACTGTTTTACTTTCAACGACTTTTTCTACAGTTAAATATGTTTCATTTTTAAGTCGGTGTAGAATCTTTTATTTGCTTTTCAAAAATAACTTTGCACATAAGATTTGAGTATTTCACACTTTTAAAGTTCTTTGAAAATGTATTTTAAAGTTGTTAATAATTACTATTTGTCTACAACATTTTTGCAAAACGTTGTTCAAGTACATTAATGCTTATTTAATTAATATTTCTTTTAAGAATATTTTTATTAATATTCTTTTTTTTTTTAATGCTTAATGTAAACAAAATATCATTTCAATTGGAAATCACCAAAATACTTTTTGTTCCTAACTAAAATTGGGTTTATCAAAGAGTGAATAAGTAGTTTTCACCATAAGAGGTACAAGACTGAAGCAGCACAACGCAAGTAAAAGAACCAGCACCAACTATGGCCAGACTAGTTTTCCTTCTGACGCGCCTCGTTTCGTTTACGTTGCGTTATCGTGTATCTGGACGGACAGCGAAGCGATAAGACTGGCAGGACAGGACTTGTCCGAGGAGCTACTGGACATTTCGGACACGCTCGCAGCACTTGCAGCTTCTTCATTGGCCTCCTCATCCCGCCCTTGGAGGCCGTCGTCGGTATCTCGGATTCCTTATCGGTGGCCTTTGTTCTTCCCATTTTGGCCCCTCGCACCGACGCTCCGGTCGGTCGTTATCCAGCCCTCGGCAGTGGCCATAAATTTCGAGTTCCGGTACGTTCCTGTACGGCTATCAGATACGTCCTACACGCACACACACACATACGTACATACATCGTTTGCTCGTACGGTTCGCTTCATTCGGAGTGTGCAAAGTGCATTACGGAAACTTGATCGTTCCACAAAACCGGGGGATGCATTCCATCGTGTTTCGAGTGGGAGCAGGGCTTCTTGCTGTTGATTCTTTGCACTTTGTTACCGAAACACATCAGCATCTGCTGGATCATCTTCAGCCGGGCTAGTGCCGGAAGATTTGATTAAATTTTTGTGGAACGTAACGCAATGAAGACGAGGGGGTAGGTGGTTGCACTTGCCGAAAAGATTATTTGCTAAGAGCTATAGTTTTCCCAAAATCCTATGTTATCTGACGTTCAATGGTTGTTTTATTGGCTTCGTTCTGATGGCGTTGAGATGCCCTGTCTCTAAACAAGTACCTATCAAATTCAGTTTTTGGGCCTTTTGTCTCGTAGCTCTTTGTTAACTGACCAGACCAGAACTCCTCTCAAACGTGTAGTCTTGAATCGTTTTAATTTCGGACATGTTTTCAGCATCAATACCCTTTTGAACCTTTTGTTTAAACCGTCAAGAGTTGTCTTTCCGGGTGTAATAATTTGAACATCTCAGATATCAACATACTCCATTGTCTTATGTTGCTTTAATTTCGTATTGTTGAAAAGCCATTCATGAAAAGATGTCTCATGATAAAAATAAGACATATTTCATATTGCTGTAATCTGGATTATAAGTCTTTCCACGATATATGATACTGACGTAATATCTACGAAGGAGCGCTTCGACACTGTCGGACCGTAAGAAATGGATTAAAATACAAAAACTATTGGACAAACTATTTCATTCTAAATATCTCATCTTAATTACATAATGAGATGTTTTCAAATAAATTTATCCACTAAAACAGTACAAACAATGAATTAACTACAAAGAAAGTTGTCATTATTCTTCATGTTGCTGCAAATATTGTTGTATTGAAATACAAATCAAGAAAAATAAAATCCAACCTGACATCTAAGAAAAAGCGTTTTGATAATACTAGACCTAGATTGATGTGATTGATTGATTGATTGATTGAAATATTTTCGAAACAGGGTTGGATAACGTGTATCCAATGACAATATTCATTTTATAAAGATACATTTAAAATTAAAATTGAGCTAGAAAGAATTATATTATTTTGGACATATTTTGTACCAAGTATATAATAGCAATTTCTCAATCATTAACATTTAACAATAATTGGTATTCAACAAAAAATAGTCTCAATATTAAAAAAAGTTTACGTTTTATAATTGATTACATTTCAACTCAAATAGTTGTAGAAGTAAACCAATATGTGAGGTTTTTAAAGATTTATAGCTTTATCGTGTTTGTGAAAACGGTCGTGATCAAGCGCCATTAATAATCAAAATGTCAAAAATAAATTTCCACTACCATCGCGCTATAAATTTCCTCTGCTAATCCATGGTGTATTCAGCAGTTTCGTCAAAAAAATCGCACTATATTTTCGTCCTGAAAAAAAGGAACAAATTTCATACGCCCAAACGATTGGTAATCGTTTACCTATCGAATGGTCGAAATCAATAAAACCGTTGCCGTGGCATCACAATGTTCCAACAAGACTTTTTCCGTGCAAGTTGCACCCCGTCAATTCTTGGAGTCGCAAAAATAACTCATCGAACAAACTGGAAGAAGCCTGTCTACAATAGTACTTGCAACAAGGCATCGTGCCAATGCATACCGTCTGGTCCGGACGCGGTTATGCGCTAGTGCATTGCCGGCGACTATTCGAGTGCATCGCCAGTTTGCCGGCTCGTGTCGCTCGCACTATTTGTGCAGTTGTTGCCGTCGTGTCACCTTGCACTTTTCCTCGCTGCTCGGTCGCTGCAGAGGGGATAGGGGGAACCGGGTGGCAGACCTGATGCATCGTCTCGTGCTCGAACAGGGATGCATTGCGCAGGCGGAAGCACTGGCGAGAAGCACGCAACGGGTGCAAAAGAGAGGCAGAACGAGATGCAACTGCGGGTTTGAATTGTTTCTTTGTGCTCTCGAAGTTGCCGTCGTCGTCGTCGTCGGTCTGCTCGTTACTGCCTGAATCACGACGATTTAGTTCACTTCGCCTCACGATAAGTCAAGGCGTTCAAGAACCTAGATGCATTCTGGCAGACTGCAGCTCGATATGTTCTTTCTTTTCTCTGCAATCGTATTCTTTTATCTTTTATGCAAATGTTCTTTTATCTCGTGATTGTGTTTTACATTCCGTTTATCTTTTAAAACACCACGAATACTGTCTGCATATTGTATATTGTTTCCTTTGTTCTTAGTTTCGATTGAACGATTAATGACTGAAAAGGTGTGTAAATATGCTTCAATAGATATCGCATGGAATAATTTGCTTAAAAGAAAAAACCAGCAAGTTGTATTAATAATAAATGCTTTAGCTAAACGATGGCTAAATGAACAAAAGAGTCAATCATTCTGAAGAAAATAGATTGAACTATATTGTGTTACGTCTACTATTGTTGACATATTTAACGGTTAAAAGCCTTCATTTCATTTTACTCCCAGTATCGATATAAATCTTAAAAGAAAACAAAGAAACAATCAGGTTGAATATTTCTTGTTGATGCATTACACGTTTCGAATAATATCGGAAAGATATTAAGAGATCCTGCTAAAATTAAATGGTTTTCAAACAAGCACGAAATCCGCTTTGTCGCTAACTATCGAACGAAAATTCCACGATCAATTTTTTTTTATACGAACGAATTTGATTTTACATCGGAAAGAACGGTAAATTTAAAATGAACTATTCCATTGATTACTTCTATTCCCAAAAGGTGTTTCTAAGGAAACTCAGGATTCACAAAATTTAAAATGTTACAAAAACCATTCAAAAAACACATAAAATCCTTCACTACGTAATGATTACGGAAATATCGAAAAGTATCATTTCCGTACACTTCGCAGCTTTTTTATTAATAGATTTTCAAAAAACAAACTGTCAAGTGTAAACAAGAAGTTACATGGTTGGTGAAACGAGAACAATAACTTACTTATTAGGTTTTAAGTAATCGGATTTTCTGTTGGTACGAAAACGATTAATTTTGTCGTGTAAAAATCAAAGTACGAAAATTGCAAGAAATTGCGTTGAAAAGATGTCCAATACTCGAATCATCTCAAGGATTTCTTTGCCATGTTTTCTTGCTCTTTCACCATAATGAAAATTGTGAAAGCAACATTCATTATCAATACGACAGTACTGGTATGATGAATCGCTCTGTAATTTTGAGAATTATTTTCCCCATTTTTTCCAACGATTCAACCCAATATATGTTCATTGTTTATCATATGGTTCTAACACAAAAAACTTGTTGGTGTTAAAATGAGGGAAATAATGATAGATTCCACATTTTATCCGGAATTTTCAAGTCTCTTCAATTACTTCAATTACTTCGTATGAGCGACTCGCAATGAACAAAACCAATGCAGTTTGTAGATAAAATATTCTTTTCACAATTGTTACCACAAAATGTGTAGTTTCGATAAAATACGATGGATTATCGAAGTTATTCTTACTGTTACTGTAAACCACCCACATTCAATTTAAAATTTTGAAATAAGAACATCCTTCTTGTTTATTGTAGTAACATGATTGTATTTCATTTCAAGATACTTTTACTTTACACATTGATGAAGTTTTACACCAACGTTCCGCGAACGTCACAGGTTAGAAATATACCAACTAAGCTGCAATAATTTCAACAAGAGTCCCTTTTATGGCTGATTCCTCAAAAAAAGTACAATAACTGCTGCGATAAAGTCATTCACCACCGATTCCGCCCATTCCGTGTCGCCGAAAACTGTGGCCAGCCGGAGAAAAATGGCGTCCCCTTTTTGAGCTTCATCCTTCCCAGAAGCTTACAGCAAGCATGCTTTACCTGCCGTTTAGGGAACCGGGAAACGGTTCCGGGGAAAATGGAGTTTCTGCCCCGGGACATCCTGAGGGGCCTTTCGATTTGAATTCGGTCCGATTTCACCCGTCCCCCTCGCTGCGTCCATTTCGTTACCGGTCCCCGTTTCGAACGACGTGCACAACCGAGGCTTCTTCCTCGATTTTCTCTTCCAAAAATCCTCATCTCCTTGTTGCGCAAGTGTGTGCGTGTTGGTTATGCTGTGCACGTGAGTGTGTTTGTGTGTGTGTTCAGTGCTAACGTAAGACTCTGAGGGCTAGAGCATCAGGAGCGCAATGCACAAATACATCGTCAAATGATAATGCGTAGCAATTTTATTGGCCGAAAAGAATTGCTGACTTTGGACTTTGGGTTTCTCCGAGAATTGAAGCGTACTTTGCTGCGTAATTTTCCCATTTGGTGCGTCACAGTTTACGCCACGTTGGGAGATATTTCATAATTTTGTAGAAAATTCCCCCTCAGTGAGTTGTCATTGCATTTTGACTTGCTGTTGTTCCATAAATGAAGGAAGGGGGTTGCTGTGAAGATAATTCCTAGAAGCATTAGTTGTTCAATTGCTTTTGTCTCTTCAAAAGCAGACAGCTTCCAGCTTTACCAATTGGTGGTGTTATTCGTTGTTTTTCTGAACATTTTCACACAATTTTCCACCGTACGAGCGTCATCGTCGTCATCAGCATCATCGTCATCATCGTGCTCGTGCCTTCGACGTTCGTGTTTATCGATTTTCCCATTCCTCCCACGCACGTGATCGCACGTCCATCTCTATCCAGCACACTCGACCGGCCCCGGAACCCGGACTCCCTAACTGCCGTCCTGCTTCCACCTGTACCGTCCCGAGCACAGGGGCCGAAAAGCCGATCTCGGCATTCCCGATCCAAGGAAAAACCTTCGTCGGCCCTTTGCTGCTGCCTTTTCCATCGTTTGCAGCGCATTGCGCCACCATTTCCCATGTATCTGTGTGTGTGTGTTTGTGTGTTCCTCTCTTCCCCAGTTCCCCCGTCCCGGTCGTCCCGGGTGAATCGGTTCGTGTTTGTCGATTGGATTGGATGTTTTTTTTTCCACTCGCCCTCTCGACGGTCTCGGCCGACGGTTGCTAGAGGGTGGCCTGAGGGATGGTGCGCCGGCGCAGTTTTGAGAGTCACCACCATCTCCCTCCCTCCCTCCCCCCTACCAACCCTCCGGCAACCCTGCTGCTCAGGATCGCACGACGTTCGGCCTCGTTATCATATTCGACGTTTTCCATGGAGCGCGCGTTCGGCTGGCGTGGCTCCCAAAAGGTTCGGCTCGTCGTGCGGTTCGCCGAAGCAGCGACGATCGGCGCCATCATCATCATCGCACCGTCATCGTCATCATCGTCAGCATCGCCATCGCTGCTGCTGCTGCTCTGGGAGGGCTGGTGCGTTCGTTCGACTTCGCTGGCCAGTCAGTCTCGTGTCGCTTGCGGAGAAGCGCGAAGGTTCAGCATTCAAGCAGCGGCAGCAACAGCTAAAACGCAAGGCACATACGTACGCCATTCGACCCCGCGCGGCTCGGCACGTTGGTGTGAGTGAAAGCGAGCATCCATCTCCCCGTCCCGTTCCGGCACCCAGTGTTTCTAGGCGCAAGTGTTGTGTTACTGCGATCGAAATTTACGCTCATCTGTTTTTTTTGGTGGTTTTTGTTCGCCTGAGATCAACTTAGCGCTCGCGGTTTCTCTCTCTCTCTCTCTATCGCGCACGAAGAACGGAGTTGTTTTCTCTCATTCGCTCTCCTTGCACTCTGGATATCAATCATCGGCGCAAAAGGTAAGGCTTGCTGGGGCGGTTGATGGTGGTGGGCAAAAGGCGATGGGTTTGTCGGGTCGAGTTTTAGTACCAGCTCCACGAGCGTTGGAAACGTTGTGTGTTTCCTCAGCTGCGCTTTGGCGACCACCCCATCGTTTACGTTGTATGTGTGTGTGTGTGTGTTTGCGTGCGTCCTTTCGACGATAATTCCACCTTTTTCGCGTGGTGTGTGTGCAACCCTTCGCGGGAGCTACGCGTTGACAGGAGTGAGCCAGGGAGAGGTGTTGTATTCTCTCTTTTCCCTTCGACTTGTGATTGCGATTTCGCTTCTCGGACGTACATGTAAGTAGTGGCTGCCCGAGACGTAATCTGCTGTATCGCAATGTAAGCCGGGTAGGGTGGCGAAGGGCCACACCGAGGGGTGCAACGTAAGCTGGGGAGGTATTTTTTCTGGTGTTTGATGGTGTTTTTGCTGCTGCTTCTGCTGCTGCTGGGATATTCTGAGCATTTTCACCACCCGAGTGGGTGTGAGTGTGTGTGTGCGTACACAAATACAGTCATAAGCACACGCGCACACACAGTTGGGGGTCGGTGGCGGCTCCAATATTTTCGTCCACAGTGGCCCACCCACTGAATGCGGACGAGGGAGCGCACTTTTGCACCCTTTTCGGGGCGGTTGATTGTGTGTGTCTTTTTCACAGAGAAACGACAAAACAACAACTCCGAGCCGCTACGTGTCCGCACGGAGCGGGAAAGAGAAACAACGCATTTGAACTCCGCTTGTCAAAAGGGGAACAAGCGGGAAGGCAAACAATTGAAAATATTCCGCATAATTATTGGAAGGAAAATGGATGGAGTGAAACGTAACGTTGAACGTGGGAGGGTGGTGAGGGGAGGGTGGAATGAATTAGGGAAAAAGAGACTATGCAGGCCACTTGGGATGAAAGCAGTCGCTCTCGGCGCAGCTTTCTCTTCGACGAACCCGGCGCGGTGCGCTTTCCATTAGTTATTCTTTTATTTTCTAGCTTTGATGTCTTTTCTTCGCTCCAGCGGTGGGTTTGGATGAAGTGTTTTGTTTTTGTTTATAACTAATCATTTTATGTTATTCTCTGGTCTCAAATAGTTTTTCATATTTTAAGCAATAACCACACATTGTTTATCTTTACAAACTAGCTTTATTTTGTTTTCCAAAACATAACATAAGTAGTTTAAAAATTTACACCATCTACCTTTTTATATCGCAATAGGCGATGCTTTTACTCTTTCTATCAGTCAACTGTAATTGTATTTATCTGTATTTATAAACTCGGCATTCATCTACAAAAAAAAATAACATTAGTTTAACTTACAAAGAATTTTTGAAGTAACAGAAACACTTGTGCATCTGACGTCCGTTAAATATCGTGCGACAAAGCACTGATACCAGCCTTAGTGCGATAATCAACCTGTATATGGCGATGGCGGCAGCCAATAGCATGATGGCAGCAAGCACTAACACCATGGCCGCACCCTCTAGCAAGGTTGGTTTGCGAGCCGTTTGTGAGCTATTTTGTTTTGTTTCGGAAACAAATCGTGCGCGAATGGCTCGCAAATTTACTGTTGCTTGAAATGATTCAGTCATCGCTGTAATGTTTACCGCCATTGCGCTTTACGGGTATGCGATCGGAGTATTGATGTGGATCGATATAGTTTACAAAGCTGTAGTCGCTGCATTGAATTGAACAGTCTGTAAAAGGCGTCACCCATCGTGCATAGAAGATAGTGAAAATGTTACCAAATCTAAATTTCTGTGAACCAAATCAAAAAACAGTGGTTTTCTGTTTATTAATGCTCAGTTTTTCTTTTACCAATTTCAGAAAATGGAAAAATAAAAAAAAGGATTTTTAAATGATTTATTACCGTAAGTGAGTTGGTGTCAATCAAAGTTACGTTAGAAGCATTAAACAACACAGAAGTGTGTCATGCGCAAAAAAAGATATATAATGGCCGTTTAAATCGTATGAAGTGTGTGTGCGCGTGTGTGAATCTGAATCTTTAGTGTTATTAGACCGTGAACCCACCCGGCACAAGGAATAATAAAGGATTACCCTCAGGAAAATAAAAGGATTACAAACTAATCGGACCACAGCGCGGCCGAACGAGGGGGAATGACAAGTGCCGCAACCATGATCAGCGGCGGCACGGCGGGCAGTGGCGGGGGAGGCGACGGGACCGGAACCGGAACCCGCGCCTCGTTCAAGGACAGCCGGGCGTCCCTGGTGCCGACGCCGGATGCCGGGAGTGTCGGTGGCCGGAGCATCGCGACGCGATCCCTCACGGCCTCGCCGGCCTCCACCTCCCTGTCCTGCTCGTCCTCGCCGACCCTGCCCCTGGCCGGGCTGATGATGCACGAGCCAGAACGCGTCCGTATGCGCTCGGCTGCCGGCAGCAACCGGCGGCGCGTCAAGGACTTCAACGACAGCATAACCTGCACCCTCTGCAGCGGCTACCTGGTCGAGGCCACCACCGTCAACGACTGTCTGCACACATGTGAGTATTAAATCGGCTTTCCAGCCCTCCCGGGGGAGGGTGCGAGGGTGGGAAGGGGACTTTGCTGTGAAATGCTCGAAAATATTCCTACCCCTTGTTTGGCCCCGAAGGCAAATCACATCAGAGTCAGGCGTATTTTATGATAATAATTGTAATCTCTAGGGTGTATATCGTCCTCGTTTTCCCTGCTAGTACGACCATTTTGGTATTTTGATGAATATTTTACTGAATTATATTTTCTTTTTTTTCAAGTTTATGCTTATTAGTAATAAGAACATGCATATTTCAATAAATTGCATGCTTTGAATTATTTTTTTAACATAGTAAGATATTTTTAGAAATTAGTTTATTACCCTAATTTTCTCTCCTTTTAAAACATTTCCTACGAGAGCCATTTGAAACACTTTCAAACGAAAAATAACCAAAACAACCACAACCACCGGCACTTGTCGCTAGAGAAACGATTTCACGCGTCTTTTGATGAGGATATTGCCTCATAATCCACGATATTATATCATTTACATCCCGAGGGCGTTTGATTAATGTTTGTTTTACTTCCCCCTAATAAAGTTTAAAAACACGTCTTACTCCTGGCGATGGCGGATGGAACCGGTGTTTGTTTTGTCTGATGTTAGGTGGAAAAAGATGAATGTTTTTGGTTTAGCAATGGGCGACTAATTCACACGCTTTATTTCGTTTATGATTTATTAAATGTCTGTTGTTGTAAATTTTGTTAATTTGTTGATTTGTTAGTTAGATAGTATAGAAGTTATAATTTGGTTGTTAGCATGCATTTATGCATTTTTATGTTTGAGTTTGTTTCTCTTACCGATAATGTATAACCAATCATATATACCACCATATGAATTGTATACAATATTTGAACATCAAACATTTTGTAAATAATGCATCACATCCACCTCAATCCAAACAAAACAAAAACTCGGAACAAAATGCAAAATCGCAGCATAAACGTATCGATTCACTTCACCTAGCGAGCCGGTACACGAATGGCCACTTTTATGATTTTGCATAACAGGAGAACCAATAAAGTATCGATTGATTGCGATGGCCCCGGCATTGCTGAGCCGACTCGCCGTCATCTCCACTGTGTGGTTGAATCCGCCCGGTTACGGACCGGCCGAACTCGTTTCCCGTGTCCTTTCCGGTTGACCCTTTCGAAGGTCCCTCCGGTTGAGGGGGGCTCTCGGGCCTCAATTTCACTGGTGGTGGTGGTGGTGGTGGTAGAAACCAGTCAATTCCTGAATAATTGATGTCTCCGAATCCGAACCCTTTCGAAAAAGCTGCCCAATAAATCCATCAATCTAACAAAAACAAAAAAAAAACGAGCCCAAACGAATCAGGTTCGTTGACATTGAGCACTTTAAGCAGTCTCATATTTTGGAATGGAGCTTCAAAGCTATTCGTTATCGATACTAGTTGAACATGTTTAATCTATTTTTATTTGATTGTTTAGTTTGAGTTGCACTAAGACAATGAACCATTACAATGAGTTGAAGCATATGGTTTTTTTTGCAGAATTACTTACCTTCATGTAAAATATATTTAACAATGGAAACTTATTAAAAATTGAACTGAAACAATGACCTTTCATTCCACAACATTCTAGATCCTGTTTATTCAATATTCGATTTTTTTTAAGTTCGGTATATTACTCTAGAAACACTTGGAAACAATCAACAACATAATTAAAATCTAAAAAAAAAACATCAGCGATCGTAAGTTGATTTTGGAACGCGGTCCATGTTGGCCCCGGAGGGACGGAAGCTGAGTTTTACGATTCATAAAGCAGCCAATTTCGGGTTTGCGCGTTGCCCCTCCGGAGCATAAAGGGAGGCCAGGCCGAACATTCTTGGCCGCGGGGAAAACATAAAACGCGGGACATAAAAATGGCATGTGAGGCACATATGAATGTGCATAAACAGCTTGGTGTCGTGTGTGTATGTGTATGGGTATGTTTGTGGTGGGTTTTTTCGTTATTTGCTACTGCTCAAGCGGGTCGGCGAGTTTGTTTTGAACTAAAGTAGACAAAACCGTACGCACCCGCAATGTGTTGCGCTTATCGCTCGCTTATGGTCGGCTCTACCTTTCGATCCAAGCTGTTCGCTACGTGCTTGGAGAATCGAGCCCGATAGCAAACACGACTAGATGATAATCCTTATTGACAGTATTTATAATCAGCCTACGATGGCTTATTTGAAAACAACCGAGAGTAGGAAAAAACCAATGCGCGGTGAACGACTCAGTCGGTGAGTTTTGTGGTTTCAAATTCACCAAATTAGATTTTGTTGCTTCTTTCGCAGTCTTGTTTGATGACTTCAAAGGCCAGCCGCTTTACGGCATCGAGCATTAAGCTGCATTGGATGTAAAAGAGGAGCTAACTTAAAAAAGGACAATTTTATTCTCCCGACACGAACCCCGATCACACGATGTTCACCTTCAAAACTTCTCTTCTCTAAAATTCTTGAGATTATGAAAATTGACGAATGGAAGCCCAATAAATCATAGCTAACATAAAAATGAGCATTTTGGAAACTGTCCATGTGAGGTATTTGTGAAATGGTAAGGATGTCTAATAACGATAGCAAAAAAAAAAAAAACACATAGAAACATAAAAACATTTCGCAAATGTCAAATTTAATGCCAACGCGCTACTCCGACACTTTATTTAAATGAAAACAAAAATAGATGGAGCATCTATCGCTTAGGAAAAGTTCGAAGAGCAAACTTTTCGTTCCATTTTTCTCACCATTCATCCCAGATTAGGTGTTGCCTGTTGATTTCTTGGAAACTCTTCATGGTTTATATGTTCTCATGAAAGCTTCTTATGACATCCTTCCGAGCAGATTTTGCGCTCCTTTTCTTTGGTGGTCTGCGCGATATGCGCGACGACCTCAGCTTAAATTTATGGCCCCTTAATTGAACGCTGGACGCTAAACGCACCGCAAAAATCACCACCCATTTTGAGCGATGAATTTTGATTACTTCAATTCAAATGAGGCTTCCTCGAGCGAGGTGGCAACGAGAACGAGAATCCAGAGTTTGCTACCATAAACTGAACCGATTGTTGATGGTTATGGACACCCCATCACGCGCCGATCCGTGGCCGAAAGTGTCCGAAATGGCAGTGCATAAATCCTTGCCAAGGCTGGCCGACGCCGCAAAATGTGATACGATGGGTTTGATGGGATGGGATTATTTTTTGCGACGTATATTTCCATTAGAAAAGGCTTAGCTAATTCCAGGGTTTTTTTTTTAAATTTCTAATTTAAAATGGAAAATTTAATGATGAATCAAAAATAACATAAATCTACAAAAATGTCAAAATTCAAAATACATTAAAAGTGAATCAAGCAAATTAGTAATCAGAAACCAACACAAGAAGGATTTAAGTAGCAAAAATAGTTACACATGTAAATAAAAGACAAGATTAACGAGCTACTGATCCGATGGTCAACGAAACCGTAAAAGATTGGCATTGAATTTACCATTCATTTTCTCCCCCGCTCGAACTTCCGGACCCGAAAACCCGGAAGGTGTGAAATGTCCACAATTGTGGCCAAAAGGCATCTGTGGTGATAACCCCACGCCTCCCGTCCACCCCCTTCCACCCGTGGTCGTTATTCGTTTTTATTTATCGCACTATCTATCGGAACATTATCGCGAGCTAGGGTTTAGGTGTCGAGAGGAGGGATTGGTGTATAAATTGTGTCCAAAGACGAAAAATCACTGCCCGGTAAAGACTCGGTCAGCAACTATACGATCGTACACCGCAGATAAGATGCCGACTGGACCGTTGGACACCGTAGGACGTAATATTGATGCGAAGGGGCAGATCAAATTGCAGACTGATTTTCGATTTCTTCACATTTATCTTATTTTCCAATCCAGTTGTTGTTTTTTATGCGTGTGTCTCCTCACCATCTCCTTCGAAGGCGCCACAAAGGAAGAAGCTAAAAAATGCTCCCTAGTGGCAAATATACCCCATAGACCCGGCCCGGGAATGGCGGAAGGTACACGCACTGCACTGGCAATCATATATCTTTAATAGATTTGATCTAATAAAATGCCGTACGACAGCGGTAGGGAAAATAACCCCCGTGGGGTAGGCAGAGGGAACGGAGCGGAAGAGTATTCCGGGGCCGCTTGCGTCACATCCTGATAAGGGTCACCACCACCGTGGTAAATCTCGGTTTTTACGACCGTCAAGGGGGAGAGCGGTGACACGGGAAGAAGAACGCAGTGAGGGAAAGAAAATTTGCACTCGTGAAAACAGGCTCGGCAAAATCCGTCCTCGTTTGTGCCTAGGGGTCGCCAACTGGATGGGCTAACGGGCGGATGGAAGATTTAGGGCGATGCTTTGCTTGGATGCTTCCTTCGGGAACGTCGGCAAAAGGACTCGTTTGGAGAAAATACTCAGAGAGTGATGTAAAAGAGAGAGAGAGAAGGCGGTAAGAAGAATGAAGCACTGAGTGTGACAGAAGGAGAGCGTGTTTGCTGGCAGACCGACGCGTAATTCCTTATTTGCTGATCCTTGCTTCTTGGCCCGCGAAGGATAACGAAGGGACGCAAAAGGTGGCAGCTATATTTCATCTCAATAAGATGCTTGCTTTCAGCGGTTAGCTCCTGTTCCCGAGGCAGCTGGTTTGCGCAGCTTCCTTTGAGGATTGATTTTCAATGTCTGCATTGTTTAAGTGAAATTTTTCACACCACCACCAAACCAATTTTGAAGTAAGTGTATCTATTTTCATTTTCTTTAAATTGTTTGTGATTCATAAAAATTTTCAATTGTTGATTGTTTGTTTGATCACTATTAATAGATTAACACGACTATATTAACACCTTGTCGTCCGGGAGATTTCAAAATTTTACATATTTCTTCTGCCGCATCTTTTGTTCTGTCAATTCGTGTGCTGTTTTTTCATGCTCTCTTTCATTCCCCATTCGCGTATTAGCGAACAAAAATCACTTATTATACTTATCTAATCTACTGAATTAAACGAAAGAAATTGTTAAAATTTAAATTTTGTATAAATCGCGTAAAAACCAATACAATCTGCGATTTTTTACATAGAACTGCCATCACTTCAACATGGTATGATTTGCTGTTAATAAGTATGTTTTCATCGTCTCCAACCTCCCCGTCTTTTTTCCCAAGCATTTGCACCTTTTTTACTAAGTTTGATTGCCTGTTTGATTTGATGAAGTTATCTTCATTGGGAAGGTTAAATGTTTAATAAAGCTAAGAATTCAGTTTTGACTGAATTTTACTATTCGTTTAAAC
Organism: Anopheles coustani; assembly: GCF_943734705.1. Lineage (NCBI taxonomy): Eukaryota > Metazoa > Arthropoda > Insecta > Diptera > Culicidae > Anopheles > Anopheles coustani. The sequence goes on along the minus strand of NC_071289.1, from coordinate 63,223,985 downwards.
ATATTAATAAAAATAAAAACTAGTCAAATCAACGATGAAGAAATATAAAAACCAAATGCAAAATAGAAAGTAATAGTTGGAAAGATAAGATTCGATTTCTTAATATTTGCTCTTCCAGGAATGGAATTTTAAAAAAACATTTAAAATTCAAACACTCTTTCATTAAAAAAGCAAACCTCCCACCACTCGATGGAATTTGGTACCGAAGCGGAATTGCTCGGCGTTGAATGTGTTTGGGCAACTTATCAGCAGATCGGGATCGGTTCTCCTACATTGAATCATAATGTAAAACATCGTAATAACTTGAACAAATAGATGCGCTGCTGAGACGAGCAGCGTCGCAGCACCGAGTCTCCAATCCCCTGTTTCGGCGGAAACCGACGAAACATTACTATTGAGACCTTCACGGCGAGTTCCGCGCCCGTCGCTTTCAACCGTGGCACAGCCGGTCGTCTCTTGCGCTTTTCCTACAGTTTTGGTAACAAGCGACCTTCGTACCGCGTACGACTTCGATGTGGAAAGACGGAGAGCGAACGGAGGAAAAAATATAACAGGAAATTAGAATAATAGAATAATAGAAGCGTCGAGGAGTTTGAACCGCTCCTTGCAGTTCGTGCTCAAGAAATCACTCAACCGGTTGTCAGCGTTACGGCGTGGTGATTCCGTAGACTGTGTGTGTGTGTGACTCTACTTCTTGAACATGTTTACATATACAAAAAACAAGAAGCGAACGCGTCCTGCTGAATTATGAAAATAAAATTATCTTCAAATAATTTTTCCTTGGAGCTATACAAAAGTCGAGAATGTACTTGACATGTCTACAGAAATAAACTTTCTATACCTACTCTAGTCGACTTTTCAAGCCTCCAACTAAATTTGTCTACTTCAAGTGATAAAATTTCAAAATGTAAACATGCAATTGAAGGAAAAACTACTTTCACGTTTTTTTTTCGGAAATTCGACGTGTCTAAGCCTAAAGCTTAGTTTGCAGTTTTGAAATCGGTCGACCTTTTCCCACGTGTTGGCCTAGATTGTTGCCGGTGATTTTCACTTTTTCCTCGCATTGCAAGAATAAAGGACTGAACTTGTGGTCGTTTCGGGTGCGCGTAGGTGTCGCAAGGGACGCAAAACCCGTGGTTGGTAGGTGCGCCAAGAGGGTAAAGCAAAAAAAAAGGATCTTGAAGACCATTAGGGATATGCAAGGCTGCCGAACTCTGCCGGCCTTGTTGGCTCTCAGTGATAATGTTAAAATTTTGCTGTTTGTAACGTCAGAGTGACCAATTTTATATTTATCAGTTTTCAACGTTCAAATTTCAAAAAATGGAACATGTAGACTAAGAGTTTGAAACGACCGAAATGAAATAGTAAAATAATTTTTTAGAACATCAGATATAGGAAACATAAAGAAATGAAGACTTTTATATTTCTTCCGGAAACTTTTCATCTTTTAGAGGCACCGCTGAACGATGAAAAGTAAGAAGGAAGTGGTTTATGGTGAGCATAAACAAAGGGAAAACATAGAATAAAAGGAAGAAGAGGTGAAAAACCGCGAGCGAACGATACCGGAGAGGAGCGTAGACAATCATCAAGATAGAATAAAGCAAGATAAAAAAAAAACACCCGAGAGAGTGCCGGAATGGACGAGGGATCGGTCGGGCATTTTCCCTCTGTTGTGATCCCATCGCCTATTTCAGGGTACGCACCTGTCCTCCCGGCACCGACACTCTCGTTAGCGCCGAAGCAAGGGGGAAAAACGCTGGTGGCCGATGGCGCTAGGGGTGCATATCAATGAGAAGGAAAATAATACACCATGCCCCCGTGCGTCTGCTAATTCCCTCGGTTCCGCGGAATTGGGATACAAGTCTCTCGGCATCTCTACGGACACGCTCCTAAAAATTTTCCCTTTACAGTGCGTCTCGTTCGTGCGTTCAATATTCTAGAGTAGTTTTCCTCCCTTTCGGCCAGTATCTTCTGCTCGCTCTCGGTCGAGGAAAACTCTCATCGCGCGTTGTGGCTCAATGAGGAAAAACCCTAGCAAAAGCCGGCAAACATCTCGCCGATGTGCGCAAGAATGTGTTTTTCTCTTCTATTGCTTTTCTGTCGTTTCGTGTGTTTTTTCTTCTCGCCTGTTTGTTCTTCCATTTCTTCCTCACTCCGATGCTCTTGTTTCCACAGTTTTCCGCTAGTGTTGTTGCCGCCAACCACCTGCCGCACACACTTCCTACCACTGTCCATTAGACCGTTAGATGGTCTTTTGCATTTCCCGTCGAGCTCGGGGCTTTCTGTGTCGTTAGCCGAGGCTCTTGGAGGAAACGGGCCTTGTCGGAGTTAGGCACACAAAAACACCGTTAGAAATAGCGCGCGCTGTAGCTCTAATGCCTCCGTCCGTCCACCTGTGGCCACTTCTTCAGCGCGGGTTTTCCGGGTTCCCGAACGCGTTGCGGGGTTTTCTTTCCGCTTTGCAATTGTACGTCAATGCTACAATGAATACGTTGTCAAGCTTTTCTTACGCTTGTTCCTTCTATAATGGTTTCACGAGCATCAAATGATACAGGGCTATTTCAAAGGCTTGGCACAGAAAATATAATGCTGACTTAAGAGAAGTTTCTTTAGGTTTTCCTCAAATGAATTTTATAGATATTTTAATTTAGAAAAAAACATTAAAGCATTTAAAGTATTTGAAAAATAAATACCATCAATTCGATATCGATGGAGTCCAAAATTGATATTTCTCTGCTCTTTCGTTTTATTACTTTCAACCTTGAAAAATATACATTTAAATTATCATCAAAGGCTTCTCGCAGCAAATCAAAACCCGAAGCCGGCTACACCGGGCGGGCAGAAAACCATACCGTCCTCAGGGAGCTATAAATTTATGATTGACCTAATCCAAAATTTATACTCTTTCAACCTAACCCGCACACCGCGAAGACTTCCTGGCTCTCGGCCACCGTGAGGTCTCAACCGATCCGCCCGGTAGGTGAATGGAAACAGGAAATCTAATTCGGTGGTCACCGAATCTGTTTCGTCCCCCGAGGCGTCGACCTTTTGGAAGTCCATTTCCTTTGCCGGTTGATTTCGACTCTAAGTCGCGGTGTATGTTTATGTTTGAAAAATTCACTTCTTTCTAAAACGAGTTCTCGATCTCTTCAACCTCCGGCTTGCTTGTTGAATAACTTAAAAACAGTTTTATCAAAAACATTCCCATCGGACATGTGTTACATTTCTGTGCAACTGCTTGTACCTTATCCGGCATCGCATTGTTTGCCTGTGCCGTTGTTGCATTCGTATCCTATCGATTACTTCTGCGTTATCGTATCACATTCATTTCGGTCGCATATCTATCTTTTCTCCACGTTCTTCGTGTTTTCGTGGCTTGCATGTATCCCACCACGCTCTCGACACACCTTTTCTTGTCTCTCATGTCTTCCACCTTCGGTACGTTGCGCATTGGAAAGAATTTTATTGGTCCGAAGCGCGGTCATCTAATTAATGAGAGGCCACAAGCGCGCGCGCGCTCAAAATGTGTCCGACACAGCTCGTCATCCTTCAAACGCTGTATCGTGCAACAGCAGTGGGTTTGTTTTTGGCGGAGGGTCACATAAAAAATAAATATACATGAAAAGAAGGTTGATGAATTGAAAATCTGGAGATGCTTTGGGTTGTTTTACTCGATCGGGAGCGTCTTGTTGGAGGCGCTTGTTTCGAGTTAATTTAAACAAATTTATGGTTTCGCTACCGACTGAGCCTGTTGGGTCGTGAGCCACGCATTCGACATCGGCATGTTGATTCTCCTTTGCTTTTTTGGACGATTCGCTACCGGTTGTTGAAGATGTTCGCCTTGGTGGTCAGCTGAAATCAAGTGAAAGAAAGGGAAGAAACCGAACATAACTTCCATGCCAAAATTAATGTGTGTGTTTCTAATACGTTGCCGATTTTCCTAAGTGGGAACGTATCGTGTATTCGGTTTTATTTCCCGGTGGCGCACTGTGTTGTTTTTCCGGCCCCCGCCGACACTACGACTGCACGCTGCTGGATAAACATTTCTTCGGTGGGAATCGCAAGAAGCGCTTGTGTAAACAAAACGAATGTGTGCAATATTTCAACCATGTCTTACACTCATAATTGAGACGACGATGTGATCATCATTTCGATTAATTTGTTTACACTGTGCCCTACCGTGGCCCCTCCATCCTCGAAACCCATCGTCTGGTTTGAAATCGACAAATGATGTCAAGGGTTTTTGATGGAGTTGGAATCAAATAAACAATGGTGAGGCAAACAGGAAAAAACCATCTTGAGAATAAACACATGCAAGCTGGAAGACTCTCATTTCGATATTTAAAGGATGAAATTGAAATTACACCTCAACTTGTGCGAATTTAACTGAAGTTGAAGCAAAGAAGCCTCGATGGAAATTATTTAATTTCCTGACTGAACTATAACAATTAAAAACTAAATAAATTAGACCTCTGTGCTCGAAAAAGACCCCCTTTTGGAGAACTTTCTCAACCCTTCCTACCAACCTTTTCCCAAGGCATGCGTGAAAAATCCTCAAACCGCATCTCGCGAACGGTTGGAAAAGTTGCTTTGCTACCGGAAAAAGTTTTTCCCCGTCTCCAAAGAGTCTCCTCCGAACGGTCCATCTCCTCGACCTCGGTTTTCGTTACCTGCAAGCAGGGTTCGCGTAGCTAAAGTTCATTCAAAAACCCCAATCTCGTTTCGCCCACTTCCCACAGCATTTGTTTCTTTTCGGTATGATCTTTTCCTGCTCCGCTGCTCATCCAGCGCGAGTTCATTAAGTTTTCTCGTTTTTCGCGCGACGAGTGCGTTCTTGGGAGAGTGGGAGGGTGTGCGTGTGTGTGTGTCTGTGGTAGAGGTTAAATGCTAGAAGTCGTATAGTCTCGCGGATTCGGTGAGCTGCTCAGCGTAAGAATTGGTGTGGGACCATGGTATGGGACAATTATTTAGTCGCTTTTTGGAACGAACCGGCTTCCGAAGACCGAAGTGAGCCAGGAATTGCCAAAAGTCATTGTACCCTATGACAATGTTAGTACTTTAAAGTATTTAAACTTCGTATTCGAATATGTATTTTATTATGTTCCAATGGTGTTGTTTACGTCTTTCGTATAGAAATATTTGGTTGGAGTTCGAGGTATGTACAATTTATAAATCGCTATAAAACCAAACATGTTAACTTTTCCTATTTAAACTACAAAGTTACTACAGCCTCGTAATTGTTACCGGTCCAGAATGGTTGACTTTGTTGGGAAAGAAAACTTTGCTTTCCCGCTCAACCAAACGGCATTGGTTAGGTAATCGAAATACGGAAACGGCCCTCAGCGTCCCTTTCCACTTATCGTCCCAATCCTGCCCCATCATTTCGAATAAAGCCCAATCTGGAGAGGGCAAACTTTAGCTCCATTTATCGCATCAGTTTATTGGAGAATCAAAGTCCGAGCAAACATTTCGCCGGCTACGGAAAACCCTGGCGGGGCTGATCTGACCGGAAACCGGAACCGTCGTTCGTAGAACCACCGCCGAAGCCCGCAGACCAGGACGTCGCCATCGTGCCGTCCTGCTGCTGCTGCTACTGATGATGATGATTATGTTCGGGGAGTTGTTAATCTTGCCGGTTTTCGGTTCCGTTCTTTCACTTTCGGTTCCGTTCGCCGCGACAGACCTACGGTCGGATGGCACGGGAAAAAAGGAGGAAATCAAGCCCTCGAACCGTACAACCCTGTGTCTGCTTTGGACAGTTTTTCGTGCACGGCGGAAAGCGCACCGGCAAAAAAAAGGTTGGCATTAGGCTGGGAATATCACATGAAAATAAAATAAAACACGCCAGGCAGGCAAAGGAAGCAACATCTAACGGAGCGTTTGCGGAGTGTGAAGTAAAAACGGAGCAAAATGTTAGCCGATGCCACCGTTTCGCATGAATACTTTTCCCACCGCGAATCCGGTACGGTGCGATGTTCTGGCTGGAGGTTTTCTTTTTTCTTTTCCCTTTTTTGAGATGCCATTTCCAGCGCGGAATGCTCCTCAGGATGGACCCCACCTGACATCAAAGGAAAGACCCCATCAAACAGAGAAACGATAATTTTGTTCTCAAAACGACTGGAAGGCATCGAAAAAGGTGTAAACCAAAGAGTTGTAGGTCGAAGTCACAGCACTCAATGTTGAAGCATACACATTTATTTTAGTATTGAAAACAAGTTAATTATTTGAATAAGTCAAACATTAGAAGTAAATGTTAAATCTAACAAAACGACGAGAAGAATTGCATAAATGGTAGGCCAACTATATATTTAAAAGAAAAGAAATCTATGGCTAAATGGTATCATATAACTCCGTTGCATCTTATGGTGAGATGAAATCGTTTAAATTAATTTTAAATTATCATACATTATAGAAAAACTATAAGTTCAACTTCATAACACAAACATCGTAATGGACAAAATCATTACCTACAAAAAATGTTATTACATGTTGATAGAAAAGGACAATTGAGTGTGATTTTTCATTAAACAAAACTGGGATAATTCACTCCCCGCTATCACCTTCACCTGCCGTCTTGCGAAAGACAGTATGGGTGATAAAAAAAACAACACCTACCCAATGTTTACGAGTGAGACGCGAGATCAAGGTACTCCGACACGGCACAACACCTAATAGAGATTAACGCCAGCGGCACGGGGCGATTATTATCACGCTTCGCTGTTGATCGGTTTTGACACTTTGGGGTTTTCTGGGAGACGGGAAGAATGTGGTTTACATCGCGAAGAACTTGTGCGGTTACGTCGTCAAGGAGCGCAAGAGAACGATAGAGCATCCGAGCAACCGACGTCTACCCGCTTTTGCCAGAACGTTTTTATGTCTAGACGCCGCACAGGGCTGAGCTGTCGTCCCAAACTCACCCGATTCGACGTTAGCGCGGTAGCTTGAGGAATGAAAACAAAAAACGGAACGGAATAGAATAAAACAAAAAGCACTGGATGTGCTCCCCACCGTACGTCCCAACCCCTTTCGACTGCATCTCGCAAGGGATGATGTCGGTGACGACAGTAAGCGATGATTGAACAGTTCGTAGCTGTCACAACAGCAACGCGCGGTTTGTTGTCGTCGTTGACGTGTGTCGTGGTCGCGCCGAGTGAAAAACAAAGCACCATAATAAGGTAGAGGTGTTGATTGACTGTCGCCTGGGTTGAGGTGTTTTGCGGATCAAACGATCGATCCCACCCCCTCCGAAAGTCAGAGCTGTTTCATTGATGCTTTCCACGATCGTTCCAGGCGTTAGAGCTTTTATCGGTTACATCGTCTTTAATGGGTGCTCTTTTGACATCTTCTTTATTGGCTCTTCATTTTCTAAGTATCAATGAATCGGCTGACTTTTGATGCCATGGGTAGTTTAGTTTAAACATCTTCGATTCTACCTATTTAAAAAATGTTTATCACCTTTTTCATTCACAATTTTAGTATCGAATGGAAATGGAAATACAAAAACAACTAGCAAAACTGTTCTTGCTTGTGGTCCTTCTATTCAAACCATCCAATGCATGATACCTCAACCTTGAACTAAATCTGTCATCATTTCATAAATTCGACGTATCATTGCATTTTTTAACTCTGCAGTCCTGTCAATCAAATCGCGAAACATACATTGAACGAACTTACTAACCATGTCGAATTTTCTTTCTTTTTACGCATTACAGTTTGCCGGTCGTGCATCGTCAAATACCTCGAGAGCAACAAGTACTGTCCCAGATGCAAGTCGTACAACAGCAAGCCGATTACGGCCGCTAATTTAAGGTAATTATGGGCACCGTTTGGTGGGAGGGTAACGGTTTTATCTTGCCATTATGTACGTTTTTTTTGTTGTTTCCATTCGATCATGCACGGTCACTGCGTGTCACTGTCGGCATGTTTTACGGTTGAGCCGCCGGTTGAGGGCGAGCCGGGCTATCAAATGACAGCTCATTGTTGTGGCACGGCGAAACAGATAATGGCTGTAGTTTCGCTGCACGTGAAGCAAAACTATTCAACTTTAAAACGGTTAAAAGAATGCTGAATAATTTAAGATTAGAAATTGATGAACATTTCCCACAATAACACCATTTTAATCTATTTTTTAAATTGCCTCTTCTTTGTTTGCTTTAATTTCACCATGTAGAAAATACAGATTCTTTTAAACCAGTTCTTTTTGTATCTGTCATATTCGTATATCAATATAGACATTTGTCGCTGTTTTCGTTGATTTTATAAATTTGGTCTGTGCGCAGACTCCACTTTCAATGCATGGTGTGGGCGTTATTGAAAAAAAAAGTTTTTGTGCCCGACGATAAATCTTTGTTCATCAAGCTGTATGTTGGTGAAGGAGTATTCAATTTTCTTATGAATATTTCTAAGATTTATAACACAAAATATAAACTACGAATTCTAAATCGTTCCATCTGGCAGTCACTTTAATTATTACTATTTGTGGGCACTAAGTTATTCTTTTCAACAATTCTTTATAGACTTCCTCCTCGTTCGTTAAATATTATGATTAATCTCATATTCCCCATTGAATGTTGTCGTCGGATATTTTTCTCTAGACCCGACCGGACACTGCGAGCCCTCGTCTACAAGCTGGTGCCCGGGCTGCACAAATCCGAGAACCAAAGAATGGTTCAATTCTACGCAGACATTTCCTCCTCCAACAACGTCCCGTTCGGTGACGATCAGCACCTGACCCAGGGTGCGCTCAGCCTGCTGGACGATCAGAACTTCTTCTCCCCCGACGAGCCAATCAGGTGAGTTTTTCATTAATGCCAGCTCTTGGCGTTCATTCATCTTCATCGTCTCGAGCCGCCGGTGCGTTGGAGCAAAGGAAAATTCCCACACCTCTCGTTCTACTGGTTCTTTGGTGCAGATTGATTGATTATTTTTGTTTCCCATTTCTCCCTTTGCTACCCCTGGGATAGTCTCTCGCTGGAGTACCACTATGACACGCTGGCCGAGCACAGTGCGGCCACTGCGAAGGTCCCCGTCACGTACCTCCAGTGTCCGGCGGCCGTGACTGTGCACCATCTGTACAAGTTCATCCTGACCAAGAACGGGCTGCTGGTCGGCGCGGACCACATTCGGGTGGAGATCATCTACGAGGACGAGGTGCTGCCGTCCGACTTCACGCTGATGGACGTGGCCTACTGCTTCGGCTACAAGCGGGTATGTTTCCGGTTGTTTATTCTTTTAGAGAACTTTTCCGCCGCTCCCCATTTTATGATAAGATAACCTGAAGAAAGGCAGAACTATTGGAAACGTAATATTTTAAAGAGTAGAGTGTTTGGGAACATATGATTGTTCTTTATTTTTTCACGATTCACGAATACAAATTATTATTAGTTATTGACAAATATTGAAATTAAAATGATAATCGAAGGTCTGTTCGAAGAAGACTGTTTTAAAACATAAAAAGGTTGAGTTATAAGCACTTTAGGACACGTCTCGAAAACAAATGCTTTCCGATAAGTAATGTGCGAAAATTATTATTTCTTGGGATCGCTTCTGAGGTAATTGGAGTATAATCTTGGAGAATAAATACTTTAACGCCAGCAAAACTGTCGATGGTTGTATAATGAAACCAAACGCCACCAGACGCCTTCCACTATCCGCGTTCCGGATAAATATCAGAGTCCGACCCATACACCCATTCTTACGCCGTGTTTTCGTTACGGCCGGTGAGGAATATCTCCTCCTGTCAGCGAAGAGCCGGTCAGAGCCAAACGGAGGAAATAAATGCGATTGGTTGCGGCTGAATGAATGCACAGCCGAGTGAGGCCTATATCTGGCTCCAACCGAGAGAAAACCGGGCCATCTTCGGACAAGCGTCTTTGCAGCTGCTACTCGCAGCGTTGAAACCACTTTAGCAGAGGCGTGGGAGAAAAAGGGCAGAATGGAGCAAAGGTAGAAGACCCTACAGGGAATTCACTGAAGGACTTCAAGTGGCGAATCAACAACGAATTGCGAATGAATTTGCTGGCATGGGAAAGCAGGGGGGAGAATGAGAGCAAAGGAGGAAAATAAGGAGGAGGGAATCGAATTCTGATCTGTGTGATGAAGAAATGAACCAAGTACTTGTGATTGGACACAGTGTGTTTCAGATTGAGCGTGTTACTTGTAAAAGTGTTTAAAATTCAATTCGTTACATTTTTTCATATGTTGATACATTTCACTTCTTCCTCATTGAATATGAATCCAATACAATTCTGTTGATAACCTCCCAAAATTATTTAAATTTAACATCCATTTTAATTAATTTGGAATATAAGACGCTTCCTATTAGAAGGGTATGTAAAATTATTTAAAAACAATAATAGTAGCTTGAAAAATATACATTTTAAACTTCCATTGAGTTAATTTCCTTTGGCTAAATTGACTCATCAGAAAGACCCAATCGTTAAAATTGGAAACTCACTGTAGATAAGCCCAATAAGCTTTTTCGATCGCCGGGTTGGTTGAAAGTGGTACGTGTGACCCCCCTACCAGAAAGCGGCGCGTTTCCGAGATTCGTGCCACGGGATGAGCGTGGAAACGCGCGTGAAACGAAAATAATTAATAGTAATTATGTTGAGCGATTGTGCCGTGATAAAACACTGTGCAGAAAGCGGCCGCACAGTGAACGTGAGCACTCGAGAGATTTGCCCAGGCCTGGCGTTTGATTTTCGGTCTTCGGAGAGATTTCAGTAGCTCCGCGGAACGTCACTGCAGCGGATTTCTTGGGGATCCGACGACGGACCAAGCGGTGGTTGATTATAATAACGATAGTGATGTGAAAGATGATGATGATGATGATGATGAAGGCGATGAAGCTGAATGTGTGGGGGAGAAGTTACCGAACACTTAAAAAGCGATGGACGCGGGAATTGAGGTGTACTGCCACCAAACCCCAATCGACCACGGGCGGAGAGTAATCGTTCATCTTCCAGCCTTGGCCCGGTCCAATTCCACGCAACATCTTCTGGCTGCTGGAACACTCTCGGGATGCATGTAAGCATCTTTACACATTCCGGTGATGAAGTTATTCCCCAGGTCCGCTCTTTTCGTAACCCAGCCCAGATTGGGACAAGGACGTTCAGATACCGTAGTCTGTATAGCCTTCACGGCGTTATGGAGAGACGGTGACGGTCCGATATCGATTCACATCTTCGCAACCGGTTCGCAACCGTACGACACGCGCGCTTGTCATACCAGTCACGAAATGGAAAGAGGTGGTGTTGTTTGCTGCCCGTGATTGAAATGTCACACACGCCGCGTCGGGAAGGAGTCTCCGTCTCCGGAAGATGCACGCCCGCCGAACCCCACCCAACCCGGTGAAAGGAAATATGATCCGGGGCGTACGTGACACGTTTAGCGGCCCTGGTTTGCCGTCCATATGCTTTAGGAAGCCGTTTTGCTAACGAAGTTATGATGATGATTGTTGCGTTGTGTATCCCCGAGGGACCAATATTAGCAAAGCGTAGATCTATGGAATTCCAATGATTACGACATTCTGAGTATTTGACGCTTAGAAAGGATAATTAGACTACTAAATGATTTATTTAAACTCAAATTTACCAAGAACACCTTTCGCATTTGAATCAATTTTTATTTTCATATCTTATTTAATTCTGTGAATTCTTTAAAGTAGACAATCAGAGAAAAAAACGTTATTGGACGCAATCAATTAAAAAACCAAATGTTTGAAGACAATATAAAACGGTTTCGATAACGATGACAAAATCCCAAATGACAAGTAAACAAGAACTCACAACGCGTCGTTTTTTAAGAGTACAGACTCTCGTCATGTAGCTTGTGTTGTTTTTAATCTCACATGGCCATTTTTTTTTTAGGTTTTCAAAGTGTTGTTTGCTTTATGTGTGAGTTTTTGCCTAGAGTTTTGTCTTAAGAATCGTTTTCTAGATTCATTCACATGAACCTTTCACCCACAAGGTTTAAAGATTCGAATCTCAAAACATTGATGATTCTTTCGAAACTCCAATAAATTTTATTGAATCTGCTATGAGTCTGATGTGAAGCTTCATGATTCTTTGGTGTGCATGTCGAAAAAGTGGGTCTTCCTTCAATATTGTTCGTGAACCTGCGGTCTATATGAATTTGTCATTCGATCGATGCAAAAAGTCATTCAGATGAATCTCGTACCTGAATTATCGAGCTCTAATATTGACAGGACGCGTCGAAACTGCGTCGTTATCTTGCACTGACATCAATTTCCATAAGAAACCCTTTGTAATGTTGTTTGCATTCTTCAACTCTTGTTTAAATCAATATTTATCATAGATAGGCTTCAAAGTATACGATGAAATCCATTGTTCCGGAAAATATACACTCGCCAGTGTTTATCCTTTCTCTTGAATTTTATTTTATCCGCCTTTCTACGTCATAATCGTAGTTGCATCTAAAAATCTGAATGCGTTGACTTCCACTTGGCTCTGCAGAAAATCTATTTTAAAGCCTCACTGTCGCATTGCATCATGATGTCTCATAATAGGTCCGGCCTTTTCGTACTTCACCACTCTTCTAACAGTGCATTTTCTTCTCTTTTCCCTTTTTCCACCCCCCGTTCTGGTACGAGCAGATAGCACCGATGCGGTTTTTCTATCGCATTCTCATACACTCGACCGCGAAACCGGCCCCGACCACCACCGCGTACCACCGTGTGGAGGGCCAGGACAAAAATAGTACCACCACCACCAGTAGCAGCGGTGGTCACGATGGCGGCGGTGCCGATTCTACGACTCACGGTGCCAGCTCACCGACTCCCACCGCGGCCGGTCGGACGACTGGTCAGCAGCGGACGGGTGAGCGGCAACAGGCAAAGGCGGCCGGTACTGGTACCGCGGCTCAGTACGTGCGACCTCGCGAAGATGACGCTAATAATAGTAGTCGGTTGGGCGCAAGCAGCAAGGAGAACGCCGTTAGCAACGGTGCTGGTGGCCTCGAGTCGCAAAGCTCGACTGTGGGCTACCTCCACAATGGGAATGCAAAACAGGCCGGTGGGAAATCACCAGTGGCTGGGGAGACGTCGGAAGCGTCGGAAAAGCCATCGTCCACCGTCGAAAAGAAGACCGGTGGAAAGTCAAGCCCCCCGACGACAACGACGGCGCCGAAGAGAGGTAGCCTGAAGATGGTCCTCGTGTCAACCAGCTCATCGAAGGGGATAAAAGGTGACCCAGCCACGCCTGGAGAGTCTAAAAGCCAAAGCCCTCCAACCATGAAGGCCACCACTCCTCTGGCGATCGAACCCCCCAAAGAACACACCTCCGAAAAGGTCAGGTCTCAAACCGCACCGGAAAATCAAAAGCCAGCATCGTCCTCCAGTGAACTGAAATGCTACGTGAACCTGAAGAAACAAACGGTCGTCGGTGGAGCGACTCCTACAGCCGCCGAGAAACAACAACAACAACAACAGCATCCGGTGGAGATTCCTCGGCTCAAAATCGACTTACCGCGGCTCAAGGCAAAACTGTCCGTACCCGGGGAAAGACATACTCCCGGTGGAAGTCCACCGAGTAGCAGCAGCTCGTCGGCGGCCACGTCACCATCGTCGGCGGCTTCGGCGGCCAGTGGAACTTCCGCCTCCGGCAAGAGCCCAGTTTGGCCGATGGGAAAGGAAGAGTACGCCAAAACGATTGGCCTCAAGCCGGTGTACGCGGTTGGGTGCGAAGTAGACAAGCACGGCGAACCCGGTGGTTCGTCCTCCTCGTCGCACCGGAAGCGCAAGAAGGGAAAGCACTCGAAGGAAGCCGGAAGCAGTGGTAAGCGGCGGAAGTTGCATGCTGAAATCTCCTCCCAGCAGGACGCAAGCCTGAAGATGAAGGTGAAGCTTACCGAAAAGCCACCGAAGCACGAGCGGCTTAAGTCGTCCGGGAACGAGGAGGAGCCGGTCCAGGCGCCTCAACCGATTCAGCCTACAGCAACACCGACACCACCACCTCCACCACCACCCCCACCGCCGCCGCCACCGAAACCAGCGTCACCGGTTGTAGCAAAGTCTCCACCACAGGAAGTCGTCAGTTCTAGCATGTCGAAGGTGATTGACATCACCAAGGACGACGATGATGTTAAGTTTGTTAACGAACAACCTCCGTCAGCGACATTGAAGACCCCGGCGAGAAGAAGTCCGCCGCAGGTGGAAACAGCCGCCCCGGTCGTCACAACCGCCTCCTCAAGTGTGTCCAGTATGTCGTCGAAGGACAAGTTGAGTGAAATGCGTGCCATTCGCCACAAACCAATGGTGTACATCCCAAATCTCGACCGCAGCCTGTCAGCCGATGCGTCCATCAGTTCGCTAATGGAATGTGTCCAGGTGAAGGCTCAAAATCAGCGCCCAACCGTTACTACCACTACTGCTACTACTACCAGTGCGGCAGCTAGTATGGTGAACGCCATCTTGAAACCGACTCCGGCGTTGATTCCAGCCTCGACAGCTTCGACGATGGCTGGGAAGTCACAGCCTCGCACCCCAATTTTGTCACCCCGCACCATGCAGTCCTATCCCCCGCTGGCGTACCCCCTGACCAACTCCACAGCAACCCCAGCTGTCAGTGCGGGATCTCTCCGCCCGATGGCGCCACCACCGATGAAACGGTCCATCAGTTCCGACAGCGGTTCCTCGCAGCAGCAGCACCCATCCAAGACGGTACGGCTCGATCCACCCTCGCTCGTGTCCCCCTCAACTCCGCATTCGCCCGCAAACACCAACAAACAACCGATCCACGCACCGATGTTCAATTTCGCCAAGGGTGCGAACCGTGCCAAAGCCGCCCAACAGGCAGCCGGAACTAATCAGCCGCAGTCGCCGGACGTCCCCTACCGGTCGCCGATCAGTTCGTCCTACACGAAGGAAATGGTCACGAAGAAGCCGATCCCGAATCTGCTCCTTCCTCCCTCGTCCATCAGCGTCACGAAGATGTCCGACATGGTATCGTCCTCGTCGTCTACCAGCATGGGCACCATGGTCGATCACCGACCAGCACTGGAGATTGTGCGCATTCCACAGAACGCCCCGGTAGCCGATAAGCCCTCGTTGGCTCCGTTCACCACACCACCGCCGAAACTCGCCAACTCCAGTGGTACACCGAAAACCACGCGACCTCCACCGGCCACCATTCCGCTGATAAAGATCAAGAAACCTACGACGGACGGTCCAGCGACGGTGTCGAGCAGCTCGACCGCCTCTACGCCTCCCGGGATGAACCCGTTGAGACCGAAGGTGGGTGGTTCGGGAAGCATTCTGGATCTCTCCGGAAGCCGGAGACTCTCGGACGAGGTGATCATACTCGATCATAGTCCGGCTAAGAGCAGTACACAGATGGAAGGAACCAAGAGCAACTCGATCGATCGGGAGCTGGAACGGCTGGCGGCAGCTAATCGACGCAATAGCATCCCGGGATTGAAGCTTCCCCCGGATATGATTGGCTTCCCGATATCGGCACCATCGACGATGACGTCCTCACTGATGACCCAATCGTCGGGTGGGGGTCAAAAGACGCTAGCCCCGCTTCCGAAGCTGACCGAAATCAATCGCAACCGGAACATGGCCGTTCGGCAGCCGAATGCGTCCATCCGCAGCATTCCCAACCCTTCGGCACTGGCTTTCCGGGGAGCACAGTCGGCGGCTTCGACGGCGGTGACAAGTGCCGGTACTATGTCCCTTTCGGCACACTCCTCGTCCGGTATGTCCATCTCGACAGCTTCCGGCAATGGCAACGGTTCGCTGGTCGGTAGCAACAATCGTGCTTTGATGGCGGCAGCAACCTCACTCACGTTGGCCAGTATGACAAACACCTTCAAAACCAGCGTGTCCAACGCGTCGTCACTGAGCAACGGATCATCATCCCGAACAACCGGGGCCTCGAACGGCAACACGGTTTCACCACCGGTCAATGGCGGTGCAAGTGGCAACAACAATAATAACAACAACATTAAAATTGCCAACGCCAACACCACCACCTCCCTAGGCAGTCCCGGAAGTGGGAAGAAAACGATCGAGAAAGTAGCCGCCGTACTGAAGGCGGCCGCTGCTACGGTTGACAGTTCCAACCGCGGCCTGATGACCACCTCTACACCTACCGTATCGTCCGCAGTCTCAACCACAACCAGCGGAAGTAACGCCAACACCGGCAGTGTTACCAGTTCCGGTTCACCACCGTCGAACGGAAGCGAAGGAAAGCAGGGCAACGGTTCTCCATCGCGGACGGCTGTCAACTCTAGCGGCTCGTCGCCACCGACTACGATGGCGATGGCGTCTTCTACTAACGGCGGTAACCGTGCCAACGGTGACACTATCGTTACGAGCGTTACCACATCAACGATGGCGAGCGTTGCCGGGACGAACGGGAGCGCCAAAAACAGTCCGGCAAGTATAGTAAACGTTAACTAAAAGGCAAAAACATCAAATCAATTATTTCAAACAGTACTTTACATTCATTCTTAGAAGAAAACCCAATTTGAGTTTTTAAAACACTATGCTATAACTCACCTTCTTACGGTAAATATTGTTTAGCTTACAAATAATACTTCTTAGCCATACATTACCCCAACGGGTTGTCACTACAGTTAGTAGCGCTCCCATAGCGCCAGTATCGCTTCAATCGACCAGTCTATTTCAAACAGTCCACTAACTAGATTTATCCTCCAGCAAGGCTATGTGTGTTAGTTTAGAGTGTGGTAGAATGTGTATTTGAATTATTTATTACACCAGTCAAACGCAACGTTAAGTACTCCGGACCACAAGAAAGGCAGTTCTGCCACGCCCGAGAAGTAGAAGAACTGAAACTGAAATATCTCTCATTTTATGGCCAGCGCACGGTAGCCGTCTTGTGAGAATATATTCTCTTTTGTATGCCCCGAGCGAACTGTAGAATATATACAAAAACATTCATTGAAAATGAACGGTACGTGCAGCATAAATTGCACTCCCAGTGAGATAAACTCCCCCAGGGCAGGAAGACCGAAAGAGCGACGTGGATGGAGCGATGTGCACCACAAAGAAAACGAGTAGAACTCAATGTATAGACAAATAAATTAGCAAAAAAAGAAAAATGAAAAGGTGAACGTTTACAAATTTAAAATTAAATAAAAGGACTAAACAATATGTAATGGAAATGTCTTGAGGATAGAAGATGAGAAGATGTTCAAACCAAGGTGTTTTGTGTCGATTTAGATCATTATGTGTGAATTCTGCGAAAAGAGCATTATGCTGCTCGATTTGCATGAACAGTGGTTTGGAACACAAAAGTAAAAAATATGCCCTGCAGTACTGTGGATTGAGGCTTGAGTAAACTGTTCTCAAACTTGACAGCTTAACAACATACAACAATATAACAGCGTCATATATTTTTTAGCTTTGAACATAAACGTATGAGCAAGACATTGGTCGCAGTAGTTTTGAGCACACATTTTTCATATTTCTTTTAAAATAACAAAACACAATGTGGAATCGATTCTCACACACTCATGCTCTTTAATGAGTACAAAGGGTAGAAAAGATAGGAGCACGAAATAAAACAAGAATTAAAGTTCAATAAGGAATGAAATCCTTTAATTAAAAGATGAGATAAAAGATTGGAGCACTCAGAGGAAATAAAAAATGATGCAAACGAACCAAATGATATTCACGTAAGAATGCGATGGAGAGAAGAACGCGCCCGCCCGTTGAACTTTAACTGGATGGCACAATTTTGTTCCCACATGCTGCCCGGGAAAGGAGGTACTCGAAAGGCTCGAAAATTTCAAACCACCATCCCAAAGGGCAATCACAACGCCGAGGTCACGGCGCCGATGGTGGCATATTGTTGGCGGTGGCCGCGCACAGCATGGAAACGAGGAACGAATGAAGATAGATTGATAATTGAAGCAAATGGAAAAATTATTGACTCTCCTCGCACTACCGAATCGCGAGAAGAGACGCTGGAATCGATGTGATGGTGAAAGGAAAAGGCAAGGATTTACGGTGATGAAAGGTTGAGGAGAAAGGGGTCTGGTCAGAATTCCCTCGAATGTACAGAGAGAGATGGTGAAGAAGGAAACCGAGTTAACTTTCTTTTATTTAAATGTATGGTTAATCAAAAATAAACGAATCATGTAGGAAAGATACTCTTTTTTGATTTTCTAAAAGAAGGATTATCGCTACTGTTTTCGTATGATGTAAAACGTATTTATTTGCTGTGCTCCCTCTTGTTATTGATCAGAACTCCAAGTGAATTAGTTATAGATTTTTTTTCAAACAACTGATTTGAACGGTAGAAACGAAAAAAAAATGTAAATATTGCGATAAAGATAGTCATCTTTCAGCAAAGAATTTGTTTTCTTCATTGTTAACTCAAAAAAGAACTATAAAAATTGAATTAAAATGGGAAATTTTAAAACAAATAAATTTAATTACAATACTCTTTGTTTCTCTTCCACACACGGTTCGACAGGAATATTTAAAATATTTGTCAAACCCTTTTTCACCCATTTCGTTACATATATGTATGCCTAATGAATGCTGATATGTGACACTGTAGAAGTAAATAAAATGTTTCAGTTTCTATTTTCATCATGTGAACCGTAGAAAATGCTAGTTATTGAGGCTAATACTAAAAGAAACACTCGTATGTAGTGCAATACCTGTACCGTGGGGACAATGGAACATAAAATCCACTTTATCGTAGCTGATCAGCTCCGATGCTACTGGTAACAACAATTGATATTAAACTATTTACTCAGGAAGCAAACATTGCTCGCTAGCATGGACCGGGCATACAAAAGGCTTAGCTTAAGTACAACATAGGGTTGAAGGTAGGACTCGAGTGGTCGCAAAATGCATCGCAAACGATCGCAACAGCTAAAGTAAATAAGAACGGAAAGAAGAAAAGAGAAGAACTTTGAAGAAATAAACTGGTCGAAGAACAGAACGGTGAAACACGATGGAAAGCACAGAGAAATGATGGAACTTCAGTAGCAAACAATGTAACTAGACAAATAACCACAGAAGCAAATACATACATAATAAGCGCATATAGGCGCATACAGTGCGTCCCGGGAACGGCACCATGCCAGTCGCAGCAGTTCCGTTATACAAGTGTTGTATTGTAACCACACAGATACTGACCGCGACCGGGCTGTGTGTGAAGGACGAACGGCCAACTCGCATACCTATGAATAATAAACATCAAATGGAAAATAAGATAATCAATATTTGAACACAGTGAGTTGGGTGTAAGTTTATGGGAGGGTGGGAAGGCTGAAAAGGGCGTGAAAGAAAGACTGACTGTTGGAGCATTTCCAATGAAATATCACAGAGAAGACCTATACATATCACAACCGAGGCCGTAAGTAACAGTGGCGATGCCGAGATGGAACACTTGATCATCCCGCCTACATAATAAACAACTGGGTGACCACAAGCAAACTCGGGAGTGTAAACTAGCAACGCACCAGCGGCTGACTAACAAGCGGATTAACAAAAGCGTTGAAGGACGAACTGGGCACTTCCAAGTTACAAGTTTACACAGAACACAGCCTGAGTTTCCCGTGGGATGAGTAATGTACCATGCGAAGGTTACGATTGTGCGTGGGTTACATTGTGTCGTTCCGTTTGGGTGGGTGTAAGCATTTGGTTTGGCCAGAACCGACGTGTTTGCAACGCACCACTAGCCGATCATGATGATGATGATGCCACAGTGATTGATTGAGTGTGCCGCCCGGACAACGACTCAATCGAAGTGGACTAATTGATATGGTCAGGCTGTGTATGTACATTTTAAGCTCTGTTAAAACGTCAATCAATCAGATATTAATTGTGTTTAATGTGGCAACATGGCGGATTATGGTAGTAGCATCTGCAAACCATGATAATTTTGAAAAATAGTCTCATTCACAAGACGATGCCAAACGGTATTTCGAATTGATAAGAGACGTTACAGTTCTGTTTTCCTGTCTTTACTTTTAATCAATCTAATACTCTAGAGCAAAAGTAATTCCAGACCTTAGAAACAAGACTAGTCGTCCAGCTTTATGGTGCAAAAAAGCAGTTCTTTAGAATTTTCAACGACCCTTTTTGTTGTTTAATAGATTTTAAAGATATCTGATACTGTTGATAAGCTAATACTTGTTAAATTACTTACTTCTCGAATAGTGTTTCCATCTTTATGATGCAAAGTGATAATATTTCAGTCTAGTTGTATGACGCATATTTAAACGCAAATAATAGAAATTTGAAAATCTAGTCGTTTGAATGTCTCTTACGGTGACTTACACTCGACAAAATCAGTAGTAACAGGTATCAAGGGTCGGAACTGACTTCCTGACATCACTTTAACTGAAGACTGAAATGACTATGAAAACCAACTGAGCGACTTTCTGTTTGGATGACAACTTTCTGGGCTTTGCTACTCTATTGTTAATTATGCCACTTGGTGAAGTTTTTTTTATCGTTCATATTGCACATACTTAGTAAGAAGGCGTACTAAGCGCGAAGCGTACTAAGTACCCTAAAATTGGCCTTAAAACCGAACGACTGATCTTTTGTCAGGTGTCTGGAGTCCCATTTTCCCAGTACATGTTCTTAAACATATTTTAAAGCTTTGCACTTCTCAGTTTTACTATCTTAAACGATGTAAAAGATGGCCCCCTGACGATTTATTCAATTTTTATGAAAACAAATTATTTATATTTTACTTAATTTTATCGAGTTTTTGTTTCAATTTGTAATTAACATGGCAATTTATAATATTTTTATTTCGTCCTCACTGGAGATTTTAAACACATTATCAACTATGCAATCGTCAATGATCTCATCCATGTTTTCACTATCTGCTCAAATAGTATTGATTCTAGCTTAAGTCCGTGTATAATTACTCCCAAACGACACGCTGAAAAACGGAATTGATTTCCTTTTCAACAATTTTTGATGTCTAAAAAAATCAGCTTAAAAGATCTAATAAAAAGCTAGCCCTTTTGTGACGATACGAAACAACCTTGTCTTAACAAATATACAAAAACTTACCATATTACTTGAGTCAATATGTCGGTGGATTTCGATTACTTGCGTAAAGCTCTCAATTTCCTTGGTTTAGCTTTTAATTCATAAACATTTTAGTTGCACGTCCTTCTTCCATTATCCCATCGTAAAGGTTTTTGAAAAAAAACCTCGTAAGCGTCTTGACCTGGAACACGCCATTTTCCACTACTCGACATGCAACAGCATCACCGATCCGACCCCCTGGAAGTGTGTGCGGAACGGCGGGAGAAAACATGCACTTCATTACTTGGGCATGCACCGGAGGAAAGAGGTTTTTCGCGTCGTAATGCACATTCGCATTCGCGGAGCAGCATCTCAACGGCTTTTTTGCTTACCTTTTTCTATTTCTTCGTATTCTTCTTGCCTTTCCATATTCTACGTGTGCCAACAAAACTGCACTTTGCTCGCAAGTGCACCCGAGCTCCGCCGCTTTATCGCGCAAGGTTGATAATTACTTCGTGACTACTCGTCATGCGGAAAAACGATTACAGCTCGGATCGCCCGCCCGGAGGCTTCTCGATGGCGCAGGCTGCCCCAAAGGAAGGAGGAAAGTGTTTTTTTTTTAAACGTGGCGTGGCGCTCGTTTTTTAAAGTGTGCTAGAATTTCCCCGCTTGGGGCGGATGATTTAGGTTTCAGCTGGAGGAAATAAATCATACGCTGCTGTAGAAATGTTCAATAGAAACTGACGAAGCTAATATGCAATCACCATTAATGATAATCACATGATGTTAATTTTTGTTTCTTGTCCATTTTGTACTGCCTTACATTTAAGATTTATTAATGGGGAATATTAATTTAATATACGAGAACTTTACCGAGAATATTGCAATCGGTCTGGAAAGTAGTAATATTACCAGGACACGAATGACATTTGGTACTAAAAACACATTTGAACAACTCATATTATTTTGAAACCAATTTTACTTAAAATATCACACTATTAAAATGAATCTTCTACATGACTGAGAATGCTTATAAAATATTCTTAATACTTAAAAAATATAAGAATATTTGTAAATATTATTCAACAACAGAATGAAAATACTATCTAATTTTAAAACAGCCGCAAAGTCGGTGGCTTGTCCTCTAAGAACCATCGTTGATCGTATCCTAGGCATAATTGTTGCCATTAAAACCCATTCATAGTTCATAAAACTCTTCATCCACCCTCTTCAGAAAAGCGGCAAATGATTGCTTCCTGGAGTAATTATTGTGATGTTAACTCGACATAAAACCGATACCGTCACATTAAAAAAAAACCCGCGTTGCTTTCTCTCCGCGGTGCAACCGATGAAAAACTGGCCGAAGAGCTCAACCCGCTCTCCAACAAGACCGAAAATGATCGAATTCGACGATCGCGCAACAGATCAAAGCATCGATCGGTCGCCGAAGCTGCGCGCCTTTGATTGATTTATGCCGCCCTTTTCCGCGGCCGATGGTGGGAAACGGAGTGGCGTCTTTCGGCTCGGTCTTTCCTTTCCTGCCATCGCCTTGATGCGCAACGAGGTGCCCTGATGAAGATGGAGATTATGTGTTTGTGTCTGTAGCCCCCGGGGACGGGCGAAGTAAAGCACATCGGAAAAGGTACGGGGAATTGCGTGACCAATGGCCATAAAATATGGAAACGCTTCTCGGTGGCCAAGACACGTTGGCGGCGGCTTCGACAAATGTATTGCACGGAGTGTCGAGAAGATTTGATAACGAAGTGGGTGTGTAGTGGTACGAATGAACTTCCAGTTACAGTGCGTCTTAGGTTTAGAAAACGGCACATAAATATGTGATTGTACTTAACCAAAAAAATAACAATATAAACAATGCTGAATTCCGTCGATGAATATTCATACGTTTAGTGTATTTTTATTCTAATAAAATAAACTATGCTATTTTTTTTAAAACATGATTGAAATTATGAATTCTATCAATGAATGTCACACACATCCACAACAGACATAACATACACAGCACTATAAATTTCGTGTTTTGCAAATTAATGTCTGTTGTAATGTCTGACCTTGTTATCCGGAGTCTCCACTGTGGAATCGGCAAAAACAAAATGTTGGAGTGATGATAGCTCTATCGGTGTGATTTGCGGTCTTGATCAGTACCGTAGTAAGGTAGTACAATAAGAGAGTTTATTTGCCGGGAATCCGCGAATAGGGAAAGAAAAAGATTACGAAAAAACAGGCTGCACCACAGAACAAAACCTGTGGCAGGATAACGATGTAAAAATGCATGTTCCTGGACGACAACGTGTTAGAAAAATAGTAATGCATCGTCCTAGTATATTCAATATTGGAAACAAGAATGCAACATTTTATATCTCTTGACTCACAAGATCACATTTGTTGGATACTGACATACTTCCTACCACGAGTACTTGAACAATAAAACCAAAATCACGTACTGCATAAAAACCGTCTTCCACTGTACACATCGCAAGAAAAAGATATAAACCTCACCGCAGCCTTGGCGTGGGTGTGACAGGGAAAGATAGCGGCCAAACCTGCGCATAGCAATAAAAGGAAATCCTAGCGACGGGAAGGCCAGAGCGGGACGGTGCACTCCGAAATGCGACAAACACGAAAAACAAAACAAACATAGCCGTGAACGAAAAAAAAAACCTTTCAAAATAGAAAGAAGCGAAAAAACGGTGACGGCCCCGGCTCGCTATGTTTCGTAAGCCGCTGCTCTTAAATCAACTTATTTACGCGGGGATGCCGTAAAACTCGGCCGCTCTGTGTTTGGGCAGTTGTTGGGCCGTTTCTGCCAGTTCGACGCTCGCTGCCTCTTGGGACGCTGTGGTGTGGTTGTGTACGAGGCCGCGGGTTTCGTATATGCGGTCCGCGGTTCACATGTGTGTGCGCGCACGCTCCCAACCTGAACCTCTGATAGCGTAACGCGACACAGCTTACTACGTCGCCAATCATCCGTGGCCGCGCTTCGCTCGTGCTCCAAGTGGGAAACAGTGGAGGACGTAAATGAAGCCAACAGTGTGATTTTACGAGCCGCGACAACAGCGCAAGTTAATGTAAGCATCCAATTGCAAGACTGAATCCGAAAATAGCTAATGATAGCCGTTTTATATTAGCCAGCAATTTGTTTCAGGCACGAAGAAAACCATCTGTACAACATGACTCTACAAAACCGATGAGAGTTTAAATTTATATATTTTTAGCTCGACCAACATATTGTTGATGGGCTAATTTGTGTAATAGAAATTTAAACCATTAACAAAACTGGTTTTGTAATTTTAATACAAATAGTTCGCACGTCACTGTGTGCGCGCGAAAACTGTATTTGCATAGCTGCGCATTTGACGTTGACTAGCTGACGGGGTGGAGACTGAAACGGGTGGCGATGAAAACGCTATCACTATGGTGACTACAGTAATGGAAGAAAACCACAACATAAAACAGTACATCTAGTGTACAACTCCGGCAACTTTGGTGGTAGTCGATGATCCGAAAGAGTCATTCTATTCATCTGCGTTGGTGTGTTTTATTTCTTATGTTTTTTAAATATATCATTCATTTCATCGAGAGGAGTTATTTGATTTATCCTTCTTGGTATAATCTATGTCCCATCATATTAATTTATTGTTTAATATCAAATACTGAGGTTTACAGTCCCCCAGGTTTGAAGTAAAATTTAACTCTCGAATGGTTTTTAATCCAGCATATTATCCCCAGACCAAATAAAATAACATCAATCAAGTCCTGCCATCAATTTAAACTGATAGATCTTCTTCGCCAAATCAATCGACTAGAATAAAAACAAGAGGGCAGACGAACGTCAGCATCAATGCTGCAACTGGTGCACTTGCAACCAACCGTATTGCACCAGCCAAGGTCGTCTAGCTCTCTATCATTCTATCTGTCTGTCTATGTGCCTGTTTGTCTGTCTGTCTGTCTGTCTGTCCGGTTTGCCTGGAATGTCGTCTAGCTCGCTAAAGCCTCTGTTTGCGAATCCGCTGACAATCCA
The DNA here is from genome assembly GCF_943734705.1 of Anopheles coustani. Lineage (NCBI taxonomy): Eukaryota > Metazoa > Arthropoda > Insecta > Diptera > Culicidae > Anopheles > Anopheles coustani. The sequence continues at coordinate 63,198,954 of NC_071289.1, read as the reverse complement.
CACGTTTACCAAATTAATCACTCACGATCGTTCCTAGTGTTCCACCGCAAGCTAACGTGTGTGCGTCAGAACCTGCCATATCAGGTGTCCTCTAGGCCACCCATTCAACCCCACCACCCACACCCACCCAAGGAACAAAACCGACCGCAATGGCAACCGGGCGCTTTTCATCACCCGGGCTACGACGCGTCGCTGCTGCTGCAAACTCGAGCGCACCTTCTTTTGTTGTCCCCGCGAATTGGCCCTCGGTTCCCCCACCACCCCTCCCACCGAGACCCGCGAAACGATGCTAATGAATATTTAATATGACAATTGTGTGTGGTACAAAATATCCATAAAGCTGTCGATTTCATTGCACCGGAGAGTGCGTGTTTCTTTGCAGTTTTATGTTCGTAGCGCCTGTTTATTTTTGTTTTTTTTGTTTTTCGTTTGTTTGCTTTCTTAGCACACGGTTTTGCACCGCCGTTGCGAGGGAAGCGGGAAAAACACGCAAGCAGTGCTGATGCGCATACGCAACCTGGCCCCCTTTGGCACAAGCCAAAGACGCGAACGGACGCAATCTGCACCAACCGGGTCTGTGTGTGTGTGTGTCTGTGGCCCGGGGGTTTGCGAGGTCGGGTTGCCAATTCCCCCGAGGTGGACCATCCTTTGGCGAGTTGGTTGACTTCTTCCACAGCTTTTGTTTTCGCACTCCAAACGCGTTTTCGTTGTTTGCTCATCTGCTTTCGGGGTGAATGGTGAAAAAAAAACATGAAGGTCCCGAACGATGGGAGGAATGTTTGCTTGTTTCGAAGGGGTCCATTTTGCGGCGCAGGCGGTTGCAATGACGGATTTTCCCGTATCTTGTGAGCACAGCTTGGCGCCTTTATGAGGCACCCTAAATAGAACAGGCGGCACCAGTTCGTTCTAGAATGCTTGATACACAAAGTGACAAACAAATGTATTGTACATTACCATGCTAAAAGCCTAAACACTGAAAAATAACTTTTTGTTGATCGATTTTTATTTCAATGGAGTAACTATCAGAACGTTTTTGAATTAAACAATACACTAGCTTGACGCCTCGGCGATGCTCGGTGAAAAAGGATTTTTAATTTTTTAATTAAGAGTTGTGTTTTAATTTGATAGTTGCAATAACGGCATATTTAAAATGGTTGATATTTCACCGGTTTTCCTGGGTAGATACACCTAGGATACATATGTGTACATGCTTGTTTTGTTTGTGTTAGTAAAACTGAGAATCAATTGCAAAATTTTGATGATTTAAAAAAAATAGTGGTCAAACGCATCTTCAACATTAATGTGTGAAAAGTTTCAAACTCGACGGTTCAGTATAGGTCGAGTTCTTGGTGTACACAAAACTCCATAAAAAAAAAAACTCAATAAACTCTATAAACTCATTAGCTGTACAACATAATCCAAGAGAAGGCATGTGGTTAAGATATAACTTGCTTAAATGGAATTGAAATGATAAGTAATAATAAAAGCAACCAAACACCAAATAACAGTTCAATCGAATTATTTGTTATACTTTTTGTAATGCATTCCTCGTCCATTGAACTTCTGATTCATCTAAAAATAAAACAAACATCTAATTAACCTTTTCGTTGATAGCAATTCCAACGACCTGTTAAAATCTGGATTTTTTACAACTTGTTTAGTTTTCAAATCGCAATAGAACAATTGATTGCTTCTTCGTTCTAAATGAATTTAAAACTGTATGTTCGCTTGATTCTGCTTTTTGTAATAATAATTGTAAAAAAAATTAATGTTTAGTTCTGGTACAATATTTTCTCTTGTGGAACTGAATCATTTTAATTATTCTACCTTTCCTCCGTTTCTCTGGAAAGCAAAATAATTTGTTTTACCAGAAAATTTCATAAATTCCATGTACAATAATTTCAATTTAATTTCTTTCCTCAACCAGGCACTAAAACATTGTTACTCATTTTTGAAACGACCCTGTTTTTATCCGAGTACTTTACCCGAACATGAACGAAGTATCAACAGATAAAATATCGGTATAATGTATTCGTTAGAATTCATCGTTCACTTCAAAAATTATGTGTGAACTACGCTAGAAACGCTAAACTTTAAATAAAAAATAATGATTGAGATTGGAAGGTGCCAATCGGTCAACTGGCTGATCAAATGCGGTAGTTAAAATTGTGAAAATCTTCTTTAAAAGACATTGAAGGTGTTACAGCTTTTACAGCTTTTGTCAAAAAAAAAAAAAACACAAACAAACAAAATGGTGCAACTGCAAGTATTCGGTTCGAGGCTTACAAGATTACGTTGGATTACAATTTCAGACGTTTGTAAGCAATATTATTTTAAAACCATCGTTAGTAAGTGCATTTTTTTACACGAACGAATAGAATAACAGGAAGTAGTGTTTAGAACATGAGAAAAATAGTTTTCTGAACTAATTCTATTTAAAAAAAAATAGGACTTACAAAGATAGTAGTAATATCTGTTTGAATAAAATTAAAAATTGGTGACGTTGTAAACGTTGATTGCTTTAAATATTATGGCTAAGACATGTTGTGTTGTTTTGTCCCTGTCCAGCTATTTAAACCTCATAAGTTTTAGGGATTCTCTTTCTTATTTGATTTCTATTCCTTTTGCGCTGTTGATGGCTACACTCTTTTATTTCAGCATTGCAATACTTCAAGAAGAGAAATAGAAGAAGATAACAGGAAAGAACATTTTCCCGTAGAAACAACGCAAGTTTTCGTGTCGAGCTATTTCAAAATATGTACGAACGAAGCAGAAATGCAGTATTACGTTTTCCATTTATCTTCACCGGTGACGAATTTGCTAAAATAAAAAGAAAAACCATCGCCAGCAGCAAAAAGACCACCAGTCACAGCAGCGCGTGCATGTTTAGCGCTTTAGCATAATTAACAAGTGCACGATGCCCGGACGGAATGATAAATTTTCCTCGACGTCCGTTGCGTTGTTGTCGTCGTCGTCGTCGTCGACGTCGTTGTCGTTCGGGTGTGTCATTCAACGGAGTTGTAGGTTCCATTCGCGCCCCTGCAGGGTGCAAATGCGTTTTGCAATCGCAGTACCGCTCTAATTGCAGTAATCAGCCGGTAGTTAATGTTGCGACAAAATAGCTACTCATCCGTTTAAAGGCAGCGCATTGGGAGGGACATTAAATCTTTCGATATGGGTTGAATTCGAATGTTGACAAAAGCGCTCCGGCAATTAACTTGTCAAAGTAATTCGACGAAAACCTAGTCTAACTCCTTGCAATATGTTTTGAACAAATATGTACATGCATTAAACATATTATTTATGGTACACAAATATACCTTCTATCATATTTATTCTATTTTAAGAAGATTGTTGAAGTTTACCTTCGCATTCAATGTTTTACGTGAAAATGGTCATTCTTAGCCGAAGATACCCGCCTGAAGCACCGCAACTTTGAATCCCCACCATGTGCCCGCACTTTGCCTGACTGTCGTTTGTTTTGAAAGCCTCAACGAACGAACGGTCGAACATTGGCGTATGATTACGTCAAGACTAAGCCATGCAACGTCAGCACCACCAGCTTTAGCTGCTACAATTACCTGGCGGTTCGAATCGGGCTTCAAAATTCAACGTGTACTTTACTGAACCGCGTTTGCTGCAGGGTCGTCGAACGAGTCAATCGCATATGCGCAAGTGCGCGATCACGTTGGGCAACCAATTAGCGACGACAACGACGATGACGATGACGAAAATGTAATGTTCACGTCGAGAACCCAGATAACAAGGTTGCGGGTGCGAGCTGGGAGTAGGTGAGGTTAGCTAGTGTTAGCTTGCAATCAAAATTAAATGGTTGAAGGGAATTCGTACCGATTTCTTCATAGGAAAGAAATGTTTTCAAACATTACTTTTCAGTGCGAATTGAACCCTTTAAATTTGTATTCGTTGTAAAGGTATCTTCGGTTGATATTTTGAAGTTTTCTTTTATTTCTTCGAGCTACTGAGAGGAGTATTTACCATTGATTCTTTTGGAGTATCTTGAATATTCTAATTTGTATATACTTTTTTATTTGCAAACTCGATTTAGATTTTGTCTTGACCCGCTCTAAACGCAAAATATCAAAGTTATTATGAGCTTTAAATACAAACACCCCACATAGTTCCTAGTGGTGAGATTTACAAACCCACTCTTCATGGAGTCTTATTGCCAAAGAGATTTCTTATTGCCAAAACCAGCTAACGGTGACCTTAGCCTTTGACCTTCGGTTCCATATATTGCAGGGCACCGAAAAAGAGTAAAATTCTCTCATGTTTCACATAAAACATACACATAAACTTAACGAAAATATAATGTTCTGTGTTCTGTGTTACGACTCCAAAGTAAAAACTTGGGATTCAGTGCCATAATAAACGGATTTTGGTTCAAAACCTTTGAATATTATTATCTTTACGTGCTATTGACTTCCATTTGTTTAAAATCACACATATTTAATTTAAAAAAATGCATACGAGCAGCAATGCATGGTTTCGTGCAAAGTCCAACCAGAATCTCCTTGAGATAGTTCATGTAATATTAATAATATTATTTATTGTTCGAGCTAGTTTCAATGAAGCTAAGTCTTTTTTAAACAACAAAAAAGTATTTTATGTTCTATTGATGTTTTTAACCTAATTCATAGTATTTTTGTCTGATCCAACACCATTGATGTGTTACTGCTTCTTTGTGCAAATTTGTTATTATTCTAAAAGAATGTTGTTTCTTGTGAATTCAAACTGCTTAAATCTTTCAATTTGTAAAACGAAAGTAAACTATATTTCAGTAGATCCAGCTTTCTGAACCAAACCATATCACTAACATTAGGTTTATGGGGCCTATCACTTTGATGGATTTCTAACATTGACGGAATTCTTTGAATTATTGTTGAGTATTTGAGTAGTAAGTATTGAATAATTTACTGCTACGAAAACAATTGTGCCGCAACAATGTTCTTTCAAATCACAGTCAAATTGTTACCACTTCAAACAAACAATAATATAACTTGAATCAAATTGTCAGTTTAAAAACGCCGCAACGTTATTTTGGGAAAAGAAAACAAACTCATAGTCTTCCACAGCCCCAGGAATGGCCAAAAAACAAAGAGAAATCTCATTCAAAAGGGACGCCAGTAGAAAATCACCTCCACCTAACGCCATCTAACGACCCGACCTTCCCTGAATCCACCCCCCATTCCTGGATAGCGTCGTTCGGGCGAGCCAAAAAACCAATTGGATTAGAGGAAAATGTATGCGCATTTAGATGGGCCGTTTTAACTGCTCGCTACGAGAGGTTTGCGTCCGCTTTTGGTTCCCTGTTTTATCGTTTTATTCTGCTCTCTGCCTTTGTTTCGTTTCGTTCTGGTTTCTTTCGTTGGCGGACTATAAGTAGTATGTTTAATTTTTTCATCATCTGCAGAAGATCTTGAGTTCACAAGATTTTTCTTTTCTTTTCAGTGGCCTGTTGGTTTCTTCGATCCCACTTCATCGCATTTCCACTAAGAACGTCTTCTTTTGAAGCCATCTCTCTTTCAAACCGATGCAATCAAATATTAACTCTACCAGCCTTCGTTCGAGCAAACACAAGGTTCAAAATTTTCCATGTTCCGGGTAATACATTTTCTCCCTTCGTATTGAAAGAATCTTCGACAGTTTCGCGTGGGAGGGTGGATGCAATTAATGGCCACATGAAGAAAGAAATGAATCTTGTTCCGAGCGAGCGTTTCACGCAAGGACGGGGCAGAACAAAGGTGAAATAAATCCCCCTCATGTGGGATGAACGTGTTCGCTTTGTGTGTCCCTCCGAGATGCCTGACTTGAAGGTTTTCTTTGGACTTTCTTCACCACCGCTTCTCTCCCAGTCTCGCTTGTGCTCAGTAAAAACCCCAATACTCTACCTCTCTTTTTCTCTACCCAACGATTCTTTCTTTGTATCACTGCCCGAGGGAGGCTTCCTTGTTCGAGGGAGCGAACGATTCTGGACAGGAAAAAAAACCCACTCCACGTCCTCCGTGCGACGAACCGGCGCCGTTGTCAGAGCGACCAATTCCAGTTCCATGGCTCAAACCAATCCCAGACGAATTAGGAAGATCTGAACGCCCACTCGGTGCGTTCGAAAGAGGGTCTCGAGGAATCCCATCCCAAATCCGGCAGGTAGACCCGCAAGCAAAACAGTGTCGATGATAAAAAGAAGTCCACAAAATGCCCATAAAAGCATATCAGTTACAGCTCTATGCTTTTGAGCATTTTGTGAAACTAAAGTTTACGATAAACGAGATAAACGTTGGCTCGAGATATCTTGCTTACAACTAAAGTGTTACAACAAGGAAAGTCATTTGCCGAAAGAGAGGTTTTAAAATAATCAACTCTCAACTTTCTCTTTGTAGCGTTCGTATCGATCATTCAAAAGGTTTGTATAAAATATAATCAAATAAAATTTCTCTGATTGCTGCATATTCGGTCTATTTTTTTACAATAAAAAAAAACACCGTTTGTAAAAGACAATCATAAAACTCAATACTACGCAAAAACTTGCCATTAAATGTTTACTGCATACGCAAAAGTAGCAGGTCCAAAATTTAAGTATTTTTCAAACGGTCATGACAGTCGTGATCTTGTCCAACATACATTGGATTCTTCGCTATCGTCTAGTACATTGGGAGATCAAAGGCATAACAACCAGCTACTTGACATACAAGAATTGGATTCCAATCGGGACGATCTGGTTCTTTGTTCACCAACAACAGCAACTATTATTTATTTTAGACTCGAGAAGCTAACATTTTCTAAAGTATTTTTTACTAAAGTTTATAAGTATAAGATCTAGCGGCTTTGAAAAGTGATACGCCGCTGCCACACAGACCGCGTTCCGCAGCGCGTTGTCAAATTTGACAACGCAGAAACTACTCGATTTGCTTGATCCTAGCGCGTTTTGCGTAGCCGCGAAGCCTCTCGCTCTTTCCCAAAGATGTCCCGTTCTACCGAAAGCTCTGATTTGTCTTTGCAAAACAATTCAAATAATCAACGTTAACTATAACGGACAACTAAACGAGTGTTCTAATACTCTCGTTTCAATGATAGGGAAACTGTATTAGGTCGTTATAAATTTACACTTATGTATGCGACGCTATATTTTCCATTCTATGAAGACATTCTATAACGTTTTCTGATTATGGAATTTATTATATTGGTAAGACGTGAGCGAAAGGAAGGGAAGGAGACGTTGTAATCAAACAGGTGACTAGAGCTATTGAAGGAAGACATGGCGCAGACAAAATGGATCATTCTGGGAGAAATGTGTACGGATTGTGGGAATACAGAGAGATGACCTTTCCTGAAGGATATAGGAAGGGACATAGAGAGGAATATGGGACAGGAGTTCCGGAGCGTCAGTGGAGTGCAGGAGAAGTTGGGCGATGAAAGTAGCTTGAGTGTACCGGTGGCGAGTCTGACTCGTGGATAGCCCCAACAATAGACATCGCGACTCGTGAGCCAGAAGGGAGCAGGCATTGTAGCCGAGAAGACACCTTACGGCCAGACGCGTGAAGCGTCTTTGCACCCCCTCTAACCGTCTCAAGGCAATGACACCAGTTGGGGTCCATACCACGGAAGCATACGCAACAACAGCAACAGTAAAGCGCCAGCAAGCAGCGTGGGTCCCGTACCTCCGACGCTAGGGGATAAATAAGCCGCAGAGTACGGTTGGCCTTGAATACCACATCATCAATCTGCACGCAGAAGGACAAGGTGATGTCCAGCCACACCCCAAGGTCCTTGATAGCCAATACCCGCGACAAAGCTGCGCTACCAATACAGCAGTCGTGGTGGGTCACCCCAGCGGATCGTCTGAAGGATATAACAGAACAATTGAATGTGCAAAGCGATTGAGGGATTCTTGAAGGAGTAAGAAGATGGAAGGAGAGGATACGGGAAGGAATAATTTTACATGGTTAGCATACAGCAAGTGCCCGTTATTAGGCACCACACCAAACACCCTCGCTGATCTCCCGCAGGTTGCAAGTGAGGATGTAACGGGGGGTATGAGCAAGGCCCGTAGAGCCAGGGGCCGCCGACTGAGCCTGGCCAACGAAAACGCTTGGAAAGTGCGTGGCGAAAAGTTTACAGAAGCCTTGAGGAGAGAAAGCGGTCTCTGCGTTGAGAGACATGGAATGGGAAATGCGGGAGGAACCGCGCCGGATGCCGGATGTTAAAGTACCACCAAACCAGAAAACACATCGAGAGAGTTAAATTGTTCTAGAAGTATTCCTTCCATCCTTTTCACCATTGTCAACACGGGAAAGTAAAATCAAAATAAGAAACATTTATTATTCACATGAAGTTTTGGAATAATAAACTACTAAAAACATCGCGAATAACGAATACCATCTTAACACGAACAATAAATAATAACATGGTATCCTTTATTGAAAAATTAACTTCGTATCAAAAATTGTAACGTCCCTTTTTTTGAAATTGAAGGCATTTCTGGCGTTCAAAAAAGTGCTCGATCCAAATTTTTTGACAACGCGCTGCGTTGTCATTCCCATACAAAACGAAAAACCCACCATTTCTGGGTTGAATACTTGACGCGGTTTAAAAAGCTCTGGAGCGGTAGAGCTTGAGATGCTGCGGCAACCGCGGTGTGTGTGGCGTGCCCGATACACAAACGGGTAATATTTTGATGTTGGCCAAGAAAGCTCCATTTTTCAGTATCAATTTCGTCCGTATTTCCAGCTCCATTTTTCAGTATCAATTTCGTCAATCACCGTGATTACTACTTTGAACAAAATTAAATGTTTCAAATCCACAAATCACATATAAAGGATTTGCTTCCAGAGGTGAAAACAAATAATCATCTATAGCCGTTGAACTTTGGATTGGAAATGAAATGGTTATTTTCTGCAGGTACTTTACTAATTTCACTAGACTTATTATGGTTCAATCGAAGTTTTTTCATTGCCTCCTCTGGGTCATGCGTAAAATAAAAGTGTCGATGTATTTGTTTCCGAAATGGAATTAACGTAGATGTACCATATTTGGCGCAGTTAAGGAAATTCTGCATAAAAAGTTGAATAACAAAAAAAATGTTCGGTCAAATCATACCATTTTTTGCACAGTGCTAGCCTAACTACCATAGAATATAAGAAAAATAAGTGAGAAACTCTTAAATTGTTATTTCTTCAAGTTTCAGAAACTCTTTGTGTGGCATATTATGTTCCTAACTTGGCGCATGGTTTTTGCAATGTTCCTTACTTGGCGCGATGTGTTCCTAATTTGGCGCACTTAAAACAAAATGGATGTAGTTCATTGAATTCAACAGCTATATTCAAAAGTCAACTTAAAACAATAGAAGCACTTTTCAACAGCAATTTAAAAAACAATTTAGCTTTTTTTGCAGCGGACTTTGGCTTCTCTCGTGGAAATAAAACTATCTCATCGCTAACTTTTATAATCTCATTCATCAAAGCCTTCTATGATTCAAAAATATCTAGCAGCGCAAACAGTCGTATTCTCCACGGTGAATAATTAGGAACATTGTGAGCCAAACTTGGCGCAAAATTGTTCGCTTCAAAATTAGCATAAAAATCTCAAAAAGCGCCGAATCTAACCACGATTTATTGAAAATACTTACTTTTTAACAGTTTCTGATAAATAAAATCCCTTATAATTTTTCCTTTGTGTATAAATTATTGGAAACAGTTGAACCCACTCCTTAGCAGCGTTGCTAACGCGAGTAAAAATTGGCGCACTTGTGAGATGGAATTTTTCATTTAATTATATATACATTCAATAACTAAAAACCAACAACATGTTTTGATGTGGATGTATTGTACAAACATAAACAAATATTTAACTCCATATTTTAGGCTGAAATTATTTGGAAATAGTCTAATATCGAAGAAAATATTAGAAAGTGCGCCAAGTTTGGACCCGCGCCAAGTATGGTGCTTCTACGGTAATCTTATCGTATACTAGAAATCGTTCATTCATTACTGCTATATTCTAAATCATTTTAATTGCCTTTTTTATGTTAAATGCTAAGTAAGCTTGAGGGGTTTTCAACACAGGTTATCTGACTTTGAGAGTCAAATGCGTCCTTAGCGATGCAACAATAACATCCAACATTTATCTAAGGAGCCTTAAATAATTGAGGGTGTCTTGGTAAATTACAATGTAGAGTAAAAACTTCCTGCTACCCGTGAATGTGAATAGACGCTTCGTCCAAATTTTGATCACAAAAGCGTACGACGTTCGTTCAGCCCGGCCAAAAACTATAGTTCGTATTCAAAAAAACAACGTTTGATATGCATGTTAGGCCAATGGAGGGTGCTGGGGATCGCAGATCATCGGCATTTTCTGTCATGAACTGGACAATGTGAATGATATGTGGTTGAAAAATGACGATGATGATGAGTCCCACCTCTTACCCCTACATAGGCTTGAAAATGGCGCTGTGATCTTAAAATCTTTGTCAAACATTTACTAGCCAAATCAAGAAGTCATGCTGTCAAAGTCGCTGTGTGTTCACGAAAAATACATGATAGGTCTACGTGCGACGGAGCTCACAAATCAATCGACATTCTTCGTGAGCAATTTTCAACCATGGTTATTTCACGCAAAAGCGATATCAACAAGCAACAACAGCTAAGTATTACGGCTTTTCCAATATGCCACCAAACTCAGAATAATAGCCTTTCGGCTGCATGCGTTGCCGCGACGGCCTAGTTATCTTCATTTTCGATCAACTTCAAGGTTCATAGCTTTTGTATGATGAAAAACGTTTACTTTTTATACTCTTTTTTCTCCTTTGAGACGGTTCGAATTGTTCGCTAAAATTTACTGTTATGTAGTATTCTTTTTAATAGAAAGAACATTATCATCGATTCTCTTATCATTCTTCTCTAGCCTCATTGAGCTCATTTCTAATCCCATCGAAAAGGTCAGCCATTAGAAACCTCTCTTAAAAAAACTGTTAGGGCAGTTATTTTGTACTGCACTTAAACCTTTCGCTAAATAAATGATGGTTTGGTTCTATCACACTATCAAAAGGAACACAGAATGTGTCTTTCTCAAGTCAATTTCACCATTTGAGTTAAAGGTTAATTTAAAAAAACCGATTGTTGCTGCTTATTTGTAATCTATGAGAAATTGTTGGTCTCAAAATAGCGTTTTTAAATACAGTTTATGTGTGTTTTCGATTAATTATTTGTCGAAAAAAACATTTAATAGTTTGTCTGACTAGTAGTACTATTAGGATTATTTTATATCATAGAAATACGAAAAGCATTGAATTTTTAAAGCATCTAATCTTCGAAAATTCACGAAATATGACAAAATAGAACCGAGTGGCTTCTTTAACGTATTAAAACTGCGTATGTTGAAGCCAAGGATTAATTTTAATCTTATCGTTAGTTTCTATAATGCATTTTTGAAGACCAGAAAATAGAAGGTCTCGAAACTTTGATAGTACAGCGCATTTCGAAACAAGAAACATCCACTACAAAAACCACAAACAAAATGTTTGGATGAAAGGGTTTAAAGGGGCCCATGTGTTTTCCATTTGTGTTTAAACTTCAACTGAAACGGGGGTTTCATGTGGTTTTGGTTTGACCAAGGTTGCACAATAACGGAATCTCTCGTGCATGCCGTTCTTTGATTTCACGCTTCTTTCTCGTCCAAAACTCATTGCCACGTTTTTTCCCCATTTTGTGATCATTTCCGACAAGTTCGCACTCATCCCCGAGGAAAGTCCCACTGTCGTCTGATCCAAAATCGTGCTCTATTGTGTTTTTTTCCTGCTGGCGTTTCCCAATTCATGCTTGCTAGCGATTCCCGTGTGTACGGTGTTTAAAAAATGTTCTTTTATGCTCTCCACAAGTCGGCGACGACAACGCAGAACGACGAAGCCGACCAAAGCATAATCACAGAGTTTCGCTCTCTTTCTGTCTCTCGCTCTCTCTTTCTTTGTCTGCTCCATCACCAGCATAATCATCATCATCATCACCATCATCAGTGGTTTCTACTTTTGCTGAGTGTGCTATTTTCTGGGTTTCACAAACGCTGTTTTCATCGTCACTCTCGAAATGTAGCCCAAAAGTGTGTACGCGTAAGCATATTTGCGTCCATAAATGTGCCTGTGTGCGTAAAAGTATGTGCGTGTGTGTGTGTGTAAATTTATGGTTCGACTCGGATGGGATTCGAATTTAATGCTTCGTTTTACTTTTCTCTCCCGAAGAAATATATGCGTGGGGGTTGTTTTTGCTGCTCCAAACTTCTTTCCCGGCTCGCCAGCATAGCACAGCATAGCAAAGCATATTCCAGCGTTACCGTCATCGGTATTTGGCTTCGGTTTTCGGTTTGCCAAGTGTGTTGGTAGAGGATGTCTCTGTTTGCGAACGGACGCACACGCACACCACCGTGCACAAACCTTAATTCGATTCCAAACCGTCGTGCGCCCGCTCTAATGCTTTTATGGTATACCGACGCACAGACCGACTGCTCTAACGGTAGAAAGCCCTGCAGCAAGGGTACCCCATGGTAGTCCGATTTTTGTTCACTCTCTAGTCGACCCTTTCGCTTGATTTTGGTTAGAAAACCGGCCTACCGAGGCTAGCAGCGATCAAGGCTTGCGTCGCAGTTGCGATGTTAGATTTTCCTTCCAACACTACGAAGCCCTACTCGAAGCGGACCCAGGGCGGACGATTTCAAAGCCACACATAGCAATGGCCATGGAGAGAAGGTTTGTGAAACTCTCGTTTGGGTTTGGAAACATGAAGGGGCTGGAGGGAGGGAAGGGTGTGAAGTAAAAGGGAAAGAGGGTTGCAACAACATGACACGCACGCCATGTCGAAGGAAAAGGACAAAAAGAAGAAAACGAAGAAGAAGGAGAGCAAGAAGAAGAAGGTGCTGATGCAGGCAATGGAAAAAGCAGCAGAACGGTAGACGAGGGGAGACAGGAAATTAATTAACAGAATTCCATCGGAATCGGGGAGAATGATTTTCCCGACGCTTCTTCGCGGTGTGCTGGATCCGATTTGAACCGAAGCCAATCAAAGTTGGCAGAGTGGAAATGCACTAAGGGAAAAAAGGCCAAACACAACTTCAAAACCGGGAAAACCGTATAAGAAAAAGGCAGCTCGTAATTTTCGAAGTTTTATGTGAACCACATGTTTACGTAATGCTGCTGAGAGCCTGCTTTCGGGTGGATGTTCATTAACACTTTGTGACAACGACGCATTAATGCCAGAAATGAGGGAAAACCAGAACCCATCGAAATTTGATTCCCATCTCAAGTGTTTTGTCAAAAAGTAGAACCCAAACAATAAAGCCCACACATTGACTCGCGTCCGTGAGAATGCTGAGTAATGACAATTTGTTTTTTCCAATTTACGTATTTACGGCCACTTCAACGACGAGCATGAACCTTTTTTAATCAGAGATATTTTTTCCAACTAATTAACATTTGTTTTAGGATGAGTGAGGAAACATTTCATTAGAAAGAAATAGAAAATTGTCCATTTTAGACTGAACTACCCGATTTAGTCTAAATAAAATCAATTTTTTTACAATCAAAAATTACTTGGGAATACTACATAAAAAGTTTTTAAAACTCCTCTTAACTCTAAGGGTGATTTCAAATTTGTTTGTATGTATTTCAAAAAATAACCATTCGCTTAACACAGGAAAACATACCAGGAAAAGTTTCATTATAAAAACTACCTACGTATTGTTCTTAATAATTGTCATGATCGTTTAACATGGTTTGTTTAATACGTTCAGATTTTTCATGTTTGTCAACACCCTACATTGAGTGAAAATAATGTATATGCAGCCATTAAGTCGATAACTACAGGATTTCCACCGACAATCTGCGAATGAATTTTGCTCAACCTCAATTAGAACTGGGAGTTTTAAGCTTCTTTTGAATGTTTGTACTCTTTACACGAATATTGATAATGACGATGAAGCATTTCACAAAATAAAGAGAATTTTCTGAAAGTGTTTACGCAAAGGGGCTGAAAAAAAGCGTGTTACTTAAAAATAATTTCTACTGAATACTTTTCACATACTGTATTTTAATCAAATCAATCAACCCAACATTTTGATATTCTCATTAAAATAATATCGTCTTATGGCTTCTAGTTAAACAAAAAATATGTTGTCGAATATTTTAGATGTCAGGATATTGTTACATTCTGTTTGCAAAAAATAAAGTGAACCCAGCCATACTGCACAGTAGCTAGACATGAACTTATTTATTTAACTAATAACAATACAATCTCCTCCACTCCTCCCCAGGGAAGAAAGCTTAGTGCTTCGTTGTTTATAATACGCACTTAAAGTTTTGTCGTAATGTCCCCCGATCGTCCAGCAGGTTTCGTTTCACCAACTCCATCGCAAGATCAGCATCTTCGCGGGTCTCTTGCGAATTGGGGGGTGAACTAGAAGATCTTGGAAAACTTTTAAGAAACTTCACGACTCTTAGATTTCCCCTAAAGTCCTGTCCAGTATTTTGAACTAGTTCTTTAATCGCAAAAGGTTGTTCAGTCATATCTTCACCATCCAAAAATCGGTTTTCCGAAAAATCGCTCAAATAAAATCACCATTGATTTAAACATTGTCTTCTTTTGAAGGTCTGCTATTGCTTTTTCTACGACTTCAATGGTATTACGCTATCTATAATACATTCTTTACCAAAAAAAGAAAGAAAAAACATTTTCGTATAAAACTGTTCAAATCAAATCCGATTGGCAGAAATGCTCCCCTTTTTCACCGTTCCGTTTCAACTGAAGACGGTCACCATCTTGCTTTCGTTTTACTCTTTATTTCGTTTTACTCTTTATTCCGTTTTATCTCTATCATTGATAACAAACCGTTTCCAGGAATATACTTGAAATCAGACGGAGGGAGAAAGTTTTATGGGCATCTCTGATTTTGTGAGTTTGAGTTTGATGCAAAAGTTCTCATTTTCTAAAATTTGTTCCGAAATCTGGAAAAGTAAGGTAAGTGCCCTTATAGTGGTGCTAGTACCAATAGTGGTTGTAGAGGAACAAAATTCACAATGCAATAAATACAATGGAGATATTTGGTCTTCTATGAAATGTTCTTTGATTTTCTGCGGACTGTTCAAAAGATAAACCGTGCCATTCCGTAATAAATTAAGGCTCCAAAATAATTGTTTTCCGAACAGGTTGTATTAGTTCCATTAGTGCTGGATTTCTTAAGAATTTATCAGATATGCCATGATTTCTTTATCATGATTATTTAGCTATAAATCACTGCTAAATGCATTGGTTTATGAGTGGTCTATGAGGATATAACCAAGACAATTCGTTGGTTTATGAGTAATTTTGCCGTTCTGTTTGAAATATGCTTCAAAAATAAGTAAAAGTCAGTCAAAATATACTCAGTCATTTCCAAGTAATATCACCACAATAGAAACACGATACCACAACTATAGGAACAATACCACCATTATAGGAACAAACAACTTGAACAACAACCTTTCATCGAACAAACAACAACATTCATCGTTGATCATAAGTAATTGGGGTTAATTGACAGTTTGTCGATGACATTGCATTTATCTTTAACTTGTTAGTAAAAATTGCTCGATTCTTCAACATTAATGTTTCGAAATTACTCGTCATTGCATGCCAAATATGTTAAAACATCATAAAATATTTTTACAGAATCGGGTTTTAGCTGCATAAATTTGAGATAAATTACAATGAATGTATAAAATGCAGTACGCTTGTTCGTCGCTTCATTTCGTTTGGCGCGAAATTGCTTTTATAATACTATACATTATTGCCTTAGCTAACCAGGAATGGCGAGAGAACGAGTGATGCTTCCGAATATTCGTGGTCCAACGGGCAGCGGAACAGAATAATTCCCAATAATGAACATCTCAATCGAGCTCGACAATGCACGACGCAGCTTTCCCACACGCAAAACGGGCAGGGTAAAGGGCGAGCGGGCAAGAAGGTGGGGCAACAGCGGGAATAAGAATCACGACCGGTGGATGCATTTCGGTGCGGATTTGCATCGATGCAACGCGCTCCCACCGACGACCCAAACCGCGATCGCAACGTCTCCCCGGGACAGTTTGATTGCTATAATTGATGTCACTTTTATGTAATGCCAAGTGGAGAATTGCTTCCATCCTTCGTTCGCCCGCTGGTGCTTCGTCCCTCGTCGGTGTTCGACGCACTCGCTGTCTGCCTGCAGCTCGTTGCAGCTCGGGTGCATCTTGGTGCCAGAGAGCCACTCGAAACAAACCTGATTTTCTTGTCACCTCGTAACGCTCTGCCCGACGCGCCTTTTCGTCGTCGTCGTCGTCTTGCAGTTCCGGTTGGGGTTTGGTCCGTGCACGAATTCTGTGCAACCATGAGCGATGCAATCCGAGCTGCATCGCGGTGCACTTGCACCCGTCACGGTGTTCTGGAATCTGCCTCGGTCGCCGTCTTTGCCATCGTCGTCGCCGTCGTCGTCTTTTTGCTATCGAATCCACTTAGGATTGGGGAGGATGGATGTCAACATTCGAAACCGAAACCGTGTGAAGAGTGTCGTCGGATGTCAAGTGGTTGTCGGATTTCACAACCAGCGATTCGCCGGTGGCCTGTTGCGCTTCGAGCGGCCGGCGAAACCGCAAAGAAAGCATGATTTTGACTCGGCTTCGGAAAGGATTGGCAACGTCTGTGATTTCTATTTCAGCTTAGCGTCAGCACTTTAGGACTTCCGGTTAACATTGCTTAACGGCGTTTGAATGCACTTGTGATTTGTGATGTGAAGATTTTAAAAATAATTGACTGTATCTTTTAATGTAAACTGATTTATTTGTTAGTGTTATCAAAGTTTTCAAATAAAAATAGTTAACGTTGACGTGACCAACAGAATCGTTTATTTTCCGATCCAGAATAAAGCTTCAGGAAATATGTACAACATAAGCTTAGTTTTGTGCTAAATTTGGTTATTCGTGAATAATTTTATAAAATCAAACAGAAAAAATTGTTCACAAAATCCAACGTGTAAAAAGCGTTCATTTCATACCGTACTAAACACTTATTTTTCGATGTTGTGTGCCTAAATAAGCATTGTATTCTATTCTGTGCTCTTTCCAAGCGGTATTTAAGATCCGCTTCAATGATTTGCGAAACAAAAACCGCAAGTTGTGTTGTGAATGAATGCAGTTCCGTAGCTACACCGTTCAAACCTCGTCCGTCTTTGCAACTTTAGTCCCTTCAACAAAACCACAGCCTGTCAAAAAGTACATTCCTTTGCTCGGAGTACGTTGGTTTGTGGTTTTGTCGAGCGATAATCAAGCTAAGGAATGTGGAGTTGAATATATTTCAAGATTTAACAATATCCTGCCTGACCTTCCATGCAGTTTTGGCTTGAATAAACGCTTATAAAATTTGATTGTGAAACTATAATATGTGATTCAATTGTCCGATACTTTATTTTTAATGAAAAACACAAATCAAAACTTTATTACCAAAAAGTTTTTATGTTCATCAAGTTTGTCAAGTCAAATAAAATAGTTGTCCATGCTTTTTAATGCAACCATGCTTTTTAATACTTAGAAAACGATTGTTTTTCAAAGCGAGTACATTATTATATGCTAGCGTTCAAGCATCATGGTTTCATTGTAGAACCATAAATTGTGTAGGCAACGATGATTTTATTTTACAAGAGTATAGCTCCTCATTCGTTGCTAATTATTTCTTTCTTGCTAATAAGCATTCTTCACAGCAGCAACCTCAACAAAACCAAAGCATCGGCAACTTTCTAATTTTCATGAAAAGATGGTTTTCAGCACAGTTTCCAGCAGTTTCTCGTTCATGCCTTCCATCGCGTCCGTTATCGTGCCCGGCCCTAATACCTGGGGAGGGCCCTGTAGCCATTTTATGTTTTTTTGTCACACACCATTAAGCGTCGGTCGGGGACACGGAACCGCACCGGGCCGTGGGTATTATCTTGTTTTCGCAGCTGGTGCCGTTCTTTTACGATATCGTTCCATTTTGCTTCGTGGCCGGATTCGGTACGCGCGTTGCACCCAAAAAATAATGTTGCCTAATGCCAACGACTAATGTAGCAGAACTCTCCGTTGAGCTCGTGCTAGGGAACGGCTTGTTTTCGGCATTTGTTGCTTGGTATGGGGGCCATTATTTTTGTGTTCGAATAATCTTTATTAATTGCAGAGCCTATAAATCATAGAGTTTTGAAACTACAATTTACGGAAGAAAATACGAGTTTACGAAAATACTACAAATTTTGTAGTTTTCTATTCCATATTTACAAATCATTTTGAAATTTAATAGCAAAGTTATGGTTGTTTGTTGGAGAAGAAGATAAAATGGCTGGTAATGCAAATTCCAATTTTTGTTTTCTTTAAACAAAATATCATAGATAAAACATCCTGTTAATTCTCTTAGGGTCGTAGGGTATTTATTACATTAAAGACATGTTTTTTTTTAAACTCGCCTTTTAACTTGGCATGTCTTTCTAAAGTTAAAATGTCCTTTGTAATATACAGTAACCAAAACAGTAGTTTTTCTTAGTCTTCTGCACTTCTGCAGTCAAAGATTGTAAATGATTCGTAATTTGTATTTAATTACAATTCCATCCAGTACTGCTACCAACACAGAAACAATCTTTCTTTCATTCGAGCGAGGAAAGATAAATAGCATTAAAAATCGTCCAGCAGAGAAATTGTGCCCCTCATCGTCATCGTCATCAACGACTCATACGCAGGGACCCCGCGGGGAAGGGGGGTGCTACAGAGTGGTGCCACGCGGGCATAAAACTTTTATAACGCCAATTTCACTAATAATGATGCTCCAACGTTGCTGCTGTTGCTGCTGCTGCTGATGTTGTGGCGATCAATAATTCTCTACTGCAGTTGCGCAAAGCAGCAACAACGAAAAAAGGAAAACGAAGCAACCCATCAGTGACTCTCCCAGGTTGCCTTGGACGACGCGCGATTTTCAACAGCGTTTCTCTCCCGCTTGAATTCGTCGAAAAAGCATCGCGAGAGCGAAAGAGAGTGTGCTCGTGGGGATGATCGCGAGAAGCGTTAGGGATGAAGCGTAGGGGGTTGAAAGGTGCTGAGGGGTGGAGGAGGCAGCAAGCAATCACTTGGAGCTGCGATGCTGACGATGACGGCGATGACGATGATTGGCGATGACGATGCTACTGATGGCGATGATGCTGACGCTGGACAAGAGACGACGGTTGAAGGGGTGGAGTGGGGTACGGTGCGTTGCGGTATCATTTTCACATCCAGCTCCAACACGAACGTAACGCACACCATCGCATTTGCTAGCGTTGCTTCAAACAAGCGCTCCACAGCAGGCTGTGTTGGCGGTTGGTCGACGTTTTCTGCGCCTTTAGTCGCGGGAAAACGCTACACTTGGTCTTGTTCCTTTAGGTGTGTGTGTGTGTGTCTGTGTGATTGTACTTGCGGGGGGCCTTGGGAGCTCGAGCTCGGCGAGATCGGCCTTCGTGGACCGCGAGCTCGGGAAGTTTCGGATCCAACAAGCGTCGCGCGTTCGCGTTCGTGGGAGCAACGTACTTTAAAATCGTCCGAACGGCGAAGGGTGGTGGCCATGGGATTGGAAGGGTGGGAGGGGGAGGTGGTGGTTGGCTCGGGGGGTGACACAAATGGGGATGAAAATCGATTTATTTGCCCCAAGCTTGCTTGCTTTCGTCGTCGCTGGCGAGCTCGTGCACGAGATGAATTTACTTTTTCGACGATTTCGTCGTGACGATTTCGGAGTGAAATTTCTGCCGTTCCAAAGCGGATTTCGTTTCGATCGAGGTCGGCTCAAGATTCTGAAGTTGAGCCATCGGCCATTTTTAATGACGTTTCGAAACGTCGTGCGTGCTACAAAAACAACACCCAATTTTTGTGTTCTCTTTCTACCCAGCTTTAAATTATTGTTGTTTGATTGATGGGTTGAAATTATGGAACCACAACCTGCTCCAGCAACCCATTAACGTCTCCACCTCGACACAACGCCTTGCATAAAAATCTACCCTCGACCAAAAATGGGAAAATCAAAGCAAAACCCGGCACCGGGCCCGAAAAGGGCTGGCAAAATCGAGGCCGAATCGAGCATTCCATCGAACCAAACGGGCCACCAGACACCCAACCATCATCGTCAGCGTCATCGGCGGCATCGGTGGACGCCCGATTTGGACGCCAAAGTCGGCGACGCGTCGTTAATTAATTAATTTTCGAAAAAGGCCACGACAAAACGGACGCGTCCGACACAACCGAACTGTTCCTCAGCGCCCTTTTCAGTGGCATCGTAATGACAATCCGATAATAGTGTCCGCTTACCCGTTCCTTCGTTGCCCTGCTGTTTTCTCTCCCTTTCTCTCTCTCTCTCTTTCTCTCTCTCCCTACGCTTGACTTTCGTTCGACCCGCAAACATGCACCGCATTGCACATGCACCGCACGTCACCACTCGGGCGGCGGAGGTTCGGTTTTTAATTGCAGACTTGCCGGTACACGCGCAGTTTTCCGCTTGCCACCCAACCCAATGCCTGCCCTGGTTACCTGATCACCTCACCCGAAACGTGATAGTGTTGCCCAACGGACGGCGGCGGTTCGCTCGAGATAAGCGCCAAGATACGGCTTTCGGACGCCACGGTTGTCCATTCCCTGTCCGTTCCTTCGTCATCTGGGAGACAAAGACCGTTGGTGTTGTAAATAATAATAATTGATCCATGCAACTTTACTCACCCAAACAAATATTGAACTCAGCAAATGGCCTTTAGCTACAGTTTTTCTGCATAATAATTTCTAAAACTCGTGTTAAACCTCAAATTAACTAAGCTATTCCGTTATGACAATCACCATTTTCACAAAAAATGCTCCATAGTATAAAACGTAATACTAAACCTAACCGATGCTTCGATGATAGTGCCGTAACAATGAGTTTCCGTTGGATGTCTATTAGTTTTGATGGTAGCTTCAACACTAAAAGTGCTTACCTAAATGATTAAGAAATCTTTCAAAATCTCTGTTGCGGAAAAAGCCTCCGACAAATGTAAAAATATCGGGAACAAAGAAGGGCTGGAAGTAAAAATAAACTTTATAATCCAAGTATTGGAAACAAATAACTTTTTAAAAGTAATGTTGCTGTATGAGTTGCTAACGTAGTCTGACCGTAACAAAATTGAACCAAGGAAAGCGTGCTACTGTGGCGCCTCCTCCGTTCACTTCGCAACCTCCGTTCACTTCCTCTTGCCAAGAACATCTTTAATTGTTCTACCACTTCGTCTAAATGAAGTTTTATGATTGCTCAGATTTTTTCGATGGGGCGAAACTCTGGGAAATTTGGTTTTGGTGCCAAGTGGATCTTATTGGCCCAGTACCACTCCAAGACAACCATGGAATAATGGCAGGTCGAAAAATCAGCAAAAAAAAAGTATGTGAATTTGATACGAACAGGGACCACGTAAATAGTAAAAACCTATTTTTATAACAAACTTTATGTATAACTGTACAAAAGCAAAATACTTGTAATTTTTCTTTGCTTTTATTATGGATTCCAGGCCTTGTCAATCTATCCATCGGCGCTCAAGTTATTTGTGCGGATTTATTTTTGGTCGTTTAAGTTCCATTATACGGCAATTAGCGAAAAAAAAAATAGAGCAGATCTTAAACTTTCACAACTTGATTGTTACTATTTACTAATACTACTAAAAAATTTAGTTTCCGACTAACACTACAGGCGCCACAGTAGCGCGCTTTCCTTGGTTCAATTTAGTTACGTTCAGACGTCGGTTCAATATTTCTGTTGAACGAATGCGCATGACCGCACCTAATACCCCGAAAAAGGTTTAATCCGTTGTGGAAGCAAATAATTCAATTCCTTTTATTTTTTACAGCAAATCCAAATAGAAATAAATCGTTAGAATGAAACGTAACTCGTACTTTTTTCTATGGCTAAAGGAAAATAATTGCAGTACAGCTTCAATTCCTTCCTAGTTTCATTTGATCCTACGCCAATGGTTAATGTATGTTCCATACGTTCCATCTTTCTCTGTTGCTTTCAATAATAATTGCATAGATGGAACTGCAGGGATAAAATAATCATATATTGAACAATAATCAAAAGATTTTCTCAAAACAAATAAAAAACTGCAGTAAGTTTGAATATCATTCAACTTTTTTAAGCAAACAACCCTCTGCACACAATTGGCTTGTATGAACTCATCAGTCCTCGTCTCGG
Organism: Anopheles coustani; assembly: GCF_943734705.1. NCBI lineage: Eukaryota > Metazoa > Arthropoda > Insecta > Diptera > Culicidae > Anopheles > Anopheles coustani. Next base: position 63,176,695 of record NC_071289.1, on the reverse strand, counting down.
CTATGCGCAATAGCTCTATCTTATAACCACAGTTATGGTTTTATAAAGATGAGCTGTAGCATAACTGAACCACTTAAAGAATCAGCATTTTACTGAAGAAGCATAAATTGTTCGAAAACCCAAAAGATGTATCTATTTTCGCATACTTTTCGGCTTGCACCAATGCCGCTGCTATGAAGTATGAACCTGCCAGAACTCATACACCGGATGCCGGGTATGTTAGAACGCTTCTGAGCATGATCAGGCTTAATACTGTTTCTGAAAAATGACGTCAGCAAACGCAGCAGCTGCTAAACAAGATTAATGTAACTAGTTTATTAAAAATTTGCTAAATTTAACAAATGAGTTTAATGGTTAAAATTGATTCAAATCATGACGCGTGAGTAGAATGTCATGGTGGAATTCAGAGTTTCTTCCCAAACATAACATTGGAACATCTTTTCATATGATGTGGTGTGTATTCATCGGTACTTCGAGTGTTATGTAACTCAAGACTTTATAGAGATGGAATACTATACAAGAGTATTAGTAAAAATTTATGAAGAAATCCTCCAAGGTAATAAATAATATACTCCTACAAGTTAGTGTTAGCAGCACGTTCGATTTTCTAAGGTTTTCCCAGAACGTGGTTAAAAATGTCGAAAAGTACAGTACCGTCGAGCATTTTCTCAATCGGTGCAATGCGCATGTGCTGCATGTAGTATCTAATATCAGTTACTGTGGACGCTTCTCTTTGGGAATATGAATCTAGCGAGACTATGGTTACAACTTAATACTTAAATAACTAAGTAATCAAGTATGAAATACTCGAGTGAAAGTATTTAAAACCATATGAAATGAAGACTTCTAATTTTCATTTTTCTTACAATTTTTTTTATAAGTTTTCTAACTGAAAATGTTTTGTAACACTTTATAAGTTCATTGCACCTAAAAACAGGTTCAGAGAATTGACAAGATTTTCTTTACGTCCAGCGTAGATCGAGCATATTTTTTTCTTCCATCCCCTTTCGTACAAAATTTCGCTCGAGGCGCAGTTCGGATTCGTGCACTGTTCGGGTTTCCCCGCGATCGTTTTCGCCGCGCGCGATTTGTCTTCGTGGAATAACCCCTTCTCACTCTCGCGCGCACGTCGAAGGCCCTTCGCGGAGGTGCAGGGCGGGGCCTCGTGTGTTAACTGCAGCCAATCCCGATTACTACCCCGCGGAGACGGAAAATACAACCAGGGGACGGGGCACAGGGCGAGTATGCGAATAGGGTGAAACGACTGGGTGAAAGGTACGTGTTTTACTGCGTGTTTCGCCCCAAAAAAGTAACAAGGACATTTCATCCGCTTTTTGGGGGGCAAAGCGAACCTGGGAATGGAGCACTGGTGAGGGGTACTTTTTCACTCTTCTTTCTGTGAACGGAACGTGAAATCGAATAAGCTGAAATGAGGGAATGTTTTTAGCATAATGTGTGCCTCGTTGTATGACGTACCCAATTCTGACCATTGAGGGAGCTAGCAATAACAGAGGGTGGTTTAAAAAAACGGCCGACCGTAAAACAACCGAGAGGAAGGCCACACCGTCCAAAGCAGAACGCAGGTAAAACGAGTTTGAATGGTTGTTTTTCCACGATTCAAGAAAGCACCGGCAAAGCAATGAAACCCGCTTCAGGGTGGAGACGACCGAAAAATCCGGTTCGAACTCGACGACGGGGATTCAAAGTCGGGCTCGCAAGCATTCGGTCCCTCCTCTCTCCCATTCGAGGGGGTTTCGATTTGTGGCATACGGGAAAAGGCCCTTTTTGAGGGAGCGTTTTTTCAAACGACGCAATTAGCATACGAACTTCATCTTGTACAAGGACAAATTTGGAATGCAAGAGGCGTAATTCTACTAGAATCAGGTGCCCACAAAATACATTTATCTTGAATCTAGGTAGTAATTTACTATGTTAAGTAAAATTATTGACGTTAAAAATTTATCATTTCTTGTTCAGAAATGTTTGAAAAACGATCTTATATGGCAAGAATTAAGAAAGACAAAAAGCATTGCGTAAGTGATCTTTTATAATTTTCAAATCTTCAAAGTATATGATACCAGTTTTCAAAATGTCTTCAGTTATCGTATATTCTTCAACTATCGCAGCTTGAGCCATTCAAACTAAAAAAAAATGATCAAGCTAAAAACATGATCGAATCTTTTTTGTTTTCTTATCGGTTTTTTAAACCCTCCTACAACCCTCTAGATACTAAAAAGGTTTGTAAAAATATGTGAACATGAGATGCTCCTTTAGAAACAAGAATTTTGGAGCCGTAAGCTCCCAATGTATTCCTTTCTGTTTTAGGTTTTCAACTCTTATGATAAAAAACATAGTGTAGCAAATGCTCCACAACAACTTAATTAATTACTACAACAAAAAAACATTGAAAACAGTTTCTAAGAACCATTCAACGTCCAGTTTTGGTAAGAATAAAGTTAAGACAAGACAATGGTTTGCGCTAAATTTTGTTAAAAGTATTTTATTTCCAGTCCAGCGTCAGCAAACGAAATGTACAAACCGATGGCCCGCGGTGCTGATTCCGGTAGAAAAAAGTGGATGCTTCGGTCTCACCGTCGACGCAGGTTCCTTGAAGGATGTCGCCGAAGAAAACCCGTTTAGAAGTAGCATAAGTTTCGGTTTAAGCGCACAATTTGGCGACCAGCGCTAGGACAACAGTGGCCATGGAAAGGGCCATCGCCGAAGCGCCATCACAGGCCCCATCCATGCAGGACGCAAAGGCGATCTGATGTGCGATGAAGTGCTGCTCGTAGCCTCCGGACAGCATGAAAGCCCACGGACCGGAAGCGTACACGGCGGCATCCTCTCCGCCATCGGCGCCCTCCGCCATCGGGACCGACGCCGGGCAGGTGCGCTCGAACGGTTCCGGCATGCCCTGCAGGACGACGGTGGGATCGAGCCGGCCGGAAGTGGTCCGGTAGAAGGACGAGTGGGCCGGGCCGGTGGCGTACGCGAGGCCAAGGTAGGGCAGGGCGTCGGCATCGCTGGTGCCGGCCGTGCTGGAGACGGGGTCGGTCGAGCGGGCCGGGTAGCCGGGCAGGGCGAGCGTGCTGCCGACGTCGTTCAGTGACACGAACAGCGTGTTCTGCTCGGACCCCATCATGTGCGCCATGTTGAAGGCGCCGCTGTAGTGGCGCACCTGTTCGAGCGCCTTGCGGACCTTGTTCTCCTGATGTGCCCGGCGGATGTTGCCGTCCTCGACGAACAGCAGGAAGCCGTTGGTGTGTTCTTTCTTCTGCAGCATCTCAAGCGAGTAGTGCACCATGCGGACAAGTGGTGGCGTGTCGCTTTCGATGTCCGTGCTGTACGGCAGGTTGTCAAAGTCGAACAGCCCGAGCAGGAAATCGATCTGCGATGTGTCCAGGGCTCCCAGTTGGCTCTGTAAGCAAGAAGAAACGAAGATTTTATAAGATTAACAACGCTTCCGTTCATTGAAATATTCTTCAATACAGCAACATCTTGATTTTCTTAACCAATTTGCCGATTCGTGTTATTCCAGAATTCACACAAATTAGAAAAATATTGCCTCAGAATCCATAGGAAAACTGTTTAAATTTTTCTTCGCTATCTCGCAAACATGTTTTTATGAAAGAGTATTCTATTTTTATTTAAATGTGACGAAATTATTGAGTATGTAGCAAAGACACACATATTGATGAATACCAAGAACAGTGATACATTTTCGAACAATATCGAAAATGACAATATACTAATTACCCTACGAGTTAGTCCAGATTAAGGTTGAAAAATCAACTGTTTCCCGAAATTAAAATCTAGAAAAAATATTATATCATGCTTGAGGATTCCGGACTTCTAAGATTTCGAGCGCTGATCACAATATACAATGCAAATACTTAAAACTTATTCAAATACTTAAAAAGTGATATAGTCTTACACTGAGCTTACACAATAACAAAATTTTCAGTTTTTAATGCCCAAATTCCAAAGTGCTAAGCAAAAGTGACACGTAATTTTTGCCTCATAAATTATAAAATTCTTCTTTGGAAAAAAGAACCCTTGTGAGTAGGAATGATTTTTTATGGAACTTTATCTATTTCCATCGACAAAAACTGCACACAACGGATAAAGAGCGTTTTACCATCATTTCATCTCGCTAATTTCAACGAGCTGGTAATTTATTCGCCATTCTTTGTGCCGAGCGCAAACAATCACTTCGAAACAACCGGAAGAACACTTCCGGCCACACTCTCTCGCACAAAAGGATACAGTTTCCCGCACCCATCGATAAGGTCCTCCCTCCCACGCGCCAGCCCAAGCTGGAAGGAACTTTTGGGAACAACCCAAACACCGAGGCAACGAGCGCTAAATGGGATTGAAAATCAAATTAAATACTCAAAAGGGTGGAAATTGAGGGTTCCCTTTTCACGAGCGCGCGTTTTCCCTTCCCGGGCCGGGCTAAGGGTGTTCTCGTCAACACGCGAGACGTGCGTCAAAATCAGCACAGACAGACACAGCCGGGCCGCAGTTGTTTCCGCCAACTTCTGCCCTCGGTGCTGGGAGTTTTCCCCCAATCGATTTTCCTAACAAGTGCGTCCCTTACGCAGGATGGCCAAATCATGGTTTCGTTAGAAGGGAAAGATGCTGTTTGCGTTCGCAAGGTAGTGTGTGGTAGCTGGGGAGGAGGGGGTAAATTTAATAAATATTTAAAATACTGATTAAAATTCGGACCCCTTCGGGGGTGGGAAAATTGACGTGAATAAACATTCGGCAAAGTCGTGTCAGTAGATGCGTAACGAGAAGTTGATGAAATTGAGACCGAACGTTGATTCGATCATTTAACATCCCTACTATATATTTTATCGAATGAAACTACTTTTTGGCAATTTAGAATTATAAAACAGTAAAAACAGATACTTCAAGTACAACGTGTTAGCTTTTTGCTGGCATGAAATGGGTACATGATAAATAATTTTTGATTTTATTTAGTGCAGACCATCAACTCACAAGAGGGCATCAAAATTAAAAATGAAAGCTAAGGTAATTGAAAAGAAAAAAAAATCCGAGAGAAGTGAAGAAATGACAAAGCAGTTACAACAAATTGCAACTGGAAATAAAAAGAATGTTTTATTTTTTTGCGTGTAATAATATCGATAATTAAACGTTAAAAACAGACACTTTAATCATAACGTGTTAGCTTTTGCCGGTATGAAATGTGTACATGAAAAATTAGTTTTGATTTGATTTAGTTAAGACCTTCCAACTCACAGGACTCTCCAACTCACAGGAGAGCATCAAAATTAAAAATAAAGGTAAGGTAATTGAAAAGAAAAAAATTACATTAGTGAAAAGTGAAAAACTAATACAGCAGATACAAGAAATTACTGAACTATAACTGAAAATGAAAAACGTAAATCATAATAGTATACAAATTTAATCTAGCATATGTAACACATTTAAAAAAGGAAACAGAAGTGCATATACTTCTGTCCAGTTTGTGCTGTCCAGTTGGGCTTTTATGTTCTATACGAATCTTTTCCTTTAATTCGATCCAATCGGGTTTTATTCCATTCAGCTTGGGCTTTCCACGAACTTGCTTGCACAAATGCAACCTGTTTTTTTTCTGTGCTGTGAAAATGAAACCGATTCCCGTTCCCGGGCCGTCGGCGGTGGAGAAAGAGCGCCGGGATTAGCGCACGACAGCATTCCGTGACCGTATGTGGGCGCTAGATTTAATTGGTTTTCCGTGGACTAATCTCGGCTTTTACTCGATACCGATTTTGGGAGCCAACTGGCACAACCGGCCACAACTATCGTATGTGGTGTCACACACCCGGTGTTTCGGTGTTGAACGGTTTTTCGGTCCGTACGCTCGTTCGCCAGAAGCGGTTCAGATTTCAGATAGGTAAGCGAATAAAATAAAATATTGAGCAAAACAAAAAAGGACTCATTCTAGCTAAAACGCAAACAGAACGCGGAAAACGTTCGCCGGACGCCGTCCCAATGATCGTCCCACACAAGCACGTGCGTGTTATATGCCGCGTCCTCATCGGATAGCCCAATCAAACCCCCACGACATCGTGCCGGGTTTTATGTCTCAATAAAAGTTTGCGGTTTCTATTTCTCCCCAACCGCTCATCCCCGAACGCAGGGTACCTTTGCAATCGGCAACCGTTTATCGTTGTGTTTCGCGGGTGGGGTGGGACATAAGAAGACGGGGGTGTACGGGGGACCGTTTTATTCCGTTAATTAATGGCAATGATCAAATTTAATGAATTTTGCAGCTTCGTGTTCCGTGCGAAGTGTTACCGGTGTTGAGGAAGGGCAGCTGGTTTTGCCACAAGGGTTGGTGTTCCGGTTCGGTATCGATGGCAAAAGAAAGTCAGATAGCTGCGCCATCCACTGAAAGCGGACGATGTGCATAGTCAATTAAAGCTGAGGCTACATTTGCATTCCATGATTTAAAAACAACTAAAAGTTTATACTTTAGTTATTGTTACTTAAAAATCAAGTGGTGAATTCTTTTCTTGCGTTAGTTTTTTTTTATTTTCTCACAAAAAAGGGCTTTAAAATGAACTACAAAGTGAGCTGAGTGGTGCAAGTCAATTGCTCTTTTGATATACCATAGCTTTCCGTTTTGTATCAGGAGCTATGTATTTTTTTATGAAAGGGCTGGAATTCTAGAAAACTAAAATAGGCTTGAACAAAGAATTTTTTGCATGAATTAAAAACCTTAAAAAGTAATCATGCTGCTTACAATTTTTGAATATTGTAAACATAGAAAAAATCTTCGTTTTCAGTTTGAATTGATTTATAAAATATAAATTGTTATCAAGTTATGTTATGAAGTTAAAATATAAAATGTTATCAAAACTATTTAAACATAAGTTTGGATGTTAGAAGTTGGAATGTTGGAGTTCTACAAAGATTAAGTATTTTTTTACACTGCAATTGCAAATAGGGATACAGTTTTTCTTCTTACTGCGTTGTAAGTTATGATTATTCTTTAGTTATTGTTGAAGGATCATAACAAACTCTGCAAACCAAGTTTTATAATTCCTCAACCATAGCGAAACAGTTGCTATTAACTTTACGATTCATTTCATTAAAAATTGCATCCAAAAAGTTTAACGAATCAAAACACATCACGAGAAGAGAATTTCGATTGCCATGCTGATAACAAATGTCAAACCCGAAAAAAGAGGTCCTCGTCCGATTGATTGACAATAAAGATCCCGTCAGCGATCGGCGGTTTTCGGCGAAAAGTTATTAGAATGCGGCCAAATACGGATTGGGAAGAAAACGGATAAACATACCGACTAAACGACGGAAATAATAATGCATAAAAGCGGCGGACCGCGGATCGCGGGAAGAATTTTTATCGACCCGAAACACCACGATCGATCGTGCTGCGGCAATCTGTTGGAGGACACGTCCAATTGGTGTTCGGCGTCCGACGGCGGCGGCAACCCTGTGTTTAGTTGCTCGCCAAGGAAGAGGAAGAACCATGCACGAACGGGGTAAAGCGAACGTGATGATAAACTTCAAACAGACGACGACGCAGACCTTCAAACGGAGTGCATGCCGTCCGTTGGCCGTGGACTGCGTTTTTGCTGCACGCAACGCACGAGCTCGATGCAGTTTTGTGCGGTGCGCCTCGGATTGCGAATCGAATCTTCGACCCGGGTTTGGGAGCTGATGCCTATCGTATCGAAAAACCCGCCCAGTGGCACTGTGTGCTTTTTGAAGGATAAAATCAGGAAAGATCGATGAACAAATTCAAATTTGGCTGAAAAACTCGGATGTAACGAAAACAGTTCAACATTTAAGCTCAAAGAAAAAGTTATGTTAACAGCGTTGGCTTCAACTTTTTTGTTAACATTATAATCCAAATATCTTCCATATTGACACAGCACAATTTTCGATTTTTGTGTCTCAAAAACCAGTATCTCGTTCCCAAATTGACCTGGCTCGAAAGCTTTTTTACAGTCAATTTGTGTTAATCTAAAAGTGTATTATTGAAAGAATGGTTTGATAAGTAATCAATATGCTAAAATTAATGATATTTTTGTATTTGTTATCGATTAGACATTGTTTAACTATTAATTTAAACTAGAAATCATAACGGAAACTTGGATTGGAAACAATTGCAGTTATTATGAAACATAAAATAAAGTTCAAACAATCCTTAATTCATTATTTAGTAACCAAACATTTCTCCACAGAGATTAATTTTCAAAACTAAATTAAATAGAGTAAGTGTAAAACAGTATTAGCATAAGTTAAAGCGCTTTATGCAAACAACGGCTTATAGGGAATAAGTTACATAAAATGCTCCCGTCATATAATAATATATAAAATAATCCTAAATTCATTACCAAATATTTCCCTACAGAAAGAAAACAACAAAGCGAAATTAAATACAGTTAGAAAAAAATAGCACAGCAACAAGAAAAAAACTGATTTACGTAAACAAATTACGGTCAAAATCAAATTTTGCTGCATTTCTAAGCATTACACTTAGTCACTTTTTATCTTGTCTTAAATTGAGGAAATTGAGAGAAAAGGAAATTTAAAAAATCTCACATATCCTCTTTATTTCAACTTGTCAACCTAACAAACGGTTGCATCTCGCTCACCGTGATGAAGGGAAGAAAGGAGTTAACCCTGCCAACGGAAGTTCAGTTTCAGCAGCTCGGTTCCACCCACCTTCGTCCCACCCGGTGACATTCGGACCCCCCCGTCATCCACCACGTATCGTTCAATAATTCAGAATACCGGCCCCAAAACAAAACAAGCTCCAAGGATTGGCCGGTCGCGTTCGGAGCGGATAGTGCCCGGCGGCGTCGGCGGTGGCGTTGTACCTCGTGCCAGTGGCAGCAATTGACGGCAGGCGGAATGATTTATATCAGCCATTTTACACCGTCGGGGCGCACACGGGACGATAAATCAAATCCACTCTGGGCGCGATCCCGGACCGGATCCCTCCCGGGACACACTCGACCAAGCGTGTTCGTTTGGCCGCCGGGACCTTCGGGGCTCGGGAAGCCTGGACATTTGGAATATGCTTCAGGCGGTTTTTTCCTCCGTTTGCAATCCGGTTTTATATTTTTTTCTGAGCTCGATTGGCGCTTCCACACCAAACACGGGACACGGGAAAGTAAAGGACGGTGCAGGAGGAGCTGAGGGGCGATGCACTTTCTTGCACCCGGGTGCAACGTAGCGTTCGATTGCACAATTTATAAGCTTAACCGAGGGCTCACTCTATCGGCTTTATCGACGCGATCACATTCTTTAATTAAGATCTTGGTGCACTTTTTTTCTGTCGACCAGCGTTGGAGAGAAGTACGCAATCATTCTCAATTGTCTTCAATTTACTGCAATTAAGCTGATCGAACGATTGACACAGGACGGTGAGCAAAGGCTTTATATCTTTCGTTTTATATGGTTGCCTTTATGTTTCTTTTATAAGAAACGTGTTTCTTGTTTATACCTAGAAGACTGATGAGGTTAAAATGTGATGATATAGATTTATTTCATTTGAAAAAGAAAATCGTTTCAGCTAGAAAACGGATAAAAAAAAGTTTGGAAGAGAAAAGAGAAGGATAAAAACCAAAAAAGAAGAAGTCTAAGAAGAAGTACTAAGAAAAATAATTTAAAAATTCCATTAAATTCTAATTAAACGAACAGTCAAATATGAAATGCATGTATGTATGTACCATGATTTTTTAGTAAAAAATCTGACAGAGATGACATTACATTATACTTCACAGAAAAGTAAACTACAAATGAAAATCAACGTGATAAAATGTACCCACTCTCACTCCACGAAACCAAAATAAATCAAAATAAAAATCCAAAAGAAAAAAACAACCAACAACCAAACTCGATAAACGACTCTGGAAAAACGCTGCATTTCGGGTTTGCACAATAAATTGGTGCAATAAAGTGTTCTTCAAGTGCCCGTTTGAGGCGCTATTTGTGGGCGGAGACACCATTTACAAGCTCGAGATGCATAAATCATTGTGAATTTTTATTGGGGGGTTCAACTTTTCCGGTCGACAAGTGAGATAAAATCGCTATGGAGCGGGAAAAAAACAGTGAAGCACTAGAGAATACAAAATGAGTAGCACAATTAACGCGCTCATGATGAATTGGAACCGCAGTTTAACGTGAACTCGGGAAAAAGAAAAGGAGCAAACAATCGGTTCTGTAGCAATTCTCGCTTGCGGGGAGAATGCACGGTTTTTCACGGTTGCGCCAAAAATAAACGCTACCCAAACGCATGCTGTATCGGTTTCTGAGGGAGAGTTTTCCGAAACCCGGAACAAACGTTGCGCGCATTAGACGACGACAGTACGTGGAAAACGTTGGTTGTTCCCAACGTCCCGTTAGACTGCTTTCCCCCATCTGGAAAACGGCAAAAAGGGCGGCGTGTGGTAACGTGGGTCATAAACTATGTGGGAAATGAAATATATGGTGAGCTAAATTAATGGTTTTCCCGAACGCAAATCGTACTCTCGTAGGCATGGAAATTCGAGACGTTTCCATTGAAACGAAAAGAAAGCCAAGCCTGGCACCGAGTGGGCGGAGGAGGATAAAACTTTTCCATTCAAACCTACGTGCACTACCAAGTGTTTGTGGCAAAAAGAATGTTTCTCCAAAAGTACGTACATTTGTGGTGATGTATGTTGCGTTCGCTCCCTGCTTCGAATCTTGCCACTCCTTGATCAGATTTTTCCCGTCGGTTCGCAAACCGCGGGCTCCGGTGGCGGTGTCCGTTTCCGTGGTGGGGATGAAGTTCTTCCTTCCTCCGCCGAGTATCACCTAACCGGGATGGAAAATTGGTTATAAGAAACACGTAAGGATAGAGTAAAGGCCAGGCCGAACCAGACACATACCTTGAAGTGCTTGCCAATGTCTCCGTGGATGAGCTGATGCGCAATGTCCGGCACGGTGTTTACGTTACAGCCGGCGGCTTTTACGTCCGCATCGTTTTCCCACCGGCTGTCCGGGCTGTTGGCGAACAGGGCTGCGTTCGAACCGGAGGTGACACGAGACGTTGTGGCAAAACCTGCAATGTACGACGAGAAAGCACGACATCCAATCAACACTTGAATACAGCAAGTTTTGCTTGCAACAATGCTATAACATTACGATTCTTTTTGTTGAAGAAAACTAAACATTGGTCCGTGTCTAAAGCTGTATCAACCGTAACTTTTATCGAATTCGTTCGTTTAATATCAATCAACTCATCCAATCAATTTTGCTCAGAAGTGATATAATATGTTATGTTAAAATAAAAACTACCGGTAGCGCCGGTTAGAAAAATCGGCCCATGAGCGCCGGGGCTTACCACCTCGACGGCGTGGGTTCGAATCCCAACCGAGCCCGGACCCTCCCGTGTACGAGAGGACTGACTATCCACGTACAACAGGGAAACAAGTCTCGTAAGCCCTTAACGGGAATGTATGACCAAGAGGTCGTTACGCCAAGAAGAAGAAGTTAAAATTAAAAGAACGCGTTTATCTCATCTAAAAGAAGTTTTAATTCCGTATTCGATCTAAAAAATCAACATGCATATTTACTTACTAAACAAATTCAGTCAGATTAATTCAAAAAAATAATAATTGCTCAATATTGGAGGTAACTTTGCAAATTGTACAATATTTCTTATAAAGGATGCCCAAAGAAAATTCAGAGAATGTTTATTTCATTGATAAAAAGTATCCAGAATGGAAATCAAACAGCTATCAACAGACAATGTAAATAGCAATTTTTCATTTGTATAGCAAAAAACTACCGGGCGTCGAAGGTTTCCGTGTATAATGTCTTCTTTTTTTCTTTCAAATTATTGTTTCGAAAAAATATTAAGAGAATCGCTTTGAGTGATCTTTTAAAGTAGCAATCACTGTCAGTTAAAGCTTATGTTTTTTTACGGGGTCTGTTAAAATGAATGTAGTTTGTTTTTAGAGCCGCACTTTAGAGGCACGAAAGGATTGTAAACAAATTTGTGTCTAATGGATTTTACGAAGTAAAAGAATAGAAAAAAAAATCATTTACTTACATTGTAAGCAGTAAAAGAGTCTCTTAATTTTCCTGAAGTTTCATAAATCATTCATTTACTGTTCATTTACTTATATTTACATTCCTGCATTTGCCGCTAAAGTTTATAAAATACGGTATCTCTTTTAAATTTAACTCCTGTAATAAAATAAAGTTAGCTGCTTCCCATACCGGGAATCGAACCCGGGCCTTCCGGGTGAGAGCCGGATATCCTAACCACTAGACAATATGGGACTTGTTGATGAGAGTGCAACCTAATGCAAGCCGGATCAGCAATCTCAAACTAAACCTTAGTTTAAATATAGCTGCCGTTACTTTGCGCATGCCTCAAGTGTTATGTTCGGAGATGGTGTTCGGGTAAGCGCATAGATGCATGCACTGACTTCGTTTGCAACTAGCTGTTTTATTTCAAATGAAGCGTAAAGATTGTTCACAAGCGTTATATCGAAGTGTATGTAACGCGAATTCATGTGAAAAACAATTCCATGTTGGCGTGTTGAACGTTACGATAAAAGTTAATTGAACCAAAGCGGGCCGATTGAATCACGATAAATCAAACCTCCGTTGCAATCGTGCTCGAACCGGCGCTGATGTGGAAAACGATTTCGTAGGGATTAGGTGAATCCACACACACTTACCGACTGCTTTTCCCGCGTCGAGCGCCCACTTGGCGATGGAGGCGAGTTTTTTCGCCGGGTCCAGCTCGCAGGCGCCCCGGTTGACCGTCGGATCCATCGCCACGGTGCCGAGGTTCGATTTCACGCCCGTCAGAAAGGCTGTCCCGGCGCAGGCCGGGTCCGGAACGCGGCTGTTCACGCAGTAGGTCTGAGGGAAAACACGAGCGGGGGACGACAAAAAAAATTAAATGAAGCGGGGGAAAACTTGCTGGGGGAAAATACCCCTCTCAGGCCGGTCAGTTGAATAAATAATCCCCGAAAGCTGCAGGCAAAACAAACCCCATCCATCCCCATTAGCGGAGGGAAAACCCGTCAGCACCGGGTGTGCCAACGTTTCCATGTCCAAGTGAAAAGTTTTTGGAGAGAGGGGCGGGGGTGCTTTCCATCCTCTCCGTAAGTAAGTGGCCAATTTATTACACATTCCCTCCGGCCGGTGCTAGGAAAATGGCTGCAACCGAGCCACTTCGTAGGAGGATGACGCAACAAATCCGCAGGGAGGAAGGATGCATTCATCGACAATGTGTTCCCAATCAATAACCGGAAAAATAGACTAGCCGAGTTGAGCGTTTGACCGTGAGGGAAGAAATGAGGAGTTTTATTTTTCCTTCTCACAAACCCATTCCAACGTGTCATCGTGTTGAATTGTTCACTCTCACTCTCTCTCTCTCTCTCTCTTTCTCTAACGCCTCTTTCATTTTCTCTCCCGCCGGAACCTCGTAGATTCATTGCAAATTCTCCCCAATCCCTTCCGTTTTCCCTAAACTGACTGACGCTTAAAACGCTTTCCCATCGATTTTCCCAAACCGGCTGTCCGTTAGGCTCGATTTTCCTGCAGTTTTCCCACCTCACTCGGGACGGCGAAGCAAGGGCGTAGGCGTGTGGAAAGGTTTGACGGGTTATATCCCCACTCCTCTTTGTTTTCTTCAGCTTCCCCCACTGCAATTCACGTTGGTCGCTTTTTCCGGTAGAAGGTAACGAACGAAACGTTCACTGAGCAGAGTGGGATGAAAACCAAAAAAAAAAAAACAAGTGGAAAATCTTGTTTGCCATGACATTGGCTGGTTGGTGTTGGCAACCGGGGGGAAAACTTTACCGTGAACTTTGATCCTTTTTGGGGGCTTTCGTCCGTAGTTTTTCGTTGCATGACGTCAAACGATCTGCTGTGGAGTTTTGACGAAAATGGGTTTCGGGCAACCAGTCGGTTAGAACCGGTTGAAGGAAAAGTAATTTAACTAATAAATTAAATCCGAAGCGAATGGATTCCTAAAGCTACCTTCATGTTGTTCTAATTTCTACGAGCCCGCTTGTAGACTTCCTCTGCTTTGTGGATTGTAGACCGTTTCCCAACCTCTTTAATTTCTACCGTGATTTAAGATTCAGATAAAAATTCCTACTTACCCGTGCATTTCCGCTCCACTTTAGCCGCTCGAAGGAAAAGGTTTCATTGTCGCCACCGTTGTAGAAGCGGGCGGCCGTCACCGTCGGTTGCGACATTCCCGAACCGACGAACACCATGATGTTCTTGGCGACGTTCTGCATTGGACCGGCGGGAGAAAATGTCGTTGAACGAGCGACCGTGAAGAAAAGATCAAACAAACGAGTCAGAAATCATAATCACAGTGTGGAAAAGGATTGCAAATAAGACGTGCACTAACGCGACGAATAAGTTTTCGTTAAACTTCGCTTCGCGCAAAGTCAAAACCTTCCGTATATTTCCCCGCTGGGAAGAATTTAGCTCCAGGAAATTCTCAAACACTACTCATACACTATTCGCCGATTGGATATTCAACAGTTACGCGTATCTATTTGGTCATATAATCTTCTAGATGCTGCTTCGGACGCATGCTGCACGAGGGCGGGCGAATTTTCACTACATAACCGAAATGATACACGATACTGTTGAGTACAGATTTTAGGTATTTTTTTGACCCTACGTTTTCAAACTAACCTTGTACTTGTTCAAAGTAAAAACAACTAATCATATGCAGGGGTTTAGTGCTTTAAAAATTTACGAAGAATACGAAGGATTACCCTTTCCTTTTGGCAAATCAAATAAACTTTTCACGGTTCTGATAGCATGGAAAATTAATCAAACCAAATCAACGCCGTATTCAGGGGGAACACAAGGTAGCGGATCAATTAAACTCGCTTGGACGGGAGGTACAAAGAAAGATAGCAAACGCAGTGATAATAAACTGCAGTGAGAGATAAGAAACGGAAAGAAATCATTCATTATCGCATGCGCATTTCGAGCATGAAATGCAACCGGATCAAGCTGTTGCAATCATTCACTGGAGCAGATATGTTGAACGCCCGATGGCGATAGGAATGTGGAGGAGCGTTTTATAATCTTGATGTAGGCAACTCTTCAATCTACTTGCTCCACTTGGCATGCTTATCGTGCGCGCTATCGCCTTATCAGCTGAAGAAGATTGAATAGCTGAGGTTCATTGATGAAAATGTATCCACACTGTAGCCTGAAGAAGCCGGCTTCTTTAATAGTTTGTCCGAATAATGCACTTTTGGGAGACAAGTAATATCAAATGGGTACACAATATATATTGAAGAACAGTTCACTTTAGTGAAAAGCACCACACGGCGTCACAACACAGTCCGCCCAACCGTTGCACTTAAAACTATCGATAATTACAATCTTTTGCATCGTGTAATCCTTCTTCTCGAACAGCAGCTCGTGCGCCATGTGCTTCCAATGGTGCGCATCGTGTTCCTCGTGGGCCTCCACCTTGGCTGAGAATGCAGCGAACGCCACCAGAAGCACTACCGTCGCCATTGACCCCACCCCAAGGACACTGAACTCTCCCCGCTTCATCTTCACTAATCGACGAACACTTTCTAGGGCTGATTTTCACAAGACGACGACGACGACGTGCACGAAGGCGATCCCCGAGGTTTACTAACGGTCCCCGAGAGCTGCGCCGGTACGTTTTATAGGCTTCTGATAAGCTTGTTGAGTCGATTCCGGTCCCCCCAAACCCGGCACCCCGAACCGTTCCCCAAACTGATATCGAATATTGAGGGAAATGAGAGTGGCGTAAAAATACTGCATGCATCGTCAATTCTCAAAAGTAAAATTACTTTTCTAAAATCTAAATTATCTTTACAAACATTACCATTAGCTAGCAGTAAAATCCATTCATTTCATAAATTTTCCATAAATTCTCCCATGGCAACTCATGCTTAGTTTCGTTGAGGGGATTTTCCGGTCTAAATCGAAGTTTATAGATTTATTTTTATTTATTTCAGCAATAATTTGACCATCGAACCATGATTAATATCAAAGGTTCCTTTGGAAACTCATATTTTCTCAGCTATTGAGACAAATCTCCATCACAGCTTCCGCGAATCTTTCGTTAGCAAAGACAGAAACCAGTAAAAAAAGCCCACCAAAACCCCGTCGAGCAACCGACAAGCCGCCGATTTAGTCGATTCCGTTTCGCGTGGTTCGCGGTCCGGGCCAATCCGACCGGGTTTGGGGCCGTGTGCAACATCAGCGAGTTTCGACGATTTTTGCGCACGGCCCCGCACCGTCTCCGGACCGCAAAGAACCGGGCCGTAAAGAAGCAGCGGGCGCAGAATTGCCCTCGCACCGCCACGGTGAAGAGCGATTGCACTTCGATCACTCGAGCACCTCCGGTCGGTGGCGCTGGACGCGATTGTTTCCCGGCGATACTGGCCATCGGGTGCTTTGTGTGCCCGTTATCGTCCACGCCCGCGGGTGGGGAGGGATGGCGGAGAGCCTGGGAGAAGATGGGCCCGCGAGGACGATAACGCCTGGATGAGCAAACTCAGGTAGGCCAGGATGATGATGATGGTGTTGATGGAGGTGGCTTTGATGGGGCGGCTTCTTCTTCTTCCCGGTGGGTAATCGATTGTTGATTCGCGATTCGAATAGCAAAATCGATTTGTTTGCGCGAATTGTGCCTGTTGTTAGGCGCCTCGAAGTTGTTTCTACCACGCGCCCTTTCATTCAACAAGATGATGCAATAATGCAAGAGAATGTATTACTAAGGCATCGCTTTCCTTCCTTTTAGCTTACGTCGCTGTCAGCAAAACTATTAAATTGCGACAAGCTTTAACGGCTCTGTTATTAAGAATTCTGAGACTGATTTTTACATCTTTTGAAGACTCTTCTTGCAGGATGTGAAACTTCGATCGGATGTTTTCTTTTTCGAATTTTCCACTTTCTGCATTCAAGATGCTACAAAATTTCTTATCCGTTCTTTTGTGTCATAAAATTTTAAAAATATTCTTATATTCTGTCTATATCACATGGATAAAAATAAAGTGTGGAGTAGCCAGACGATGTAAACATCAATACACAATTATTATTTAACAGTCAGCCTTGTTAAAGCAGTGAATACTTCGCATTTTTCAGAAATGTGAAAAGATGTACAAGCTTAACTTCCAATCTACTTGAGGTGTTCCAATCTACTTTCAACATGTTGCTCTAATGGCAACAAAACATAAAGTGGAAGGCATCATACTCGAGTGGGGTAGCAAGAGGACCAACATTATTACTACAGAAAAAATGGAGGAATAAAGAAGGGAAAGATTAATTTCATGGACAAACAATCTGAGGAACATGGTTCGGTTGTCCAGTTTTTGACAAATCCTTGAGCCATATCGAGAGAAAACTATAACACTGCATATATAACTAACTGCCGAAAAGCGGCTATCACTGTATGGTGATGGATAAACGTCGAAAATGCATCCAAAGCTTGCAGAATCTAATCCTATAAAATGTAGTTTTGCTTACCAGTTTTTAAAAACTAGATTTAAACAGATTCTGCATAGATATTGAAAAACAATTTATGAAAACTCTATCCTTCTTTGAGTAATAATCTATAGAAATGATACCTTGGTGCTTTTAGCGTTTTCGTGATCTTTTTAAGTGTTTCGTTAAACACAGTTAACCAGTAGAAAAATGACACATACGATAGAATACGATGGGAAAAGTAACGCTAAACAGTAGAAATAACGCAAACAAGAATAATTTTGTTTTATTCAAATATTTAGCATGAAAAAAAATCGGAATTACTCATGAAATAGCGATTGGTTGCATTTAAAACAACGTTGAGCCTCAATTTTGAAACGTCTTTAGGGTTTCTACTGAATCCTCAAACGAAGAAAATAAAGGCATTCGATATCAGGTTTTCATGAAATTTCCCATAATTTCTTTGTCTGCAGTCGACCCCGGCGGTTCAGCGGCTAAAGCCACAATCACTCAAGCAGAAGAGGCCGCTTTTTCCGAAAGATGCCAACAAACTTTGTGCTCACCGTGCGGAGACGGAAGGGCTTTTAAAGAAACCGCGAGGCCCATCCAATCTTCTTCGGTTCTTCCCGTCAATTTTCCTTCCCTGTCGACCGACTCACGACGTCACGGACTACCGAGCCGTACGAGCTCGTATGCTTTTTGCCGCTCGGTCTTCTAATCGATGCACGACGGAGTAGCTCGCTGGCTTTGCTATAGCATCACTCCGGCGACGGTGGCTGACACATGGACAGAATCTTTCCGGCAGTATCAGGCAGTGTTTCCCTACAATTCTCGTTCGACTCGTTCGGCCGTTTGTTGGTGGCTTTATTGCGCAAGTCATGGCTCACCGTCCGCCTACCCTACCACCACTGGCCACGAATGTGTTTTTCGCTTCATCTCAGCGATTTGCTCCACAACACGGCTCCACTTGGCTACACACAGATTGCCGCAATTCAGGGGCACACTGGAGCTTCGAATGTTTCGTTGGGAGACCGAGCGGCATTCTTTCACTTTGTCAGCCTCGTGTGAGTTTGGAAGTGGCGGTAACGAAGGGAAAGGTAGTTTAGTTCCGCTGTTCGACCTCAATTTTCGTTTTTTGAATGTGTAGTCTCTGCGGGGCTGCTTTATTTCTGCCTACCTACGGCTTTTCTTCTCGACAGTACGTGATGGGACGGTAGCCGACTAAAGAAACGGAGATTGAAGAAAATTAATGGACACGAGTTGGCGATGGGGTGAAATTGTTTCGTTGGACTCGAAAGTTTTCTCGCACACGCGCTGATGATGACGACGACGACGATGACGATGATGATGATGGTGATTAAGAAGTCTGCAGGTTGAGTGAAATCCGAAGCTACGAATGACGAAAAACAGCGGTGAAAACGAGCACGATGTCGTTTGTGAATGTGAAACGGACCCGACCGAACCCGAACTTGGGGGAAAAACTAGAGAAAATGACTGAAAAGGTTAGCAAGAATGTCGATAAACTTTTCAACAGTGGATGGGTTGGTTGAATATTCCATGCAAGGTTGTTCTTAACTACATTATTATATAATTAATGGTATGTTGTTCATTCTCAAATAAAAATAAATAAATATTTTCTCTACGACCTTGGGTAAGAATTCAATTTTTTTCTACAAACCTCTTCAACAGCTGCAAATACATGGAAATTTTAATGAAAAGAACTGAGGGCTTTATACAACACCTGTATTAGCTGGCGCTTATTCAATAGAATCGTTGAAACGAATTGAGAAAACTCATTTACTACGTCATCATAATTCAAGTAGTCAAAGTAAAATTTCCAATGCGTTTTTATAAATACCAACAGAGATGTCAACGCATTACAAAGTGGAGTATACTTCTGATTGCCTTTATTATAGAAGTAACGCATGATTGAAAAATACTTCAGAAATTCAAACCGTCTTTCGAAAACCATTTTTTTAACCATTTACAACTTTCGGTATTATTTGAATTTTTCCGTTTGGCTTTATCAAACGAATATATTCATCGAACCGGTTCAAGAAATATTTCATCGAACCGGTTCACTTTCAACTTGCTTACAACTTTTGCAATAAGCGCCGCTTTTCCATTAACTCATCGAGTTTATTTCTTCGTCGGTTCGCGATATTTTGTTTTTAATATGCAAATTGAATAAGATGTTATTAACCTCTGCACAGTTTTAACCGAATCTGACTCGGGCAAGCGGATGGAATTTATATTGCTTAACCCGAGGATGGCTCTTGCAGTTTTTTTTTGTCGCTCGTTTTGTTTCTACTTTCGTTGAGCGGCATTTATTTCGGATGCACCTGCTACGAACACACGTTCTTATGTGTTTGAAAAATTTTCATTCTTTTCTTTCACACTAATCGAAGCAATTTAATCATCACAATCACAAATGACACATATGGTAAAAATCAAAAATACATGCATAGTAGCTTGCAAAATAACCATCATTTAATCAATAAAATCATAAGAAATTAGGAAATCAAAAGTTTATCATTAGAATTTAAACTGAGAACTATATAAAAATATGAAAAACTGTGTGACACTTTTTTGGGCCATTTTCTCGACTTGGTTGAACTGTGAAGGGGTTAAAGAAAATCTGAAGTATTTTATATTTGATAATATCAAATATGAATTTCTTTTCTATTACACACCACTGAGAAAACTATTCGATGCGCTATGCTACTGCTCGATGCAAAGAACTTATTATAACTCATAGAGATTTGTTTTCACTCATTTCCTGCATCCTCCGCTCTAATTCGGATTCCACGCCGAGCTTCGACAAGTACCTCGTAGTTTTTGTAAGAATACTCTTTCCCAGCATAAGAAACATAAACCTGTTTGTGTGACGGAAGTATCTTGCCCGGAAGTAGATCGTCACCATGATACGCGCGTGCAATATACAGATTTTCACCCTTCGAGGTGTGTCCACCTACAACCGCCCCGGGGGGAATATTTCCATTGCCAGCTCCAACCCAGGTGAAGCCACAAGATGTGTTTTCCTGAAAGATTCATACATACGAATAGCCTCGATTCATAAACATGTTCTAGGAGGGACCACTTACATCTGAACTATGTATTTTAACTGGAGCATTGTTGGGTTGGTCGTTCTGGCGCTCAGCATCGGTCTCGTAGACTCCTTTGGCTTGAAGGGTAAGACTCATCCCTAGCATCACGCATAGAAACAGAAAGCGACTTGCGATTCTACCGTAACACATTTTATTTTTGCTTTCAAATTGCTTCGCAATAAAACTCGATACTCAACGAATGGTGCGAAAGCGGCTGTTTGTAGCAACACGAAGTATCGAAATAGTGTATAGCACGAAGCGAAGTTTTTTCACGAAGAGCTCTAAAACGAAAGAGAGCTTACACGAAGTACTCAAAAACTAAAGAGGGCTGTCGCGGGGTGAACACTAAAAACGAGAGGGAGAGGAGTTTCACGCAGGACACGGATAAGATGATCGCCGCAATATCAACGAAAAAGGAAGAGAGCCTTCGATCTGCTGATCGACGGTTTTATACCGGTAGAACCCCCCTCCACTTCCCATGAGTGGGAGAGCCGCCCATAGCAGACTCTCTCAAGCGTTCTCTCATGTGACGTACCAGCACGTGGTCATAAGTTGACATTCCAGCTCGCGGTTTTTTGCAAGGTGGGTCCTAAGAGATTTGAGCTCAAAAGCCTAGGCGTACCCGCTTGACGATTTCGAGCAAATTGTCCTAAAAAGCGTGCTACGTGAACCAAAAATTGAGCAATTTTGTATGGTAAGTAGGACGATTGCTCGAAAAGTAGGACGACTTCTCGAAAACTCGAAACGAGCGTTTCACCCCCATACAAAAAAGTAAGATGTTTGTTCGCTCGAAGGACGTTTTCAGGATGATATTTCGAGCTGCCTAGCGGGTGGCAGTCATATTCCGCTAAACATTTCTTAACGGTATCTCTCAAAATTCCTCAGCGCGAACAAATAAACTCCTCATTTTTGTATGGGCCGAAGGGGTTGAAACAAAATTAGGAACTAAAAACAGCAATTCTGCTCGACAAACTGCTCGAGTGCTTTAAAAATCTCCTAATTTTATTTAAGCCGACCTCGTTCCATACAAAAATGAGAAGTTTTTTGTTCGCGGTCAGGAGTTTTGAGAAAAAATTGAAATTGATTTTTGACTATCGTTCTTAGTTTTGTTTAACCTTCACCCGTTCAACCGCCTACCCGGTTAGTTTAAAAAAAAGGTTAAAGGAATTTAAATAATTCTCATTTGCATTTTTCGGTCGATACCCCATATGGCCTTATCACACGGTTCATCCCGAACAATTTTTTTATTTATGCCTTGATTTTATTAGAAAAATAACACATCACCAAATGCATTCCTTTAGGTATATCGTTGCAAAAGAGGTGTAGCCATGACCGAAAAACGTAGGACTCATTTAGTCTTTTATTGTATTTTGTATTGTATTAATGTCAAATATGAATTTCTGTATTATTACACACCACTAAGAAAACTGTTCGGTGCGCTGAACTGTGCTACTGCTCCGTGCAAGGAACGTTTTTCAGGTTTTTTTTCATTCATTCCCTTCATCCTCAGCTATAAATCGAAATCCACGTCGAACTTCGACCAGTACTTCATAGTTGTTGTAATAGTGCTCTTTTCCACCAGAAGAAACGTATAGCCTTTTGTGACTCGGATGAATTTTTCCCGGAAGCAGAGCGTCACCATGATACACACGTCCAATGTAAAGATTTTCACCACTCGGGGTCCGTCCACCTACAACCGCTCCGGAAGGAACTTGTCCATTTCCAGAACCAACCCAGGTGAAGAAACAAAATACGACTTCCTGAAATATTGATAGAATAGATCAGCTTTGATACATGAACATGTTCATGAAGGACCACTTCATTACATCTGACATAGGTATTTTAGCCGCCGCTTCGGAAACCGTCGTATTGGGTTCAAACGAGTTGAAATCTGCGTACAAATCACCGCTTTGCTGATTCTGGTGCTCAACATCAGTCTCGTTGGCTCCATTGCACTATGGAGCAAAAAGAGCAAATTGCCGGGATAAAATTCGGAATCAAATGTTTTGCAATTTTTTCATTGTAATATCGTGTAATACTATTATATTACATGAAATTATGATGTTTCAGGACATTCCCGCCAGGTGGCGCTACAAAATCCACAAATTTTAGGAATTTTCTATGGGTGCATTATTTTTTCAATTTTCTTTTTTATATTAACTTAAAGATTTTTTTAAGTTTGATACAAAACAAACTAAATTTACTACAAACTTTCATTCAAAATATTGTCATCTGGAATATAATTGATATTCAAAGCATCTAACGCGGACATAACGTCTCCTAACGAAGAGCTACTATCTGAATATTCTGAACATGTACCATTATCTTCTTGGTTTTGAATTGGCAAGGGACTATTACTATTTGAGGAGCTGTAATCTACGAAAAAGGGTTTTACTACGTCTGGGTATGGGATTTATTTTTAATTTTTAAACAATTTAGCCAGAGATATTGTTGAAATGTATGGATCGGATGATTGTAATGCTCTCATAAAAATGTCTTTAATATTGAATTCTCGTTACATTTGACGGACGTATTCTCTTCTATCCCTTCTTTATATTTTATTTCTACCTTCTGCTGCTTCCTCTCCTAAGGATCCCAATGGTGCTGGGACATTTACATGCGCAAGAACTTTGTGGACAGTAGAAGGCATTTTGTATGTTTTGTTTTTGCATTTTGTTTTGTAATGATGTATGTAAAACATGTATGTGTCTTTGCAACATATACTAATTGTTTTTGGATTTAAAGGCTGTGAACAGGTAATGGCTATTAAAATATTTCGAAACCTTTCTATAAGTCCTGTTTCTATTTGCAAAATATCACTCAATTTTTCTATGTTTGAAAAATCCCGACGACAAACATTTCCCGTCGTACTATTTCCACCCATTTGCCTTGGTTCATCTACTTTAAATTTTTTTCTCCAATACATTTATTTTTCGATCATTATACTTGATTGATCTCCATTTTTTAAATCCAATTCTGTACGAAATGTGGAGCAAGCATTCGAAAAATCCATCAAACAGTGCAGTGGAGATATTCCATAATATAAATTCTCGAGATTCTATTCTAAGTGCTCTGCACTGTTCATTTCTATTGGTTTTGCACCACATATACAACATGTTTGCATAGACAGAGTGTCGGTTAAATATGCCAATATTTTTCCATCAATTAAACTCATGTAATATGAATAGTTTACTGCCACATAACTTGTTTCATTTAGCTTAATTGTATAAGGAACTAACCTGGCTATTTGGCTTTTGATTTCGTCTACTGTTTGTATAACTTTATCTTTTGACTCTTTCGCAATCTCGATAACAATTGGCCTGCAAAACCTTACACTTTGTGGCATCAAGTTAATCCAGATGATACCTGAATCGTCACTAATGAACGAAAGACGGATAGGCATTAATGCCGATACTAGTAAATCACTGTCTGATGCAGTATTTTCTCCGGAACCATGAAACGGTTGATTGTAAATGCTGTGTCCACTAGATCCGTCAATGCCCCACGAGCGCAATAATACGACGCTTAGTGACTCACACAAAGAAGATGAAAGGTGCCGCAAGATTTCTGCTTTTTGCATTTCAATTATTCTACACGCAGTGTGATTCACCAACTCTTGAAGATTAACTTCAACTTTTACAGGTAAGGGTACAAACAGAACAAAATGTTAGTGTAGGGTACATTATTCCGAGGAATTCTGGGTATAAACAGATGAGTTTGTGAGCTGAAGAACAAGAAAAAGCGACCTAATACATTCAAAGCAAACCAAACCAAATTTCATTCTTTGCCATTGACTTGGCTTGTCTTTTCCCTTTTACGTGATGTTCAACCACTACCCTGCTTCACATTTTTACGATACGATCATCTACCTATATTTGATTGAATGAGAATTTCATATATTTCTTACCACACATGATGCTGCATATGGCATGATGGAGACGCCTAGTAGGTGATAAACTATAAGCTTCACATATAAAGTACAGAATGACGTACAGATGCGCGCGTATGCGCAAAAAAACCTATCATTTATTGTTACAAAACATTCTAGACTATAAGTGGGTATGCATCATATTACAATCTTTCACAATCCTTAGCGATGGCGTAAGGTTAAAGACAGAAAATTTAAAAAAATTCATGGAGTTTTGCGAAACAATGCTTAATATTTTGTGACTTTCAATTTCAATTTACTTAAACTGTCAACAATTTTAAAGCATGATAATATAGCTTTCCAAAACTCTACTTGAAATTCGATTCCGACCATTATTATAGGAGTTACAGACCTTCAAAGTTGATGGATTTTTTTCAATTTTTCACGCAATATTTTCACAAATCTTGACTTTGACGGGCTGTTTCTCAGAACCTGGAAGAACAGGGGCTCTAGTTTTTGGGTCATTTCTTAGTTTCATCTTGTAGTTTAAGAAAACATATGTCATTTTTCTGAAATCCAAAAATGAATTTTTGATTTTTATCCCGGCTTCGCTCCATCGTGCATTGGCTTCGAGAGTCAGGATCATTCCTAGTAACAGGCCTAGCACGAGAAAGCGGCTTGCGAATCCACCGTAACACATGTTAATTTTACTTTCGAATTGCTCCGCAATAAAGACGACACTCAACGAATGCTTCGAAAGCTGCTCTGAATATTCCCGGAAGGTTCACTTGCATGTTTTATACGCTTTCGAATAGATCCTCTCCATGTTATCAGCAGAAAATTGGATTATTTTTCTACTGTTTTACATGACCCACATACGGGGATTCCATTCCAGCTAGCACTCCACTGAAAATGGAGTTCCATTCAATAAATGTTGGACAATATTTGCACTTCATTGAAGATGTCTCAAAGATACATAATATAAATAACAAGATTCAAGTGTGGGCTGTCGCACGTTCCGTTTGTATTCCAACACTTCAGATATGTTGGTTATATAATATTCTCAGGAAAGCAATTATCTTCGTTCATTGTTTTTCAATTAAAAACTATTTCGATTAATTTAAATTAATAAAATTTCTGTATTTACACACTATTTGCTAAGTTGGAAATTTTATTGACATCAATACGTACATTTTATGAAGCTGGTAGACAAATGTTACAGACTCATTCCAATTGGTGTTTTGTTATCTATAATATGGACTGAACAATACAAAAAACTAAATTTTTCTCATTTTGTTTTGGAAACTGGAAATAATTTTAAGGAAAACTAATTTTGAAACGTTTTACCAATTAGATCTGTTAATGATATGGTATAAAATTGTTCTTACCTTAGTAAAATTTCCAAATATAAAATTGAGATTTAATTCAACATAATGAAAGTTCAACCAAAAGTGGAGAAAAAGAAGGTGAAGGAAGATGAAGAAGGAATAACGTTAGCCATTTATTTTTGTTTCAAAAGTTTATGTGAATATACTTAACTGACATGAAATGAATTAACAATATTTTCATGATAAAAAAAAAACAAATTCCAAACAGCAAGACCAAGCAAAAAGCATGAAGCATCGATAAATGTTTGTTGAAGAATAAACTTACAATTTTAACTTGAACCAATTCAATTTTAACTGTTAGCAAAACAAGTTGTCCAACTATTCCCTGTTATCAGGCGGTTATTAGCGGGATCTGTTTGCTCGGTGATTCAAGGACGACCACTGTGGCCATTGTGCTTGAATTAAATATAACACTTATCGAACAAAGCTTGCCATAAATCAAACACCTCGCTTCCTCATTCAAAACGCCTCCGAAAATTCTACGCGAGTCTAAAACCTGTTGACTTTCAATCATCCAGAACCAACTATTTGGGGAGTTTTGGCATACAAGCTCGCTTGTTGGGAACATATCAGTGAAGCGTCAATGTTGCGTCCGACGGCAACCCGTTTTTCTTGGGGATGCATGCAAACCATCCGCTAGGTTTCCCAGGCGCAAATGGATAGTTGATCGGATAATTGTTCTGTTTACAACACACAGTACGTGGTGAGTACAACCATTTACAACCATCAGCTAGACACCCTCTACGAGTAATCAGTGGTACTCCGTGGTAATCCATTCGCCTAGTGCGGAGATAAAGTCTGGCACTCGGTAGGATTACCATTTTATAATGTTTGGTTATTTGTCGTCCCGTCTGCAGTGGTCACGGTCCTCAGGACTCAGTACTTGATGTGATTAAGTTACCGGAAGTGACAGCCATGAAGATGTTGATGGCAAAATATGAATATGTGGAAGTGGAGAATGACGAAGAATGCGAAACGACGAACCCGATGTCTTTGCCGTGAAACGGAACCGTACGAAGCCGAACTTGGAGGAAAAACTGAAGTAAATAATGGAAGACTAATGAACTTCCCAACAGTGAATTGTTTTCCAGATCAATAGGTCAAGCAACGGCACTTTTGACGACTAGATTCTACAAAATATTTCTTGCATAATTTTTTAATTTTTTGTTTAAATAATTGCTTCCAGCTGAGAGCAGAATTATGTTAAATTTAAAGTTTACGTTTAATACCCTTATTAGACAAGGAATGTACCTGTCATATTTTTCCAGAAGTTATCTGCCAAACGCTCTTGACAGATACATTCCTTCCTCAAAATCGGAATTAGGCATGACCGGTTCCGATTTTCTTTCGACTGGCATTTATATGTCAAAGTGGCGATTTGTTTACTTTTTGCTTTGTTGATATCAACGGATTTTGTTCGTTACTCTAGGATGAACAATACGCTAAATTGAATCGTGAAAATGATCAAATAACTGCAAAACCTTTTTTGTGGAACTTTTCGTTATTACACGAGCGGACATCATTTTTATGTCAAACGCCCTGCCAGAGCTCTCTTTGACAGTAAAAGGATGGAAAAATATGACGGATACATTCCTCGTCTAATAAGGGTATAATTCTTAAAGCTGGAAATGTTTCATCGGGCTGATTCATATTCCACTTGTTTGCAAGTTTTTTAAACAAACGCCATTTTCCGTTTTGCATTCCGATCCTCGTCGCTTCCCAAGTTCTTGTATACGTTGTAGAAAACGTTTGGCGGACTAAGACGATTGTGTTAAATACCAAAAAGTTATTTAGATTTTTGTTATTTTCGGTTATTTTTGTTTTAGTTCGGAAACTATATTCAAAACTATATTTTTTAAATTAACATAACCTAATATGTAGATTAAATGGTCGCGGATCCTTTTGTATTAAGTTAGCAGGTCCATTGCATGGAAAAAACTGTTGTATGGCAAAAAAAAAGTTTCATAAAATATTTAAAAATATTACAAACCTGGTAACTGCATTACAATTTACATGTTTCAACCGTTTAAACCAATTACATTTTGTTAACACCATTGAATCTCTTAGATTTCCTGACTTTGCGGGTTTCAGGTGAATTCATCATTATTTTGAATCGCTTCCAACGAGGATTGGCAAGTTCATGAATCCAAATCTTCAAAAAGATTCAATAAGATTCATGAATGACAGTTGAAGCTTTTTTAACTATTTGAAATTTTGAGATTTATAAATAATTTGCCGAATATAAATGTTGGTAGTAAATGAAAAAAAAAAAAAAAATGCGAGCGATGATTCGTACGAGAGCTGCGTAAGTAAAGTAGTGCTTTATTTAAATAGTTTTCACAACTCTGTAGGTGTTCGTAGGAGCGTTTTTATATGTTATTCAATCTACTCTTTCAAGATTCACAAATCAATTCGAATGGATCTTGTCGAAAGATTCAACACTGTTTCCCAAACTTGTTTACTATATTCGTGCATTCTCAACCCTCATTCTGAATTCACGTCGAACCTCGCCAAGTACTTCATGGTTGTTGTAATAGTTCTTTCTTCCACCTGCAGAAACGTAAAGTCGGATATTGATCAACACCGTGGTACGCACGTTCAATGTAAATTCTAAATTCTTCAATGGTCCACTTTATTTCATCCGATACAGTAGTGTTATCTTGCACTGCCGTTGAGTTAGACTCCAACGGGATGAAATATACGTTCAATTTGTCGTCAGGGTGTTTTTGACCTTCCACATTGGGCTTGGTTACTTCTTGACCGTGGAGAGAAAGAATCATGGCTTAGTTGAAGAGTATGGTTTGTTTCAACATCGAGAAACATTTTATTTTTCACATTCATTTTCTCTGTACAAAAACGCAACACTCTATGAGTGCTTCAAACACTGCACAAACTAAATGAGCTAGAAGCTTCGCTTACATGTTTTATATACTATAGATTAGATTCTCTCGATATTATCCGTACATGGTTTGATAATTTTCCCACTGTTTACATGGCTGAAACCGACAGATTGCTGGAACGCAATTTCACTGTGCTATAAATTTAGTATCTATCAATAAATATACGGAAAAAATGTACTCTAATTAGATGAGCTACTAAGAATCCATTATGTCTTGAATATGCGGCGAAAAAATATTAAACACACAAAGTCAAATATGCACCGTTATTAAGTGAAACTTTCCGTTTCACTTGGCTCGCGTCCAACGGATACCAGCGGCCCATCTGTGCGGTTTCCCAGGCTCAAAGTGAAGATAATTCACTGACCAGATAATTGTTCTGTTTACAATAGTTTGTCACGAGTATTCAATTTTCCATCGGCTAACAGCTAGGGGTCCTAACCCTGGTCGTGGTCTATTGTTCGGACAGCAGTCGGTTGCAGTAGAGTCCACTCGCTGGACACACGGAACTTGTTATCGGTGTTACTCCGTGCTAATCCTTTGGCCCAGTCCCGAGCCAAAGTTCGGTAGGATTAACCTTTCATAATGAGAGGCTATTTGTCGTTCGCCCGCCCCGTCGGTAGTGATCACGGTTTGTTTGTTCGTTCGGATTATCCTCAGGTCATGCTAGCACGGCCATTCGGTGTGATGACGCCACTGGAAGTGACTCCTGTCAAGCGCCCGTCGACGAATATGCGCCTCGTCGATCCACCATCGACCGCCTCGACGGCGTTGGCTACGGAAACGGAAACCATTGGCATTGGTGGGCGTCCCAGAAGAGACTGCAGCATCCACGAGGCACTTGCGCCGGTGATTTTCATGGCCCAGCTGTTTTCCCTTATGCCCATCGCGGGTTACACCGGAAGCGACCCGCGGGACGTGCGGATGACAGTCCGGTCGGTCCGTTTTCTGTACGGCTGCCTAACGATGATTTTGATGGTATCGTTTACCGTGATGATGATTGCCTACGTCGGACACGAATCGATGTTTGGCGTGAAGGAAGCCTGTAAGTATTAACGTATGTTACTTAAGGTAAAAGGAAGCAATATGCACCCATTAAATAAAAAACGTTGATTTCTTCTTTTCTAACATTTGTTCGATTACCAGAACATATCAAAATAACATTTAACATTCGATTGAAAATTGTCAAAAGAATCATGTGGTGAAACGCACTCCAGTAGAAATAATTCAACCAACACTACCGATGGAGTTTTTATATTTTTTGAAAATCTGTGATTCCAAAACCAACACCAAGAAATGTTTCCGACCCTGTTCTCCAAATTCGGTGTATTGCAATGAATTGTTCATCATTTGTTTCAACATGAAGAAGTGCAAATTAATTATTTGTGAGTTATGTATGCAAACATGTTCAACCTTGAGTAAATCTAGTTGAAACAGTGCCAGAATGAATAAGCTTGGAAATTATGGGTGTTTTGGTTCAAAGCTGTATCGGTGCAGTTTGCTCCAAACATGTGCTAATTAGGTATTCGGTGAATATGTGCTCGATAGCAATATCCTATTTCAAAAGCTATAAGTTGGTGACTAAATGTTTCATAATTTCCAGAGTTTAGTAATTCAGATTCTTATTCATGAATCTGAATGGCTGCTTTTGCTTTTACACATTAATCAACATTTGAACGATAGATTCATCAACCAAAGAACCACTAAAATTACATTTTATTAGTTTCGAAACTTTGAATATTTATGAATCAATCTGAATGAGTCTTGGGTGAAAGATTAATATGAATGAATCGTGCCAAAAGGTTCATAAGGTACATTTCTTATCAATTAAATAATTTTACCCAAGATTAATCAAAAGACTGGTCGGATCAACGCTATTTTTTGCTCCGCCATTGTTGTGACAGTTGTTTGATAAAGTGTTTACAAAAATTTCTAGCATACTTGTGGGAGATCTCCGCCAAAATCTTCGCGAAATAGGTAATTGGTAAATTTACCTCACAGTATCCATGGTCTCGCGGATAGAAACTGCTCATCTGTGTGAAGTCATGGGATATGGATCCTTTTGCTCGCCGTGATTGCCCAAATTAAGTGTGTTGGTCTCCAGAACATATTTCGAACGCCTCAATTCCTTGTTCTGTCGATGAAACATACCAAATTTGCTGTTTTGCCTCACTTTCTTGGCTGCTCGTGAGAGGTAAACAAAATTTCAACCAACTGTCAAAATACTTCACACGGTTGGTTTCTCTCGTTACATGGTATGCTGCGACTTCTTCTCCATTGACTTTGGTTTTACCTCTTTTTTTCAGTAAAATTTTGTCGTTGAATCTCATACAGAGAGAGTGAAACACGTCAAAGATGAAAAACCATTATTTCAAATACTTTTTAATTACACAATTTCATAATTCACCTATCAATATTTCATTCTTTAAGTTTGGCATGGCGGGGCATCTTGCCCTACATTCCACTACACTGGAGCGTACGTCTTTCAAAAAACAATTTCTTTTCGGTAGCTTCACTTGCCTACTACGTCTTTAATGTGTTTTTCATGACCGAATTGATGCTGCTCGGCCGCAATTGGGGCCGCATTATGGGTCGCTGGTATGCGGATGAGCTACCGTTCCGCAGTGCCCCCTACCTGCCACCAGCCAATGCGCTACCCCTTCGGCGCAAGTTGTGCCTCATCGCGTTCGGTGTGATGACGTTCGCCTTCCTGGAGGATACGCTCAACTTCCTCTCGGCGTACAAACTGAATGAGTTGCACATACGCTTCTGTCCACATCGGAACACCTTCTGGAAGAACTTCTTCCAACGGGAACATCCGTATATACTGCGAGCCATCCCGTACCATCCGCTGCTCGGCTGGACCATCGAACTGACGATGCGCGTCGCCAAGTTCACCTGGCACTACGTGGACGTGTTCATCATATGCCTCAGCCTGGGGCTGCAACGACGTTTCGTGCAGTTCAACGAGCGACTCGAGCGTCTCGACGGCCAACCCCAGCCGCAGGGAGTTTGGCGAGGTCTCCGGTTGGATTTTGTTCGGCTCACCGAGCTGGTTGGCTTCGTGGATGGGCGCTTTTCCAAGCTGATCCTTATTTCCTGCGCCAACGACATGCTCTTCATCACCGTGCAGCTGTATAACAGTTTCGAGTAACAAATAGGATTACCTACCTAATAGAATAACCACACACCGGAATAATCGTCGACCCGTTTCCGTTTCCTTTCGTAGCCTCAAGGCGACCACCGTGACGACGGTTTACTTCTGGTACTCGCTCGGTTTTCTCATGAGCCGCTGCGTAATGATGCTGTTCATCGTGTCATCAGTCAGCCAGGCTTCGGAGCGTCCTCTGGAGACGCTGCGTCGCTTTCCGAGCTCCAACTGGAACCTGGACCTGCGTCGTCTCTGCGATGCAGCTGCAACGGCGGAGAACGCCCTTTCCGGGAAGCGATTCTTTTTTATCCGAAGGCCGCTGATATTGGCAGTAAGTACCATGTTCTTCTCCCCTCCACAGATTCTTTGGAGCTCTGCTTCAAGGGAAGTAATGTACTGAATGAACTGTTCTACTTGAACGGTTGCTATGAAATGGATGCTTCCGCACATTCACAGTTTCTCCTGGGTAAACATATCTCAAGATTTTATCTAGTTTGTAACTCTCCTTTTCTCGGTACTTTGTTAGTCGAGTGGAATTGCATTGTGTCAGCCCCGAGGCTCTTTGCACAAAATTCTATAGTTTTACATAGATAATGCCCTTTGCTGTGGAGCATTGTATCGGACATGTGCCATCCTGTATCTGTATTGAAATTGACGTTATCATTATTGCATTTCCAAGCCATCAAAGATGATTCAAATTTTTCGATGATTTTCACTCTTTATATTTTCACAAATCTTTGATATGTCTTTTACCATATACGAAGGTTATGTGGTTAGTTTTTAAGTTTTATCTTGTAGTTTGAGAACACTTATTTCATACATCAAAACATAACGATGACTGTGGGATTAAAACTGTTGATCAAAACATAACGGTTGTGTTTTGTCCCAGTTTTGCTCCATCGTGGCTTATCTTTACATTTTATTGCAGCCATAGGGCGCAAAGCGTTCTTGGGTTGAATATTTGAGCGTGCCGGGGTAATTATGACTGTATCGAATGTGGATTTCAATATTTTTCATATTTTTCTACGTCTACGTTCAATTATCCATTTAATATTTTTCTACGTCTTATTAATGTGATTATTTTATTAAGTTACCTGATTACATGTGTGTTATCATTTATCAAATTTAATTGGGGTACGAAACCAAACAAGTGTTTAACTCATGAAAAGGCCACGCTGATTCATAAAGTAAATTGGAATTCCTTGATATATATTGTATTCCTTGATAATTCCTTTGGTAGGTGCTACTCATCTTTGCTGAAGTGCACCCATAGCATGAATCTACTTGAATTTATAAAGAAAAACAACGAGCTTTACTCAGAGTAAATTACAAGTTTAGAAAATATGACTGAATCAAAATTTGAGAAAGAAATAACTGAGTCACTTTCAATTATCACTGATTTCTTTTGTTGGAAAATACTGTTGTTGGTGACTAATTTAAAATCAGTTTATCTGTTCCATGTGGTTTAATGGCAAAACGTTTTGAAACAAAACCAAAAACAGAACTAGCAATGCCTACAATCACAATAACAACACACCACCACCACTTGCTTGCACTTGCACAACCGGTTGCTGTTTTGCTATCATTTACTTAACTTATCAGTTGATTCATCCGGTCTGTCGGCGAGACTGTACCCACGGGTGACAAAAGCGGCCCCCATTCGTTATCATTATCGATTGGGACCCCGTAAATAGCGGTGAGCAAGCAAACAGGTTTGAGTGGTGTGAAGAAATACTGCACTGTTATGACGATAGCGTCATCCATCGTTCTTCAGCAGATAAGATCAAAAACAACACTCAGCATCGTCTGTGTGTGGAATTTCAAAGAGAACATTTGTACGCAGATTGGAACAAATTTTCCTTTAATTATTTTCAGATTGCATGTACATCGTTCATAATCTTTGCAAATTATTCAATGTGTTGATGTTTCCCTTATCGATTCCAATCCCTTTATTTTCCTTTTTCAGATGGCAGGAACTATCATTACTTACGAGCTGGTGCTGCTGGATCAAATCAAGAACGAACCCGACAACACGAGGGATTGTACGTTTTAGGAGGTGTGTGTTTTTATTTACTGCTATACTTGGCCGAAATTAGTCCTCTAGCGATTCGTACCGCTTACCGTACGCTAAACCGGATGGTTTGTCTGTTGCTATAAAGTGCGTAATAATAAAATTGCATTTGCGTGCTGTGATACTACACATGTTCGACGAGTTCGGGATAATACTTCCGCTGGGGGGGCAGTCGTTATCAATGGAACGGGGTCGCCGGAGGCATGCCGGGGAATCCTGGGTGTCCGGGCATGCCACCACCGTGCTCGACCAGGACCTCGTAGCTCTTGATCGGAATCTCGCTGCCACCGTACGGGATGTAGAGCGTCTGGTGACTAGGGTGCACCTTGCCCGGCGTCAGACTACCCATATGGTGTGCCCGGCCAATGTAGAGCGCTTCGCCGCTCGAGGTGCGTCCACCGAAGACGGCCGTCGGTGGTACGCTGCCGAACCCGGCCGGAACCCAGGACACGTTGCCACCGCACAGGACCTCGAACGTATGCTTCGGGATCTCCTGGCCGTTGTGGCACACGTAGGCGATCTGCTTGCCCGGAAGCACCTTCGCCGGCAGCTGATCACCTTCGTGGTACGCCCGGCCGACGTAGATCGGCGAGCTGTCCGAGTCGTGTCCGGCCAGAATGGCACCCGGTGGAAGCGGTGCATGGGCGGAGCAGTGTTGCCAGGCGGCTAAAAGTTAAACCAGAAGGGAAAGAAATATTAGCGCGGTGTTTACAAGGCAATTTGGTGCACGCCCAGCTCGAATACTTACAGCGTGACTGCCCGACCAGGACCTCGTAGCTGAGGAAACTCTGCTCGGCCCCGCCGAAGGGGATGTAGAGGCATCCGTGCGAACGGTGGATCTTGCCAGGCGTTAGGCTTCCCTCGTGGTGCGTGCGCCCAATGTACAGGGGCTCCCCGGTCGATGTATTACCGGCAAGGACGGCACCGGCCGGTACATGTCCATTGCCACTGCCAACCCACGTGAAGCCCGATCCGGTGAGGACCTCATAGTGTGTCTTAAAAATCTCCATCCCGTTGTGCGACACATAGGCCGCCTGCTTCGAAGGGATCACCTTCGCCGGCAGCTGATCTCCCTCGTGGTACGCCCGGCCAACGTAGATCGGTGATCCATCCTGGTCGTTGCCAGCGTAAACGCCCGCCGGCGGAATGCCCTGGTGGTTGGTCCACGGAATCCAGGTAAATCCTGCGAACGGAAGCGAGTCTTAGTTGAACCAAAATGTCTGCCCATGGACGCAAAATCGGTGTATCAGGTGCAGCGATAAAATCGAACGAAGGGAGCGCAAAAAAATCACACCATGACGGGGCGTACTTGGGCCGGGAGATTACGCGGGGCGTCTAACAGATAACAGATAAAAAACCCCCCGTTGGCAGGGACAAGCTGTTTTCCACTTGAACCTTGACGCCGCATTATGGCACCATATGTAATCCGAAACCGATAAGCGATAAGTAATCCTACTCATCGAGGTCGATGTGCAAACGTACTGTGAGTTGAAAATATCCTCAAAATAAAATCCTATTTCAAAATTTTAAGCTAAATTGTTATGCAGCCCAGACACGCCGCTGCCGGTTTATTTGAACAGCAGTTTCCGGTTCGTCTCGGTTCGATCTGCATTCCACTGCACACATTGCTTCCTCTTCAGACACGCGCTTCTATCCGCACGAACCGTGAGGGCATAAAAAACAAGCGACATCCTTTTATGGCTCCAGAAGGTTCTTGCGTTGGTCTTTTATTTTACTTTTGAAACATTTCGCGAACCGAAACCGACGCCGATGAAAATACAAAAAAGAGGCACACCGACAGAACCCTATCAACAACGGACTTCTTACCTTGGTTCATCTTGTGTATTGTATAGTTCGCGGAAAACTGGACGGAACCGGTTCCCAATTATGCGCGCGTCACAAACGGAAAGGGTGGATGCTCCAAAAAAGAACAAACTGCGCCAGCAGCGTGCGACGCGAACTTCTCAGCCAAAAACAAAAAAAATGTAGATTAGGACCGGAGCGCAGAACTGTGCAAAAAAAAAAATCGCAAATACGGACTCGCACTCGAAATCACTTCTCGCGGGCGCGTTCCGATCGTGACTGACGCTCGCGACGACCGCTGGAAGGAATAATAAACGTACGTACGTTAGAAGCGCGAGATAAGGCGCCGTCGGAGGCGGTTTCAAGATGTTGGTGGTAGGAAGTTGGGGTTGTTGGAATTTTGATCCAAAGCGCTCCCACGACTACCATCAGGCACTTTTGTGGATGGTTTTGTGTGCAATTTGGAAACGACAAGTTTTGAAAATGGGACTAATGTGCGTTCTATCGCACCAAGCGGACCATTTCCCTTCTCTCCGATAAGACGAAATGATTCACTTTTCCAATACACTACACCCATTGATGAATGATTCATAGAGCAACCCATCGGTTATCAGCAGATGTACTTGTCTCTGCGTGTTAAACGCCTTTAGATTAGGAATTGCGCTCAGGTTTCTATGTTAGATAAAAATCATATAACTATCATAAATGCACATTTACATTAAACTATCTTTCTATTGATAAAAGGTGTTTGTTTTTTGTCACCAACATTCAAACATATAGATGGAAACAAGACACACCGGTTGAATCACTTATTCCTATATGCATTCCGGTTTGGCTGATAACAAATGCTTCGAGCGAGAACGAGTTCGATACTTCTTCCAAATTTCACACACACATAACCGCTTCCAAACGGAATAGGGTTTATATTTATTTCATTTTTTATAGTTAGTTTTTAAATAAGCCGGACCAGAAAAAAAAGCTCAACCTAAAAGAAACACGCGGTTGCAAAATTTATTAGTCCAGCGGTATCTTTATTGTTTTTCGTTCTAACCAGTGATGATGTATTCGAAATGAAAACATTTGCAAACTAGTTTTAGTTTTGATTGGATACATTTAACTTGGTTTTGGATTAAGAAGAATATCCTATATGAGTGATGTTTGAATAGAAATTTTCTCATTTCAACAGTTAACTTGAACTAAAACAAGAAATTGAACGTTTCTTAACTTAAGTATAAATGAACTTGTCTAACAAAATTAAAAATAAAATTAAAAGAGCACGGCGCAAAGGAATTTATAATTTTCCATACGTGTTAAAGCAATGCGGTACACGGTATTAATTTCTTCAAATAGTAGTCGAAGCGTTTCATTTTTCAGAAGCATACTTGTCTTACCTCCAACGAGCGAGTTTACAAAACGACTGGTTTTTCAATAACAATGATTCCTAACGATATTAATCATGCCCTGTAACTATCTGTTATGCCTTTTCCTAAACGAATTGAACCTTCTTTCACATTTAGTTTTAAGTTTTTTATTTGGTTTTACGTACTTATTGCAAATACTGTCAGTCAGGGCTGTAGTATGTTGAATATTCGCAGCCTTGTTTTAGGATAGAATTCAGACGGGAAAGATCAACAAAAGTGTTTTCTCGTAAACAAAGGAATCCCATGAGCGTCAGCACATTTAAACAGACCCCTGAAAATTGCCTAGATATTACCACATGGAAACGGTTTCTAAAATTAGAACACATACCTAAGCATATGCATAAGCGTGTTTTACCGAAGCGTGTGAAGTATCTGCAATACAGTCAAGGTCAAACGAATTAAAAGAGAAAATACTCAATTAATGTTTGGCCCACATCGACTTTGGTGTTCAGTTCGTTTCGCGTTAGCACAATTGCACAGTCGTGCAGGAAAATGTAATTTTGAAATGTAAACCGATCGATTTTAAATAGTGTAATTAATTAGTTTAAAAATCTACAGTATCAAAATTCTTTATTCAGATACTTCAGTGTGGGTGAGTAGTGATTTTCAATTCAATAGAAATCAAAAATCGCTAGAAAAGATAAAGATCTTTTATCCGAAATCATGATATCTTAAAGCTTAACAAGGTGTTCTTAAGCCTATCCTAAACCAACTTATGGGTTGCTTAGTGCCTGTCCGATTATGATATGCCTGTCCGATCAAAATATCAGATCAGATTGGACTGCTAAGAATGGGAATCGAAAGTCGCGACAAAAATTGTCATTTCAATATTAGTGCACTGGCTTAAATTTTCGAAACATACAACAGCCGGTACGGATATTATCCTGAGCGATTATAAATGGAACTTGAATACCAAGCTGAGCGTCACAGAAGCAATGAAATATGAGCAAAACCTCTCGGCTCTGTACTCGATTTATGCTTGATTTCTTCAGGAACAATTAGGAACACGAACTGAATCGCCTTTTGCGCTACTTATAGAAGCTCGAACTACGGCTGTTCATTTTATGGTCAAGATGGTTGGTAGTTGTGAGATTAATACCTTTTTTGACTGAGGTATGGCGACTACTGCGATAGATCATGAGCCGTAGCTCGCACCTGAGATCGAATTAGTGGTGACTCAATTCCGGTTAATTGTGATAAGATAAGATAAGTTTCCACTGTTTCTCTTCCAAGTTTTTTGATATATATGATGTATCTTCCCATTTCGTGTGGTTGTTTGCCTTCATTAGTAATCAATGTTTATTGTGGTGAACACTCGTCCCAAAACGCTTAAGTTAGCAACGCCAATAGTGCTCGCATATTACTTACAGTATCGACAACATTTCACGCAACAATATGGTTCAGCCAGTAAATGGTAGGTCAAATTCAACTTTAGCTATAGTGCAGAACATGAAAATATCTATGCTTATTGAACGTTCAGAAAGAAACATTTCGAAGCCGGTAGTTATGCCAAGGAAGAAGAACAAGTGCTGTTGTATGTGTATGAGTTTAAGTTTTATACAGCACACAGTTACCATACAAAGCTGCATCACAGAAATTACACTTATTTGTGTTGAAGTTAAACCAGAAAAATGTTTCTTTACATATTTTTTGTTTTGTGTTCGTAAATCATACTATAGGTTTTAGCTCGGAGCATCCAGTTGATTTTAATAATTCCGTGCAGAAGGTCAATGTGTCCGGAAATGAAATCGACATAGCGGAAACCAAGAGTCAGGTAATATACATTTAAGTACGTAACATATGCGTACAGCCTCGTAGCTAAAATGATTCTCTCACTACAGAATATTGTGATCGGAACAACCAGTTCGCCACACGAAGGCGCTTCGAATGGTAAGGATTCAATTCTGTACTGCATTGATTGTGGCTGTATTCCTGTTCATACATGAATATGTTACACAAAGTTATACCAATTCTGGGCGACGCTCTTTATGATGTTTTACAGAGAGCCAACGCCGTATCGTCAACAACTCACAGCAACACTTAGAAGTGACGAACAACAAGATATCCATCAAAGGGTCAACTGCGGAGGTAATACATTAGGAGCCTATTCTAGAAGGCGATATTTCATTATCAAATATGATTATCGTCGTAGGTTGTGTGCATTGGAGTAACAGGAGCGAAAAAAAACCAGAACTGAACTCACCACAAAGTTATTTCCTCTAACAAGGACAACTCACTC
Source organism: Anopheles coustani (assembly GCF_943734705.1). NCBI lineage: Eukaryota > Metazoa > Arthropoda > Insecta > Diptera > Culicidae > Anopheles > Anopheles coustani. Next base: position 63,137,275 of record NC_071289.1, on the reverse strand, counting down.
CATGTCATCTGCAAGTTTGCACAGTAGGCGAAGTTAATAAAAAACCTTCGAATGCTTCTTATTCGCCTGCGAAAACACAACCAGTTCCGTTTGCATCAAGATGATTGAGACCGATTTTCCATAGCTCCCTGATTAGTAGATTGATAGTTATTGATGTCCGTCACGTCCTTCCCTCCTGCAATCCCTAAAGAGTTTCTGAGTACTGTAATGATAGGGTGTACACTGTACAGTATTTTTGTTCAATTCCAAATAAATACACTGTAATTAGTTTTTGTTTGCTTACAACTTCTAAATGGGGCTTAAGGCTCTAAGAAGGTCATTCAAGCATTTTTATTCGATAAGGCCGGAAGAAAGACATCGTCTTCTTGACAGTATACTTCGGGTCGTTGTCCTGCTATAAAATGGCCTAAATTGGCTAAGGCGAATGCTAACAACCATATAACTTATCGAAACACAAAAAAATTGCGACTTTTCAGTAGCAACTTTATGACAAACTTTTAAAAGAGTAAATGAGGCCCTGGCCTTCATTTTTTCGGTCGTGTCTAGTAAGCCCTTAACGGACAGACACGATTAAGAGGGGGTTACGCCTAAAAGATGATTGCATTGGAAAATGTTCTTCATATTTCCCGATATTCTCGAAAGTATCTCATCGTGGAAGCCAACGACGATCCACGTTTACAAAGGGAACAAGTCTAGTAAACCCAATGGCACGCGTGGAATCCAAAACAAACTGTATTTGTTTAAAACATTGATAGAGCTGTGAATTACTCCAGCATGGTGTGATTGCCTGTCAAATGTGTGGAGTCTCACAACGACAACAAATTATTAATCAAGGAATCTGCAAAATCTTAACTTTTTATTCAAATCTAACTCTTTTTGTTATACAGAATAAAAACATTCAACCATCACTAAGTCTAAGACCTACATTACTTTGAATTAAAGAAACAATGAAACAGTATAATATTGTGGCATGATTTTAGTTTTCAACTAAGTATTCGTAGTGCTTGGTCGGAAACTCCCAGCCTCCGTAAGCTATATACAGTGTCTGTTCACTTGGAACAATCTTCCCCATCATTTGTTTGGTTGGCGAGTATCCCCGACCAATGTACAACACTTCGCCCGACGACGTGCGACCCCCGACAATGGCTTTCGTAGGAATGCCGGTAGGATTTTCCGGAAGCACCCAGGATAGACTTCCACCGCACAAAACCTCAAACGCTTCCTTGCGAACAACCTGTCCCGCGCAGGAAACAAAGGCGTACTCCTTTTTCGGAACGACCTTCGCCGGTAGCTGATTATCTTCGTGGTACGCTCGACCAATGTAGAGCAAATGGCCATCCGGATCTTCTCCAGCCAAAATGGCTCCGGCCGGAAGCGGATCCTTGCCGGTACAGTGCTGCCAACGAACTTGAAAAGAAAGGAAATAAAAATGTACTCATAATGGAACTACATTTCCAGCGTTAAAACTGTTACGTGGTGTTTGGATTGCAGTCTCGTTAAAGTTATTTGTTCCACCATTGTTGTTGAGTTTGTCACTGGAAATTGCACCAGTTAAAATCTGCAAAATAGAAATTGAAATGAGAAAACATGCCTTAACATGAAGCTTTAGCATTTTAGCTATGTTGGTACATACCTGTAATGTAGAATTTTGCAAATGGATGGTATTTACTTTACCGTATTACTTTTACGGTCTGATTGGAGTTGTTTTCGCTGGGAACTTAAGTTTTCGAGACAAAATATTAGGAAAACAAAAATTAAAACTCATCATGTGACTATAGATTGTGCTGTCATAGATAAAACTTATCAGTAAAATGATGTGGGTCAATTCTTACCTTCGGCCATTGCTCTCGCAAAAATTATTTTAAATTAAGTCGCGTTATGTTTGAGGGGTTATTTAGAAACGAACCACACACAGATGAGTTTCGCAAAAGACTGTGAGCTGAGCTTTTTCCACAAAAAAGTATCAAGCTTAACTGTTCGATAACCGCTAAAGTTGGGCTGCCAGGATAAGATTAGATGTTATGCTATGTCATATGTTGCGATTCTTGGAATGTCTACTGCTCTACCAGTGTGCGTGGGTGGTGATTTTCATTTCAATAGAAAAGATAATTCCTAGAAAATACTTATCTTTTTTATCTTTATATGAAATCTTGATGCTGCTTTAGTGGTGGACAAGAAGGAAATGAAACATGATGGAATATTATCGAATAGCGTGATGCAAAAATTAGATTTATTGGAAAATAGTAATATTTTCAAAATCGTCCAAGCGAGAAACGAAAAATAAGTATCTTTAAAAAATCCTTAGAATTATTCGGAAATATTAGGAAACTTACTAACAAATATAACTTAAAGCCACACTAAACGATAGCATTTCTCATTGTTTGGGTAGCTTTCAATTTTATTGGTACCATTTGGATAAAGTAGCCTAACTTGGTTTTCTCTTAAGTTTATTTTCAATGAATGCATTGATTACCTTGTGAAACACAAGTACAAGCTAAACATTAGTCTAAGCTGGATTTTTAAGTTGAATAAAGTTGCTCTAATCAAACATTTCGCTTTGCCATGCGTTTTCCGTTCAAAGTATTGGAGTGCGGTTAAAGAAGCGATTGAAAGCAATAGTTAAGTGAAAAATACTACAATTTACGGAGATTTATTGACAACAGAAACACACGGGAAGTATACTTGCTTTAGTTAGCTACAAGAATTTCAAAACGCCTCATTATCACTTCACAGTTACCATAGGGAATATAAAGCTTCTTTTTTTCCTCAATAACTTTCCCCGGAGTCAAGCTTCCGTTAAAAAAACCTCGTCCAATGTACATCGTTTCCCCGCTCGCTGTACGACCCGCTTCGATTGCTTTAGGAGGAATAGAACCATTTTGTGAAGGAAACCAGCTAACATTGCTACAGCACAGTACCTGATAGGATGTTTTCTGAAACTCCTCTCCATCATATGCGATGTAAGCACACTGTTTACTCGGGATAACCTTCGCCGGTAGCATGAGACCATTATGGCACGCCCGTCCGACAAATATCAGATCATCGTCGGTATCGTAACCAGCCAGGACGGCATCTGGTGGTAGCTGATCGCTGTCAGAACAGGCCTGCCAGGAAACTGCAAGTACAAATGTAGGATAGAAAGAAACTTAAGAAATTATTGGAATAAAAATTTCATATGCTATGGAAATACATACTTTGGTTTGGGGGCAATAAGCCAGTGACAACTGTTTGTATCTTTTCCACCGATGGAACGTTGTCGAGGTGAAAGAAACCAGATGTAACGCAACAGATTAAATGAAGCCCTGGTGGCAAAATCAGCATGCTTTCTCGTTCTGTCCAATTGAAAATTGATACCAACAGAACGAGAAAGCATGCTGATTTTGCCGCCGAGGAGGGACGTTGAAAAACGCTGCAGTCTTATTTACCTGCAATGTACTTTGCGACAAGTTGATTGTATTCCCAGCTACGTTTAAGCTTTGTTGTGCGTTGTTATGTTGAACAGCTGGTAATGGGATACGAAAGATGTGACAAAATTTCAACATTGATACATTGACTCAAATTTTTGAAACGTGACACTGCCGGAAAGTTACTTACCCTCAGCCATTTTAAACGATACTAGAATGCGAAACTGATCCTTTCACTTTCGCAATGCGTCTCCTGTAGTCTTATATTGTATGCCACAGCAGAACTACTTCTGATTAGGTGTTGATCATAACTGCCGGCCCCAATCACCCATACGCACCACAATGTTTATCTTTAATCAGTAGGCTAAAAGGCAACGCTTAACTACTGATAACGTACAGATAAAGTCGGTAATTTGCCAGTTCGTCGATCACTGTCGTCTTCTGCAAAAGAAGCTGATGTTGCACGTGTTGCGGTTGCGGTGAATTATGGGCGAAACTTCCCGGTGCTCTATACTCGACTGATGTTTGCTTTTCTCAGGAACAGTTACGTACACGATCCTACGGCTTTTTATTTTATATTCAAGGTGGTTGATAGTTGTGAAATAAATACCATTTTTGACCGAGGTATGGCGACTACTGCGATAGATCATGAGCCGTAGCTCGCACCTGAGATCGAATTAGTGGTGACTCAATTCCTGTTAGTTGTGATAAGATAAGATAAGTTTCCACTGTTTCTCTTCCAAGTTTTTTGATATATATGATCTATCTTCCGTTTTCGTTCGGTTGTTTGCGTTCATTAGCAATCTGTGTTTATTGTGGTGAACACTCGTCCCGAAACGTTTAAGTTAGCAACGCCAATAGTGCTCGCATATTACTTACAGTATCGACAACATTTCACGCAACAATATGGTTCAGCCAGTAAATGGTAGGTCAAATTCAACTTTAGCTATAGTGCAGAACATGAAAATATCTATGCTTATTGAATGTTCGGGAAGAAACATTTCGAAGATGGTTGTTATGCTAAGGAAGAAGAACAAGTGCTGTTGTATGTGTACGAGTTTAAGTTTTATACAGCACACAGTTACCATACAAAGCTGCATCACAGAAATTACACTTATTTGTGTTGAAGTTAAACCAGAAAAATGTTTCTTTACATATTTTTTGTTTTGTGTTCGTAAATCATACTATAGGTTTTAGCTCGGAGCATCCAGTTGATTTTAATAATTCCGTGCAGAAGGTCAATGTGTCCGGAAATGAAATCGACATAGCGGAAACCAAGAGTCAGGTAATATAAATTTAAGTACGTAACATATGCGTACAGCCTTGTAGCTAAAATGATTCTCTCACTACAGAATATTGTGATCGGAACAACCAGTTCGCCGAACGAAGGCGCTTCGAATGGTAAGGATTCAATTCTGTACTGTATGGATTTCGGCTGTATACTTGTTCATACATGAAATTTTACACAAGGTTATACAAATTCTGGACGACGCTCTTTATGATTTTTTACAGAGAGCCAACGCCGTAACGTCAACAATTCACAGCAACACTTAGAAGTGACGAACAACAAGATATCCATCAAAGGGTCAACTGCGGAGGTAATACCTTAGGAGCCCATTCTAAAAGGCGATATTTCATTATCAAATATGATTATCGTCGTAGGTTGTGTGCATTGGAGTAACAGGAAGGACAAACATTTAGAACTGAGCTGATCAAACAGCTATCTCCTAACACAAGGACAACTCATTCCATATCATCTGCATGTTTGCACAATAGGCAAATTTAAAAAAAACCGTAAATGGTTCTCAATTGGCGGCGAAAAGAAAACCTGTTGCTATAACATAAATCGAAATAATTGAGATCGGTTTTCCATAGTTCCCTGATTAGTAGATTGATAGTTTTTTATGTCCGTCACAGCGTTTACTCCTGCAATCCTGCAAGAGGTTCTTAAATCTGAAAAGATAGGATATGCAGCGGATGTTCGGGAATGATAAAGTGGCCAATTTATTATTTATTTATTTTTTGCTGAATATTTTTGATCAAATTCAAGTAAATACAAAGTAATAATTTTTTTTATCTTTATTCTCAAATCCTTTAAAAGATTAACTTATCTTAAACGAAAAAGCAACTGTTTTACTTTGCAAAAAAGTGCATTTAAGAACAACAGTGACAAAATAAAGAGCCCACTACAGGTTTTTTGTAGTAAAAATAAAAATAAATAATAATAAATGCATCTCGTCATTTAATATGTTCTTGTTTAATTTTTTGAAGCTGCTGAAAGTGCTTTGGCATGCTTCCAGCAGAATCGAACTCTTCCCAAGCGCGCTCCTGAGCTTTACAAAAGGCGTTTTTGTAACCTACATCAGTTTTGTCCATTCTGGCGATTGCTGACAAATTCTGAATGGGGCTTAAATTCTGGCTCTGAGAAGATTACTTCAGCAGTTTTATTCGACAAGGCTGGCTCTTCTTGCCAGTATGCTTAGGCTTGTTGTCCTGCTGTAAAAATGCCATAAATTGGCTAAGGAGAATGCTGAATGAACTTATCGAAACGCAAAAAATTTGAGATTTTACCACTAAAAAATGTAATAAAAATTAGATTTTTAAAGTGGGCATTCAATACTTTTTTGTATTATTTTTATTACCATTATTATTATTATTATTATTATTATTATTATTATTATTATTATTATTATTATTATTATTATTATTATTATTATTATTATTATTATTATTATTATTATTATTATTATTATTATTATTATTATTATTATTATTATTATTATTCTTATTATTATTATTTCATATTCATCAAAGTAAAACTATTTTGTCTTTCGCTTAGTCGTCTGTGAATTTTTAAAATTTTATGAAAATGAATGTACAACGCATAATCCAAGAATATTGACTAGTGTTTGAAAACTAAATTGAGCAAAAATAAAAAATGTAGTCTCTGCCATGCTGGTCATTGTACTTCCTGGAATTTTCACCGATAGAGCTGTAATCACTCCAACATTATTATACTGGCTGTCGAATCTGTGGAGACTCTAGACAACAAGGTGTTAACCAAAGAATCTGCAACATTTTAATTTTATATTCTTCTTCTTCTTTTTCTTCTTCTTGGCATAACGATAATGTTTGGTCATGCCTGCCGGGTTTAGGGCTTACAAGACTTTATTTCCGTTTCTGTATGTGGATAGTCAGTCCTCTCGTACATGGGAGGGTCCGGTCTCGGTTGGGATTCGTACCCACGGCGTCGAGGTGGTGAGAGCCTCAGCGCTCATGAGTCGATTTTCAAACCGACGCAACCGCTCGGCTGTCGCGGACCACATAAAAGAATAAAGCTTAACGATTCGATAACCGCTAAAGATGGGCTACCAGGATAAGATTAAATGTTATACTATGTCATAAGTTTCAATTCTTGAAGTATGTAACGCTAATCGCGGTGTGCGTGGGTGGCAATTTTCAATTCAATAGAAATTCCAAATTCCTAGAACTATTTTTTATCAATTGCAAGGCATATTCCTGCTTCCTTGAAAACTAAGTATTGGGCAAGATGGCAATGAAACATGATCGATTGTTTGATTGGATAACGTGATTAAAAAGATGGATTTATTGGAAAATATTGGAAACATTTACCGTTGCCATGGAGTTTTGCGATCTAAGTATTGGTTTGCGGTTTAACAAGCGATACTATAATCTACGGAGATTTATTGACAACAGTTAGAACCATATGGAAAGTATGCTATCTTTAGTTGGCTACAAGAATTTCAAAATGCTTAATTATCACTTCACAGTTACCATAGGGAATATACAGCTTCTTGTCCTTCGAAATAACTTTCCCCGGAGTCAAGCTTCCGTTGAATATCCCTCGTCCAATGTACATCGTTTCCTCGGTCGCTGTACAATTCACTTAGATTGCGTTAGGAGGGATAGGACCATTTCGTGAAGGAATCCAGTTTACATTGCTACAGCATAGTATCTCATAGCTTTTTTTATAAAACTCCTCCCCATCATATGCGATGAAAGCGCACCTTTTACTCGGTATAACCTTCGCCGGTAGCATAAGACCATTATGCCACGCCCGTCCAACAAATAGCAGATCATCGTCGCTATCGTAACCAGCCTGGACGGCATATGGTGGTAGCTGATCGCTGTCACAACAACGCTGCCAGGAAACTGCAAGTACAAATGTAGGATGGAAAGATGCTTAAGAAATTATTGGAATAAAAATGTAATATGCTATGGAAATACATACTTTGGTTCGTGGGCAATAAGCCAGTGACAACTGTTTGTATCTTTTCCACCGATGGAACGTTGTCGAGGTGAAAGAAAACAGAGGCAATGCAACAGATTAAATGAAGGGACGATAAAAAACGTTTCAGCAAGACCAATGAAAAAAGAGGTCGCAGCATACCATGTAACGAGCCAGAAACCGCCCGCTAGGCAAACCGCCGAGCGGGAGTGGGAATATTTTTGACAGTTGGTTGGAATTTTGTTTACCTCTTACTGATTCCACATGGAAGATGAATTCACATAGCACACTCTTCCCAGGGAAACTGAGCAACTCGATCCTCGCAACACACGGGAAACTCGTAGGAAACTGGTAGGAATCTCTTGACAGCACTACCAAAGCCACTCGTTTTGACGTTTAGTAACTGACATATTAAGAAAATTAAAAAAAAAATAGAAAAGAAGACTGAAACAAATGCGTGTCCGCCTAGCGCACACTCGAAACTCCATTAAACTTTGACAGCAGTTTCACCAGTTTCCTAGCACAGTTTCATGTGTGGAGATGAACAGTATCGAGCAGCCAGGAAAGTTAGGTAAAACTGCAAATTTGGTATGTTTTATCAACAGAGCAAGTAATTAAGGCATTCGGAATATGTTTTACAAGAATGGCTGCGCATGAGGCAGTCATGACTTCACACAGAAAAACAGATTCTATACGCTAGACCATGGCTGTGATTTTCAATTACCTATTTCGTTTAAGAGATTTTTGGATTTCGCACAAGTATGGAAGCACACTGTACCCATAAAGTCAGTACACCGCCGGCTGAAACCGAAACGAAAGCCATTTACTTTGTGAGGAACAATTATTTTAGAAAAGTAAAAATGAGGAATTTTCTTTGTACTATCCTCTTCATATTGATGAAAGTTGGGCGCGATACGAGTTAGGGTTCCCGAGATATGCTAAAAAATTATGCCGACGCACCCGGAACACGCACCAAAAAAGTGAGTACACAGCTTAATGTTTCATCATGTTTTGTATTGTATTCTGTTTTTACTTGGTTTTTGGTGGTCGTTTGGGGTTTTATGACATCAAATATGAACTATTTAGTCAGTTCAACCATGGTTGATAGCAAATTCACTTCTGTTTTGGCCCAAAATGGTCAGAAAAGGAACTACTTTGCAGAAGAGGTCCGATATTATCCGATTAAACGCAAATTGAGTAAAACGGCTAGTTTATTGCTGCTATTCTATTCCAAATAAACCGAATAACAGGTGCGAGAGTGGTTTGGCAACGGAAAAACGAGAACGGTGTTGAAATAGCATCGAGAAAAGCTCATTTTTACGTTGTTTAAACATTTATTCCTTACAAAGTAAATGGCTTTTGTTTCAGTTCTGGTCTGCTGTGTACTGACTTTATTTGTACAGTGTATGTTTGTAAACACTTCCAACCAACTCAACAATCACTACAATGGTGGGGCAGAAAATGACTTTGACCCGACCTGTCTTTTAACCGATCTTGCGTTGCAGTCGTATTTACCTGCAATGTACTTTGCGTCAAGTTAATTGTATTACCAACCACGTTCAAGCTTTGTTGTACGTTGTTATGTTGAACAGCTGACAATAGAATTCGAAAGTTTTAACCAAAAATTTTAATTTTTGATATTGATACATTGGTTCAAATATTCGAAACATGAAACCGCCAAAAAGTTACTTACCCTGGGCCATATTAAACGAAGCTAGAATGCGAAACTGATCCTTTCACTTTCGCAATGCGCCTCCTTTAGTATTGTATAGTATTGATAACGTTGATATTAGATTGTAATGAACAATGCTGGTATTAGCCGGTCCGTCTTCTAAAAAAGATGCTGATGTTGTACCCGTTGCGGCTACCGTGAAAAATTTGTAAAACTTTTCGGTGCTTTGCTATTCGGTTTTGAATTCTTCACAAACAGTTACGTACATAACCCTGATTAATCGACTTTTGCGCTCTGCTTCGGATGTTGTGCTCTCAATGCACTACACATGCGCAAGAACTACGGCTTATCATTTGATGTTCAAAGTGGTTGGTAGTTGAGCGTTGAATGGCTTTCTTGAACTGAGGTATGGCGGCCACTGCGATGGATTATAAGCCATAGTTTAAGCCTGGGATCGAACGGGTGGTAACTCAATTCGCTTAAAAACGTGATAAGATAAGATGAGTTACCACTGGTTTTGTTCCAAGTGTTTTGATACATAAGATCTATCTTCCCTTTTCGTGAGGTTGTTTGCCTTCATTAGCAATCAATGTTTATTGTGGTGATCACTCGTTCCGAAACGTTTAAGTTAGCAACGCCAATACTGCTCGCATATTAATTACAGAATCGACATCACTATACGCAACAATATGGTTCACCCAGCAAACGGTAGGTCATAAAAAGGGACAAATTCGATTTTAGTTGTTGTGCAGAAAATGTGTGGGAGTGCGATTATTTATGCTTATTGAACATTTAAGAAGAAATATTTCGAAGACGGTAGTTATGCCAAGGAAGAAGAACAAGTGCTGTAGTATGTGTATAAGTTTTATATGGCACACAGTGATCATACATAGTTGCATCACAGAAATTACACTTATTTGTGTCGAAGTAAAACCAGAAAAATGTTTCCTAGAAATTTTTATTGCTTTGTGTTCGTAAATCACATTATAGGTTTTAGCTCGGAGCATCATGTTGATGTTAATAATTTCGTACAGAAAGTCAATGAGTGGAAATGAAATCGACATAGCAAAAACCAAGAGTTCGGTAACATAAATGTAAGTATGTAACAAATGCATAGAGGCTTGAAAATGATTCTGTAATTACAGAATATTGTGAGTATGGAAAGGATTTAATGCTGTGCTTGTTTATACATGAATATGTTATATAAGGCTACGCAAATTCTGAGCGCAGCCCTTTATGATAATTCCCAGAGAACGCCGTTTTGTCAACAGCTCACAACAACACTTAGAAGTGACGAACAACAAGTTATCCATCAAAGGGTCAACTGCGGAGGTAATACATAGTAAGTTCGTTATAATAAGCGATCTTTCATTATCAAATCCACGTAGGTTTAGGGCATAGCTGCATTGTGAGCTCACCACACAGCTATTTCCTCTAACAAGGACAACTCACTCCATGTCATCTGCAAGTTTGCCCAGTAGGCGGCGCATCTAGAAGCAAATCATACAAACATGCTGGTGAAGTTTGGTCATTCGTTTAAACAGGTAATTTATTTTTTTAAATTGACAATTTTCTTATCATCGGTACTTCGATTCCGACGACCACTCTGCTAATCGCAGAGTTTTTGGGCGTTTACTCAATGGTGATACCTATAGCGAGGCAAATCCACGACGGACCAGATCTTCACTCTACGGCAGATCCTCGGCAGTGCCGAAAGCATCAGATCTCGACGCACCACCTCTTCATCTAATAAACGGCGGCCTACGATACCAAAGTCAGGAAGGACTAACGGAAGACCATGCGGCAGCACATCTTTCCCGAGAAGCTGGTAAGACTGCTAGAGGCCACAATGGATGAGATGCTGGGTAAAGTGAGGATTTCGAACATGCTGTCGGATCCGTTCGAATCAAGGTGATGGACTCTCCTGTCTTCTTATAAACATCAGTCTGGAAAGTGTCATGAAGAGCGCGGGCTTCTACATCCGTGACACGATTTTCACCCGCTCTCTCAAATTCCGTGACTTCGCGGATGACATCGACATTATCGGGCGGAACACTAGGACGGTGTGCTAGGCGTACACCCGACAGAAACGCAAGGCCGCAAGGATTGGATTAATGATCAATGCAACGAAAACAATGTACCTGCTCTGGCAGTGACAGGCTGGGGTACAGCGTATCACTGGATAGCAACTTGAGGTTGTAGAGGAGTTTTGCGACCTCGACACTGTCGTAACTCCGGACAACAACGTGAGCTCAGAAAACCGGAGGCGAATTGTTCAGGAGAATCGTCCCTACTATGGGCTTCACAAACTCCTGAGGTCCAGATGGCTTCTCCCACGCACGAAGTGTGCCATATACCATACGCTGATAAGACTGGGCGTTCTTTATGGGCATGAATCCTGGACTATGCTCACGGAGGACCCCAATACCCTTGCAGGCTTCGCGGGGACGGAGGACCCCAATACCCTTCCAGGGGCGCGTGCTCCGGTTTATCTTTGGCGGTGTGTCTGAGCAGGCCGTGTGGAGAAGAATAAACCATGAGCTAGCTAAGCTGTATGGCGAACATGACATCCTGACTGTTGCGTAGGCTGGCAGGATCCGTTCGTTGGGGCATGTCATGAGGATGCCGGACACATGTCCCATCAAGAAGTTTCTCACTAGTGACCCATCCGGCACAAAACGACGAGAAGCTCAGCGAGCTCGTTGGATGGACCAAGTGGAGCTAGTCTATGGGACATCGGATGCGACCGGGGTTGGAGGGCTGGCGAGCTACCTGGAGAACGATTGGTGACCAGGTCATGTCAGCACGTCGTACTCAATTGAGAGCGGGCCAGAAAAGAAGAAGAAGAAAAAGAAGAAGAAGCAGAAGAAGAAGAAGGTTGTTCGAAAGGAGGCGTTTCAAATACAACCGGTGTACCTTCAACTTCCAAATCACCACTTGCCATTGGATTTTCTCACAAATATGTACCCTCCCGGGCAAGAGTGCTAATTTATGCAATTTAGACCTGTAAGTATTTTTGGGTAAAAGAATTATTAGCCAATCGGACATAACACTATTTAAGACGTGCATTAGTTTTCGATAAATATTCATAGGAACACAGTTCCCCCAAGGGTGAAGTCCATTGCTGGTTTCAAGAGGTCGAGGATATCGAGCGAGACAGCTATCAGCCATATAAGTGGGGTATATTACCAGCACACAATCTATAGAATTTTCTAACATGGAAAAGATCAACTGTCAAGCGTCTTCTGTGCTGCTTCGCAAAAAACATGTGTGCTCGCTTCTGCGCCTACCGAATGCAATTGAGGGCAGCGCACAGGAATTGAGGAACACTGTCGATCAATTTACGCTTCACCTTCAGGAACTAGAGAAACTTGGCGAGCCGATCGTTCAAACCAGCACCATTCTTCAAGAGCTGCTCGCCATCAAGCTGGACAACGCTTCACTGATCGCCTGGGAGGAATCGCGCTCCCCCAATCAGCAACCAACGTACGGGCAACTGGTGGAATTTCTTCATCGACGTATCAACATGCTTGAACGAATCGCTATTCAATGCTCGGGACGGTGAACGGCACTTTTCAATCAACTCCCTCCTAGCGTCGAGTGAGACGTTTAAAAACAAAAGCAATCATCCAGTTGTGCTTGATTCTCCATCACCATTACACTGATCGCCGAAGAAACCACGCGGTCATTCGGCTCCACGTGCTCGATCGGCTTCGGGGCGCTTCGTCACTCCGTTCAAGTTCAAGTTCAACAATTTGCTGCTAGCTTGATCATACGACTTGCGCACAAGGTTGCATACAAGCTAGATCGCGGATTGAAGTCGCTGCGGTTTCGATTCAACGGCGCGCAATGAAGTCTTTACGAAAATTTAAAAAAAATAAATAAAACAGGACGTTACTAATTAGTTCAATATCATTCTTTTACATTAAATCAACCTAGTGAAGCAGTTGTTTTCCCAAAAATACGTTCATTTCTAAAACATGAACCAACAATAAAAAACCTATTTTCCTTTCTCTTAGAACATTTCTTACTTTTTATCGTCGAAAGAAAATTTAAATACATTTATTAAACTTTTTTTTTATTTCACAAGCCTTATAAATTAAATTTAATAAGTTTGTTACTCAATAATACATTAAACCGAAGATGAAAATGGACAGATTCTCAAGGCAACATCCAGCAATTGGATTTAAAATAATTAAAGTAGCACATATGTTCTATTTGAAATTAAAGGTGAATAAGGTGGGGTTCAAACAATTCATATAGCAAAAACTGGTACTGATGGCGCGAAGCGATCGCAACACGATCGATTATTCGACGCACAACTCATTGGTAGTCATTAGCGTAGCCTACCGCGCGTGTGTTTCCCATGTGTAAACATTTTAATTTGCCGGTACCTCCGTAGGCAAATCCTACCGTCACCACCTCTCCTCAGTCCTTCCGAACGCGGCGAGGACAATTAATGTAATTTGAGCGTGGAGCCGCCACACCTCCCGCAGTCTCGCGGAACTGCACACCGTTGCAGTGGATCGCGAATGGAGGGGTTATCGTCCACAAAAAGAATCGGCTTGTTACACTATCACAGCCGATCTGATCCGCTGCATCCATCGTGTAACCTCTGAACTTCTTGTGAGCAGGGTAAAAGAGACATCCAATCTAGCCTCTCCCTTTGGGGAGGTACGAGATCGAGTAAAGGAAAAAAAGTGACAGCAGCACCGTCAAGAATCCCCCAGCCGGATCAACAGCTCGATCACGCAGGACGCTACGGTCGGCTCTGGGACTCAGCATCGAGCGGTGCGATCGCCGAGGTGCGCTTTGTATATGAAGCACCCGACGTGGATCACCCGGCAGCATTCTGTTCTCGATCGCGACGCGAGTAACTGCTGTTGACAGTCGCGTTTTAACACCGGTACGTTAAACATCCTGCGGGCGGCATTTAAATTTCCGTTTGGCGGCAGTTTCCGTACAGAACGTGAGTAGCGTATCTAGGAAGAGCGATTGGCTTATCGTTCACTAGGTGAATTTTCAAGGGAAGTCTCAACAGGACTTGTTCAGCTATAAAATAGCTAGGGACAAGTTTTTACTATTTTCGGAGCAGATTCGCTGTATAGGAATAAAAACCAAGTGGACAGCATAAAACTACGAAGCGTGCGAATTTTTCGAAGTGAACAAGGTTGTGCGGATGTGTAAAATTGGTCCAAGTGTATTCAGTTACAGCTAACAAAGCTTTTGGCAAAAAAAAGTGTTCGTTTTAATTATTGAGACTACATTCTGTGATTGTGCTGTTGAACCGTGAAAAATTGTGAAAGGTAAGTGACCGATTGTTTATTTACTACAGTAGTATTTCGCAGCTGAAATATTTTTCCTATACGTTTTAAAAATCAAGTTGAAGTAGATAAGAAAAATTATAAAATTAAAAAAAAAATACTTATGAAAAAAAAGTTATGATAAAGATACACTTTTCCACAATCATTCTGATTCACTAAACCTACAATTGTACACGTGAGTGATTCGCATTCCTCCTCAACGTGAGCAAACCATTCATCACTGTTGACAAATAACATACCAAGGCCATCGGATATTTGCACAACAATTACGAATATTTCCACGAGTTCATTCATCGCAAATCTATGAATACAGCACCACACTGAAACGGTCACAATTTAAACCTCATAAATCATATCGCTTAGCCTGACAGCAAACCTGCCCATTAGTGCGCCCACAAATGGATCGCATCACGATCCATTCCGGACAAGATTGTTCTTCCCGTAAGTTCGTTGGCACATAATCCGCTTTTCGACGAGCAATGACAAGGCAATTGTCGCACAATTTTGCACCTCACCATGGGCAAACCAGCCATGCAGACGAAGTTCTGGAGACAAAGAATATTCACCGATCAGATTCTTTGCCGAGAGACGTCACCCATAACAGCCGAAAAGTAAATGAGCACTCCATTTACCCCGACAAGTGAATTCATAACCATCAACGGGTTCAAGTCTGAGCCGGCAGTGAAGAGGCCACAATTACTGTTTCATGTGTCAAGAACTTTGCGCGTCCAAGCACCGACATTCTAACGCCAGCATTCCGAGTTCCGGTTTTGGATTTGCCGGGCAGATGGTCTTAGGAATCTTTATCTGATTGTTTCGATCTCCCGCCGATCGTTCACCGTCATCGTGAGGTGTTAATAAATGCCCGACTGACGCTGACCACCCGGGGGAGGCACATTTGTTTGAGTGAACCGTACAACAGAATATAATTTTATGCCAAAGAATCTGCCCACTTTGAACCGCAAGTGGTCAATACTTTCAAGTACTACCGGTCCCGTTTCAAGAGTCCTCGAGGATTACCAGCAAGACAATTTGCCAAAAATTGAATAAAAGATAAACCTACTACTTGCCTCTCACTTTGGCACTTTGTAACTCACAGTGGTCCATCACTGATGCAATAAAGCAACCGTTGATCACAAACGGAATCTCCCAAAGACACAAAAAGTCACCGATACGCAGGTTTCTTCAGCGACACCTAATGGGCCTGCAGTGATGGAATGGCGGAATGTTGATGTAGTACTTTGGATTTGTGTCTCACATTATCACTCACTTCCGTGTGGCAGACCGTTTGAGAGTGCACGTAGCAGGCCATCATCATCATCATCATCATCCGCATCCTCATCGTCTTCACCGTCGTTAGCGAGCTGGTTTGATAAAGCAAACAAGTTCAAGGGCTCGCCCGATGTGATATGTCACACCACAAGACAGATGTGTCACCTGTTTGGTAGGGAACTAGCTTATCCGCGGCTCAGAGGGTGCACGGTATACGTCCATGTTAAACACGTTCGTTGAACGGTCGGACCCGTAACAGGTTTCGGTCTTGCCTAATTGCTGGTAATTTCGAGCCGCTCGTGTTTTCGACCGCGCATACAAGAAAAAGCTCCCCGAAAGCCGGAGCATGCGGTGGACAGGTTCTCATTGGCGCACCATTTAACGACGCCCAGTTTCGGGACCTCTAGGTCTAGGTCGGTGGTTCCGAGTAGCGTTGGATCGTTCGGAAAGTCCCAGAAAACCATCGGAAATAGCCCAAGATTTCTTTCCCATTCCCTCCCTACAGCAACATGTGAGGAAACCTCAATTAAAACTACCCCCACACCAGTATCTCCGATCGGTCAGTAGCAGGGAGCGGTCTCAGATTGATTATACTCCGGGCGGTTCAGGCGAGCTTAATGGGTAATGCACGGTGGAGGGCAAAGGTTAAGTGGCGGTAGGTTGGACACTGCGCAAACAAAAACATTACGTGATCGAGCCCTGCCTTATCGAAAGGTCAGGGTGGCGCTTGGGTGAACAATTTTCGCAGCCTCCATTGCGGAAACCAGTTGATAGCGCCCCATTCCAAGCCGTTTGAAAATGTTTGCTCATTTTTGACGAATATGCTATTATTAAATCAAATGCTTAAAATTGAAGAAACGATTTTCTGTTGGTCCATGAAGGAGGTGAACAAAGAATAAAACAGATTGCATTAAAACACAATTTAAATTTTACTAAAAACGCCTTCTTCTGCCCAAGGCAAAGACTAACGTGTTATTCATTAGGTATTCACCCAACGTAACCACCGATGTGGGTAGAAATGCTTGTAACAGATATTCGTAAACAATAGCAAACTATCTCCAATTCGGAAATCTTTCCCATGAGTAAAATAAAAAAGAAAACAAAACAAGAAAACTAGAAAATGGAACGCCAAAGTGTTGATTCTTCTGCGTTTATCATTAATATCGCCATTTGAATATTGATGAAATGTCAATTTTTTAAGCATTAAGTTAATGGAATTCAGTTTTGGCACACTTTGTTAACGTTTCATTTCCTTCGAATGTTTCAATCTGTCCGTTACTTTTTTCCCAGTGGTACTCATTTCCGCGCACTTGCAACCATTTAGCACAAACATGTGAATTTAGCCTGTCACCGTTTGGATTATTTCCTGCAATGATTAGAATAGTTATGCGAAAAAAAGATCAGACAAACTACTGACGTTCGTCAAACTCACCACATGCACCACAGTTATTTAAATTGAGCCCGGAAATGAGGTATTTACCATTGAAAATTTTAGCTTACAGCGCAAACATATTTAATAAGGGTACGCATTTTTTTTTTACAAACCCATCCTTTGCAAATTACTTTCACCTTGACCGTGTCGACGCACCGGTTTTGTTGTTACGTATTCGATCAGCTGTAATTAATAATTATTCGTACGCGCACAACGCGACTTCACGCAGAGATAAGTGCAGCAAACGGTTTCCGGAAGTGTGACCAGTGCCCGGTTAGTGCCCGATCGAATCAAAACTCGTTGAGCCGGTTTGCTCAAATTACAGCGCAGAAGAATTTGAATAGATTGAACAGTAGTCAAATTAACCGAGTTAATGGCAGACTGTGAGATGGTCATTGTCAAGGCTCTATCGGGGCATTCCCATTCCGGGTAGGTCTGTTTGCGATTGGCATTTCGAGCTGTAAATCGATCTCACACATACCCTTAGATGCGCCTTAGAGGGGCTCCTCCCCGCCAAGGACGCCGTGGAAGCTGCATGCCGCTTCCGGCGCCGTTAATCTCGGTCCGCGATCGCATCCGAACATTACATCGCAACCTTGAGCAAACAACGGTTCTGTCCGGTGATGTTGTTACGGTACGATCGTAAAGTGTCGTGACCGGATGGCAGGCGCCTATCGCGGTGAGTAGCTAGGAGGCTTCTCTACTGGCGTCCGGAACGTCGCTTATCTTGTAACGGTGCCGGATCGCCTTGCCGATGGGAGCGGCAAACGAGTGGAAAACAATTATTTGTTTGTCTTCGTACCGTGTTTTTCTACTTCCATTCACGGTGCGTCCTCCATTTGGACAAGTGCCGAACAGGTTGATGCTACGAAGAAAACGACATCCTTCCTACTTTGGGGATCCTTCATCTAAGGATAGGTTCCACGATGACAATAATTGTTATTTTTAAATAATAGCAAACATATTTCAGTACTTTGCATCTTGTACTAGTTAATCTAGCCACATAGTGCAGATCATCTGCATCACTGCGGCCTTTTCGATTTATCTTTTAAGATTAACTGCTGAATTTATCTGAAACGTGCCTACAGAACGCTTTGATTTGAAAATTATCGAAAAAAGGAGAACCATCAAGTGAAATGGGTAAAAGACCGTTTGACGTCAATTTCTAAACGGGACTCTACAACCCACACTTAGCATATCATGGAAACTGCATCCTTTTCGTTTTATCGGTTCGAACGATATTCCTCAGAACCAATCTCAAACGAGCCTCGAGAACGATTTGATTTGAAAATTAACGAAAGTTTTTGAAGAAGAACCACCAAATGATTTGGATAAAGACCGTTTGACGTCAATTTAGAAGTGTGTTTTGCTTGCGTCAGAAATCAGTGATATTAACGCGAGGAAAAAACGTGTTCCGCCGTTAAAATGTCATTCCTCAACTTAGAACTGTGGAAGCGGTAGACA
Organism: Anopheles coustani; assembly: GCF_943734705.1. Taxonomy (NCBI): domain Eukaryota; kingdom Metazoa; phylum Arthropoda; class Insecta; order Diptera; family Culicidae; genus Anopheles; species Anopheles coustani. Next base: position 63,118,458 of record NC_071289.1, on the reverse strand, counting down.
TGTAAATTCCTCTGGAATAGTTTGATTTTGACTTTCGGCGACGATTTCCCATTTGAATTTACGACTTTACATCGCATGTAAAATATCCCAAGAAAAATGTAAAATGATTCAAACGGACCAGCAACCTGTTTGGTATTTGCGTAGTAAAAGCTTAGCTACCAGTTAGAACGAACTTAAATTAATCAGGTAGCAAATTATTCTATAAAGATGTAAAGATGGTCGTTTCAACGAATTTCTTGCTTCGTTTCATGCGTGGGAACATACAAAACTAGACACAAAAATCACCAAAACTAGAATCTCTTCTTACCGTAAACCCACCCGCTAATCTCTTTAGCCGAAAGCGAATTCCGGAAAACGGCGCCGCCGAGTGTAGATTAGCGGACACGTGGTGATTGTTAAATGTATTCTGTTTGTCTAACGTCACACACAGAAGACTGGTTCTGGTACGTTATACACGCCCAAACAAACCGGTGACCAGGCTTGCGACGATGTGTGATGATGAATTTTGCATCGACACACCGTGGACACGCTGCCCATGGCGGCACGTTCCAATGTCCGCGGCAGCCCAGGGAAGCTGTTTGATTTATGGTGGCAGCGTGTTGTGCCGAGTGGTTTGGGTTTCGTCCGTAGGGCCTGTGGCATGACTGGCGCACGTAGCGTTTGTGATGACAGACTCACGCTCTTAGCATTCACCGAACATCGGAGATGGCTCCGATCTGCCGTCGTTGGTAGTCCAGCGTTTTCGCGTCCATTTCCGGCATTGCCTACTGCACGGAAGGCAGAACATCCCGGGCGAGAGTCACACAACCGACTTCCTACACATGGAGTAGATTTATTTCACTAACCTTAAACGCAAACAGAACAATGGTACCTCACTCGGGAAAGCCCTCTGTTTCCACCAGAAACGGTGACAGAGAAATGTGAAAAGCCATCCTCGACATCACTACGAGTCGAAAAAGGGCTCAACCGTGTCTACACACGATGGTCGCTGAAATGTCGCCCTAGTGTGAGTAGTAAACAATCGAGACCTTGCACTTCAGCGGTCGACTTCCACCTGGCAAGGTGCATCCTACGGTAATGCAACACGTTGCACACCTTGAGACGGAGCGATCCGGTTTTGACTCGATACGGAGTTGTGTTCTGAATGTGGTTCAAAGTCAATGCGACCCAGGGCTAGGGTGTTGACTTAAATCTCACACGTTGATAAGAGTATATGGCTTCTATTACGTAAAAAGTAATATTGTTTAAGCATGAAATATCTTAATCTGGGCTAAAATTAGTTATCTAATAGTGTTAAAGCTCTTATTGATTATTCTGTGTTTTTTGGAAATACAATTTGATCCGAGCAATTGCAATCTCTTATTGGTGTGTTTTTCTTAACAGTATAATATTTTTTTTAATTTTTTAAAATTCAAAAGAAATATCCGAGAAATATTAAAAAATATAACACACTACTTGGAACTAATTTTAAGTATCCTCCAACTGCCTCTGCCGGTTACATATCAAGCAGGTTTTTGGTTCTATTTACATGTACTAGCGAAATTTATACGTGACAGGGTATGTGCAAAACCAGTGTTACACGCCTATTCTTGTCCTCGGCTTTTCCGCTCCCTTCCCCTCGTTCGAAGGAGGATTACAATCTACACTTAGAAATAGTTGCCCGTGATCTTGGCATGTTTCTCTCTATCCACACCGGGTAGGGCCTACTTGACTAGCAAGGGTAGTAAACAGTGTTACGGTTGGGTGTAGATCCATTACGGAGGTAATCGATCGCAGTCGGTACTGGAGTCTGTCGAGTGTTTGCTCGTGCGTCAGCTTGGGATATTGAAGTTATCCACGTCTTTTCGAGTGTTCTAAAACCATCCGAGTTTCAAGTTTTTAAAGTACAAAACATGTGTGTCTACTGTTGTGGTGAAGTGGCAAATAGATCAGGTAAAAAAATGGTGGATAAAAGGTGGGTTCTATGACACACAGATCGAAACGATCAATTACTCTTAACGATTCGCGTCTGAAAAGTGATCAAATATTAATTTCAAAACATCCGTTCATTATTGGTAAAGAAAGATTCTTGAACCAACAAAAAAACCCTTCCTGTCGTAAGGCAATGACATAAAATATGATTCCCATTCGCATCGCTATAGCGTGTTCGCGAAACCAATTTATCTCGTAGCATATCTGGCGCCCAAGTTTCTCACTTCATCATGGTGGAGGGAACCCGTCCCTGAACACCGTACACGGGAACACACGCGGGTGGACAGAGAAATGGGCCGCGACAGAAAATGAGTAATGTGATGCTCATGAGCGTAACAATCGCACGATTGGGCCAATGCCATTATTCCGACACTTATTGCTATTATTAATGCTCAATCAAGTGAAATATAAGTGTAATATCCTGCAGGCCGCATTCAACGGTGCAATTGGTTTTTTTTAACTAGGAGAAGAAAAATGGCAGTACTAATGATAATTCTGCCCTCGCGGGTCATGAACCGTACCGGTATCGGATGGCGATCGGAAGAAAGAACTTAATGGTGGGGAAAACAGAACCGCAGTTGTGATTTTATTATTAACAGTAGTACCCTACTATTACTTCCGGGACTGAATTATTACAATTTTAATGGGACTGTAATTTCTCAGAAAGTGCAAATAAGAATTCATTTTTGTTGCTATTCAAATGTTACGTGCATTTAAAACGTTTTAAAAATACCACCATACAACAATCAATAAGAAAGGAAACGTACTTGTGAAGAACTGAATGTTAGTTATATCTAAATTAGTAAGCAGAATAATGAAAACATGTAAGTTTCACTGAAAAATTAAACAATAACAACCGATCGTTAATATGATAAACGCAAGGTATGAACGATAAAGTTGCAACCAACACTAACGCATGTAGGGTGTAATAAAAAGAAAAAGTTGCACAGCAAAACAAACCCTTGCACGGCACGATCATCTTCTTTGTACGCTGCGGAATCGATTCGTCCTTGGCCAGAAGTCGTACAACAGTTATCCGGAGAATCCGGTCCTGCCAGGGTGAGTCCGTACCGCAGGTCGACGACAGGCAGGGCCCTGTTACATGACGTACGCGTTTTTCCCCCGGCATTTCTCTTACGCTAGCGTCTTTCGCGGAGGACGTCATCCGCTACCATGCACGCCATGGCGATGCAACCCAGCGGAATGCATTTAATCATTCCATTTCTCGTGGCGATCCGAGGAAAGAGGACGCAAAAACAGCCTCGGTGTCGTGGTCACAGGCAAAACAGAGAACTTCGTCGGTCCACATGCAGGATATGTCAACCACGGGTCAACCGCGGACAGTGCGCATCCGATATGCTTTATGGGGTCATGCGGGAATGTTGAGGACTTCCAGTTTCGATGCACCCATGCCCATTCATGGGACGAGCCTGATTTAACCCCGTGTCAGCAGCGAACCTGGCGGCGGTGGTATCGAACTCGCAGATTGTTGACCTCAAGCTGGAGCCGGATTTAGCTGGCTTCAGAAATACCTGTCCGATCGATTCGGGGGGGCGAAGACAAACAAATCTATTTTTGAATACCTTTCCTGCCGCAACATTGCCTATGCGAACGGGTCTAACCAAACAGGCACACCCATCAGAAAGCGCCAACCAAGCCACCTGAAACTGACTAAAAACTCCGTTGTTTGTGAGGAGGGTAAATCTACAAAAAATTACCATTCCGTGGTGGTAGATAGTTTGACCAGCGACATGATGTGAATTAATTTGAAAAGATAACACAAAAAAACGCTACCGGTAACGGACCGTGAGCAATGTTCCTTTAGACAACCTCGGTGTGCGGTCTGTCGTGCGTGCAAAGCCGTGAAGCACAGAAATTTGCTAGCAGACGTAGCGTGAGGCTCGGTGATCGCTTTTGATGTGATCGTTTACTTTTCCTATGCCCGCTTGTTTGAAGACCATTTATTGAAAACATAAATAAGTTGTGGAAGAAAATCATACAAACTTGAACGTTCGTTTCTTGTTGCTTATTCAGATCACTCAAACATGATAAAACTAATCTAGAGTGTAGTAATATTTTACATAGCTCATTTTACCAATTTCTTCTAAAGTCGAACCGCTTCCAAATATTCAAGACCAACTCGTCACTAAGTACTTCCTTAAAAGCGCTTATTTTGGAATGCCACAGACCATCGCTTGCTTCGGTTCATCAACAGTCGAATGGCAGTGAGACAACAGATGGCATTTTGATAGACACTCTACACCATCGCCTGGTGTTAAACATCCGAAACCAAGCAAACAGGTCTAGCAAATAATGGTAAAACAAACCCCGAACGCGTTGGTCCACCGTCCGCCGGGCACAATAAAACCGAAAATTGCCGCCAAACGTACGCGCGAATTAAAACCCTCTTGACATCCCCTCACTTCACATGGCAATGTTAACGAGAGCCGTACCGACACCTCGTACCTATTTCCCTCAGTCCGCCACAATAAACAGGTTTAACTAAATTGAGCCATGTGTTTCCTATAACTTGTGTCTCTTTTTTCGTCCTTAAGCTTCGTCCCAAAGTTGTACGCAACGTACCGTTTAGAACGCATTTCTTGAGATGGAATAGCGATAACAGCTAATCTGGGCGATTCAAACAGGTCTGCCCGAGCGCTTGCTGTGACCGATATTCTTGTGTCTTTTACAGTTCCACTTTTGAAGGTTTCATTTTTGTGACCGAAGTCGGCTTGAATTTTCGTCTTTTGACGTCTCGCTGGTGACGAGCGGATGAATCAAAGCTCCACCTGAGGTGTTTAATTATGTTAATGTATTCTCTTCCTTTTTTCTATCTGTGCCCGGTCGTGAGCCAATTCACACTAACCATACCGAGAGACTTGTTAACTCGCTGGCTTCTATAGTCAATTTCACTTTCATTTGTCAGTTGAAATCGTTACAACAAAACATATTCTTCGCTTTTTAAATTGTAGAGAGGAAACTTTTAGGATATTTTTAAATTTACATTTCATCAATTTATAGATTTATTCGAAATACTCATTCAATTTCCCTAGTACAGTTAGTGCTAGACGTATGAATGATTGTCTATGCTGAGGATGGAATGCCGGAAATATAACCGCATTAGAGATTGAAAAATTAGTTGAAAAAGTGAAAGGATCTGACCAGAACATTTGAGTTACAATTAAAAAAAAACGGAAATCACAAAATGAATGCAAAATAGACGAGCTACGCTTAGTTGGCATCGTTTAACAAACTTTTCATTCACGCAACAACGTTTCTATTTTCGCACTCAGTTCAAAAGACCGCACATCACACGCCACTTGCACACACCTGCACCAGCACCACCATGGTACTTCGGTATACGAGGACACAGATCAAACTCATACTTTTCGGCACTGCGGCGTTAATTCTGTTGGGTTTGCTGGCCACCCTCCAGCCCTGCCATGGACAGGCGCTGATAACACCGCTTGACTCACCGCTGCTGACGAGCAAGTACCGAGGTCTGCGCGAGATCATGTTCAACTTCATCGGCCAGACGGGCAACAATAAGAACAAGTACCTGGTTAACCTGAAAAAGGGCGTAAGTAGAACAACTCAGTAGTTTTGGAGACTGATTGAAAGGTTGAATAAGTTGTTTTGTTCCTTTCCGTCTGCATGCACAGAAAATTCAAAAACAGTTCGGTCCAGATGAACCATTCTTCTGCAATACGACCGGCATGCGCAGTCCCACCGTACCGACATCGGTCGATAAGTTGCGTCCCGGTGATATCGACATCATCGGCGCCATCGGAGACTCGCTGACTGCCGGGAACGGTGCCATGGCGACAAACATCCTCGAAGTGCTGATCGAGAACAAGGGACTCTCGTGGAGTATCGGCGGACAGGGTACATGGCGTCAGTTCCTAACGCTTCCGAACATCCTGAAGGAGTTTAACCCGAAGCTGTATGGCTATCCAACCAAGGATGGCCTCTCCTCTAGGAAATCGGCACTGTAAGGATGCCGCCATTGGTTCGCCATTTGTAAATAACAAACATCGTGATCTATTATCTTACCTTCATTTGCAGGTTCAACGCAGCGGAAGGTGGTGCCATGTCACAGGACATTCCTTACCAAGCCCGGAATCTCGTCAAGCGGATGCTGTCCGATCGAAAGGTGGACATCGCCAATCACTGGAAAATGATCACGCTTATGATCGGGGGCAATGATTTCTGTGCCGAGGTCTGCTATATGGCCACGCCGGAGAAGATACTGCAGTATCATGAGAAGAACATCGTTAGCGCACTGCGTACCTTCCGTGACTATCTGCCTCGGACATTCGTCAACTTGGCCGCAAGTCCCAGTGCGTCGCATACTTAACCATCCGAAACGGTTCACCTCGGAGAACTTACCTTGTTTTCTATTTTACTGCTTGCAGAGGTCGATGTGCTGGCCAAGTTCAAGAATAAACCGCAGGAGTGCGTCTCGATGCATGTGATCGAATGTCCCTGCCTGTTGGCGTCCCGGTTCCGCAAGCAACGCGAGCGCTATGTCAAGATAATCGAGGACTGGAACATGCTACAGATGGACATCGCCGCACGGGAGGAGTTCCACAGCAAGCCCGACTTCACCGTCGTCTATCAGCCGTTCACGATGAACCTCACCTTCCCGGAAACGCGCACCGGCGACACGGACTTTACCTACATGTCGCTGGACTGTTTTCACCTCAGCCAGAAAGGGTACGCCCTGGCCTCGAACGCATTGTGGAACAATATGCTCGAGCCGGTCGGGGGCAAATCGATGAACTGGGAGAGGGAGTTCGAGCTGTTCCGGTGTCCCAGCGTGGATATGCCGTTCGTGAGGACTCCGGGAAATAGCTAGGATCTTACACCACCTGCACACGCTAAACTCTTCATCATAAATGTGATATTATGTTTAATGGAGCTCGGGGACTGGCAAATATGCACGCTCTTCCCAATTCTCACTCCAACCAACATGTGCAATTTCCAACATAAGGTTCATCACTGCACGTAGTTTTCATTTGCCAGCAAAGCTAGCAAGAAGAGGCCAGTAAAGGGTTGGACATCACTGCCACACGCCACATTTTACATCCACTCTCTGATATACTTTCTGCCACGTGGTTAACTGTTGAAACGGGTTTAAATATTCATTTAAAATATTTTTTTCTACATGCACTGGTATTAATTAACTCACATGATATATCCGAAAATACATTTTAATCTCACATGCACATTTTGGGAGTAATGCACGATCCAAAGCATCCACTAAAGAACTTGTTGCGCCTCCCAAGGCTTTTAACATCCTTCAAGGATAAAATGAGCAAGTCTTAAATTTATTACTACATGTCTTCTTTATTACTACATGACAACATGTCTTCAGTACAATTCAACACATTGTTCCAAAGCATCTACTAAAGAACTTGTTGCGCCTTCGAAGGACTTTAACTTCCTTCAAGGATAAAATAAGCAATCTTAAATTTTTACCGACAACTTGTTTTCAGAACAATTCAACACATGCTTAAAATTGAATACTTTGTTAGATTTACCATACTGTTCATCAAACACTGAACTTTTGCCCACAATTATTTTTATTCATCGAGGATAAGAGGTGACAAATTTCTCGCAATTTATTCCGTCTTCGAACTCTCACGCATAGTGGGGTGTGGAGTACGAAAGGAAAACGACTTTCGTTATGATCCAACATGCTTCGATCATAAAATCAAGAAAAGATTATTATCACTTCCTCCTCCAGTGGCGAGAACGATACTTCCTCAACTGTATAAAAGAGCTGAACCAAGAAACAATCCTCTCAAATCGAGAAACGTCTGCCGAAAGAACAAAGCACATCTTGTAAGGCGGCACGTGATCTGTGGATTATTAGCTGCAGTTAAAAAAAATACTATTCATTCGGCCAAAGCAAGAAATTGGTTGCAAGTTAAACTTCGTTTTGTTTTCGTATTTCAAAAAAGTGCTGAAGCTTTTAAAAATAACCTAAACGTATGAAAAATACAATTATTTGAAATTTTGTTCAATTCCTGATAGAGTGCCCTACGGATGAAAACAATGGATATTGTTTCGCTAACCCTGATCTTGCTGTTACAACTTGATGATACTGCTCTGGGTCAAGAGGAAGTAACTTTTCTTGATTCTCCGCCGTTCCTTTCGATATTCCGTAATCTGCACGAATTGCTTTTCAACGCCGTCGGACCGAACAGTGAAAATCCCATTCGATTGCAGAAAGCTCGCTCGCTAGGGGTGAGGACACTTCCCGCTGCAAATAAAGATGCACTAACACTAAACTTAAACGATAAACCGTTTGCAGAAAATACAAACTCCCATTCCTGAAAGTCAACCTTTCCCGTGCCCGACGGAAGGTATGCGTAGTGAAAAACCTCCGAATTCGGTGCACAACCTGCGTCCCGGTGATATCGATGTCGTAGCGGCCCTGGGAGATTCGCTGACAGCCGGCACAGGTGTGTTGGCGACCGAAGTTCTTGAGTTGGTCATTGAAAATCGTGGGCTCTCGTGGAGCATCGGTGGGCAAGGAACGTGGCGGCAATATCTTACCCTCCCAAATATTCTGAAGGAGTTCAATCCAAATCTTAATGGCTACGTTGTGTCGGATAGTTTATCCACACATAAGGAATCAAGGTGAGTGGGTTTTTTTTTTTGTATTGTTAGCCAAAGTTAGTTAGGAGTTGTCCCATTTCATAATATTACAATTGAATTTAGATTTGATGTGGCCGAAATCGGTGGAATGAGTCAGGATTTACCTCATCAGGCCAGAAATCTAGTAAAACGTATGCTAGGGGATCCCAAAGTGGACATAAAGAACCACTGGAAATTAGTAACGATACTGATGGGACATAATGATTTTTGCAGCAGAGTCTGCTACCTCCCAAAGCCAGAAAAAGCACTGTATTACCACGAACGCAATCTCTTACAAACGTTACGAATACTTCGCAAGTTCCTGCCTAGAACTATGGTGAACATCGTTGGCACGATAAGTATGTTTCAAGTAATCTCCTTCAACCAAATATCAAAGCTAATCCTACCTGACACACACACTCCATTGTAGATGTTAATATCTTGAAAACATTCCGACCCCGGCCCGCGCAGTGCATCACATTGCACAGGGTAGAGTGTTCCTGTGTGTTCGGTTCACGGTTTGCCCACATCCAATCCCGACTGGATCGTTTGATGAAACAATGGAACAGGATACAGCAGAGCGTGGCCGAGCGGGACGAGTTTCAAAGTGCATCCGATTTCACGGTCAATTATCAGCCGTTCTCGGCTCAGCTGGTCCTGCCAACCCTGGCCAACGGCGACACAGATCAGAGAATGGCATCGGTCGATTGTTTTCACCTGAGCCAGCGGGGACACGCGCTTGCGGCCAACACATACTGGAACAACATGATTGATTTGGTGGGAAACAAGTCCGAGCTGGTGCTGAGAGAGTTTGAACGGTTTAATTGTCCGCAGGTAGATAAACCTTTTCTAGCGACTCTGAAAAATAGTCTTAAAATGTAGAATTGGCCAATAGGAGTAAAACATGCTTAGAAAACATGCAATTGTTAAACGTTACTAGTTGTTGTAGAACGGTATGAGGTAGGGGTTGGTTAGAATTAAAAAACAACAGAAAAATAAAAATAAAAACATTTTACTTTAAATACATCTTTTGCATGCGTCATTCCCTTTAAAAAATGAATAAGATGTATTTTTAGATGCACAAATGCATCAATATATTTCGATGGACCTGCTTCGTCAGTTGCTTCGTTTGATAATTCTTAACTCCTCATTTGTATTGATCGAAAATCTGTACCTGTAGTGTTTAGATCTGGCGTAAGGTTCTGCGTACCATCTGAACGAGATTAATCTAGTAACATGTGTGTATAGCTTGGGATCTTTTCTTCAACATCAGCAATCGCAATGAGGGAAAGTAAATTGGTCTGCAGTCGTACCAGATAAGAATCTTCCATAGGAGTGGCTGGGGTAATACGCACCCCTGAGGTAATATGCACCCTTTCCCATTTCCCTTGAAAAACGAGTTTTGGACGCGTAAAAAGTAGTCACGCTGTAAGATCAAACTAAAATATGGTCACCCTGTGAGTTTGATAGCTCTACATCAACAGAAACGCGAAATAAACGCAAAACAAAATCATTCTCAGCTCAGACAGTTTTTGTTATAATGTGACGTACCATACCAGTACCGCTAAGTAATATTAAGTGCAAAACCCGATATTTGCCCACGAGGAATACGAAATTTAGTGAATTGAGAATCAGTGCTTGAGACTGTTCATGAAATTTTCGGAAAGTATGCAGATTTACTCATCTTTTAGTTGAAAATGTGTTCAACTATGAATGGGGGCAATATGCACCCAGTATGTCGGGGTAAAATGCACCAGTTTGTAAACAAACTATCTTTATTTGACGGTGGATATTGCCTCTTTGTTGTGGTGCGTATTGCTTCTTTGTTGTGGTGTGTATTGCCCCTTTGTTGTGGTGCGTATTACCCCTAGCAAAGGTGCGTTTTGCCTCAACCAGATACAGATCGATCAAAAATTGAACTTTTTCAAAACTGAAAAATAACGTTTTTCTTAGCAAAAAAGCAAACATTCCTGAACTGGTAACTAGTTTGAACCTTTATGAATCCTATTCAGTGATAAAATCAACAATCAAGAGCCAAGTTGTTAGAAAATTTTATAGTTTTCCTTAAGGGGTGCGTTTTACCCCATCCACTTCTATCACTACGACCAATAGAACCCAAATATTCAATCGAATGTATCAAAAATTCGTTTTCGTACAGAGCAATTTGCACATCACTACTAATTCCCGGCAACATTTTTTCCCTTTCTTGGTTAACGACAACTGGGATTTATTCTCCAGGATTTCCCTTTTATTTGCTGCTTGAAATAAATGTAGTGTTTTGTAAACTTAATTTATTTTTATGTTACGTTACGAGAGAATGTCAATATGTCATGGAAAAAAGTTATCAGAAAAATGAAGTCTTCTTACCTCTAGCCATTTGTCTAGCCAACATAACTTTGAATCAAGTCGTGTTTTGCTTGAGGGATTATTTAGAACTGAACCTCGCACAGATGGCTTTCACAAAAGACTGCAAGCTGATGTTATAGGGATTATTTAGAACCGAACCTCACACAGATGACTTTCACAAAAGACTACAAGCTGAGGTTATGTCCACAAAAAAGTAAAAAGCTTAACGATTCGAAAACTGCTGAAAATTTACAACCAGGAAGATTAGATATAATGCTATGTCATAAATATCTTTTCTTGGAATGTCTAGCGCTAATCCTGATGTGCGTGAGGGGTGTTTTTCAATTCAATAAAATATCAAATTCCGTGAAAATACAAATATGTTTTTACCTTCTTCTTCTTCTTCTTCTTGGCCTAACGACCTTGTTGGTCATGCTTGCCCGATAAAGGGCTTAACCTGTGGTCACAGCTTTGCGCAAACGCATGCGGTTGCGATTTTGATCTATCAAACGAGCACAGCTTTTTGCTAAAAATAATACTTTAATGTTTGAATATACCACTTATATGAGCATAGAATCTCATTAAAATCTACTAGGAATAATATTTAATGTTGACATATAAAAACGCAAGAGTCTGCGGCAAGAATCAAACTCGTTTGATTTTTTAGTACAGAAACCGCAAGGTCTTGCGTCTGCGGTGACAGCCCATGACAGCTCCTATCTCTCCCATGGGAAAAAACGCAACCGCATGCGGTTGCGCAAAGCTGTGACCAGGGGGTTTACCTGTAAAAGTTGAAGTTAATCTTCAAGAGTTGGGGAATCACACTGCGTGTAGAATAATTGAAATGCAAAAAGCAGAAATCTGGCGACACCTTTCATCTTCTTTGTGTGATTCACTAAGCGTCGTATTATTGCGCTCGTGGGGCATTGACGGATCTAGTGGACACAGCATTTACAATCAACTGTTTCATGGTCCCGGAGAAAATGCTGCATCAGACAGTGAATTACTAGTATCGGCATTAACGCCTATTCGTCTTTCGTTCATTAGTGACGATTCAGATCTTCTTCTTCTTCTTCTTTTCTGGCCCGCTCACAGTTGAGCACGTCGTGCTGACATGGCCTGGTCACCAATCGTTTTCCAGGTTGCTCGGTCCATGGCTGCAGTCCTACAACCCCGGTCGCATCCGATGTCTCGCAGGTTCTGCTCCACTTGGTCCATCCACCGAGCTCGCTGAGCTCCTCGTCGTCTCGTGCCGGGCGGGTCGCTGGTGAGCACCTTCTTGGTGGGGCATGAGTCCGGCATCCTCATGACATGCCCCAACCAACGAATCCTGCCGGCCTTCGCCACCATCAGGATGTCCGGCTCGCCATACAGCTTAGCTAACTCGTGGTTCATCCTTCTCACGCCCTCCACACGCCCTGCTCACACACACCGCCAAAGATAGACCGGAGCACGCGCCTCTCGAAGACTGCGAGGGCGTTGGCGTCCTCCGTGAGCAGAGTCCAGGATTCATGCCCATAGAGAACGACCGGTCTAATCAGCGTGCGGTATATGACACATTTCGTGCGTGGGAGAAGCCATCTGGACCGTAGGAGTTTGTGGAGTACATAGTACGCACGATTCCCCTGAACAATGCGCCTCCGGATTACGCAGCTCACGTTGTTGTCCGGAGTTACGACAGTGCCGAGGTAGCAAAACTCCTCTACTATCTCAAGTTCGATTCAGATATCATCTGGATAAACTTGATGCCCCAAAGTGTTAGGTTCTGCAGGCCAATTGTGATCGAGTTTGCGAGAGAGTCAAAAGAAAAAGTTATATAAACAGTAGACGAAATCAAAAACCAAATAACCAGGTTAGTTCCTTATACAATTCAGCTAAATGAAACAAGTTATGTGGCGGTAAACTATTCATTTTATATGAGTTTAATTGATAGAAAAAATTGGCTTATTTAACTGACACTCTGTATATGCAAACATGATGCAAAAACAACAGAAATGAACAGTGTAGAGCACTTGAATGGATTTGTTCCAAATTCTGAGAATTTATCTTTTCGAGACATTTCGTACAGAATTGAATTTAAAAAATGGAAGGTTACTAAAAATTATTTAAAAAAATGCACAATGATCGAAAAAAAATGTATTGGAAAAGATGTACAAAAATTTGGTGTTAAAGTAGATGAACCAAGGCAAATGGGTGAAAATAGTACGACGCGAAACGTTTGTCGTCGGGCTTATTCAAACATAGAAAAATTGAGCGATATTTTGCAAATAGAAACAGAACTTAAGGTTTCGAAATATTTTAATAACCATCAACTGTTCACAGACTTTAAATCCAAAAACTATTGGTCTATATTGCAAAGACACATACATGTTTTACATACATCATTACAATTGGTACAAAATGCCTTCTACTGTCCAAAAAGTTCTTGCGTATGTAGATGACATAATTGTAAATGCCCCAGGTCCATTGGGATCCTTAGGAGAGGAAGCAGCAGAAGGTAGAAATAAAATATACAGAAGGAATAGAAGAGAACACGTCCCTAAAATGTAACAAGAATTCAATATTAAAGACATTTTTATGAGAGCATTACAATCATCTGATCCATACATAGCAACAATATCTCTGTCTAAATCGTTGAAAAATAAAAAAAAAAAACAAATCCCATACCCAGACGCAGTAAAAACATTCTTCGTAGATTACAGCTCCTCAAATAGTAACAGACCCTTGCCAATTCAAAACCAAGAATATGATGGTACAAGCTCAGAATAGTTCAGAAGTTTTGTCCGCGTTAATTATCAATTATTTTCCAGATAACAATATTTTGAATGAAAGTTTGTTGTAAATTAAGTCTGTTTTATATCAAACTAAAAAAAATCTTTAAGTTAATGTAAAAAAAAAGATTGAAAAAATAATGCACCTATAGAAAAAGAAAAGTCCAAAAATATGAAAAAAATAGACAAAATAGAAAAGTCCAAAAATATGAGGTTTTTGCAGCGCCACCTGGCGGGATTGTCTAGAAACATAATAATTTCGTGTAATATAATAGTATTACACGATATTACAATGAAAAAATGGCAAAACATTTCATTCAGAATTTTATCCCGGCAATTTGCTCTTTTCGCTCCATAGTGCAGGGGTATCCTTAAACCAGTTGTACCGGGTCGTTAAACTTCTACAGCAGGCTGTCACATCATCGTAGCAAGTTTCAATGGGTTTCCAGCATAAACTATCTATGGTACCTATCGCGAAAGCAGTCGATAAAATTTATCAACCCGTTTGATTATATCGACCGATAAATTTATCTACTCGAATTGGTATCGCGAATGTGTTCAACTGAGCAGTTGGTAAAATTATAACAACCCATAAAAATATCTATCGAGTAGTTTCGCCGTCTGTCAAATTACCATGGAAACCTAGAGTTTGTTTACTTTTAACAACGTTACAATTAGTGCGACTTCTATCGTATCGAGAAGCATTTTTGTTCGTGAAGCATCCAAAACATTAGAATGATAAATTCATTATTCTTTTCAAATGATGCGGAGAATGAAAAGGAGATAAATCTAGCGGCATACCGTAGGCGATTGAAGAAGCATTTTGATCCGCTTGAATTATCGGATAAAACGTAAGCGTATTGGCTCAACAATCGTTGCCACTGTTTTAACATGTTCCTTTTTCAGCTTCATTAACAATTACCGAGTTCCGAAGAGGCTGTTTGAAGAAATCCTTGCCAAAGTGGAACTAGCATAAGCATAAGCGTGGGTTATTGGCGGAAGAAAAATTGAGAACAAAACTGCGATTTTTTGCACAAGGGTCGTACCAACAAGGTGTTGGTAACGATTTTACTGTGGCAATTGCCCAATCTACTTTTTCTGCAACGCTAGATCAAACTCTAGCCGCGTTGGAACGTGAACTAGCGTATTTCATAACCATAGATATGACTGCCGACGAAAAAGCAGACGCCAGGAGATTATTTATAAAAAATTACCTGGCCTTGTGCAGTGATGTGCGACGATGGAACTCACATCAGAATTGTCGCACTTTACGACATCCCAATTCAATATTTGAATAGAAAAGAGGTTTACAGTTTAAACGCTTTAATGGTAAATATTAAATTTAACACTTCTTTATAAAATGCTTATTGATAATGATCTTCTAGATATGTGACCACAGGTAAATGATCCTATTTGTAGATAATACAATACAAGCCCAATATCTTTATACTTAGAAGAAAAATGAAACAGTGGTGACCGAACGATGAAGCTGTTGGGTTTGTCTATTTACATATTTACATTCTTGTATCCAATATTTATGATTTTTTTTATTGTTGTTTAGGGGACTCTGCTTATCCTTTAAAACCATGGATGATTAAGCAACGAATATTTCTATTTTTCTATTTTTTTCTTATACATTCACGTACTTTTTTCTACCAAGTTTTTGACCTGCTATTATTCTAAGGTTGTCTTAGAGTGGTACAGGGCCAATAAGATTCATGGTAAAATCCCAAATGAAGCCCCCCCAGCCAAAATCGCTGTCGTGGCTACACCATTTGTGAGCAGATGTACCTTAAAGGTATGCAATTGGTGAAACAAATGCCGTTGTGTGAACCGTTTGAATTGAAATCTCGTTAAATTAAAGATGATTATTATACTGGAAAGGATGTACAACATAAATTCCCTCATGCATAACTTGCATGAGTGTATGAAAATTCGGCTACGCCATCAACCTAGGGGTGCGGTATGAGGGGGGCCCACGGGCCCCCCTTATTTCACAAATTTATAACAAACTCCCTTTTTCGGTAGACCTAGCGCAGTCCGCTCGCTGCGCTCGCTGCGGGCGCGCCGCCGTTTCATACTCATTTTTTCACTCCGACTCATTGATTTATGATGTCCATCTTGCTCAGTTTAACCGATTAGTTCAAATCATTACAGCTTCTAACGGAACATCAACGGTTCAAATATTCAAACTGAATCGATGTGCCACCTATTGCATAACTTTCAGGCGCAAACGTGGAAAAAATGACGACGATGCGGCGTCGGGGGGGCTTCATTTGGGATTTTACCAGATTCATTTTGTACCTAAACCAAATTTCCCACAGTTTCGTCCCAAATGAAAAATACTGGGCAATCACAAAACTTTGTCTCAGGCGAAGTGGTGTAACAGTTAGAGATGTTTTTGGCAAGAGGAGGTGAACGGAAATTGCGAAAACGGTGTCTCCTTCCATGATACGGGTGTTAATGCACGAACCAAAAAACAAAATACGTGAATTTATAAGAACAGGGAACACAATGCATAACTGTACAAAAGAAAAATACTAATTTTTTTTATACCGTTGACATTTTTTGGAACCTCAAATTAATATACTTAATGAATTTTTGAAATTATAAAAGTTATAAAATATTTTGGAAAACACCTTTAAGTATCTTCGCTGAAAATTACAAATCGATCCGACAGCTCTATAAAATGAAAATTGGTCCGAAGTACGAGAAATATGGAACGTTTGAGGGGTATCGACCGACAACGGCAAATAAAAATTATTTAAATTTGTTTAAAAACTTGTTTTCTTTAGCAAAACGATAGTAAATTACTATTTCTAGGCATCCTAAAAGTTTCATGCTGATACGACAATCCAATCAATTGTTATTTGGGTAAAAGAGTAAATGAGGCCCCGGGCTAGATTCTCCTCTTCCTACTGGTTCACATTAAGCGCCTGAAGCTATGCAAAGCGCGACACATGCATTCGTTTCGAATTTTTGAACGCGAACGGTTCGCTTAAAAGACCATAACGGTTTAAACTAATCACGCAGTGGAGGTTGAATGCGGGTTAATATGCTTTTACATGTTAAGTTACTAGTAAGTAAACTATACCACACATGATGGACAGCATGAAACAATGAGTTTAGCCGAAGAAATGATTTGGAAACGGCGGCGCGCCCGCAGCGAGCGAAGCGAGCGGACTGCGCTAGGTCTACCGAAAAAGAGAGTTTGTTATAGTTTTGAGAAATAAGGGGGGCCCGTGGGCCCGAAATTAACGGTACACACTACGGTTCAAATACTCTTAGGTTGAATTTAACGAATTAATGTATCACCAATTGCATACATTCAGTTTAAACGTCCACAAGAGGTGTAGCCACGATCGAAAACATGGCGGCCGGGGCCTCATTTACTCTTTTACCGTTATTTGAATATAAAACTACAATAACTAGCCGTGTAGGCGGTTAAATAAAAAAAACAAATTTTAAAACAAAAAAAATTCACCAGAAAAATAAATTTTTTGATGGGCTAAAATGGTTAAAAAATAATAAGAAGCGAAAAATTAACACAGAATAACATTTTTACATTTTTTAAAATAAATTTTACCACGGTCAACAGCTCTTTTCAGTATATCGGATGGGTTGAGGCAGTAGTTAAATATATCGGTCGATATAAAAAAAGTGTTTCGTTCGCGATGCAAATTAAAGACTTTTTTAACAACTGCTAGATTTTTCCCCACGATTTGTACGGTAGCCATGGCAATTGTACACGCGTTTTTACGGGTTGATAAATTTGATGCGTTGCGATACCATTCCGCCATTACTGTCATTATATCGGTCGATATGTTTATCGACCGGTTGTTAACTTGGTTCGCGATAGGTACCTATGATCTATCTAAAATACATGAAGAAATATGGGGTCAAAGGATCTGTAATCACAACGTTACGTTACACTTCGAAAAACACTGTATTTCCGCCGTCAAATTCTTTAACCAAAATGTCAATTTCACGAACAATCATATTGACATTTCAACAGCAACAAATCGCCAACGTCAACAAAAACAACCGCTCCAGGACATTTCCGTTTGTATCAATAAACCGGTATTTTGCGTTACGATCAAATCGCCAAACGATTTATTCTGCGTAGGGATGTTTTAGTGTTTCTTTTATTCTACGGGTTTTGCACCACACGTTGAAATGTTTTCGCTACTCAGCACGGCAACAATGCTGGGT
Organism: Anopheles coustani; assembly: GCF_943734705.1. Lineage (NCBI taxonomy): Eukaryota > Metazoa > Arthropoda > Insecta > Diptera > Culicidae > Anopheles > Anopheles coustani. The sequence goes on along the minus strand of NC_071289.1, from coordinate 63,100,513 downwards.
GCGTTTACCGCACTGCTTGCCATCGTCTTTCAAGCGTATCTGGCATCGAACGAATTGGTCAAGTTGACCGTGGTCCTGCAGCATTTGCGCGACCTAGAGGTGGAGTTTCCGGTGAACGGACCACGAGTGGCCATCGGGTATGGATCTTGCAGCGATCTGCACGTGCGGGCGGTCGATTTCCTCCAGTATAACGACAACATCCGAACGGAATTGAACGCAACCGAGTACACGTTCGACGACATAGCGAACGAGGAGGAATTTCTTCTCAATTTTGCCTACTATTTCCAACGTGGAGCGGCAGCAGAGTGAGTATTTCCGGAGATGAACGTAGTATGGATTTCATAAGCAGAACTTTACTTTTCCAGACGGTTCACAGCCAATCGAGAGATGTTTTTAGAGCTAGTTCAAAGGGCGAAAAAATCGCCCTCCGTCCAGCATCATTGGGCGCTCGGCGGCAACGCTCCGGTCATCGGAACGCGGATGGCCATCGAAGGAGCCAATGTAATTCTAGGCGCAAAAATGTCTTCCAAGTACGTCAATTGTTCCGTGACTCAGCCAACAAAAAATATCGCCAATTTTTCACTTCTTCCAGATTGAAAACACATCTCAAGGAAGAGGTACACCTAACCGGAAGCCTTATCGAGGACGATGATATTCATCTGATCCTGGAGTACAATACTGGCGATACCTGGGGGGATCTGGTTTCGCCACGTGCAAACCGCTACATTCTACACAACGACCACCACAATCCGTTCCTCAGTTCGCTGGAAGAGTTCGATGAGCCGCTGCGCAACTTCCAACCGGACCTTTTCATCGTAAGCGGACTGCAGATGATGGACAATTACGTCTATCCACCCGGTGTGCGCGAAGCACGGCTGGAAAAAGTACGCCAGCAAATGCAGGCCCAGTCTCGACATCCCCAAACGCTCATCCACTTCGAGATGGCCAGTTTCGTTGAACTGGAGCTGCTGCAGCTTCTCCGCCACAAGGTACTACCGTACGCCGACTCGATCGGTATGAACGAGCAGGAACTAGACAACCTGCAGCAGGTGCTCGAAACGGGCAAGATAAGTCTCGTGGCAGACTGTAACCCGCGGGTGGCGCACTCCCTCGATCAAGCCCGTGCCGTTTTTCGTAAGCTTAATGCCGAATTTTACCAACATTCCACGGCCGACAGTACCCGCCGACCACTGTCCCGTATTCACCTGCACACGCTCGCCTATCAGGCCTTCATCGTAGCCAAGGACAGTCGCTGGCAGAACACGAAAAATGCTGCCGCAAAAGCTTCCCTTACTGCGCACCGCCACGTTTGTGCGACGAACATCGTTAATCCCGATGCGGCGTACCTGCAGATGGACGACAGTTTTGCCGTATCGGCCAAAGCGGGTGCGGATCGTGTGCACTTTAACAACCGTGATCCTGTTTCGTGCTGGGAAGAATCGATCCTCATCGATGGAACCCGATCGGTGGCGGTGGAAATCTGTGTTGCACCGGTTTTAATTTGCAAACATGCCATACAGACGGTGGGGGCTGGCGATAACATTTCCGGAGCGGGTTTGGTGCTGCAAATCTAGCACGAAAATAGGTTCCATTTTTATTGAAATTATTATAAGACTGCTTATCCTGGTGTTCAACGTAAGTACGGGCTCTATTGAGATTACAGTTACCATCGTCGGTGTGCATTACCAACGTTTTTGGGCAAACTAATTCCGCTTATTGACAACATTACTTTTCTTAAACGAAAAGCCGCTTTTCCGGCTTGACCGAGATAGCAATATTATACTCGAAAGTTTAGTCAACCCATTCCATTTTAAGACCTCTGCGTTATTAAGTTTTACAATAATCAATCGTTTTTTAACTTGTCGCTCTTTCCACTCACTTTCAATGCAAAGGATTAGAAATAAATGACGACTAATAAAAAAAAGATAAAAAGAAAAACGTATAAATCATTCCGTTAAAAACTTTATTACATACTTGCAGGCAAAAAATATAGGACGCTCCCCAAAAATTAACTATATTCGTAATTGATGCACAATACAATTCCCTATTTTATTCGTTCCTCTCGCTTCGGAACCTCATAGAATAATTTAAAAAAGCTCTGCACCTCTTACTTTAACAGTATCAAAAACTTTTCATAATATACTCGATACACTTGCTGCATTCGTTCACCTCAGCCCAATCCGAAACCATGGCGGTCAGCTTGTGCTGCAAGCGGACAACACGATCCCTACCCAGGGCGGTCGAGCCGTGCTTCAGCGCATTGCTGGCATGGTGCGAAAGCAGCTTGAAGCAGTAACGCCGGACGGCGTTGTGTTTGGCGTTCTCGTACACCGGAGTTTCGCGTACGTGAGTCCACGCCATCATTACGTAATCGAGCAATGCGTCCCAGTGGCGCGAGGTGTACAGGTTCTGCGACTGACCGTAGACGGTTTGCTTGAACGTAGCCAAATGTGTGGCGGCCCGTAGGTACCCGTGCCCGTCCGTGCGGCACAGGAACTTTTGATTGGGAACGCTGGCGAAGATATTCTTCTTCTGCTTGATCAGCTCCCCTTCGAGTGGTGCGATATCCGGGATGGGCAGTTCGTTGCGAACGGTGGCCTCCAGCTGCTCGTCTCTGGCCACCAGAGAACCGATTACGGCAATCAGCTGTTCACGGCTGTATCCTTTTAAAATTGTCTCCAACGGTATGGCATCATTTTGACGGTTCATAGCCGATTCTTCCACCTTCATCCGCTTCGTGCTAGATCCCGGCGAGTCCGTTACGCTCATACGTGCTCCAAGGAGCCGCTTTGAGTGGGGAGATACACCGCTCGTAGACGGTAAGGCCACATCGGACAGCTCCTGCATGAGGGACCGCTTGCGTGGCGAACTACGAAGGGTCATTGAAGAGATGTTCTTCGTGGGGGTTTTCATCGGCGAGAGAAACACCGAGCGATTATGGTCCGGAGACCACATGATCGTCGTGCGGCGTCTTCCACGTTGCCGAATGACATCCTCCTCCGGAGACAGCGTAGGAGTCATGATGCTGTCCGGAATGTTCGCTGAAGGACTGTCTATAACGCGCGGGGTGAGGGCCCTGCGACGGGTTGCGGCACCCTGTTCCGGGGACGCCGCCTCCATGGTCATGCCTGGTACGGTTGGCAGTTCCGCCAGTGGAGTGCGATTTCTCGGTGTGCTCGGTTGAAACGCCATCATTGACCTAAGGTCGGACGTTCGGGTCATCAGAAAAAAAAAACACAGCCCATTAGCTTATGAACGCTTTTCAAAACAAAACAAACATACTCTTTTTCCGATGCTGATCCGATGGTTTTCACAGTTTTTTGGACGATACAAAAAGCGTACACATAAATAGACGTTATTTCACATTACAGAAAACGACAAAGAAATCTTAAACGGAGCACAGTATTCACAAAATCACAAAATCACAAAATAAAGCGTCTGGCGCACGTCAACTCGCTATGCCAACTGAAAACTTCTTGTTTTCCCGCCAGAACGAAGAAATTTTCCGTTGAAATGTTTGCTGTCAGTTGTCAAACTATGACAAGTTGTCAAACTAGGTTAGGAAAGAAAAACGAAAACATTGAAATTTACGCAAAATCTACCTTTAGAAATACATCACATCAATTATGGATCATACACCGAAAACTCACAGTGAGTATATCCGCCATCAAATTTGGCTCGATTTCTGTTTAACTCGTGATGTAATCCTTTTAGTTGAGCAAGAAGTGACCGGTGTGTCACGGAGCGGACGGGTTTGCAAAAAACCAACGAAACTGATGGACTTCCAGTCCCCGGACGATATCGAGGCAAAGCAAAAGAAACCTTCAACAACGCAACGATTTGGTGCTAAATCATCTTATGCACAGGTACAAATGTTTGCGAATTGGTTTGTGGACAGTATAGCCTAGTACCAGTTTACTGCCTTTCCCGACAGGACGATTCGCACGGAACACAAGATGAGATGCATACGGAATCCGATGGAAATTACGATACACAGTCGAATGGATCGAGCGGCAGTGAGTCGATGACTAGCGACGACGATAACGAAGAAACCTACGGAGCCATGGACGATGAAGATAAGAGCGAGGGAGAACTCATGATTGACTCTACATCCAGAAGAGATATTGCGAAAAAGGTATCATGCAACTAGTGGTTTTAACATTTAGTTTACGAATAATTTGAGTGTATCCTTGTCTACTTCTAAGGCTTCCAAAAAGAAAAGTGATGCAAGCAGAAGGTCCGGGAAGTCGTCGAAAACCGGGGCAAATAAAACCACGTCGAGGCGTAAGAAAGTGAAGAAACGCACCAAACCGAGCACTCACAAGCGGAGGGACAAATCAGCGACCCATTTTAAGCCACCCGGTTGCCAACCGACCGATGTGGCTGCACACTTAAGTCTCTTAGGCGACAGTTTGACCGTCATAGGAGATCGTCTGAAGGAGCATAAGGTACGTAAGATTGCCTGGCACATTGTATTGATACACTGAAGGAGAAATGTAACTTCTTATCCTGTACATTCCAGGGGGAAGTGGCAATTTCTGGAAGCCTTTCCGTGCTGCTGGACAGCTTTCTTTGCGCCCTAGGTCCGCTGATGTGTTTAACGCTACAAATACCGGGAATGGAACGGAACTCGGACCATTTGAAGGAGCTGTTCCAAAACACACTGGATGATATAGCATATGTTATGCCCGGTTTGTAATAGTACTTATAGTCCTTTACCTAGTTTTAAACAATTTTGTCTCAGTTCCTAATAAAATCCAGCTTTTTCCTATCGTAGAAACTAGTTTAAGAAAAAAAAGAGGATACAATCGTGTCTTCCATTAGCTGGATAGTTATCTTAAGTTTTTGTAATGAAATTTATATTTAAGTTTTGAGGCATATTAATTCGCTCATAATCATAAGAACGTTCTTTCTCAAACAAAAGTAGAAATGATAAATGTCGGAAAATTATACAGAAAAATATAACGAATTTTTGAATGTTAATTCATTGCTCTGTATTTTACGATCACAATTATTCACACCAAACGGTTGGTACAATCTAATGAATGGTCAGGAAAGGAAATTGCCTCAAAGTAGCTTGCAGGGTGTTCTGGAAATTATATAACTTAACGACATGCGACTCTCAGCTTAACACATCTGAATGCCTCTGAAGTGCTACTTCTAGCTGAGACACACATACACACACGCGCGCACGCCTTAGAAACACGCTCGAAACTATCATATTACCGAGCTAGGGTACGTGTCGTTGGGCCATGAGTTTGTTAAAGATAATAACGTTAAATATTCTCTGACCTAAAACGATTGAATCAGCAGCATCAACTCTTCCTTTAGGTAGTCGGTTAAGCTTTTAGACTCGTTTTCGTAGCTAAAGTTAAACACCACCGTCGGTACGAGCCGCAGATCGTAGAGCGATTTCTCCTGCATCTCCGGATCGTCGAACTTCTGTCCGCCGGGGGAAACGAGAGTGAACTCGGCCGATTCGTGCATCAGGCAGGAATGTACGAAATCGTACACCTGACTAAGCTTTTCGTACACGTTGAAAGTACCTTGCAGGTATACGCCGTTCGGGAAGCGGATGCGTATGAGGGAAAACTTGTAGCGATTGATCGTACGAAGTTCTTCCTTCTCGCGCATTGCCTTCGTCTTGAGAATCTGGGCCTGTTCGAGTGCCTCAGTACGGAGCTGCTGTTCGCGCTTGATCTCTTCCGGCGACACGCGGAAAAAATCAGGCGGAAGGTTGCTTCGCTTGACCTGCGACGGTAGCAGCACCTGAAGGTTACGGTCCAGCTCCAACGGGATCGGCTCGGAAGCTTTCAGCGCTTCGAGGAGCACCTCCACCGAACAGTCTGGTTCGATGTTATCCTCCGACCAGATGAGATGAGGCTCACCGTCCAGCTCGATCTCGGCGAAGCCGACCGCGTGCAGGAACTCCAGTGCACCCTCGCACACCTTGATCTTTTCGCAAAACATCCGGTTCGTCATGCGGATCTTCTTGTACTTCTCTTCGTTCGGATTGTTAACGATGTTTTCGATGCATTTGCTCAGCGTTTCGATGCACACTTCTGCCTTGTCCTTGGGGTTGCAGTTGTAGATAATCAAACACGCCGTGAGACCCCGATCGGCGGCCAGCTGCTCGTAGAGGAACTCCTTGATCTTCACCTTCCACTCCTTGTACGGCAACACCTCTTCGCCGATCATCGGGCAGCGGAAGTAAACACCCTGGACAGCGAAATCTTTCTTGGCCTCCGCATCCTGCTGCTCGGTAGAAGATTGCCTTTCCCCATCGTGCTCGGCAACGTCCGCCTCTTTGGCCTTCTTTTCGGCTTCCAGCTCCTTCCGGACTTGCGCTCGGATGGCGGCCAGCGATGTGTTGAACTCTTTCTTATCCTTTCCCTCGAAACGCGCTAACGCTGCATTGGCGGCCGCTTTTGCCTGCGCCGACGGTTCACTCCTTTTGGGTGGTACGTAAACGTCGCCCTTGGAGGAACTGGCTTTCGAAGAGGAAGTGGGCGGCGGTGCGGTGGAGTTAAGCTTTCGGCCAGGTCCGGCGACACCAAACTTAAGCTTCGCTTCCGCCTTTTTCCTTGCAAAAAAGTTTTTGATCTTGCTCGGTGCCATCGTAGGAGTTTTTGAAAAGGCAAGATTGCTTAGATCCGAGGCGTGTGCTCTTTGGGAAGATTTAATCGGGCGACGGAAAGTTTCAACTCTTCAATTTCCTTCGCGGTGCCTGTAAGTAAAGGTCGCGAATGTAAATTCATGTGAATTGTGGGTGCTAGTTGTTCTTATCAGCACCAACGAAATTATGGAATACCAAATGGTTGAGTCATCGTAAATGAAAAAAGCAGCAAAGCAAAGCAAAGTACACCACTAAAACAGGATCGATACCTACTTGGCCGAATGAAGCGATTGGTGATCCGGTTGCCGTACTTTCGCCAGGACAGTGCAATGCACACCAGAAACGCGAGGAGGATAAATGAGAAGATCTTCAGAAGAAACAGCTGGAATACTGTAAAATCTAGCCACTGCGCACCACCGTCCAGTGCAAGCTTGGCTAGCTGCAAGGCTTCGCAAACGAAGCACCAGCCGGTGGTCAAGATGTTTAGTTCGTAGGGCTCTTCGTGTCGGTGCACAAGAACACTTTCACCAGTTTCGTCCGAATGACCGGGTGCTAGGGGGGTACTGGGAGCAGGTGCCGAGGGCGCTACGGCTGGCGCAATCTGCCTCCTTAGGGAGTTACCGACAATGTTCAGGTAGTCCGATAGCACCTTTGTGATGTTCAGCGACGACAATAAATCGAAAAACATTGAGCCTGCGAAGTAGCTGGATATGCGCGGCAGGGATGAAAGGTGAAGCTTATTTTTCTGATAATGACACAGTCACTGCGAAGGTGACGGTATTTACGTTTCGCTGTTTTGTTTTTATTCAGGCTTTTTGACAACGTCCGTTTACAATGCGATATCGTGCAAAAGACAGGGATTTATAAAGCCACTGCACTTTTGCTTTATTCTATTTAGGTTACCCTCAGAACAGAGCACAATTTACAATTTACAGATTGTGTTTAAATACGCTTGGACTAGATTTGAAACTGCGAGCATCGTTTTGTTTTTCACAACACTATCAAAGTAAACATCCCCAATGAAAATAATCTATTCTTCGCTTCGTCACACGATAGTATTTGCACCGGGGGACCATCTAGCTGTCACATGACCCCTTTTTTGACGTCTCGGATTTTGGTGTCTTGTGATCCACTGGTTCTGCAGGAAAGTAAAATTTTGGGCTGCCGTATTTTGCTCTTCGTTTGGAAGTTTCCACGGGCCGACCAGTATTGACACGAAACGAAAATGCCCATCTGCGGACCGAAACTATCGCTGTGCGGTTTGATTATCTCCGTTTGGGGCATAATCCAGCTGGTAAGAGTTGCTCCCGAAAAGGAATGCCCTTCCCGTTTGTTTATCATACAGACCAGTGGATGAGTAATCGATAATTGGTCCTTGCTAAACTATTGTCCTTTTTCTACCGTCTACCGTATCCTGTAGCTGCTGATGGGAGTGTTCTACTACATCAACAGTGTCGCCCTGATCGAAGATCTTCCGCTGGAGGAACACTATCCTACGCCGCAAGAGTTCTATGCGGCCGCTGACGTCGCGTATAGTCAGGTGATTAAAATCTGTGCCATCTCTCGATTACTTGACATTGATAAGTGTTGCAGCTTTTCATTAATTGATGATTGTGTGTGGAATCTTTTTTACAGAATGCCTACAATTGCTGGATCGCTGCCTGCATTTACGTCGTCACGTTGGTCGTCTCGGCCCAGCAGTTCCATGCGAACAGTCGCTCAACGGTCGCCTAATTTCATCAAACCTACCCTTCATCATTTCCCCTCCAAAGAACACAATGAAATGGTAAACTACTTCCTTCTTAACAAAAGAACAACCGGCTTTCCCTTTACGATGTAAATATGTGTTCGCCCTCCATTGGCTTCCCTTCTATCCGTTGCTGACCACAAAACATTCCGTACCCATCTTACGATTTGGTTAGCCATCGTCTCCCTTTACGCACGAAACCGACCATCTATTGCGTGCTTCGCAGATTCGGTGTTTCTAGTGGTGATCTAGCTTACGAACAACATCTTCTGAACCATACAGTGAAAATGAAACTGAAACACCGTAAACCATTCAATAGCAAACTTCGGACAGCGCAAGAAACCATTATTTTCCCTTCCGAAGGTACCAACGCACGCTCGTTAGGAGTGATAAATGTAAAGATACGGTAAATATATTCTGAAAGTTCAAACCAACAACAGTGTTATTACGTTCGGTTCAAATGCGTTACGTCTTACAATTTGTTACATATTTATCAGTTCTCGTTGTAATAAACAATAGAACATACCTATGGAAAATCGGATTTATATTAACGGTATTTAGGAGCTAGTCCCTGATGCTGGAAATAATTTTTATATCGCGCAAATGCTGTATTTAATGGGCTTCACTACAAATATGTTTCAACAGTAATATGCAATTCTCATCCTCAACAATGCGATAGTTTTCATATCATGGAGTCAAAAGGACATGTATTGAAATTGCCTAAAGAATACTGAAATACTCATTATATGCCTATTCTAAATCTAAACTTAAATTCAAATAGCATTAAATTGTAAAGTAAACTATTTTTTGGAAAGCACTGTTAAAACCTGCTATCGACGAATGTTTCATCGATTTGCGTTTAGTCGATGAAAAAGAATGACAGATCATTATGTTTTGGTTTTTTTTTAAATAATCTGCGCAGTCAGATTATGACAAAACGCGCGCAAATTCGCTTGGAAAATAAACATTGTGCAGCAGTGTCGTTTAGTTGTGAGTTTAACTTTCCGCAAAATGATGAACACACGGCAAAACTATTTAAACGCGAAACGATTCTCGGCAGAGCTGGCCCTCGAGCACATAGTACCGCATAATGTGTCGTTCTACCTGATTCCCCCGGTGGTGGACTTAACAATCGAAGAGTTTGAAAAGCTGGCACTGGAACGGCTGAAGATGCTTCGGCTGCTCGAGCAGGTTACGGCCAAAAACCCCAAGGTGTCGCCCGATGCGTGGCGCGAGGCTGCATTAGCCGAAGTACACCACGAGGGGCTCCGCACGTACGCCAAACTGTGTCGCGGAAACATGACCGATGACGTGAGCAAAGCGGCCCGTCGAAGGGATTATTTGTCGCACTTTATTCTCCGCTTTGCGTATTGCCGTTCGGAGGAGCTGCGCCGTTGGTTTGTGGCCCGTGAGATGGAATTGTTCCGGCTAAAGTTTGGTGCCCTGACGATGCGCGACGTAAAGGATTTCCTGGAGGTGTACGAGCTGGACTATCAACCGCTTTCCGACGAGGAAAAGGCGGCCATCTCGGAGCAGCTGTGCGCTAGCACTGCCAACCAGACGAGACTTAAGATCGAAACGAGCGACTTTTATGCGGTCCATTTCACGCAAGTGCTGAATCTGGTGCGTGATCGGAAGTGCTTCCTGAAGGGTGGCATAGCGTACATCCCACCCGAGCATTTCTTGCATGTGATCGGCTCCAAACACCAGCAGATCATCGAGGACGGGCTGAAGGCTCACCTGCGCATGCTGCCAACGTTGGAGATCGATGAGCGGTTTTCGATGCTTCTGAAATCGATTCACACGTCGTACACGGGCAAAAACTACACCGTAGCGAAGACGGGCTGCGTCCCGATCGAGAGCCTCGATCAGCTGTCGAAGAAATCGTTCCCACTGTGCATGCGCCACGTGCACGATACGCTTCGAGCGACCCACCATCTGAAGCACGTCGGTCGCATGCAGTACACGCTGTTCCTGAAGGCGATCGGTGTCACGATGGAAGACGCGTTGCGCTTCTGGCGCGAAGAGCTCACCCGTGGGAAGGTACCGATCGAAAAGTTCGAAAAGGAGTACGCCTATTCCATCCGTCACAACTACGGCAAGGAGGGTTCCCGGATCAACTACTCGCCGTTTTCCTGCCTCAAGGTGATCACCACACCGATCGGGCCGGCCGAAACGCACGGCTGCCCGCTGAAGAACATGGATGCAAGCTCGCTTAAAATGAAACTCACCGGCTTCGGGTTGAGTGCGATCGATGCCGACGATGTGGCCGGGTACGCGGCGAAGGGTCACTACCAGATTGCGTGCGGAAAGTACTTTGAAGTGTTGCACGAAACGAAGCTGGAGGAAGGTATCAACCACCCGAATCAGTACTTCGAGCTGAGTCAGTTAACGATGGCCGGGAAACCGACGACGGATCGGTCACGACAAAGCACCCAGCAACGCCAGTCGTACAGTCAGCATACCACCCAGGACAGTAACATCACGATCTTGGGCGATTCCAGTACGCTGAACAACGTGGACGACGATCAGGAGCTGTGGGAAATTATGGAATCGAAGGACAAGGAGGTGGACGGTACGGTCGGGGAGGATAGCCAGCCAAAGGTGGCAACCCAGACGAAACAAGCGGTTCACAGTAAATCGTCCTTGCAAAAACCCATCACGGCACAGGAATGGGAGGAAGAAGATTTCGATCTGCTTGGGTTGGACGAGTGAAGGTAGTGTGGTATGTTTTATTTTTTGTATTTATTTTCTTTTTTTATCACACATGATTCTTTGTACTGAATTTGGAAAAAAAGAATAGGAAAAGTACCCATGAGTGTTGTTGCTCGTAAATTGTTTTGAAAAGCTGTAGGGAGTTACGGCTGGCCCAAATGATTCCAATTATCAGAAGGAGAGAATTTTCCACTTAAACAATTTGTAAAAAATACAATACAGATTTAAAAAATTATGAACTTTTTTAATTCGTATGGTTTACACAAAAATGTAATTCTCGCTGATCGCATTAACCGAATTTTTTTTACAGAAAAAGTCTTATTTTTGCTTATTCGAGGGGCTCTCCAATATCCACTTGCTAAAACTACTGTAAATTCCAATATGTTGACACTGTTTTTATGGTTTTACGAAATGTTGCCAAAGATTAGGTGGATTTCAAAGAATCAGCAAGTAAAGTGACAACATATTTAATTTCCGGTCGTTTTGTCTAGCGTGTGGTATGTAGTTTTGTTCTACAGATGTAGGATAAGAACTTTTTTTGAGTCATTTTGTCAAAAAACTATTAAATTTAATGTTTTAAATAAAAAGTATCCCATAGCTTTAACATACTATTTTTGTTTAAATTTAAGGAATCTCACTGTTCAAATTTTAACATATTTCTTTGTGACTGCTCTACAATATTGCTTAAAAAACTGGTTTCATAATTATGTAAATAAGTATTATAGAAAAAACGCGTTTCAAATTTTTCATATAGTTTCCACCGAGAAGATCTCCGAATTGTTTGAGTTTTGATATCATATGGTTGTTAGCAACCAGCATGTCTAGTGGGGCATTAATGCACGTGATCGTATTTAATTCATGTTCGTTCAAACGTTTACACTTCTTTAACATTATGTTCGGTTGAGTGCTAGAAATGCGATTCTATTGGCGGAAGAATCAAAATCAATCTTTTTATCGCAAACGAAGTGAGCGTGTGTGTCGCAGCAACCTCATATTCGAGGATACTATGGGGGTGTTTCTCGTGGCATGGGGTAGGGAGTTTTAATCTAAAGGGAGAATATAATCGATCGATGGAGTTGACTGTAGATTTGAACAGTCTGGTGGTTTCACTAATCCAAACAGGCCCAGTGGAGAACTGAAACATAGAAAATGCATAAAAACTTTTTAAAAACGCCCTATGTCCAATCTTGTTGTTTAAAACTACTAGGATGACGTCCATCGAGAAGTTGTCCAATTTTTCCAATGCCAGGATCAACAAACTGGTGTAACCAACAATAGCACATATTTAGAAGTTTTGGAGCGCATCTGGGAAGAGCAAGAGGCTCTAAACCGGTTGAACTTTGTCCCAAAACCATTGACAAATAGGAAAATTTGCTTTTATGTTTTTGATAATTTTTTAAACAAAACATTTCTATTGGAGTTCCCAATAGAAAATTTCAATGCTTGTCTTATGAGCAATCACTGGAATTTCTGGAGAGAAATAAAGGGTCTATTTTTTAAAATGGTGCCTAAATATACAATATGCTTGATGGGGTTTTTCGCATTGTTGCGGATTTAAAAGATTCTTTCAGCATTATTCTTATAGCGACAATCGCTAAAACTTCCATCGTCGATTTTCGGTCAATTTTAAAAGTTCATCCTAGCGGGTCCATTTTTCACCGTTCAGATTCTTCGGTATCCAACTCCGCACGGCCGTAATTGGGTGATCCGTTGTCTTAACTTTTAACACCTCTAAATCCACCGCACCGCGAATGGCGAGTCAACGCTGTCAAGTATAACATGTTCGTTCCCATCCGACTTTACGACTCTCCCGCGCCGAAGGTCAACAACTCCATCCGACCGCATAAAACTGCCGCCTCTTCTACCATCATACCTTGGTGATGGTGGTGGTGACGTAATCTATGCTGCTGCAACCGTCGACCGTGTGGAATCTCGGTGTCGCGGGCTGCCTTTAGGATTCCTCGCAAACAAACAAACAAAGCGGAAGGTTGAACTCTTTCGATTTTCAGATACGAAAAAGATCCGCCAAACAGACACGCTCACACACATATATTGTTTCAGTTTAGGAAAATAATAATCTGTTTTATTTGTAAATATCTTCAAAAATAAAGTAGAAACGAAAGTAAAAACGCTTACGAATAAATATTCCAATGACTCTACACAGCACATGGTGCTTATAAGCTAGCTAAGAGTAATTGCATTCTGTGTAGTGATTTGCATCGTTTGCCCTTTTTTCGTTTCATTTCCCTTGATTCTTTGTTCTCGTGAATGCACCCCTCCCTCGGACCTACCCCGACTTCCTTATTCACTATACGTACAAAATCTATCTGAGAATCGAGGCGCCATCCAACCCGCTCGATGCGGTGGACAAGTACATTCTACACAGCTGTACCTTCCTAGTGCTTACGGAACTACGCTTACACTCTCCCCCCTGTGGCCATGTTCCCTTTTTTCCTTCCTTCTCTACCCGCTCGTCCGGCCACGTTCTTCTGCTATGGCAAATCTGTTTCTTCCGACTTGTTTTGATTGGCTTCCCAACTGGACAAACTTAACAACAACGGATTGCAGAAAATGAACCTATACTCCAATCGATTTGGGATAGGCTAATTAAAAATGATAAAAATACAGGTTTAGGATAAATATTTCTGTTTGTTAAAAGCGGCCGTGTGGGTGTGTGTGCACAAGAGACAGTGTGCTACAAAAGTGAAACAAACGGAATCAGTGAATGGGACTACTACAAACTGGTAATTGGTAAGACTGGAGTATCAGTTGTATGATAACGTTATCTGCCTGGGCGGGAAAGCAGATGGCCGATCATTAAAATATAAACTTTGCTTTAGAGGAACCAATCGAACTCTTAACGTCCCTAAATTGCTAATTAAAACTGCACCAAATGCATATGTGGTGCACAATATAGACTTATGGGGTATGACACTAGACTTCCTTACACCACCCACTCACATACACACACACACACACACACACACACGGACATTCACACAGAAACATGAACGGAATCGAGCCGAAACCAGCGCCCATCAAAGCTCAATCCAAACGACTAGAAGCACTTGTTTCTATCGAACGATCTTAATGTCTAAAAAAACTCTTGGAACTCTCCCATCCTTGCCTACGATTTCTATTATCTCCTGGCTTAAAGGCTAATATTCCTCACGACCCATTGCTTGTCCTTTTACTCGCCAAAGCATGCAGAAAAGCTCGGGCATTTGTCACTTTTGTAAGCCCGACAAAATATATAAGTGTATATATATTTATCGTACTGGTTAACGCTATGTTTATCCACCGTTGAATTCCTTTCCTTATGCTATGAAATTACAATACGTTTAAGGCATTTCTGTGTCTCACAATGGCAATTAGCTTTGTATACGCGTGTGCATGTACGTGTACGTGTGTGTTTCTTTGTGTGTGTGTGTGTATGAGTTTATGTTGTTCGTCACCTTCAAAAGCTGGGGAATCCCCTTAAAACGCACTTGGAAATGCGGTCTCCGCGTACCGGAGTGTACCAATGCCCGATTGGTACGCCGCGATTTCCTCTACCTCCTCCCTCCGTTGCGTCCTCTCGCGCATGGGTGTGTTTCACTAAAAGCCAAGCCAAAAGGAAGGACATGCAAACAGAGGGTTGACGGCATTCCGGGAGGTACACTCTCTACGCTCGGCACGATAGTGGGAAGATTTAGATAAACGTTTAAAGATAGGTAAAGAGAGAGAGAGAAAGGGGTGTTGGTCAGATCACCCGTAAGCAATGGAGAAACACGCGGGATGTATTTGCCGCGACTTTCAGAACTTTCCCACCAGCGTTATCGTACAGCCAGATTTGTGGTGCTCGAGCACTTGCTGTTTCAGCTGGAAGATGTGCTGCTTCAGGTTGCACACCATGCTGCCGAGCTCGGAGTTTTGTGTCTTCAGCTCCTTCACTTTGTCCTCCAGCTTGGAGATGCGTTCGAGTTTCCGCCGGCGGCACTTGGAGGCGGCCACCCGATTCCTTAGCCGCTTCCGCTCGAGCTTGATGCGCTCCTGGGACTCCATGTCGATCGGGCTGACCGGTGGTGACTGGTTGGCCGAGGTGGCCTGCGGTTCTTCCTTCACCAGCCCTGGGTAACTGTCTGTAGAAAGGGGCGAAAGGGGGTATTTGTTAGCTTCACTCTAGTTGCGCTGCAGTTGGGGTGCGGAAACTTACCAAGATTTGTGTACGTCATCTCACCGCCGCTCATACCATTAAGGCCCGCGGACAGGACGGAATTGCTGACGCTTGTCGCCGTGGTCGTGGGACACAGCTGCGCCTGTTCCGCCAACGAAACGACGATGCTCGTCGGCTGCTGATTGCTGCTATTTCCTATGCTACTGTTATTGTTGTTATTACTCGTACTGCTATTGTTGTTATTGCTCGTGTTCAGCTTATTGCACGTGTCCTTTTTGTGGATGTTCATGAGCGCATCCTCGAAGCCCTTAGCGAACTGCTGCTGCTCGGCGCTGGCGGACGGTGGGAAAATGATGGCACCGGGCGTTGGCGTCGGCAGGGCGGCATTGTGGCTGATGATTTTCTCCAACTCGGGCGACACCAGCTTCAGCAGCTGCATGTCGGGCGAGGGCAGCACCGAGGGCACGGTCACGGATGCATTGAACCGCGTCCTGCGCGCCTTTCCGGCGGACGGGTTCAGCTCCAAGGTTGCGGGCCGTTTCAACCCGTTGCCGGATGCGACCGCCGACGCACCGGAGGCCGACGAGGGGACGAACTGCGCGTTATTGTCTTCGTAGAAGGAACCCATCGTGTTGTTGTTGTTTGTGTTCTTGCTGCTCAGAACGTTGTTTCTCATTCTCGCTGATTGTCACACACGACACACGCACACTGCGCGTCCGTTTGGGTCGATTTTAAATAAGGAAAATTCACCCGTTTTCGTCCTTTCTAGAATATTTGAGTAAAACAAACACCAAAACGGCACACTCTTCTCCTTCTCGTCTTTTCTTAGCACACAACTGTCAAGCTGTTTGCAACCGAAATGTCAAAATATCACACACGCAACCTTGGATCGCACGAACAAAGTACGCAAAACACAAAGTATGGATATTACCACTACGACGATGGCTCGACCGTTCCCGACGGAGTTGGCGACAAATGAGATTTCGCAATTGTAAAGCGCTTAATTTATGCACTGCCCGTGGTGAACTATGGGGCGCGGTAGGTTGTGTTTTTTTCTTCACTCAGTGGGTTTCTTTTTCCCACACACTCACACAACTCTTAACCCACAGACGGTACTGCGGGGGTTTTTATAATCCTGACACCTTTTTGTCACTTTAATTTGTTTTCAACGTACCATTTTCAGGCAAAATGCTGCCTCACATAAACACACAAAACGACGGGACCAGATGAGATGGTAAGTATATGCTATTGCGATTCTTTTTGCTTTTGTTTTGTATTGACTTCATAAGCACTTTGCTCACTGGATTAATGTTGTCCCAGGCGCGAAAATATGTCCGCCAAAGAATCGACGAGTCGCACCGACGACAGAAATGACGACACAGTGCTACGTGGACCAACAACCGCACCGCTCGAAGGTAGAATTGCGAATGAAAGCTCTGGCGGTTGTGTTCGTTGGTTTTTAACATATGATTCATGATGCTAAAAATAGCCCCGGAGACGTCATCCGGGTGCGACGCGATTGGTCCGCTTGGATCGGTCGTGCATGTCGGATCTTGTTTTACCACCGAGCTTCGGTTGTGTGTGTGTTACTGCAGCTGTGTGGGACGTTCGTTGATGGGTGTGTTTGTGCTACGCTGCTTGTAGGTACAGAGTTTTGCAAGCAATTTGGCAGGCAGGTTGTTTTTTGTAATTATTTTTGGTAAAATGGTCGACATTGCTGGGGTTATACAATTGTTTTAAAGATTTTTGAATTTTGTATTAGGGAAAAGTATGTTTATGTTGTGTATTTTTTTTTAAAGGTCACTCTTTTTGATGATACCATGCCGTTGGCTTTGAAAACATGTTTGGATTTATTCAGATGATATCTTTAGTAAACAGTATGTTAGCCTAAAATAAAAAATATTTAAAAATAAATTAGCAACTTATAAGATGCAACTATTGGTCTGTCGGTCTAAGTAGATAACAACTGGCATCAACAAGTGCTTATCAAAGTTAATATTCTACTTTTACTATATCATTGTTATCGATAAATCGTCATTTAATTTTGGTAATTCGGTGTATCAACTTAGTTTCATTTTTTATTTTCATGTGCATGTCGAGTTGCGAATCTCTGTGATTTGGCGGGAGCTCGTAAAACACGTTGTACGTGTTGGCGTAAATACAACGCAGTTCAGATTGATACAAACGCCGAAAGGAAGTTCGGAAATCCTTAAAAGCTCAATCAAATCCGGTTGGATCGATGATGGGCTAGGTAAGTTAAAACCAGTCCAATCGAGTATCGGGGCTCAGTAGGTAGAATCATGTTCATTTCGAGGAAATTGGGTAATGATCCTTATCACCTCATTATCTTCTATACGTGCTCGAGATTGATGTAACACCTGGCAACATTGCAGAGCCCTTGCAATGATTTCCCAACCCATGGGATTCGAGTATTAAGGAAGATATTTTATTCGGTAAATCACAGCATAACAAAAGTATCGCGAAAGAAAAAAAAACAACACGTGCTCTTGGTGTGGGTGAACGCCGTTTATTTTACGCCTACCCGCCGCGACATTCCGTTAAGCGCCATTGCTTCCTCTGGCCAATCTCCCGCTATCTAGAATCCAGTTCCGGCAGCCACTTGTGGCGCGCTGATGGACGCGCGGAGAAACGTGGAGGAATTCAGCAAAATGAAAATAAAAATATAAAACGACGAGTTGACAAACCACCCTTTCAGAGACTCCTTTCCGATGGGGGCGAGCAATCACCGAACAAAGTTTCTTGACCTTTGGGCTCCTTTCGGGAGATTTCGAAGCCACCCGATTTTTACACAAGATCCCCCCTAAAGAGGAGATTCTTGATGGTGCACTATTGCATTGGGGGTTTTGTTTAAGTGTCGTGGTTAATCAAGTAAAGTTTAAAAAGATAAATGTTTTAACTGTATTTTATCAAAGTTTAGCTGACAGTTTTACTGTAACCGTGATTTTGTTTGGCAATATATTCAATAAACACTATGCGATTCATAAACAAGTAAACAAAATGGTGAAATCATTTGCTTTGGAGTGATTGAATGCACGTGCACTATGGTTTACAATGGCAGCTGCACAACTTTAATACACGACGATCATAATCATCGTTTGAAGTTCGCTTTTCATGCCCTTCGTTAGCTCAGTTCAAGTTTATCGGGTTCCGCTTATCGCGGCCGGCTACGATGCGACCAACACAACGGATAGAGGGTGTTTTTCAAAATTGGGAAATGGACCGGATTCCAGAACACACGCTTCGAGCGTCTTGGATCGCCTACCAAAAAACCCAAATGAAGGACGTACACGACGCGGCGGATTCGTCTGACCTGGAATTGATGGGCACACGTCTTGCTGAGGACAGGTTCCTGTCCCACGGGGGATGTGAAAAGGCAACGATGCTCGCGTAGGGACAGGAACGAACACGCGCAAAAAGGGCCAACAACACACGGGCTTGGGTTCGGTCGGGAAAAGATAAACCAAAACACGTTGCAGCAGCGAGTGGCGCGAACGTTTGCCGGGAAAATCTCTATGCTCTCTCTATCTGGGCTGGCTCTGAGATCACATGGCCGTGGTCGTTTGTTCTGGTTGCTCGCGCCCGTCCCGTTCTCTCCGATTTATCTGGTTGCATCGTTTGTGCCTTTCCTGCATCGAACGGATCGAATAGAACGGTCAGAATGTGTGCGCCCTGCTGAAGCTGCCGCTTGTTCTTGGCCTCACGCGGCCCTCAAGACGCTCCGAAGACGCGAAAGACGCGACGTCAGCCTTCGGGGGGCAGGAGAGGCGGATGATGAGTCATCGTTCAATTATTTACTCTCATCGCTATCCTGCTTTGTCGTTCCTCGATCTTCGTTTCATCGGTTTCCCTTTTTTCCAAATGGCATCGGTTAACTTCTTCACCAACGTTTACGGCGTTGAGTAAACAGTAGGCTACAGATTTTATGTGAAGTTCATCAACGGCACTTTATTCTTCTAAAATAAAATAACTTGAATAAAATGTGGCTTGCACTTTGGCAACACAGTCATGTGTTGGAAATTTGTAATTATTATAAAAATGCAGCACAAATAAAACCAACACAACCGTTGATGTTCAGAGGAGGGAACATAAAATTTGCTAACGTCATGCTGATACTAATGTATGTTTAGATAAAAACGAAAACTCACTGTAAATGCCCTCGTAATTGAGGACGCTGTTCCAATGTCATGTTGGGTATCGTGCTCCGTTTCTCGATCTTTCTCAATATCAATCTTAAAGAAGCGCATTTTTTTCGCTCAAATAAACGAAAGACCTCTGATTAAAGCGTAAAATATTTGTTAAAATATGAGAATGTAAAGATGTGTAGTCAATAGCTCGTCGAAGACGGTACGACAAGTGCACGAAGGAAACGATTTGCCGGAACAGGTTTGACCGTATGGTCGAGCGAACAGCGGAGTGAAGGGATCTTCTAATTGCGGCCAGCTTGTCTCTCTCGGCTCGGGAAAACGGCGTTCGCATGTTGGCGGCTGGGTTGTGTTCATGTTGTTTTTATTTTTTACTTTCAATCCCACTCCGATGCTTTGGCAACACTGTGAAGGCATGTTGATCGCTTGCCACTTTGGCGTTCGTTCCGTTTGGCAGACGCAGTTCGTAGAATTATGAATGACTCCGCAGTGGGGCAAACACAAGTCAGGCGCACGGGGAATTCCCAAACCGCGGTGGAATGTTGTGGCGTAGTGAATGGCCAGAGCGGCTGCGTGGCACGCATGTGGCACGCGTGGCGACAACCAGAGCGCATGGGGTATGTCTAGGGCAGCTAGTGCTAGTGGATTAAAAGCCAGATAAGATCACGTTTTGACGTCACTGTTACATTGCATCCTGGTAGCCGACACGTTCATTTACAGTATTTCAGTGAAGGTGTTTGATACACACAGATGGAGGCATTTTTTTTCATGTTATGTGTTTTATGAGTTGACTGTTTTTTTAAACTCACAAAATATCTTCTTCACACACATTTTTAGAAAGGCCACTTTTTCATTGCATCCTGGTAGCCGACACGTGCATCTTGGCACGGTTATTTACAGCATTTCAGTGAATGAGTTTGGTGGACACGGATTTAAAAAAAAATATTGTAGGTTTTATGAGTTAACTGTCTTTTTAATTTACAAAATATCTTCTTCCCATCAACTTTTAAAACGGTGAGAAAATCTGAGTGCTAAAACCATTTTCCTTGAACTGCTTCATCCATATGAATCTTTCGTATGAAAATTATTGATCAAAATTTAATTAAACTTGATGATTCGACGAAGATTAATTAACTTCCAGATATGCATGGATCTGGCGACCTATAACATTAGAAACTTCTCCGATCTTTAGAGACTCATTAATGGAATATCCCATTCGCACTGCCTATTCAATGCGTGTATCTCAATCTTATTAAACCGATTCTGTCGGTTGCATTAAAAAAATTAGACAAATTTCTATCGGCGATAAGAAAAAAGTTAACCAAGCTAATTCAATGAAGTAAATTTTATTGTAAAGTTACATCTTTTAAGTTCTTTAAAAAAATATTCCGACGGCCAGTAAACCGGTCTTACGGTCCTTGGCCGAATCTTTAGCCATAGCCGACAAAACCAATTGCGTAAGGATGTTTTTCAGTTGTTGTGAGGAATTCACGACCAGATGCTACTCCGTTTGGACTTTAAAATGTTGGAATAGGCCCTACATTTAAGTGTTGTAAATGTTTTTTCGCTTGGTTGTAGTTGAGAGGCATAAGGAGGGTTAGCAGAGTGGGGTATATCAATTATATTTGACCCGTTCAACTTCTCCGATTCTGTTTGTTTTGTGATGAAAGTTGCTTAATTTTGGAAGGCACTGCACGCTATACATTTCTCCATATGCCGGAAGTCTTGACAGGAAGATCAGCGACTTTCTTGCAATTCCTTCTCGTTGGGTTTCATCCACGATATGGCGTTCTATGAGTGTCAAGGAACCCCATAATATTTGAAATATATAGTAACAAGCTTCAAAAGCAACATAAAGTCAACAAGAAATGCTACTTTTTATTTTGCTTTTAACAGAAAGTTGCTAACGTTTCTCGTTTTTGCATGAAAAGTCGTAGAAATTTGTCATTTTTTTTTAAAGCAAACTTTAGTTTGTAGTTGTTAGCTTAGCTGTTTTTTTTTATTAAACTTGAACTTTAGATGTATCCCAATGAAATTAACCGGATTCAAAGTGAAATATTAATTTCTTCACCACCTTTTCTGGACCATAACAACATGGAAATTGAAAAAATGACTAATTTTTCTTAAATTTCTCAAACAACTATTGCTACACCAAATAAAATGCTATCCCTTGGGTCGCCTGCCAAAAAATCACAACAGTCGTCGAATTTCAAAATCAAGCGGTAAAATTCATGTATCGGTTGGATGACCTCTATCCATAAAAACCGTGAAATCTCGAATTCAAATTTCCCGGTTCGATCACGGTCGCTAGTGCAGAGATGTGCAGCGCAAACCAAGGTGTAGATAACAAACCTGGTGTTTCTCGAACAATCCGACAGGTGTCGCAAGTATTTACTTTGTTTTTTTAAATAAACCGTTGTGGTTTTTTATTTGCCTTCGATAACATGTTTGTGTTTGGTTTCTTCATACGAGAATTGATCGTTTCGTTTTTCGCCTTCAGATTCTTTTAGGGCAAATAATTTATCTGCATTGATTTCACAAACAACAACAACAACCGTTAGCTCAGCTCAGGGTAACAGTGGACCATAAATAAACGCTTTCCACGATCGCGCTATCGATCGAAGCCGGCAAAGCTCCTTTAAGTAGCGGCATAGTTGTGCATAATTTAGCCGTAAAATTTTTCATCCGTTTGACCGACCCAACCGGGTATTGATCCTTCATTATGGAGTGCGATCTTGAACTCCACCCCCGAGTGGCCATATTTATTGCACTCCAGTGCTCGGTGAAATGTGCTGACATCCCTTTTGAGCCCTCCTTCGGAAACGGTATAATTGTGGATGGTTCGCATAAAATCATCTAACATGCTGAGCCACCGATCACGGGAATGCTGACGAAAGAGGCGACTGCGGCGTCCGTATCGGTGGATGGAGCAAGATTTAAGGTCAGCAACGCGCGACTGTTGACATCACTGTGTCGCGTCTAGGGAACGACAGGGCCAGCAATGGCTCGACGAGACGCCACCGTCTCGATTTCGATGTACTCTGTCCATCAAATTTTTCACGATTATCGGCGGGTGGCCATTTACATATTTTCGTTGCCGGTTTCTCGCCGGACTCGGTGGAGATGCTCGCTGCGGCACGTCGCCGGTAGGCAAGATTCATTCAGGTTCCGACGCTCGCTCTAATGGCTATCGGGTCCCTCAAGCTCCAGTCCAGTTTTAGAGCACGAAGGGCAGTTACGTCTGCTTGAGGCGTCAGGGGTGCGTGCAGTATGGCATGTGTTGTTCGGCAAAGGTAGGTCAGGTTCGGTCGCGTGGCCCATAGTCTTCTTGTAAAGTTTATTTTTAGCATCCGACCATCAACTAGACAAATTATTTGCCTCCAATGATGGCCCACGAGATAGTTTTCTTTGGATCGCAATTCATTTTCGAGATTAGACAAAAGGTAAACATGTTGTTCATCAGCTAAAGATGTTGGACAATTTAATTTTAACTTCTGAATGCGATATACCAGGCATTAGTGGAAACTTAGCGCAGCATGGTACAAAACACTAATTGGATTATCAAAACCTGGGTGTTCGTAGAGGGTTGGTTTTAAGCCTCCCACGACTCAAAAAAATGCTACAAAACAGAACCGTATCACCTCACAGGGAGCAAGTTTCGATAGGAAATTTGAATCCTCGACATCTTCACCAAGCGATGTAGCAACGTTATCGAACGATCGGTCGAGGGTGCTGGTCAACGTTGGTCGATCGTAGCAGTTCACCGATCATACCGCGGTTTTTCGCCTTGGCAGCCCGTTGGCGCCACATTTTCGACTCCAAATAATCCAATCTAGCCGAAAACAGATCGAACTGTTTGTCTGTACGCGGATCAGTTCGTTGACCGGGCCCGGGCGATCTTGATATCTCGATACGACCGCAAACAAAATGAAAACATCAACATCTGAGCGTTAGGCGTTGGGCAAGAAGAAGGGCTTCTCGCGGGATAAGTTCAGATCGCGATGCAGATGTGTCGAAGGCTGATAAGCACATTACCCGATAACGTGGTGGCGCGGTTTCCCAATCGCATCGAAACCGTGAGTCAACGTGTCGGGCCAACGAGTAAGTTGGCATTAAATTTAATTTTCAAACTCATTCGACAAACGACCCCGCCATGTCGACAACAGCCGACGATTACCATACGAACGTGCCGGTTGAAATGGGTCCGAACATAACGGTCGACCGCGGGATTTTGAGGTGCCTAATGGAAGCCCATATTTTGTTCGCTGACTCATGCGCCGCCGTCGTCGGATGCAGCTCCGAGAGATGAGTGTCGATTTATCAGGAGCAAAATATATACGACGGTGACGAAGGATGATTACGACATCCGAAAAAAACCACAACGATCGTCACTTGATTCCGACGATCATGACGATACTGAGGCTACCGGCTCGGAAGTCCGTCGTCCAGTGTAAATTCTCGTAAATCGGTTTATTTGCATTTTGCGCGTCTACACCGCGGCCGGTCCAGAATCGATCCAACGCTTGCGGATCCGTGCAAACATCGGTCGCGTAAAACCAGAAGCCGTTGTCAAATGCGTCGATCATCGTTTGTGCTTGGCTCGCTTCTTGCCTTGGTATTTGCTCAGTGAGGAATTTGCCAATTTTGCACAAATAAGTACGCCGAACCGTGGCCGCCTGATTGACGGAAAACAAAGAGGTACCTCTGTGTGGAGACGACACCGGATCACGGATGGTTTGTCGATGTCGCCCGAAATAGCGACGCCATCGAGCGGAACTTGAGAGTTGAGATGGCGGTTGGTCATCCAGTTTGGTTTTTTCATTCTATTTGACAATTCTTCTGCCCAACTGTTAAGTGGCCATGGATCTGATTCGATCGCTCAAGCACTCGCGTGGAGTGTTGTGTCGGTTCTGGAATGTCGTCCCGCTGACGCCGCGCGAGAACTTCCGGGACGCCGAGTGCGCTTACCGGTAAAAATAGAATTCCCCCGCGCATGGCGAACCGTTTGCTTACGGTGGTGTTTAATTTTCACTGAACCGAGCAATGTTGGGCTCCAGTGCTCGGGTCCTCGCAGGTGCCGGTGAGCTTTCGAGCCCGCGAGTCAAACATCCGGTTGCGTCGGTTGTGTACCAACCAGAACCGATGCCACGCAGCCGAAAGTGACAAAGTGTTCTCATCAACGGTAAGTCGCTAGCATTAGGATTATCTTAATGAGCGAGGTTTCAGGTAATTTATGGTCGTCATTGAGTGGCCAGTTTTCGCCAATCAAACCGTCCGAACCGATGGCGATGGGTTGCGTCAGAAGAAATTGGCACCATTAAACGGATACAGCGTAATGTCCTGGTGGAAAACTCATCAGCTTCTTTAAAAAGCCATAACCGAGCGTGAACTTTTCATCGGTTCCAAGTTGATTGGAATTGCATGTAACTTTATACATTCAAGCAAATCGTAAAGGCAATTTGTTAACGTCGATGATTGCATACTGAAAACATTTAACGAACATAAGCAGAAAATAAAAAGATATAAATTTAAACATGACATATTCTAACGCGGATATGAGAATGAAACCGATTCATTCATGGAATAACCTGATGGGATGTATGGAGCTAGAACATATTAAATTGGTACAAGAAAAGGTTTAATTTTTTGTAGTTTCCTGGAACAACTGATTTTGAACTATTTTGTATTATTTTTCTCAATAGTTTTGTTGATTTGTAAATTCATTAATTTTTGTATAAGGTTTTTAAGTTTTTAAAACTTGTTTATATTTTTATTTCTTTGTTCTTCTTCGAAGGTTTCTTATGTTCATTGTCTGCTTTCGGTGGTTGTCGGAGTTTTCCAATGATAGTTATGGGTGATAAAAAGACTCTTGAACTTGAAAAGAGTTAAGCTTACATGACCTCTAAGCAGCATTAGGGCAACATAAATAAATAATCATCAGCAGCTTGCCGTTTTTGTTTTCTCCTTTTCGCTTTTGAACCGCCTTATAATATTTCTTAATTTTTCTCGATAGTTTTGTGTTTTTTGTAAATTTAATAATTTTTGTTCAACATTTGTTAAATTTTTCAACTTTTTGAATTTCACTAAATAATTATTTATTTGGTTTTCTTCGTGGGTTTCTTCTGTTCATTATCTTTGATTTTAGTTTTGTTTGCCACTTAGTGGTTGTCGGACTTTTCCAATGTTATTTTCGGATGGAAAAATTATCTAATTCGTAAAGAGTTAAGCTTACATGTTCCTCTAAGCATCTGTCCTATTGTAAAGATAAGCATTTTAGGGCAAAATAAATAAATAATTGTCGCCAGCTCGACGCTTTGTTTTCTCTCAAAACGCGCGATGAATGTCGCGCAACGAGCGCCCTTTGGCGGGCCGATTATGCTGATTAACGGTTTGCGACACCGCCAATCTGGCGTTGGCGGACGGCATTCGGAGCCCGCGATCCGCGTCTTGTTTTACATGATTTGTCATCTAAAAATAGCCACACAAACAAACGCAGGCACAAACATAGCACTACGCAGCTCTTAGCAGTGGGTGACGTTCGCTTCGTACGATCGACCTATAGATCTTCGACGATCGGTACCGGGTGGGAACGGGGTGCTGGAGAAGAATCTTACTCTATCCAAAGCTAGACGATGCGATGCGGATCGTGTCGCGCGGCACTGAAGATGATCGCTAACGGAGCGCCTGTCGATCGTCATTACTTTTCTTCTTCTTGACGTTTTGGGATTCGTTTGTTTGGTTGGGCGTTTTTCGTCGCTCGGAAACCCCAAAAAAGTCTCAACGCCTTATCGTTACACCATCAGTCGGGCGCGGTGTTTCGAAGTGGAAGGAAGCAACGGAGCTAATACCAGGACGAGCTTTGACGGTGATCTATCCGAGGTGTGTGTCTTTAGTGAATTTTTGGTAGAACAGTTTGGTGTGAAGAATGTTAGTTTGTGAGATAGTTTTATAAGCATGAAGTGAACAGAAAAACAATGAAGAACAGGGATGTTGGAAAATTAAAAACGATAGATGAAAGCATGTGGATGATGTTTAAAAACAAACGGACAACATTTAATAAACATAAACCATCTAGAAGATTTGTGCATAACAAGTTGTTACCTACTCGTACAACTGTATTTCTTACAGTTTAATCTATCAATGGTGAAGTGAGAGTGGAAATATTTTAAAGGATAAATATAACTTTCAATGTTCTATGAGTCTTTTTAAAACCCGGAAGTAACTTGTTGGTTTAACCATGGGAAACAACAATGAACATAGGAAAAATCTTCCTTGACTTGAAAAGGATATCTTCCATGGCTCGAGATTTTTAAGAAAATATCCCTCACACAGAACAAAATAGAACAAAAAAATAACACAAAAATTAGAGATTGCCGGTGTCAGGAAGTAATAAGTCAACCCTCACAGAGAGAGAGAGAGAGTTCGCGAGAAAACTTGGCATCATCAATTTTCCCGCCGAAAGCCTTGGTTAACCTTTGGGCACCGCAGTTTGAATTCATGTAGGTGAAGTTGTAAAACATCTTCCGGATCGCAACCTCCCGTTCGGTGCGGGGGCAACATTTAGAAAGGAATGAAAAATCGTACCCCCAGCAAAGACGGAAATCCAGCATCCTCAAAAAGGAAGCATCCCGTCGAAAGGAAAAATACTCGGATGAGAAAGGAAAACGCGATTCGCAAACCCACCTCCACGGATTGCACAACAAACGTCATGGTGTCGGAAAATGGGACTTTGCAACGAATGCACCGCGAGTGTGTGTGTGTGTGTGTGAGTTTGTGGGGACGAAAGTGCAAAACGAATCGTGAAAATCGCTACACCTGCGAACTGAAGAAGAAATGCTCCCCGCGGTTGGTAGGAAAAGCAGGAAAGAAAAATTAGATTTATGGATTTTTAAGTGCTTTATTGTATAAAAGATTTCACCGGGCGCGCACGTCGGGAGGATTTGGTGCGATTTTTCCGGTTCGTTTGCGATATATTTCCCATGCCCTTCCCATTCAACGAATTTCTTGGCTGCACGATCGAGGAAAAGATTTGCTTTCCTATACGGGAAAACTAAAGCAGGCGGGAAAAGTGCATCATCACATTCTTCCCAGCTCGTCGGTTGTGCTATTGAAAATAGAACAATTTTCCGCGGTCTCCTACACGGACAAGTGGAAGTTTGGAGGATTTTCCTCCGGTGTTCCGGTGTTCGGAAGATTTTCTTCCTTTAGCTATCATCCCGGCCGGATGTTTCGGATTTCCCTCAACCCCCTCTTCCTTTCTCGTGCGGGTGTGGAAATAGTTGTAGTGGAATCTAACCAACCTTTACCTCTTCGCCCCAGTCCTCGTCCGTTTTGCTCCTTCACGAGAACACGATAATCCGGTACTCAGTGCTTTTTTTTGTTCGTTTCGTTCGATTTACCCTCACCGTACCGATAGCTCTTTCCCCGTCTGCCTTTTGGACGCGCCCTCGGTTGGGCTAGAAGGCAATATATTTCAAGAGGTTCGCGTTTGGCAACGGTTTTCCCAACGACGACAACGACGTTGACGACGGCATGCTGCTCGCTGCGAGGAACATCCTTAGCGAGTCGAAGCCACGGCACCGTTTGGCAGCAAACTGTAAGTAGTGGATGCAAGTTTTTCCGGCAAAATATTACGATGAGCGAAAGAGTAACCTGCCAGGGTAACCGAATCGAAAAGATGCTTTCAAAATTAGCATAACTGAATCCGGGAGCTGGAGACGAGCATAATGTTCCACCACGGGGAAAATCTCCCCACCCGAGCGACCGGTGCGGGTTGGTGTCGTTTGTTCAAACGGGTTTCCGGAGGGAAAAAATGGACGAAAAGCGCAACAGCGTCGTCGCTAGTAATCGGAGTGTGAGTGGGAAGCAAAAAGATCGACTTCCGTGAGTGTTATGTTGTTCGTCGCGTTTCCTTTTCGATGCTGGAGGTCACGCTCGGTTGGGAATGTTTAAGAGTTCCGTCCGTCATCACCCGTTTTTCGTGGACTGCCAGAGGAAGCTCATTTTTCATGCTTTCCCCTCGAGGTACCTCCTTTGAGGACGAACTTCCCCGACCCCAAAGGCTCAGTTGCAAGGTTCAAAGCGCACCTTTTCTGTAAGCTCATAAGTTCCCAACCCTATGTTTTGTAGTGGTTTCAGCCACTTTCGCCAAACGAGAGTACCAGCGAGGAAACGCGAAAAACCGCGTACTTTGAAGCATTTTGCATCATGATTTCATTTTGAGGTAACGTGAAATCTTGTTGGAATGCACCGAAAAGGGGATTTGCATCCCGTTCGATGAGTGTTTGCATGGAAATTTAGGGCAAATGTACGGTTTTTGTTACGAGATGAAAGCATCCTTGTTGCCTTGTGGTTTTTCGCGAATGTGTGTTGAGAAAACTGTTGCTTTTATTTTCTACAACCCACTAAACCGAGCATGAAACGGCAAACAATTGTTGTAAATAGGTTTGTGTATGTTCTTTTCCCAAATGGGTTTTTGATGGTTTGTTGTAATTAACTTGTTTACGGGTTTCGGGAAGAGTTGTTAAAGATGTATAAAGTTTCTAATATCTTCTCTCATAATTATCTATTGGGGAAACTTCCACGGACACGGATTCTTACAAAATCTGTGATGTAAGGTTTCTTGAAATTAGTTTTTAAAACCAGTTACCATAATTTACTTTGGATTGTGATGAAGAACAGGAGGTTTGAGCTGTTGGACTCTGTTCCAACAAATCCTGTTAAACATTAGCTTGATGAAAGCGCTTTTGCCATAAAGTGTATTAATCTTTCTATTTAACCATTTCCTTGCCAGTTATACCACCATTTTTGGTTGTATCCAAAGTCCATAAGACGGTTGTCGGCGCGATTAATGTGCGGTCTAGATCAAAAACCCGTTCGCAATGCTTCACAGATAGGCAACGCTCGTACAATTTGCATGCACATTGCTTCAAAATTAATTTCTTAAGCCCTTGAAACGGAGCCGCATCACTCAGCGTGCGCCGTTAATATTGTCCCTAGCAAGATTGTTTTTTTTTTATTTTGGCACGAAAAGGAAGAGAAGAAAAGAACCTCTAGCCCGTTGGATAACACCATTCCCGGGCCCGGGTAGTTTATATTCGGAACCCTTTGATCGGACCAGGAGATATTGCAAATTGGTTCGATGGAATGTCTATTAATTGGCCCGGGAACGGGAAGGAGGCGCACGGTCGAGTGCGGTGAAGCGTTTATCAGTGAATCGGAAAATAATGGGTCTACTTTTGGTACCCTTTAGGGTGGAATGAAAAAAAAACCGAACGAATGAATTCGAAAGACGCACACAACACACTCCATCAACCCAACAGGTGCTGCGAATGATGCTGGCGGTGGAATTTTCCTCTCGAGCTGGCCCATCGTGGACGGAAAAGGTCGCAGAATGTCGCACCGGATCTATCGACGACACCTGTTCGTCAGGCGCCCATAAAAGTGGGCTGTGAAAAGGGAGAGTGATCGTAAAACGAGCGTGCCGTAGGAACAAGAATATGCAAACGGACACTGACGGCGCTGGACAAATGTGGAAGAGAACAACAATTTGGGCAGCTGGCCGGGCGTGAGACACCAAACCCTTCACAGTGGGGCGCATAATTTCCCTGCGACTGCGGAGAACGGGTTTAGCGAGCGAAGTAAAGAGTTCGGCTCAATTCAGGCATCACGGGGTGTCACGATAAATATCTTCCTCCTTGGAGCGCACTTGGCCGATAACGTTGTCCCTCGCAGGAGGTGAGGAGTTGGCGAAATAGATTCGTTAAAAGGTATTGTATTTCCAAAATTCCGAACGAAACGAACTCCGTTTCCCAGCGGGGCTTTTAATTTGCTTACCGGGTAGAGTTCTTAAGCGCGTTCTAAGAATAGAAGCAATTTTCTTATCATTTGTCAATCGTATGCCTGGTCCGCGTTGGTAATGTCGTAGAATATTTTTGTGATTTTATGTGTTTTTGGATTTTGATTTTATTAGGCTTTCGATACTTTAATTCGATTGTTGTGTTTGGAATTTTCATTTCTATACTTCATGCAAATAGTTGTATCTTGAGACTTGAAGCCAGAATGTGGCTAAAGTTTTGTGGGCAAATATATAAAATATAAGTTTTGTGAGAAGGTTTATTTTCTAGTTTAATGTTCCACTCAAAAACTTCACCGTAAGTTCATCACTTTTAGTACTTAATTCCAATAAAAGCATCAAAATTTTGCTGTTTTGATGCTTTGATTTGATTGAATTCCTATGTGTTTAGGATTTTAATTACTTTACTTCATGTGGTAAAATGGTAAATGAAGCCCCGGCCTTGATCATTAGCATCAACCACACACCAAATCACACGTGGGTTTTTAATTTGAACATTTTTCCCACCAAACTTAATCAAAACGCCGCCTAGGTAACATAAAACTCCAATTGACTAGCTCAAATGTTATTAAAAATAACGAGGAAAGATGAGTCGAACCCGTTAAAAAACCCTTTATATATAGTACATATATCAGTAACAACATGAACTATAAGCAAATATACTGTTTCTACTACTATTACTACTACTACACACCAAATAAAAATATTGCGAGTTTGGCGCTTTGAATCCTATATGTTTTGAATTTTCATTCCTATATTTAATGCAAATATTTTCATTTGAAGACAAAAGTGTCAAGTAATGTGAGCGTACTAGTAGTAGTGGTAGAGAATATTAATAAATTTAGATGCTTGCCTTACAATAACTAAAATTAGATTGATATTGGTTACCTCGCTATTGGAACCTTAACACAATATTTCTGGTGTTAGTTATGAATTGAATAGATATTCAATTTTGGAATTGAATTGAAAAAATTTGAATGGCTGTTATATTTCTTTGGGAAAATTTTTGTTTAAAACCCCTGGGACTTTTCGTTTGTATTTAAATAGGAAAGAACAATAGATTACAGAGGGAAAAAAGGAAAACATAAGAAAAATAACGAAACAAACAAACCTTTCAACAAACACAAAAACTATAAGAATTGTGGGAAAAATTTAAGATACTTCTTAGTTTGATGTGCCATCCAAATATTCCACAAAGAATCTTTGATTTTCATTTCTTAATTTTACTTAAAAAATAACCACACATCAAATCAAAACCATAATGAATGGCCTTTTTCATGGTGGTTCCATCAAATCGCTTCGAAAAGAAAGGCTAATGGAGAGCGTAACGATCCCAGGCGGGAGGCAATGCCGGGTGGCCATCGGATTCACTTCGCCCTCCTCCGCTTCATCTTAAAAGATCACACATGACATCGTCGAAGTCGGGACTGCTGCCCATTTTTCCGTTCAGCTTTCGGGGGGAGGATTGGAACTTGATGCTGATGCGCCTCCCACCGCAGTCGGTAATTTATGCTAAGACATCGCGTTTACTGTTTGCGCCCAACGTCGATCGTTTATGGTTAGGCGGCTTATCATCGGCTGTTGCGGTGTGCGTGTCTTTTCTTCCTAAGGCCTAGTTCGATTGATTTCGGCAATCTGGGCGCCCGTATCGATTGCTTGGGATGCTAATGCTTGCGCTTGCAAACCCCGGCAAGCCCTTGTCGGAAAACGGACCTGAACCACACACGGTACCCATTTCGGCATCAATCACCCCGAACCGGTTGACATTCAGCCACGGCTAGCGAAAGGCATGCTCGCGAAAGGAATGTGCTGCCGGTTGACGAATTTATTGTTCACGCTTCTGGCAACGTTCTTCTTCCTTAAAGGAAGGGAAGAGCCACACACGCACACACTCACACATGGTTTGAGGAGGTAAACTCCCACCCAACGCGGATGCTGTCGCCGCAGAACTCACGTCTGTGCGCATGCCATCGCTCCGAACCCGGAGCTTCTTTGGGGGCAGTTCGGTCGTTTGGCGCCAGAATAAATGGTTAAGGCCACAGCGAAGGGAAGATCCGGTTGAAGAAGTAACCGACACGACACCGAACAAAACGAAACACCTCACAATGGCAGGGAACGATCAGGCGAGCATCAGCGATTCGTCCATCGATCGGACGATCGATCGACGAGACCCTTGCGCGACGGAACATGATCGTTGAAAGAGCATATTTCATGCAAAGCGATGGAAAAACTCACCCTCCACACGCTTGGGCCCTGGTTTTATGCTCAGCGACACCGACACAGCGGATCCCAGGGGGTTTTTTTTTCTTCCACACCCGATGTGTAATTATGATAAATATAAAAATTTAAATGGGAATATTTTAACTTTTTACGACCCTTTTGGGACGTCGTAAAGATGCCTGACAAATGTGTGTCAACATGTTTGTTTATTGAGTTGTAGTGCGCTGCGCTACTAAAGGTTTCCCGAGCCCGTGCTGACGGAGCCCTCGGAGCTGGAGCGCCGGGGGTTTGCGGTGGTTCGGTAGAGCTTTTCTTTTCTCGATTTCACGCTCACACAAAACGCGCAGTGAACTGAAATTAGGCTCTGATTTATTTCAACTATATCCAACTCGTCCAACCGGAGGCTTGCTGGCAAAGGGAGAAGCTGTGCCTTAGGGTTTGGTTTTTGTTTTAGCCGAAAGCCAAATAAAAGCAAACTGGCTGTGGCCGAGGCGTTACGTGGCCTAACTTACGACGCATTAAAAATTTATTTCTATTTTCAAACCCACTCGAAATCACTTAGGATGTGGTTTATTTTCTACATTAGACATGATTTGTGAATCGAAATGCGGGAAGTCCTCGGGGCAATAGGGGTACGTAATAAAATAGTTGATTTTGCAAATGAGAAACCGGTTAGAACCATCATAAAAATGCTCTCATGAAGAACATTTCATGTAAGGAGTAAAATTATTGCTGAGCTTGGTGTAATGTTACCAATTTTTTCTAATGCTGTATGGTTTGCATTCAATTTAGGTGAAAGCTTGGATAAACGAATATTTAACTTTGATAATTTTGCAAAATTTCTTACAATATTTGTAAAACTCTTCTAGTTCTAATATCTCTTCTAGGTACAATATTTGTAAACTAAGTTCTAGCTGATTTATGTAATGTGTTGAAAATTTATGAATAAATTACTGTTGATCAAACAACTTTAGAACTGAATAGATAAAATTTTATTTAAAATTGATTGTCATGCTGATTGATTTGCTAACAATTTGGGTGACAGTTTGCATAGATGAATATGATACTTATTTTTGATGATTTATATGTTACTTGTATTTTTGTAAAATGCCGTAAAATATTTGTAAACTGTTCTCGTTTAAATAGTAGCTATTTTATGTAATATGTTACAAATTCGTGCATAATTTGCGAAGTAATAAAGAAATTGAATGTTCTTGAAGAAATTACAGTTGATTAAACGGCTATAGAATTTAAATTAAACTTAATCTAAAGTTCCTTCTCTGTGTTTTCAATTATAATTTCATTGTATGTATTATATCTGCCTGGAATTTAGAGGAGGATATCTGGAACAAGCAGTTACAAACAGAATGAACTATTGGGGCGTAGAAAAAAACGATAACCGTTCTTATTCCTGGATAAATCGGTTGTTCTACTTGTCGAACAACTCCAAATTCCATCCAATCGGCCTAAATAGTTCTAAATGTTCCGCTCGCAACGCCGATGCTTTCGGGTGGAATTTTGTACAACAATTCAGCACAGCTTATCGCTCCAGTAGATCGCTTCGAACGATAGTGAAAATTATCTTTCAAATTCCAGCCTGGCACTGGTGATGGTGGTCGGATTTGTTTCGGGACCAAACTTGGCCCTTCCGAGGCGCGTCTGCTGGGACGTCTGGTCTGGTTTTGGTCGCTTTGCAGATAGGAAAAATCAATAGTGTCCAGCAGCAGCAGCTTTTTCTCCGCTCGGAAAAGCAATCCGCTGTCCGGTTGCGTTTGCCAAATAATTTAATGTTCGATCCACAAAAACCGCCTCCTCCCTCCACTACGCCGCCCCTTCCCATCACTCATTTGCATAATTGATTTTATCTTGTTGTCCCCGTCCCCCGGACTTTTGCGGATGGGAGAGCGTCTGGAGTGAGGTGGAACGGGATGAATTTATCATACGCCTTCCGAGTTCCGTGTGTTCTTTATGTACTCCCCCTCCCCTCCCGCAGCACCCGCAGAATCGTCACTCTGTCAACACTTCTTCGGGTTTGGTGGCATTCCCCGATGCCGATGGTTTACGGTCGTCACCGTTCGCTCGAGCGGCTGGCGAAAATCACAAATTGGGAAATTAAATGGGAATTTGTGGAATGTTTCTCGAGGCCTTCGAGTGTCTTCGATTCGTTTGCCATTTCCATCGCCCCTCCCCGCCTCCGTTGGGTTCGTGATGGTTGCTTTCTGCCCCGATCTTCTCGCCTTTGCATTGGCCCAGCCTGTGTGATCCATTTAAATGTCGTGCCGAAGATGATGATGATGCTGCTGATGATGGCGGCGATGATGATGGGGTTCGATTTTGTTTTAAAAGGAGTGGCCTGTAGAGGGAGGAGGAAAGATTGAAGCATTCCTCTCATCCCCTTTTTCGTGCCCCTCCAGTAAGCGGAAGGGGTTTGTTACGGCTCGTTAATGCTCGTGTTGTAATTTTTTACGACCGTTGGTGAAAATGGATGTAAATTCTTTCTCAAGGACAACCACCCGGCCAGACCCGGGTTGGAAGCAAGGAAAAGAAAAGGTGGAGTTCATTGGTCTCTGGCGAGCGGCAGGGGTGGCCTCGCTTCAGCCCTAATTAGCCCACTCGAGGGCTCGCGGACTGCCGAAGATCGATCGCTAGTTTTGATGAAGATCCGGGTTCGGCGTTACGGCGTTTCGCCCGGGGATCGTGAGGGGGACGTGGCCACTATTTTGTGTAAATTTTGACATAAAAATCCAACCTGATCTTAATCGGAAGGTGGAGGGTGCTGCGGTCCAAGATTGGCGTAGCGATGGGACGCGAGAGGGCGCGTGCGATGGACGATAAAGGGTGGGTTGTTTTTGCTCTCTCCATTGGATTCAAAGGCAGGTAATAAAAAACCAAATTAATCCCAACACTGTTCGGTTTCCCAGTGCTCAAGGGCTCCACTTCGCGCACCATTAAGGATGCATTAATGATCCGTTCGTGTGTTGCTATTGTTTTAACACGCGCCTGCCGTATAACTAGTTTTATTTTAATAGGGAATGATATATCGATTCACCAAAAATGAATCCTTCCAGCGCCCACTAGGAGGACAGGAAAATGATAGATGAAAAATGGAGATCATTATTCCAGTGATAAAGCAACAGCGTATTAGGGTTTAGCATCTTTATAACTTCCTTTTTCAGGCAGCTTCTTATTATTTGGAATCCACTTTTAATTCTTTAAATATTCTTTTATGTTGAATACATTTACGCTCAATACTTTAAATTCTTTTCTTTATTTGTTTACCAATTCGAATTGTCTTTTGCTCGTCGAAAAGATAAAATTTTGTTAATTTTATAAAAAAAATATTTATGTAAAAAAATAGACGCGATGGATGGATGTATACATAACAACCCCTTTGAAAATTTGTAATGTACAGGGAGTGTGAGGATGTTTTTGACGCAGGAAATTTAAGAAAATTATTTCTCATGTTTGGGTATGAATATTCCGATCAATCCCACAGTAATGGAAACGTTATTGTGCTAGGTAACCATTTAATATTAAAGAGGAATGATTTTATTGGGAAAATATAATTGAATTCAATGGTAAATAAGAATAAAATGTGCGACTTTCTAACTCATTCAACAAAGTATAACGCCAAACTATGGATGTTATACGAGAATGTAACAGGCGAAATTCCGATGGTTTGATTTAATTAAATCTCAAATTTCTGAAAGACCAACCACAATTTCTTCGATTACATTTTTTCCATCTGTATTTGTTCAATCAGTTCAATGCGTTTCTTATGTTCCACGTTCAACAGCTTCAAATCGTTCTGATTCGCCTCTCAAAGATAGGCGGAAAAACTATCCAGCCCAGATTGACAAAAAAATAAAACCACGTCCAAAAGGAAATTGGTTCGCAAAAAAAAGGGGACACATGGGAAAAATGTCTCTCCCTGCCTAACGAGACAAGAAGCTTATTGGAAGTACAAACTTTTCGCTCAATTTGCACCGCGAGACGCAAGCTGCATTTCTGAGAGAAACCTGGCACACTGGAAGGATAGGTCCCCCGGGGATGGGGAAGGCGGATGAAAAGCCGGTACCAAACAAGCCGAGACCGGATGCTGCTTTCTGCTGAGCTCAAGAAACATCCCGCCACGGCCGCGTGCATTCTCCGTTTTTATGCTTTTTGCTTCGTTCTTATGTTCGTCCACTTGCCGCTCGGCTTGGGGCAGGATAATTTATGTGCTACATTCTCGCTCCGTTACGTTGCCGTCCACGTGCGCCGGGCCGCAGGGACATTCGTTGAGGTCAGTCTTTCTTGCTTTCTGCCCGCTTTCCCGTTGACCGGACTTCCGGCGGTGGAGTAAGGATTTCAGCACCGTCATCGAAATAGGTCTTCGGGTCGACGTGGTTCGGGCTGGGATTTTTTTGCTTTCGTGCCGTTCTATTTATTGCGAGACCTGAGAACTCCGATGACACTGCGTACTTTATTAGGTTGTCACAGTTAGTTGGACAACCCGGTGTAGTTTTTTTTGTTTCCCACGCTCCAAAGGAAAGTTGCAGTCAGCAGTTTTGTGCTGGGCGGGTTTTTCCCTCCCAAAATTAACTTGACTTTTGAGTCTACAAATTCATTGGGAAAAAGTGGTTGAAGGAAATATGGGACTCCATGGCCAACTCCGGATGCAAAATTGACGGGCTTTTGCCACAAAGTTCGGCCCGTGATTCGATGATACATTGTTTCTCTTTTTCCGTTTTCCCTTTTTCGTTCCTAGCTCGTGCGCTTCTCATTGTGCTGTGGCTCGTTTCCGTCGGGCCGGAAGTGCGTGGACATGTGGGTGGAGGACAGCTGGCCAACGTCGCCAGCAGCACCGGCCCCGTTCGCACCGTTATGGACCTCATGGAGGTGATGCTGAACCAGGACATCCTCGACATGCTGGCCAACGGTGGGTTCGACTTCCGGCAGCCGGCTCGCATCTTCCTTCCGCCAAAGTTCTACTCCAGCGTCCCGCTCGATCGGGGCCCCATGAGTCCCGAAGAGATCCTGAGTGCCCTTGCCGCTCCCCTGCAGTCGAAACAGCTGCCCTCGACCGGTGCCGAAAGTGTTGCGTCAATATCATCGCCCTCATCATTATCGCAACGATCGTCGACTTCGTCCGTGGCGTCAGTGGCTGGAAAACCCCAGATCGACCATCGGCAGGCGACAGCTGGTGACGCCGACTTTGGCTTCGGTGGCAAGGAGCAGGTGGTCGTCTTGAACGGTCCGGACGGTAGTCGGATCAACCTGATTTCGTATTCCGATGGCAAAGTGACATCGTCGTCGGCGTCCGGTGGTTCCGGTGTGGGAACCGGCAAGGGACGCGACACGCTGGAGAAACCGGTCGGATCCAGGGCGAAACTAAACCAGCGGCGTCAACCCGTAACGAGCTCGATAACGGATCAAACCGTGTCACCGAATGTCGTCCACACGCTTCCGACTGCCGAACGCCGAAGCTTCGCACCGAACGGCAGGTAACGTTGGTGGGTGGTTAGGGAGGTTTTTCCAACCCCCCCACTCGGGAAAAGAAATCGATGAAAAGCTTGTGGCAGGTTTGGCAAAGGGTCACACCCTGGGGGAGGGCTGGAAGAACGTGTCTTGAACACGATTCATTCAAAGAAACGACGGAAAACACACCTGAAATAGCACCCCGAACCCCGGAATGGCTATGGATGTGTGCCATTGCCAATATTGCCACCATAATTTGCTGTTCTCTCCCTTCCGCAGGTCTTCGACGAGCGGGTCAGCGGGCGGGGATGGTAGGGGCAGCTCTACCGACCGCCTCCGGTCGGCGCTGCCCGGCGAACCGGATGTGGATTATCCGATTTTCGGTAGCGTTCCGGCGACCACGTTCAGCTGCGATAAGCGCCATCATGGTAAGTAATTTGGCCCCCGTTGGATCACAGATTGCGTGGCGGCGTTGCGATAGTATCGGTAAAATTTAAGGATGATTGAACCGAGCATACGAATGGCGTTGACATGTTGCTTCAAACCGAATGACGAAATCTCATATTCTTTATGCGGAGTTTTTCTCCGCTTTCCACCCGGGGGTGGGTGTGTGAAATCTGTTTCCTGATTGCTTATCAGTGCCATTACAGCATATTGAACGATTTTGTACAACTGAAGTGGAGCACCGTAACGATATTTGTCCAAACAAATGTTAACTGACTTCCTCAAAGTGTGTTAGTCAAAGTGTGTAGTTTAGTTTATTTAGTAAAATTTATACACAGTGAAATTCATAGTAATCACTTTTTCATTTCACTCTTTCATTACTTTTTTTGTTTACTTTCTTCAAACGCATTTCTTAATACTTTGTTGAATTTGATAATCGCTTACAATCAACTAATACACACTTGAAAATATTTTCCGTTAATCAACTTCACTCAGTACTATAAAGACAGATGCTAAACAGTGTAACTAAATCTTTGGTATTTTCGGATTTGACTTTTATGCAACGTTAACTGTGTCTAGTTTTGTATTCGTAACAATTCTTAATTTAAATGAAGCGCAAAGTAAAGTTTGCATACTGTCAAATGCAGTTATGTTCCAAAACTTGTTCATATTCGATTTACAGTCTGCGAGTGATAATTCGATTTGCATTTATTATTTACGATTATGTGTAATGTTTTCGAGATTTCGGAGAACACACTACCTCTCTGCTGTTTGTTTACAGCAAAAGACAAATATCAACACTGAATGCGTTTTCATTTGCATTGGCTCACGAATGCTAACACGAAAAGAAAAAAAAATACAGTAAAACTGATATTTGGACTTGTATTTGCAGTCTTCTGCGCTTCATGTAAACTTAGCACAAGAATAATATATGAATACCTTATATGATTATACTGAGTGAAAAAATCAAATAATTAATCAAATAAGCTTAGTAATAGATCATCTCTCATCTTCGACATTATTTTATTGCGTAAGTCAATTTTTATTTATACCTTTAAAATTCAACCTTTTAGCTTAAAATTTACGCTAGTTTCTGCCATATTTTTTTAAGTTTCATACCACTTGAGTTTTGTAAACTTTTTTTCAATAGAAATCTATCTGAGAGCTCTTAGTATTTGATTTGATTAGCACTTTTTCCTAACAATGAGGTTTTTAAAATAGAAATTCAATTAAGTGTTATACAACATGGAAAGCTAGTTTAACAAGCAAGAATCGCTCTTGTTTACTAGTGTATCCCACAGCCGATTGATGCGTTATTATTCCTAGCCCGAAAGAAGACATTCTTCGAGCCCACGTATATCACTTTCACGAAGCTAAATAACCTTGAGCTAAATGACTGATGAAACTGTGTCAGCGATCTCCATTTATTAAAAGAAGGTTATTAGCTCAACCACTGGATATTGTACCCAAGGGGCGGGGGACAAAATCCCTTAAGAGTCTTCTCATTGGGACGTTCATAAATAAGATGTCACCGGTACCGGTGGACACGCTGTTTTTGGTGGTTTGGTGATTTGTCTACCGTTGAATAAAAAAAAAAAAATAAAAAAAGACACCGAAACTGAGGGAGCACAAGAAACCCGAAATAAAGTCAAACCCGCCAAAGCGGAGACAAAATCGAAACATCGCGGATCTCCCAACGTGGTGATTTATGGCCGATGGAAGTTCTGCGGCTCCGTGGGCGGAATCGTCCCGACGCGGATATATTGCCGGCGGGCCGACGTCGGCTGCGGTGGCGCGATGGACCCGATTAGATCTGTATCGATGCGTGGGCTTTTTGAATTGCTACCGGCCTGCCAGTCTGCCAGGGCCGACGCCAGTGAGAAGATTACTCAAACGATCGTTTGGTGCCTGCAGAATAGACTTCAAACGTGTCCGTTCCCTCCCCTTCGGGGGCTTAGGGCTTTTTGTCGGTTCAGATCCGTTCCGTCAGATGCTGCCGGCTCCGGCAGGGGGTTGCAAATTAGCATATGAAAGGGCAACCCGGGCGCCGTGGAGCAGAGCTGGGCCCTGGGGTCGCAACCGAGGCAACCGAAATTAATTTTTATCGGTTCACACTCTCATTTGGATCGGTTCGGTTTTTTTTCTCATCGGCTTTTTATCGTTTCATCGCAGGTTATTACGCCGACGTTGAGGCCCGGTGCCAAGTGTTCCGGGTGTGCGCCAACACCGACTCGACGGGGCGAGGCTTCGCTTTCCTCTGTCCGAACGGGACGCTCTTCAACCAGCGCCATCTGGTGTGCGACTGGTACATGAACGTGCGCTGCGCCGAGAGCGAGAACTTCTACCACGTGAACGAGGAGATCGGGCGGATGGTGGCGGGCGACGGACGGCCGATGGTGAGCGACAACCGGCAGGAAATGATGGAGGTCGTCATGTCGATGGTGATGTACCCGATGCGCTCGCTGATGGAGCAGATGGATGGGGTCGGCGTGCTGGAGGAACGGTTCGGATCGGCAAAGGATGTCCGTCCGGTGTTGCCCGCGGTGCCAAAAGTTCCTGCCACTCCCGAAACCACCACCCGGGCAGGGTTGCCGGTTGAACCGTCCACATACCTGACACCCGTGCGAACGGAACTG
The DNA here is from genome assembly GCF_943734705.1 of Anopheles coustani. Taxonomy (NCBI): domain Eukaryota; kingdom Metazoa; phylum Arthropoda; class Insecta; order Diptera; family Culicidae; genus Anopheles; species Anopheles coustani. Next base: position 63,059,501 of record NC_071289.1, on the reverse strand, counting down.
GAACCACCGAGGACGGAAGTGAGAGCACCCGTTCCGGTGAACAATTACGCGCCGGCGGGAAGACCCTCGCTGAGTCCGAACAAGCAAAGCGAACCGACGCGAGTGTACGCTCCTCGGGTGGATGATGTCTATGTGTCCAGTCTTGGGACGCTCTCGACCGATCCTGACTCGGGTTTCGATCCGGTACGCTCGACGTTACTGACCAGAACAGGAGGTTCCGTCACTGGAACGCCCGCAAAAGAAACATTCCCAGCGCCAGGAGTTGCAGGATTTCAACAGACGAATCAGGTTGCTGGAAAGGTAAGTGATCGTTGCAAATTGTGTTCTGCGCCGAGAAGGAAGGACGTTTCTGGCATTTTATCTCTTACATATTTTTTTTATTTATTTGTGTACTCTTGTCCGCCTTTCTGGCTTCCAGAAGAAGAAAACGAACAGCTTGGTATAGCGTTTCGTTCACTAACATTCTGACAACAATGGAAATACATTCTGTCGATGCATTAAGATTAACTGTAGAGGAATACTGGTTGAAACTAGGATAATAATATACGATTTTTTTTTCCATTTTTACATTTATACATCATTTTTGGGTGCTAGAACTAAAGAATAATGGGTTGAAATATTCTTTTCGAATTGTTGTTGAGGTTTACTAGCTGATTTAGCTTTATAATATTTTTGAATGATCATAATGTAAGTTTTGCTTAGTATGAGGGAAAAAAGATATAATGGAATGAGGCATTTATTAAATTAACTCTAAATGGCAAGCATTTCATTAAACTAGCTCTAAGCCTGCACTAAAAAAAGGACTCTACTAATAACAATAACTTCTACATACTGATTAACATTTATTGACTAATAACCTAGGTGTGTTTCTCTTATCATCTGATAGGTGCTGATTGCACATCTATTTTTGAAGATGGTTTTGAGATTTGTTAACGCTTGGTAAAAGGTGGTCATATTACATTTTTGATGCAGCAAAGATACCAGGAAGGAACTCTAAGTGTAGCCTTAACTAATGAATTCTTTGCAGGAACACATGAATTCTTAGTTTGTTAAGAAGAGGAGGTGCATCAACTTCAACATTAAAAAGCTTGCCCTCGAACATTACTTTGGCCTTCTCACGGCGAATTTCTAATGTTCCGAGGACCATAAGCAAGCACCTACTGAGATAAAGAAAAGACAAATTTAACGGTTTAATTACATACATACGGATTATACACAACATTGTATTCGATGGATACACTACGATAGAACCCATTGAGGAATGTCAATTCTATCGAGTTTGGCTATCCAAATAAAACACGAGGTACTGTCGCAGACTACATTCTAATAAGTGTATGTAGATGCAGTCAACTTGTTTACCCTTTTGTGGTCAACTTGTTTACCCCTTGTTAACCGATTGTGGACTAGGAAAAATATGTATTAAGAAGGAGCATCAGAATGTCCACAAAGAAACAATTTTTAATGGCAATGGCAAGAAAATTTTCCAAATTCCAAAACATATCCAATATAACGAACTCCAAATGTAGTTAAAATATTCCAAAAGATGCTAAGCCAGAGAGTAGTTTCGAAGCGTTTACAAGTTGGTTAGTAGATTATTTGTTTTTGCTTCTTTGAAGCTTGGGGTTTCTCGACCTTAACATTTCTCTTCTACGGTCACTGAAACGATAAGCTTTCCTTCGACAACTTCATTCCCGTCGATAAGGGTTTCGGTTCGTTCGCGGTTTGCCATGGAGCCATCCGAGCCCCGAACGGTCACCGCGACAGCCGGACCGGACAAGTGTCACGCTCGGTGACACTGCACTCCTTCATCCGATGATGTGGTTCATTATGAGTTTGGAAGTTTAATTTATCACCCAGCAGCGTTTCGAGCGTTTTAGTTTTCAGCACTTCTTCGACTGGCAACGATCCGTATCAGCAAAAGTTTGTGCTTAAACAGCAGTGACAACCCCCGTCACTCACCCACCAAGTATGCTTGTCGCATCGAGGACGGTCGTCCAATAATCGACGGTGGACGGTCGGAAAATGGTTCTGGTCCCGGAGACGAGAAAGATGATAATGAGTTTGGCTTGCAAAGTGGGAGTGTAAGCGTTTTTCACTTTCACTATCCCGGGGATCTCGGGTGCTTGGGCAGGGGTTTTCGTGAGTGTAAAATTAATATCATCCTTCCCGGGCAGTTGAGAGATTTTCCCGAGCACAAAACAAAACTCGTCAAGGTTTGAAGGGCCGTTGCTTTTCTCGGGCACACACAAAAAAGGGTTTGCGGTCCAAAATATGACCGATCGATGGGGGATGTGCTTGGGATGCTCCAGTTTTGGGCAGAACATTCGCACAACTTTGTAACCTCATCCCAAAACAATAGGGCAAGGGTATTTTCGGGCGTGACGATCGGACATTTCGGGCAGAAGAAATATGATTGAAACATTGTCCGGTCGTTAACTTCTATCCTCACTGCCTTTGAAAACGAGCGGTTCTATGGACCCAGCAGTGTTCAGCTGAGAAGATAATTTTACTTTTTTTTGACACTAGACAAGTTGAAAGAATATTAACTGCGGTGGGCTTTGACTTTAAACGGGTTCACAGATGTCTAGCTTATGAAATGAACTGAAAGTTTGAGAGATCGTTTTGGAAAAAAGAGTTTGACATGTTGAAAAGACAATAAATGTTATTTTGAAGAGAAAAGATGCCACACATTTATGAATATGAGTTCTTAGCGAGAAATTATTTTTTGAAAGAGATATTCCAATATTTTATGAGGTTTTAATTTACGATGGTTGAAGATTTGAAATATTACAATTAATTCTATACGAGAGTTTCTTATTCCTATCCAGAATTTATTCCCTCGTCGGGTATTTACTTAGATAGCAGAACATGTATTGAAACGGTTTATTGAATAAAAAGTTTATTGGATTGAATGACGGTTTATTGAGTTGAAAAGTTTCGTTCAGTTTTTTTTTAAATATTTTTTTACTCATTTTATTTCAGAAACCTTCTGTAGTATCGAAAACTGGACCGAGTGATGTCCAACTGTTCAAAGCTGATCTGGTGAAAACCTGGAACGGGCCCGATCGTTCATCAGCTCCACAAACTAAACCCTTGAAACTTGCACCCGTTCCGCCGTCGCCAGCAACGCCCGTCTTCCAGCGCGCAGAACCTCAACCATTCGTCGAGCGGTTCTCCCAAACAACACCACGCCGGGATCCGGAACTACTTCCACCGACCGGCGTACTTCCTCCCACGAGCTTCATCCGAACGGTGCCGGTAGGACAGCAGCAATTCGATAGTCGATTGCAGACCGGCTACCCCGAGCATCGGTTTACTCCCGCCCGCAAAGTGCTCTCGGTGCAGAAAGTTACCGTACAGCCGGAGTACCCATTCCGAACGTCCAGCGGGTCTGTTGCTATCCAAGGTACACCGACTCAATCCGGATATCCCGTACAGCGGCCGCACGAAGATCATGTTTCCACGGGCAGCTTGTATCATACTCAAGGAGTATCGTCGGTGGTAACCAGTGTTCCGGCTCAGGAAACCTACGTCCAGCAGCCAGCGTACGTTCCTCAGCAGTATTACTACCAAACGGCATCAAACCCGGTCGTTACCGGATCCACTCAAGAGGGCTACGCTTACCCGGCATATTACTACCACACCAATGGGGCATCGATTTCACATCGATACGAAACTGGCGCACCCGGCGTGCAACAGGTTCCAGCGCAGGTCTATCCACAGCCCTTCCCTGATGCCAACTCGCGGAGTTCTTTCGTTACCTCTCCGGCACTGCTCCGACGTAACGATGGTCCTCAGCCGGGTCTTTTCAAACGGAAAAAGACCGTCCTGGTACAGGTAGTGCCCTCGGTGAGCTTCTATCTTAACGACGCGGAAGAAAAGCGAGCCTACGATGCAGCCGTCCGACGGGGGCTGCTCGACGACCGTCGACGTTCGACGCTTACGTCCTACGAAGTCCCGCAAGGCAGCGTTGGTCAGTTGACTTTCTGAGTGGCGGCTGGTCGAGGGACGCTGATGTAATTTATTAGAAAGCACCCCGAATGAACCAATGAGGCACTTTGACCAGTTCAGTTTAAACATTAAAATCGTTTTAAGAGAGTCGGAAAACATTGTAAAATAAATAGATTCATACGAGAATACTTTCTCCGCTTCCTGGAGCTAGAATGATATTATAGCTTAAAATAAAATCCAAAAAAGTTCTAAACTAACACCTTGACAACAATGAAATAATTTTCTTTTAAATTAGTAACGCTGTGCAAAGGGGAGGATAAAATTGGAACATGATACGATCATAAAAAATTTAAAGAAATCATCGCCAGTAACTTACCAAAAGCAAATAAGAGAATTATTGTTTTTCTTTACTGTCGCTTTTAATTTTTCCAAACTATTTTGGTCCACCGACCGTTGTAGAAAATTTACTTCGATATCGTGTTTTATTTCGTTCATCTGACTGTACGAGGAATTACTTCCGTAGGACAATGCAATCAGCTTGGGCCGGAATTCGATCAGTTTGCAGAGTAATTGGGATGTTTCATTCATAGTGTTACGTAAATAGATGCTTTTCTTCTCGAATCCAGATACGAGAAACAGGATGAACAGAAAGAAAGAGAGTGCTTTTTGCTAAGGCTTACGTTTCTGAGGATTTTGTTGTTTTATGAACATTCTCCATTGAAAATTAATAGTATTGAAAAGGTTCAGTAGAAAAAGGAAACCTTTTATTTTTAACTGTATTATTCACTTTTGATTGTCGTTTCTTTGTTGCAAGAAAATATCGTGGTGTTTTATGACTGTTTCTCTTCATCAGCAGAACTAAAAGGTATGGGAAAGCAAAAGAGGAAATTCGAAAGATCACTTTATTTGTAACAAGTGTTTCCTTTCGTTTCAATTCAATTCAATGATAGGATGTTTTGAATTAGCAGTAGTTAAATTAAGTGAGTATTATATTCCTAAATCAGATATCACATAGAAAAATAATCCCTTAAGTTTACAGTCGTAGTTTTTTAAAAATTTCTTTGGTATTCAAAGTCCCAGGTAAATTAGCTTATATTTTTAATAAGGTACATAAGTACCAAACATACATGAATTTACGTTCGAGTTTCTTTTGCTTTCTTTCCGGTTAAAAAGATTTACGAAAAGAGTAATTCAGTATTGTTGGTCGAAGCATTTGTGGTTAAAACTTGTTATTGAAAACAGAAACCCATATAGCGATTTTGTTGAGTTCAAAGAAAGAAAAACGTTCGTTGCCTCCCAATGCAAAATACTAAAACCACACTCAAAACGCATCACGTGGCGACAATCATCGTCATGGATCGGTGGGTGTCCATTTTCCCGATTTTCCCACGGGTGCACGTGGCGAGAGTGGAGGAGGTGGAGGAACACGTCGTAGTACGTATACAACCAGTGCATGCTCGATGGTGTACGTTGCCTACTACGACGTGATGTCGTTCATTAAAAACGGCACGAGCATGGGATGATGCGTACCGTCGCTGCATTCGAACGCCGGCCGGATGATGCACTCCGCGGCGGTAGGAGTCGGAGATGCACCCGTGGATGCAACGCGTAAAATCAGCACCCATTCGTATGTTATTTTCCTCCTACCGTTTTGCGGTGGTAGGAAGCCGGGACGCGGGTGGAAGGACGGTGCTTCGTTCGCTCATTGATGGTTGAAATTGGTGTTCGCCGAACCGAGCGCAAAAACCGAACCGGACGATGGATGCACCCAGAGATGCGAATGCCAAAACACACGCGCGTGGTCCTCCGAGGCATGCGCGCTGCATCAACGATTTATGGGTTGCCACCGGCATCGAGGTGGAAGCGGAAACCCCAACCGGAGTTTGGACGCTAGCTCGGAATCGATTGCAATCTACCTGCCATTCCGATGGCGTGCTGGATGTTGGAAAGACTCTTCCCAGAACGTGAGCGAAGGATTCGTAGTATTGCATCCATTCTGTGATGAACGTGAGAAGTGAGCTGGTGAGTTGGAGAGTCGAGTGAAAGCAGCCGGCTTTTGGGAAAAACTCTCCCTCTCAGTGGCGGATCAAGGATACTGGAGGCCCTAAGCGGTAGGAATTTTGAGGCTCTAAAATAACAACATTGTATGTGTTTTTTGGAATTTGGGATCAAACTAGGAGCGCGAAGAGCTTTTTTTATTACTACCACATATTCTATATTCGTAATTTCTAACTATCACATCATCTCAAAGCAAATTCATACCACATACAATGTTATATTTCAATATTACAAATAATCCTGAGCGATACCGGGTAGTTTAATATGTTTTTTCTTTTTTCTTGCCAAGTCATCTATTAGTTGAAGAAGAAATAGAACCCATTAGTTGCTCTATGTAGAGAATGGCCAAATTGTTAAGCTTTTCTTTTCCAATTGCGTTTCGCAAATAATTTTTCACTCTTTTTAAAACTGAAAATGAACGTTCGTGTGATGCATTGGACAAAGGTAATGTTGAAAATATCTTAATCAATATTTCTACGTTTGGAAAAGTACATGACATATTCCTAGCTATTTTATATGTGTCCATTATATTCACATTTTTGTTATAATTAGTTCTACTCTCATCTTCTCGTATTAATTCAGTTATGTGTTTCAATTCTGCCTCTAATGTAGGGCCATCAATATCATTTTTATACATATTTTTAAAGTATTCTAATGGCTTGCTCTTGTCTTCCAAAGAAATGTGACGATCAAAAAAAATTTTAAATGGTTCTAAAGCTTCCTTGTATCTTTGCACACGCATGGATAGTTCTTGTCTTCATCACGAAATGTCTGTAAAAATTGATCTAACGATTTAAGTAACATCAAACTTTTAAATAATTCACATTCTACAGATTGTAGCGATTTACTAGTATCATTGAATCGCTGCAAAATATTGTTCCAGAGAATGGTCATAAGGATTGTTTCATATTTTTCCATTTTCGATATTAATGATTTTGCTTTTGTTATTGTAACATTGTTTTCGTCTTCTGAATTTACGATTACTTACATAATATGTGATATATTTTGTTTGTGAGAGCAGCTTGAAAATTTTAGGAAATTTTTCACTGCTTCGAGGCCCCCTATCAGCTCGAGGCCTCCCGCGGCCGCTTACTTTGCGTACCGCTTGATCCGCCCCTGCTCCCTCTATCTCATTTTCTTTTCGAGAATTGATTGGAAACTTTTGCGGGAGAAATCTCAGCAAAATTACAATTCTATTAAACGAACCAAACCTTCTACACAGTGAGCGTGAGTGAGTACGTGATTTTTGTGCAGCGATTGGTGAGCGGGTTTGATGTTGTTAGAATAAGCAAAAAAGGGTGAAGTGCACCAGATGCTGGCTGGCGAAGATGCCGGTAACACCTCATCCGGCAGACTCCCCGTTGCATTGGGCACGTTCGGCGCGTGAGATTTCAAACAGCGATAGTGAACCGAATAAAAACCAGCCTTCTGTCACTCACGACCGTCTCGGAGTCAGTTTCCGGTCGGTGCTCTGTGGTAAGGACGAAAATCACGAACCGAGAACCCACGAGCCTGAAGAGATTCATCAGTTGCACTCAGTTGCACGCAGCAGCTCAGTGCAAGGCTTATCGTGAACGGTGATGCAACGGAACAACTTGCGTTATTTTCCGGCTCTGATAAGGAAAAAGGAAAGATAAAACCACCCAGGAAAACTGCACTCCCCGTTGGTTTAAGGTTTGGAAAGTGCGTCAAGTGCGTTTTGATTGTTTAAAAGATTGGGCACGTTTTATTCCGAGCTGGTGGCCTGAGGTATTTTTTCCTTGTGCAAATTTTCCCGTGTTTCGTGTTAGTTTTGCTGGAGGGCAAACGTGACGGTAATAGATGTTGGTGCACTTCACGCACAACGTGCCCTATCGAGGTTCGATCTGGTGATGATGATTTCCAGTGGAAGTGTCGCTTGGATAGAACATGATCACAATCGTTGTTAATCGATTCGAGAAAATCTCCTGGTGAAAGTGTCTCTTGCCTTCGAAGGTTATGGCAAACGAACGGTGAAGCTTCCGTTGATAGCATATCGTTAATCGATTGCAATCAGTACACGCGACGGTGAAAAGTGAAAATTAAAAAAAAAAACGGGGCAAATATGGAACTGCTGCAAATTGTATCTACCATTTTTGGTAAAGCCTTGAGGCTTTTCATCTTCTGCTGAAAAGCATTGGGGAAATGGGACAATGCTGTCGGTGTAGGTGAATGTCCGACGAAGAGCGATTCTTAATTCGTGCAGTCCGATTTTTTCACCGGCCACCAGGCGGCTCCATCGCACGGATTGGTGTGCGTGTACTTTTTCCCTTCTTCGCCAACCTTCGTCCTCGCACAGGCGGGTAGACGGAATGAAATGCATTTTTAATTAACTCCCAACACCCACCACCCCTTTTGCCCAACACTAGCCGCCCTTCGTTGCTCTGGTGGTAGTGTATTCAGTGCATTTTTCACGACTGCTTTCGATGGTTTCCAGCGATCGTATCTCGGTTAAGTGCACGATAGCTTTGCCATTGGAGCGAGTGAGACAATGCTATAGCGGACACTCAAGCACTCTAGCCGCTCAAAGCACTGCACTCTCGGTGGTGCTGCCGATCGTCCCCGTAAGCGCACAGATACATTTGCAAGCCCCGCTTGTTTCCTGTTCCGGCTGGCGTTTGACGATTCGGCGTTCGGTTGCAACGTGCACTCATTGATGCTGTAAAGCTTCTGTGTATGTCTGACTGGGGGTGCACGTGTATACGTGAAGATAGGAAGCCAAAGTGGCCACCGTTGGAAGTGTATTGGTAGTGTGCATTGCATTTTGATAGCGCGCGATAGCAAACACCGTCGGCAGGCACATCGATGTAGGATTCACGTGCTCGAAAAGCCCCGCTGGTAGTAGTGGTGTGGGAGCTTTTTTTCGTCTTTGCCGGTTGCCGGGTAGTGCGTGTGTGTATGTGAGTGAATGTTTGGCTAAGCGGGGATGCACTGCAAGCGCAGTGTCAATGTGCGTTAGCGGACCGGTGTGCAACGGAAACGCTTCTGACGACGATAGAATAAAGGATAGTTGTAAGTTCTGTGTGGTTAAGGAAAGTTTCTAAGTGAAGCGTTCATAGATCACACATGCAGAAGCAAGGACTATGCTGTGAAATGAACTTTTGGAACCCTGCTTTGCATATTGAACCATTTGAGTGAGATAGAGTGAGAATATACAAACGCAGTGATGCTGTGCGCGAACCAGGTGAGACCGAAGACTTAAACGATGTCCGATAAGAGGTCAGATTTGCTCTGGGAAATTCGAAACGAAGAAGAACAGATATGACTTAATGGCTGGAAAAAAGTGATAACGAATGTCACAAAATTTAAATCAATAGTGTGTAACGAACGGTAACGTGTTTGTTGCAAAGTGTTTGTTTATCCATTTCCAATGTTTGATGAGTTTTTCTTCGAAATGAAACAAAAGGATTTTAATAACTGTTTGGTATGCGGACTCTTTGGCAATTTAAATCTTCTTATTTTCCGATGCGTCAATCTAAATACAAACCATCTATTTGAATTTAAAAATTAAATAACTTACAAGCTGTTGTAAGTACTTATTTTAAAACTAGATGCAGAATCAGTCATCAAGTCAAGATGATAATTTGTAAAAATAAGGACGAGGATCGTTCAATCACCATTCAACTATTTATTTACGTAACTACAATACATTTGAGACAGTGGTTACAGATCCTCTACCAAGATTTGTACCTTGAATGTTAGTTGATGGATTTGTCTTATAAGATTCTTTATTCACGATCCATATTTGAAACCAAGTTAAATTGAAAGCTTGCACTTCAAAGGTGTTGAGAAAGTGTGTCCTAAGTAATTATCATGATTCTTGGTGATGTGAATGGTTGGTCTTGAATGTTGAATTACAATTCTGGGCAAGACTGTATTGTCTTAAAATGAGGAAAAGTAATAATGTTTTCATAGAAACCTTTTTAAAGTGTGCATAATCTGTTTACAAAATGGAGAATTCATTCAGACAACCACTTTTTACTACTTGGTTCAATGTTTCCTCTTGCAACAGCAATTCGGCTGAGTACGAATCGGCTGGACATGAAAATTGAACAGATGTTAATCATCAACGGTCAACAATGGACGTCTGGGACCGGGCTCTGAAGCGTACAGGTTTTTAATTTTCCATTTTCCCTTGCTAAACGGTAACCGATTGAAGTGCTTTTGTTGCCGTCTGGTTCTGTGGGCTTTGTGCAAAGAGTTATCCCACTTTGATCTGTTTGCCCAACTGCGGTTCGTCTAGCCGGAGTTAGCAGACGCACCGGTGAATGACCTTCCTCGTCTAGCCGTGCGGTAGTGAAAGTGCGTCATCTGGTCTCTTCATGCGAATTAAATGCTGGTACAAGCTAAATGGAATGGCGCTTTTTTAATACAAGAAAAATTAAAGTCCTTTCATCCAAATAGCATGAAAAACATCGATTCTTTAGAATGTGTATCTTCTGCGGTAGCTTCTGCTTTATCTTCATGATAGTTTGTTTTTGTAAAAAGAAAGCAGAAAAAGCTTAAACACTTCCAAACTTCTTTCAAAAATGAAGTCTTGAAAAACCATTCGGTAAATGTAGAAAGAAACGCCACCAAGAACCATTCTATTTTAAGGGGCTTGCCATTTTCCATTTTCCAGCAGTCGCTGGATTTTCGACAAACGATAAGACTCATTGAAACTCAAAGGTTACGGCTGCATAAAGGAACAGACAATCCCGTTTGGAGGATTTTTGAGGGAGGGTAAAGCGGGTCTCTTCTGACCGCATCCGAACGCCCCCCGTTGTAGGGTGACTGCCCGCCTTTCCCCTGCACGTTAACATTTGTGTGTGTGTGTCGCTTCTGGCTGGAAGCCGAATTCAACCTAAGTTTGCCCCTGCAACGGTGTTGGTAGCGCAGGTGATTAACGGGAAACGTTCGACGCTTCGGTTACGCCAGCACGAGTTGACCATTTTTGGACAGACCGATTGTATCACGTCCAGGACATGAGGGTGCCGGTGGAAGCATGACCCATGGGAGGGGGTAGTGAATGGGCCCAAAAAAGGGCACCGTCGCGCCGGTACGATTAATGCTTATGTGTGTACATAGGAAATCATTTAACAACGGTTGGATAATGCATTGTAGTAAATGACGGTGGGTGAAGCAGCTCGTGTTTCGTTCTTTTCCGGTGAGAACTCGCAATGCACACGCGTCGTAGCGTGCGTGCCGACACCGGTCAAGTGTGTGTGTATATGCAAGAACGATGCAATTTTTCTGCAGTCCTACGCACTACGCAGTAGTATTTCGTACGCAAAATGGGTTTCTCGTATCGAAACCGACCGGCCACGCACACAAACACTCTGGTGTGGCTATGATGGCCGACCTGATGAGGCTGTCCAGTCAGGTGAGATGACATGAGACGGATGATGCGGGGGAAAGGGTGCCATGCCGACCGATACGTCGGTTGGAGTACGTGAAACGTGGGAAAAGCGTGTACGAAAAAGGGACAGCTTTAGAGCGTGGGAAATTTTCCCACACAATGCACCCCTTTGCGTTCCCTCTCTCGCCTCCCCAACCCCTCTGATATGTCACGATAAGGTTGGTACCTTTTCGGTAGTACTAGTAGTAGTAGTAGTTATAGTAGAAATTGTAGTGGTGGTGGAGTGTCGGGAAAGGATTTCATTGATTTTTCGGCCCACTCGAGCCGGTCGGTTTTTCGATATTCGGTTTCGATATGCGGCTGAGTGCATGGCCAGTGCGGGATGGGTGTGGGGGATCCGTTTTTGATTTTCCATGGATAGCGAAAAGTCATTTGAACATACATACAAACCTTGGAACGATTGCCCATTCGAGAACAAGCAGTTTCAATTTGGAAATTTTGGTTCAAAAAACGCTACTTGCCGTCCACATAGTTCATTCTACTCGATTCTTAGACTTTAGGAAGCGCGTTCTGGTCGAGGTGTTTCAGTATTTGGAATTTTTAAGTAATGAGAATTCTGTAAAGATCTTTGACTGGTAATGGTTACCTTTCTTTCAACTATAACATTACTTTTGCTTGCAACAGTCTTGCTTTTCGGTATGTTTGATGTAAAAGCACAGTATTTATTTCATGAAAACAAGAAAATAATCTAATGGTTTCCAAAACATATCTCAAAACGCCACCGTTGTCTGATGATGATTAATTCTGAATGTCACTTTATTTTATTTATGCCCTCTTTTGTATAATTGTGACTTACTCATACGACCTGCTTCTACACACATAGTATTTGGTAAAAAAAATAATATTACATGATAGAATTAGCTTATCAATACTATGGTTGAACAAAACAGATACGAATAGTATTTGAGAGGTAAGCGAAGAGTACTAATAGCCTCTTGGATGAATTGATAAGTTAATCAACTTAATTAATTAATAAAATTTTCCTCAAACTGAGTGTTGATAATAACGGAGTCAATTGAATAGTGCATTCAATGTTGGTCAATGTACATAAACAGTAATTAACTATTCAATGAAATGAAAAACGAAATGAAAGCGAAATGCTGTTAGTCGGTATTTTATTGTGAGACTGCATGTGAGTGTTCGGATGTGCTAGAGTCAAATCTGCTAATTTTTTACATTCATGTGCAGTGTTTTCTTAACTGCTGATAAAAACAGTCAGGCTTGACTTGTGGCAAACTATGCAAGACAGGATGAGCATTGTACGCTGAGGTGTAGTAGTAGATGGGGATAAGTCACGGTGAGAGCTAGATCCAAGGCGATCATGCTATCTACAGACGAAAGAATAGACACATCTAGCAGCGGCGACTTTCATAAGAAGGCTGACGTCTTCGTTGTACGGTGTTGAGTTCCAATGCACAATACCTTACGATGAGGGCAAGAAGGCATGCCCCTTTCGGATGATTCCTTTCCGGCGAAACGGCAACACCCGGAAGCGAACAACAGACATGTCGTGTGCTGGCGTGTGAAACTGTCCAACCTGCAAAAGTGGAGGGCAGCAACGAGGAGAGTGGACCGAAAAACAGTGGCAACCAACGAAATTTTCACGTGTCCCTAGGAAAAATGATCGAAAGAAAAAAGGCGCAGTATGGAGTAAAACGTGGTGTACGGGTGACACGTGGGGAGAATGAAATGATGGAACGAACTTTTATCGTTCAAAATGGTCCGGGAGGTTAGGGTGGCGGAGGTTGAATTTCCACCTTTTTCCAAGAAGGGTTACGACAACGGTCGGCGGAAAGGTGCGGTCGTGCGATGGAAGTTCAATTTAAAGTTTGTTTAAAGTTGACATGCCATTAGCACGCGATGTGTTTGGCGCAAAATGTACGAAGCTCTGAATGTATTTGTGAGTACGTGTGTGTGTGTGTTTGCACGGGCTTGTGTTTGATTTGAAACGTTCGTTTGTGGAATGTTCCATTGCACTGGCCCGTTGGCCAATGTGTAGTGAAATGTAGTTTGAAAAGTTCACAAATTTAGTGAACCCATTCATTTTCGCATCGCTTGGATGGATGGGGTGGGTGGAAAAACAGGGGTAAAACGCAGGAATGTTTTAGTGAATCTTCTTTCACCGGCGTTGGTTTGACAGTTGTAAATTGTTCTAATCGAACTAGGCGTTGAAAACTATTCCACCCGAGCGCACTTCGAGCGTGTTGGGCGTTCGTTGATGATGTTGGGAATGTTGATTAAGAGTGAAAACTACGTCGGACACGACGGCGGGCAATGAGACAAGTTTTTCGCAAACAGTTCATTTTTCTACCGAGTTTTAAACAACGATTGGAGTTAGGTTCCCTGATTGCAGTTAGGTAGGAAAATACCTTTATTTGGAATTACATTTTCCAAGTAAGTTTTGCCGAGTAATCACTTTATCAGTCAACACAAGTTTGACTGATATAAAGAACATTTTTTCTACAAATGAGACATATTTGTTTTTACTGGTTATTACTATGAATTAAATTCTATCGTCATTTATACCGCTTTTCACCAAGATGTTTTGCAAACATTTCCTTTTATCTGGTTTTCTTCTTTTGCATGTTTGTCTCGATCAAAAGCAAACAAAACAAAAAATAAAATAAAAAGCGAAAAAGAAGAAAAAATTCCAATGCAAAGAGTGACGCAAAAACATCATTCCTAGAAAGAAATAGGAAAATGTTATCTGAGATTGCATGTTTGTTGACCAGATAAGCGATGAAAAGTAAAAAAAAAAATGGTCCATTCTTTACATTTCGGTGAAGAAGACTTCGTTTATATGAAGGAAAAGAGATGAAAGGACTGCTTATAAAGTTGAAGCAGATAAACGGCAATTTAAAAACATTGATAATGAAATAAAAAATTCTCTACGCAAAAGTTGAAACTTTTAAAATTCTGGGACATAAGGTACAAGAGAAAATGGGTCGTGTAATTTCAAGCGGAATATTTAATAGGTACAAAACTAAAATCGATGGTGAATACGATCATGACAAAGTTGTTCGTTCGACGTTCGCTTTCCCAACTCTTTCATACGCACACACACGTACACCAGTTCTCCTCTCCTTTTTTACCTTTTCGGTTCCTTCTTTCTCGATCGACCGTGTCCTCCCGAATGTACACTAATTGCTTAATCTTTCCTCTGCTCCTGGCACGACTTTCCATGAAAAGCGATTTTCTGGCACCACTTTCCCAAAACTACGGCATACACTATCGCCATGCCCAGCCCTTCCAGTAGTGTCCTTGTTTTTTTCGCCCCGGAAGCCGCAGAACGCTTAAGTTCATTTGCGCTCGGTGGAAATGTAAAGTTTTCGAACTACCTTTCAACAATAATTAATTTCCCCAGAATTAGCGCCGTGGAAAATGCTGTCAAGCTTGGAGGTCGTTCGATTCGGTCGGTTAGCGTACCAGCTGCCCTGGGGTAAGTGTGTGTGTGTGAGCCTTTTTTATATTCCTACGTTGCAAATCGGCGTGGAGGAAGGCAAGAGAGCGCGGCTCGGAGGTGAGCAAACAAGCGCGTACCAATCGGAACCGTTTAGCACCGGATGGGGTCGCATCCGGAAGGCACTTCCTGTCGGCTTCCCCTCGTCTGTAAACTTACGGTCTGTAACGAGTCTTCCCTTCCGTTCCCTTCGCCTCTTCAACCTCGGGCTCTGGGGGTTTACCAGAGCGCGTTTGAAGTACCTTTTCGCGTCTTCGTCGTCGATGGAATGAAAATTTCGTTCCTGCACGGACACTGACAGGCACGCTCAACAAACGCTGGCTGCACTTGCGTTGCCGTCCGTCTGCGAGCGAGCATATGTACGGCGAGGCATGGATTTAAAATTTACATATTAATTAAAAAACCATTTTCTACCATCATCTTCACTTAATGTCAGTATCAATTGCACGGCGTTTGATGGTATGGAAAATTCGTGACCTGCCGCGAACAAACCCCCCAGGCGTTCCATCCAGCACCATCGTTGGAGGGTGGATTGAAGAAACATAAAAAAAAAACAATCGAGAGGGAATTCAGGTCGGCGACCGAAGTGCTCAGGCAGCGCACATTCTCGTGCGTTCGACACTCGACGAACCATGGCGGACCAGGCGTCCCCATCAAGCGTCAAACGTGCCGGTCGTTTTTACCCGTGATACGATTTTTGCCACAGCGGAGCTTTTCGCTGGAGTGTGTGTAAAGATGGGATGTATCCAACCAATGAGATGCAACCAACAAAAGGCTGAAGGATTTTGCTTCGAAGGAAATTAATCGAATGGTGCTTTATTTCATTTGTTCAGAAGTTTACTACATACCAATTAAATTGTCAGTTGAAATAAATAGCGTTTGTAAATGCTTTTAAATTGTACTTCAATCAATTAGCTCAATCAATGCATATCTTGTTGAGTTATATTTTTGTGAATTTGTTTACCAGGAAGAATGATTTTGTTGTATATCACTTTGCCTTTAAAAAAATACAAGTGAAGTACGTAGACCGATATGTAAAGTGATTTTGCTTTAATGCAATTTTTGCATAAAAATGAAACTTAAAAATCGTTTACGATACCAACTTTTGTCTTGTGCCATAAAAACCATTCCTGGAAAATATTTTACCATCGCACGATACTTCTCGTTCTGTTTGTAATATTAAAAGACGCGCGTGACATGTGATCTGTATTCGTCGCAAGATCGTTTCAGTCTGGGACCGAAAGAAAATAGGAAGCCACCGTTCGACGCCACTGTAGCCTTCAGTAATTGAGCGCTGTCAAAATAATTCAATTTCCTGGCTTCACCTCCGGTACATGCAGCCGCTTCCGGGCCTTTACGATTTGCCTAATGACTTCGGTAAATACTTTGATCTGCTTCCATATTCCGGTGCCGTTTGCCGGTGCGTGCGTCTTCGCCAGTGACTGAAATACCACTCCATGAAAGCGATGAAAAACAAGACCCGTTTACCAGATGCGTGAGCGAGAGCACCCAACGATGATTGTTTACCATCGGGTCGTGAAAATGGATGGATTCATCGTGCAGACCATGGAACATGATAGAAACTTGAAAGATAAGAATTTCTCGTTTTTCTTTTCATGTAGGAATTTATTGAAGAGCGAGCCACACGAAATGTATACCGGAAAAAAACAATTCCATAGAGAGCACGATTAAACCCTGTAATAAAGTGCATTCTATTGGATGAAATGGTTCGTAGCAATTTTCCTTATTTCTTTTAATTATACACACAGCGGTAAACATTTTTTTCTGAACAACAAATTGAAAACTCTGATGGTTAATTTCAAATTAAAGGTTTTTGAATGCTAACTGTCTATGCGTAAATATGGTGGTAGATTAAACATAAATAAAAACATTCCTGTGTTATTACCGTCGGTGATGGTGTGTGCACATTTTCCCACTGGCAAAAATGTAATTTTTTTTTTCATTCAATAATTAGCTATATAAGTTGGAGTTTGGTGACGTTTTCACAAGAAATCATTTCAAAATAACTCATGCAAATCAAGCAACAACTCGTGCAAATCACGAGAGGGACAAATAAAACAAACAACTATTCTCACTTCTCCTTTAAACAATACGACTCTGATGTGAGTATAAAAATAATGAGCATTATAATGAAGAGAATTTGTATGAACGGGAATGACGAGCGTTTTCTATAAAAGTGTGAAATATAATTTGCTCTGTTTTATTTACCTGCTGGAGCCTGCCGGCATCGCTGCACAATAAAAATCACTAATAATCACGAACATTTGTCCCCTTCGTGGCAAAATACACGTGCGGCGGTGTGCGTGTACAAGTAACCCTTCCCATTAACTCTAGGTTTAATTTGCCGCATACGACCTCCTTCATCTGGGCTAAGGTACACATGTTTAGTTATATGTTTTTTGTTCGCTTCCGGTATGGTGTAAAAAGGTAATAAGAAAACGTATAAGAAAAAAAGACAACTGTGTGCTGTTAACACGCGCCTCAACAGTTTTGTTAAGGTCCCTTTGGCTCGAATGAAGAAGGTGTGGGCAGGGGAAAACTGCACGTGTGCCTCGGTGTCGCCTCGTGATATCGCCTAATGAGCACAGCATTTGAAATGACACCAGGCCCTATCAGACTGCGGCCACTTCTGGATAGTTAGGAAAAGGGCTAATGTGCCTCGGGATGGGAGATCGATCCGGTCCGGGGAGAACGAGGGGCCACTCATGTGTGCCGTTCCGGTGCGGTGTACTTTGATAAAGGATCTGCTTACGGCAGGAAGGATTACTTAGTCCGGTGTTGAAAACTACGGGTCGCTCTGGGTTGTGAAAGCGCGATGGAAGACGTTGACGAAGAGGTGCTAAGTAAAACCGGCGGCGTCGCTCGACGAACATCGGCAACCCAGGAGCTCTGGCAGGGGGTTACATATTTATAGAAAGGAAAAATAATAATCAACAGCTACAAGGAACTCCACACAAAGAGAAGGCATCCTTTCAGCTGCTGCCGTGTGTCCTTATGCCACCAACCTGGCACAAGCATTTCGATGTCGAGGACGCCTTTTCACCATCGTCGATCATATTGTTCTGCAACCAACGCGAAACGTCAACGGAATGCCAGACGCAGAAAAGAATAACATCAATGTAACATCCACCGTTTCCATGGGAGCCGCTTCAAACGAAGGAAAATCTTTCAAAATGAACGAAACCGCAAGCAAGCCCTTCCCAATCACGTGTTTCCAGCCAAAATCCCTGTCCCCTTTTGTTCGCTTCGTTTATTTTCCCCCTCCTCTTTGCTCGGCATTTGAAAATAAAAGAATAGGAAAAACGACATCTTGAAGCCCGACTGCCGTTGGCGCGCATAAAAAGTACGTTTGATTTCTTGGGCGGGAAGTGGAATAAAAGAAAAAAACTGGCCCCATGCGAAGAAAACTTGTGTTCACCGGGTGGCGAGATCCTGGCGGGCGGTTGAAAAAACGGTAATGAACCGACCTGCCGTGGTTGCCGGGCCTGGCCGAGAGAGCGAATGAACTCAAGCCGTGAGGAAGGATGGAATGTCGTTAAGAAATGTGTTGAAAAATAGAGGAAAAATTGAGGAGTGGAAAATTCAAAGAGAGAAAAATCATTTCATCTCCGCTGAGATTTCGATAAGTGAACATTTTTCCTACACAATGCACACGTTATCGTCGGGGATAAATGGAAGACGAAGTCGGGACGGGTTTAGTTTTCTTGTCACTCATATCAAAGGAGTTTTCACAATCTCCAAGTTATGCACTGTTATCCTTTTTTTAAAATTATTTTGTGCCTTCGTTCAGACGAACAACTTTGGTGGTGGGTTTTTGGATTGTTTGCCGTGAGAGTCGTCCGAACGATTTCTTCATGATTGATTCCTTTCGTCGATGTTTGCTGAGACTTCTCTATTATCTGCTCTTACATTATTAGGACGGTGACAATAACCGCTGAAGCGGCGAATCTCGGGGAAAGGTAGGTCGTGCTCGGCTTTCCCTTCGCGATTATGTCGTCCGAACAGCTCTTGCAAAGGCTATTCACTCTCCCTCGCTCCCTCTCTTTCGGATGCTGCCTGGTGAGACTTCGCATCTCATCACATCACGCTTCGCACGACCACTCACATCGCGTTATCGGAGGGGCCCGAGTTCTTCGGGCATCTGTGAACTACTCCGCGCGTGGATCCTGTTGCTGAAGGATGCTGTCGGTGCAAGTCTTCATCCTCAGTTCGAATGTGGCGGTTCGTCGTGGCGGACGGTAAAATTTCGGAGTGAGCGTCTCACGTTGGCAAGAAAACTGTCCTGAGGATTCGCTTTCGCGTTGTGCTTGAGCAAGGTTCGTGGTGTGCACGTTCCGTCCGGTGGAGGATTGTGTTTTAAAAACGGGTTTACGTAGAGTGTCTTTGTATTGGTGGTGAGTGTTGTTTCCTTCAATGAAACTGTGGTCATTTTTAAGAGTGTTTTTTACGGAGATTCAAAAAAGTTTAATTTGTCCTTTAATTTGTCGTGAAAAACGTAGATAAAAGTACGTCGTTTAGTGGTCAAAGGTGTGAAGGTAATGCACATACACCTTCGATATGTTAGGGACACTACTCCCGTTGACAAACGACCGGTCCGTTAGGCGAACGGTTCCCATTTGTCGGCTAGAGCTTCTTGTGTCGGCGCGTGTTCGCTGGTATGGCAAAATTAAAGAAGGAGAAAATTGCATCAAATTAGCCATCATAAATCGACGACACTGTAGGCATCCAGGCTCGACAAGTGAGCGTGTTGTCGCTGGTCGAGATTGAGAGACCCTTATTATGTTGCGTTTTCCTTTCGTTCTGTTTTGTGAGATGAGTTTCTTCCTCTGCCAGTCCGGCCAGCATGGAATGGAAAGGACAAAAGACACTGGCAGAAGGATCGAAATTTATCAAACACTGTTGGGGCTGGCAACTCGTTACGTTGGTGGGTTTCTGTGTGGAACGGCTTGCGGGTGTAAACATGATTGCCGCCCTCGTGGGTTTTAGTGTTTGCCGGTTGTGCAAAAGGGACGGAACGGATGAAATGTTTTCGGCGGCGTTCGAAAAAAAACTACCGTGTGGGAGCTGCAAGTCGTGTCCTATCAAATTTATGAACCACATCGGCTCGCGTAATTGAACTGGAGTGTTTCACGTCGCCGACCTCGTGTGTTTCGACGTTCGTTGGCGGAGTTTAAATTGACTTTCTTCGTCGCAATCATCACCATCACCGGCAGCAGCGGTTTTTGTCGCCATGATTTTTGTGACCTGATCAACTCTTTCCTTCGTCTCGGTCGGTGGGTGGTGAAAAATTAAATAAATCATCAGACAACAGTCTCGCACAGCGTTTGTCAAACGGAGTGGCTTCTTCTGCGTGAGGTGGTAAATCTAAAAATCAGGAGACGGTGCAGATGAAGGCGACCTTCCTTTGAGCAGTGCGATGTTTCGGTATGTTTTAACACACGCGTTGGACCTTTTGGGGTGAAAAGTGGAGGAGGTCGCGGATCCTACTCGAACACGGGCAGGACGACACTTAAGTGAAAATTGAATTTCCCGCATCATTGGAGCTAGCGAATGTAAAAATTAGGCGGCCTTGAAGGTCTGTTTAATCTTCCAATTCTAGAAAGTTAAATTAGGAAATATTGTCAATCGTATCAATATCAGTTTGTCTGGGCACAAAAAATATTTCAAATTTGATTTGATTTTTTAAAACTTTATGTTTATTTTTTTATGGATCTGCCTTGAAAAGTTTTAGTGACATATAAAGCTTATTAAAGTAATATTGCTCGATGAAACAATTAGATATATCACTATGTTAAAGCGATCCTTCCATTGCCGTTTGGAATATGAAGGCCAAGACGGAGCGTTAAATTAGACTTCTTGATTTGTAATTTCTAACAATTCGAATGGATTTAAGAAACAGCACTTAAAAAATCAATTATGTTTTTTATCGTTTGTAGGAATGTTTGTTTGGTATTCAATTTTATACATTTTGCGAATTAGTTGGATAAAAAAGTAACTCTGTTCATAGTTTAACTATGTTAAAACGACGCAATTTTTAAGAACAGTGTTGAAGTAAAGCTTCTTGTTGTCAATATTTTTATTTCATGCTTAAGATACGATCATGAAACGAGACTCAATGATTACAAAGTTTTAGTTGCGCAGTAAACTCATTGTGCAACTGTAAGTAGAAATGGTAAATCAGTAAATAGCATGATTAAGATCAGATTCATGTTATGCATATTAAATTAATCTGCTTCTGGCTTAGAATTCAAGCTTAAATTAGAAGGATTACGTTTGATCTCCACAATTCATTTAACTATATTCTTAAAATGATAATTTTCAAATCCAATTTAAGTTCGCTTGGCGATATTCTCCAGAAGTTCTTTTTTGTTAACTCGTCCAACATCCTCTTTAGTCAAGTTCAATCACAAAACTAGGAGTAGGACACTCATTCGTTTATCACTTTAATATATCTATTTAATTACTCATTTTTTCTTCGAGCCGCAGTATTCCGGTCCTAGTAGATCATTTTTCTTCCCATTTTCATTCATTTTTAGCTTGCTAATGGTTTCCATTATTTTCAATGTGTTCTAATGTGACTTTACGTTGCATCGCAGTCATTCAATCATTCATCATTAATGTCGATCAAGTTGTTTAATTATTATTGCTTTATCTCCTTATCTGTGCGGCTCAATCCCTACAGATTATACTGCATCGAACATGTAGGGTATTTTCAAGGAATTTCCAGACCACATGAATTAACGTTTGGCCATGTTTTGTGCAATGCTGTTGGAAGCCGGTGCAATTTTTCCCAGAATCCTCGGTAGGTTAATTGTGTGCAACTTTCCCATATATTCCGAGCGGCATGTTCTCTTTATCTTCGATATGTGGTCGCGTTGCAATGGTACACAATTTCGTGCAAAATGTTTGTTCGTAATTTTCTGCTAGCAAGGATCGCTCACACACACACACATACACAATCATACCTGAATAAAGCCAGTGTCGATCAATATGGAGATGGCTTATTAATTCCGACCGGCATGATAACGAACTATTCCTGCATCAGTTCCCGGAATGGGGCATCCCGATAAGCGTCCACGTGAGCATGAGAGTGGAATGTTCGGGCTGAACACAGCCACAGAGTCAAATGCCGAAGGGCGGTAGGGAGGTAAGGGGGCAGGACTTATGCAACCTGAGCTGGGAAAAATTTCATTGAAATTCAATGTTCACCTAGTTTAATCTGGAGGGGTTTAGATGTTTTCCTTCCCCCTTTCGCACATACACAAATATACGAACACCCATCCAGGTGATGGAAACCCGAAACGGAATGCACCAGCTGTGCACGACGATGGTTCGGTACGGTTCGTCGAATCGGTTGCTCCGAGGGCGCTTGTAAGATGTAGCGGTCGAAGCAGGCCGGTTTGCTGCGGTATGTAGCTTATCTTTTGTGCACGTCTCAGCAACCGCACCTGGTAGCAGCAACCCCAACCGTGCAGCAGCACGGTGTGCCAATGCAGCAACAGCAGCAGCAGGTGAGCCGGCATCGGCATTACATAAATTGTGCCTGCGAAAACGCTGCAACCGCTCGTCGAGCATGTAAATGGGCGTGTTCCGAGTGTGCGGGTGTTTCGATCGTTAGCAAAGCGAGCAAATTAAAAACCTACAATTTATGGTGTAAGGGGCCGCATTCATCCGTGGATTGGGTCGGAGCTGGGCCTTACCGGATTCCGGCTCGAGCTCGGGGAGCGATTCGATTTTGCGACCTCAATCTGCCAGTCTCTGGTCAGCGGGCAGGGTTACGGGAATGGGTGGCCCGATGCCCTTCGGCATCGTTAAACAGCCGCCGGGCTTAGGGCGCTGTCGAGTGGGGAAGCATAGGTCACAGGTGACTAGGTTCACGCCACCCGGAGCAAGATGTATGAAGCCGGAGCGCTTTCCAGGTCAGCACATACATGCCAGCACACACACGCACACTTTCGTTTCACCCCTAGTTCCCGGCCCACCGAATGGTGCAAAATATCGACACAGCTGAATCGATTGGTACAGCAGATTTTGCCTCGTCAGCAACTGATAAATGCAAAACGCTGCTCACCAGCCGCTGCTGCTACGGCTTCTGCTGATGATCACCATCGACAGGGCTCTTATAACTACGTATAGTTACGGCAGCAGCAGGAATGAAAGCGATCCAACTGCAAGCAAACACAAATGAACTGAACCGCTGCGGGAAGTAGTGGAGGGCTTAGAAGAGAAAGAGCCGTGGTAAAAGGATTTTTTTCAATTTGGATTTTAGATTTTCGGAAGTTTTTTTTTGCTAATTCGAATGCATGATGAATGTACCCGTTCATTTTTTATTCAATTGTAAGCAATATTCAATTATAACAGCCATAGAGTGAATTTATTTTTTGCCGAACAGAAACAAACATTTTTCACAATTTTATAATAAATTGTAGCTACAACAATTGTACCGAAATAAAACATTTGTTAAGGAAAATAAAAATCAACTTGTTTTAGGTTTCTCGAACCACAAGCTTCAGATTTACACATTTTATCTATTCTGATTTGTTTCATGAGCGTGACTGAAGGGTATAACCATATTAACACAACGTTTCGAACGTTTAGATTATTAAATAGATCGAATTTTCCTCCACTTTCTGCTCCTCTTGCCACGCGAGTCTATTGGGTCCATTTTCAAACACACTACACCTTTACGGAGTTTACCCCACAAAAGTGCACAGAGCTTTGCTACCTAACTTGCGCTTTGCCTCGCCCCGCCGCGCGAAATCGGTAAAAGAAGGCACGGTTCGGCTTTAGAAAATGCATAAATTTAAACTGTTATAAATGTTGAAGACGTAAGGTCGGTGGTCGGTGAAAGTCGAAGCCACCTAGCAGTAGCGTATGCAAGAAGATGCAAGCAGAAAAACGGACCCGATAGCACGCCGCTGTATTAAAAATTCATGCATGCAGCAGCAGCAGCTGCAACACTGCGGGTCAGTGTGGAGAGCGATTGGAGAAGCTGCTGCACACGGAGGGAAAGAAAAAAGGATACCGAACGGAAAGGAAACAAAAATCGAATCTAGAAACTACAGCACGACGGTTTTGAACGGGGAAAGTTCACTCGTGTCATCATCTGCTCAAGTGCACGAGTGCACTAGAATATATGAGATACTTCAGCAAGGGGTTGATCGAAAAGTGCATTAGCTGGAAAATTAAATTCGTTGAAAATTTTTTTAAACGAAATGGAATGTTGATCACAAGGCTAAACCGTCCATCTTGTTGTAGTTAAACACAAAGTCAAACAAACCATACATAAAGGTTAAAATGTGGATCAACCCTGTTAACCTAATGTACATCTCTCAAAGTGGAGTAGAAATTCAATATAGTTGTGCCGAACATCTGATACTACATATTTTATATCGCGCACAATGCACTCATGGCTGCTGTTCTTGCGCTGGCCCTGAATAATTTCTCCCCTAACCAGATGTTATGGCGGTTGTTGAAAGTTGCAACCCATTTTATGCAAATATCCACACTTGCACGATTTATGGAAAATTCATTTCCCGAGCAGCAGAGCAAGACGGCGGCAATGGCTTCTTCACAACCACCGGGCAGCTGCTGCAAGCTTTTCTCCTGTTTATGCCTGTTCCTTCTAACTGTCGTCTGCCTCCTAAAGCGGAAGCTACGCCACCGCACCGGCCACACCACCGAACCACCGTCGAGTGTGTATGATGCGAATATTTGTAGAGTTCGCTGCTTGTTTGATTAACTTTTGCGGTCTTCGAATGGTTTCGAGTATGGTTTTTCATAGATGCCCGGATTCGGTTGTGTTGCTGCTGGCCGTTGTTGCAGTTGTCGTTTTCTTGTCGCGGTGGGGTTTCCGGTTTGACGTCCGAAATCCTGACCGAAGCCACCGACGACCAGATGGCCGTTGGTTTTGCTTACTTGTATTTTTACGCCATCCTTTTTTTTATTTTAAGCCGAGGTAACAAATTTGTTTACTAGTTTGTGTAGTGGTGAGTAGAAGCGGGTGCACTGGACCTGATGGGTTCCGGAAAAGGGTTGAAGAAATGTGAAAAATGAAACAACTGTATCCGTTTGCCGATGACAGGTGAGGGATTTGGTTATTTAAGTGAGTTAACGAGCGACTGGGTTAGGGTAGGACCGTTTGTTGATCCGTTAGTTGATCCGACCTTTAACACAATTTGCAACCCGGCTGTTAGTTTGGAGCGTAACAAAGCTGTTGAACGTTACATATATGACATGTGTTTTGACGGACAGACTATAATATCTTCTTGATTAAATTGTAGAATTTATTTACTTGAAGCATTGCCTTGGATGAACAACTTTATTTATATGGAAAATTTGAAACTTTTTGTGGCATAATTTTTAAAACTGATCGTTGTAACATACAATTATTAGGAATACATAATTCTCCACCATCAACTAATTCAACCTTAACAGGCATATAATAGGCAATATAGACTATTTCGTAAATTGCACCTTCTCAACTTTAAATACTTTTTCACAAACCAAGAAGGAAGGATAGGATAATAAATGCTTGTAAAATAAATTTATCCAACGTCATTGAACAAAATTTGGAGGAGCAAAATGCCAAAAACAATTTCTGAACTTCATGCCTGGCCTTTAATTCATAGTATTTTTTTAAATTAAATCTCATTGAGTTAATATATCTTTAATACTAACAAAGAACATCTAAGACAAACAAAGGTAAAAATTTAGTGTTGATGTGAGCAATGAACTGCATAATTAGAGAGGTATATATCTAATTCATTTGACAAGATACTTATACTTGGCTCCCACAGTTTAATCATTCGATTGTATAGCAAAATGTATTTCAAAATTGCTTTGAAACCTTTCACTCGGCACATCCGCTTCGATGTACTTCCGTTCCGATGCTTTCGCGCGCCCTAGTGAAGAAGCAATCGCTGAAAGTTGGCGTAATAAGATTGAAACTTGCAGCATCTAGAATAAATTTAATCTAAGTTAGATTGCAAAACGTGCAAGTGAGCATCATTTGCGCAACTTTCACCCTTGGTGTGCTGCCGTCGTGTTGCACTATAACACTGTTAGTCTTTTGGTCCTGATAGTGAGGTAGAAGCGTGGTGCCTGATGGTGGAACGCTACCCATATGGAAACGTACGCCGTTATGGAAGCGGAAACCATCGCGACGTGCGAGTGTTGGCAAATCAAACAGCCGAACGCAAAAGTGGCCGCGTACAGTGTGTGGCGTGAAGTTGCTTCACGTCGTGTTATAGTAATTAAGTGTGTTAAGTTTGTCAAAAGGAGAAAAAATATTTTTTACACAATTGTTTAAAGTGTGAAAAACTTCCTCCCTACTTCAACGTTAAATTTCCCTGTAGAATAAAGGTGCCATAGAAATCCTTCAGGTGTTTAGTAAAGTTAACATTGGCTCCCCGTGGCATCTACCTGGCGAGTTCCTGGCAATGTTGTAACGAACACCGTGACCTTCCCGCGGGAAGGTGCAACTCCCACGGCAACGGTGGGCTACCGACCCGGGCGTGGCTTTCACTGCTCATCCACCAGAACGCGCGGCCAACCGAACGAAGCAAGTAAATGCATCCCCGACCGCAGTCCCGAATCCCGCCTCGATGATGCCGGTTTGCACACATCCTGGCACACCTTCGCCCGAAACTCACTGCACCAAAGATCGTTGCCGTGCAGCGGGCGGCGAAGTTGGTTCTTAATTTTCGCTCCAATTAGTTCACAAGCAGCCGTGTGCCGTGAACTGTCAAGAGATTAATTTATTATACACACACAGGAGGCGCGCGATGCTCCGGTGTCGAGCGCTCGCGAAACTTTAGATAGATTTATTATGCAGTTCCACTGTTTGCTGTGGCTGCGTTGCTCCTGGCCCGTGGTTCACGGGAAGGTGATTTCCAGGCGGGAGTGCGTTCCCTCCGGACGGAAGTACAACATAATCCTTGCCGGTGTCGGCGTTCCACCAGGAGTGTCTTGCAAATGAAGGAGCGGGTATGTTTTTTTTCCAGCGTAGATGTAAGCCACTTTCCTGTTTGTACGGAGGTAATGAAGTTTGGGAAAACTTTTCTCATTTTTAGACGGTTTTAATCACACCACCATTTCGCCGAAGATTTTTGGTGATGTTCTTCTAGCCGTTCGGTAGGTGGAATTTTCTTCACACCGTTGTTTACTCTCGGTGTCAAATATTTCTAGTGGAGGAATCCATTAAAGTAGAACCAGTTTCCACTCGATACAACCATTGTTCCAACAAACGGCTTTGCAAAACAGCTAAGATTTTACTCACATTACACCATTAACCTTGCGAGAACCCTGGAAAAGGGTGATGGTAAACCGATGAAGACGTAGATCAGTTTCCCATTTGTATAATGTTTACTCGTTCTTTTATCGACGATGGCGTAAAGATTGCAGCCGAACGCCGAGTTACCTCCGTCGAATTTTCTCTCGAGCTCGGGAAAATCAAAATAAAATAAAGTACAAACCTGTGCCTCCCATGCTTCAGTCCGTACGCGCTGTACAGGAAGCATAACGGAAGACAAATCCTGTTTGCGACCGCCCCATGCTGTAAGTGAGACCTGTACCACGAGGCTGTGGAACTCGCTGGAAGTTCTTGAAGGTGCCCTGCCACAAAGTAAGCGGTCTTGGGAAAAAAACGCTGCCTACACCGGTCGTCCGGAGTTGGGTCGGGTTTAAAATCACGTTCCGCAAACACCGAATGCCGAATGTTGCTCGAAACCATTTCCGGCAGTAATCCGTTTGACAAATAAAAGCACTTTGGTGTTGGGCGGAACGCGGGAGTTCTTCGACGACTCCCACTCCGGCAGTGATTGAGTTCCACCGGGGGGGTTTTCCTTCGGTTGCGGTTAGCTGTGTGCATTGTTCCGTGGGAGAGTAAGAAGTGGGTAGTGGAGAAAGCAAGCTGCTTCGGTCTTATGATGGATCCGAACTGCACGTTCGCTGTGGATTGAAAATCTATCGTTCGTCGTTAGGCACACAAAATAAGTCCTTTACAAGGCACAAAGCACAACATAAAGAATGGAAAATACCTGCCGGGTGGTACGCCTTTCCATTCCCTCCCACAACAATACACCCACACACACACACACATACCGAGAGCATTCAGCGTCGGGAAGTGGGGGGGGAGTCTTTTGTGCCATTCCAATTGTAAACTATTTCCGAGCCAAACGAAAACGCAGTTGGATAAGTAGTTTCGAAACCAAAAAGTCTCGTGCAATTATCGCGGAAGAATGGCGCAAGCTTTGGGGTCGGCTTCGAGGAGTTGGAGTGAGCGTTGGGACAGTACGGCTCATCAGTGGTGCATTTTAATGTGTCTGCACGTCACTGGCAGTTTGAAACAGTTTCGCCGGATTGGATTTGCATTTTAAAACGAACGGCTTGCTGATGAAGAACTTGATTCGGAATAGACTTAACTTTGGAATTATCGTCGCAAGCGAACGATACAACAAACGGGTTTCCGGTACCGATGCTGAAGAGTATTTCGGTCGTAGGAGAAAAGTTTCCCGGGGAGGAAAGAAAAATTCCACCACCGCTTTATTCCTACGAACATAAATTCGACAGCACGTTCTTGGAGCAGGGTGTTGCGAAAGGGGTTCCTGTTCCGTTTGCGTTGTCTTCCAAGCTGGCCGAATTAATACTTGCATAAAAATGCAAATGCTCATCGCAACGAGGAAACTTCGAAACAAAACGACGAAAAGCAAATCCCTCAAACAGCTCCCGATTGCCCGAAGACGATGCTCGGGAAAGAAAGTCGAGCGCTGCCAAAGGCATCAGCAAAGTTTTAATACGTTCTGATTCTTCAGCTTTTCGTTTTGGGTAAGACTTTTCATATTCCTCCGAAAGCGTCGGTCCAAGCCGGCTCTGACAAGTCAAACATCGAGTTTCGTTTCCCCGTTCAACCGGGCCGTAAGCTAACAGAGTACCGAAACGTGAAACAAAACGGTATCGACAGGAGGTGGGAAACCAGGTGCACCAGAATTAATCCGTTTTCTATTTCCTTCCGATTTTTTTCCCGGTGTTTTAGTAAAAAAATAAGCAAAAACCTCTGGCGGAAAGCCGACGAAATGCCCACCGAACCGGACAGCTCGTCGTGGAAGGCAACAGAACACGACGAAAAGCTGTTCAACTGCTTGCGGCGATTGATCGATCGCCCGATTCGTCCGCACCGGGGAGGAAAGTTTTAATTTTCGATTTTATGTTTTTCCGCTAATTGGAAAGAATTTTCCACCCACTCCGAAAAGCTCGCGCGGTAGCGATCGTGGTACTTATTGGGGCGCACACGGGATCGGAAATTAGTGCTGCCCCGTTGGTGGTTTCGCACGTTGGTGGTTCGCGATGAAATTATAGGAAAGTCTCGAGAGTGAGTTGGGGAGTGTATAAAAATTCTACCGAAAGATTGTGGCCGAATGATGCAGTGCGACAAGCAAAGCGGAATGTGAAGTGCAGTGGAAAAGTTCAATAATTAATTACTCCGAAAGAATTACGCTTTGCGGAATTGAGCTTCCGTTTCGACGAGGTGACACGAGCGAAGACAGCAGCGATGTGATGATGGCACACAAAGGAAACTCCCTGCTGGGCACGATGGAAGACGGAATGCTGTGGAGAGCAGCGCGCTAGAACGGAAGTGTATGTGTGTGTGTGCCTGTACGTGGGTGAATGTGTGTTTCTGACGTTTCCCTTGCGTGTGTGTGTGAGTATATGTGTGGCTGTGTGCTTTTCGACGAGGAGTGGCACAGTGCGGTCATGTGCAAAAATGGTTATTGTGGAGGAATAACATTTAAAATTCCATAAATAAATAAGCTACTCCGGTTTCTGCAAGACGGGATAGATACTTCCAAAGAACGTCTTGGCCCTGGCGGAAGAAGGGTCCATTCTTCCGATTCCACCGAGTCACCGAAGCGGAAAGAAAGCAAGAAAAAAAAAACATGTAAAAAATAACAACATGGACCACACAAGTCAAGCTTAGCAGTTGCTTCCTTCGCTAGGCAGCCAACGTTCCTCAAGTCAAGCTCGGACTTTCGCTCGGGGATCCGGAAACACGCCAGACACGTCAGAGGGCACAAGGTGTAGGTCTATGCCTGAAACGGGCGTGCCACAGCCATAATGGATGTACGCGGCCTCGCACAGGGCATCCTTTTGCTGTACTTTCTCAAAGGTAAGTCAATTAAACCAAGTAATTTCTTGTCCCCTCAGCGAACTCTTTAAGGCAGGCTTCCACTTGTCGACCGTAAGATGAAATTTCTCTGTACAATAAAAAAAAAGAAAAAAAATTGGAAGAAGTTCGTGCAAATGGAAATTAAACGAACAATTTTTCACATTCTCCAACCGTCGAACCCTCAGTTTCTTCAGACCGATGGTAAAAATTGATCGAATCAATCGTTTAATTAGTGAACCAAAAGAAAAAAGACAGTTAAACGGCTGATAAAATGAGCACATTGAATGGAAAAGAGCGTTCTTTTCTCAACCTCCCTTTTGGGGAATAACCAACCCTACGAACCGTTGAGGGAGAAGCGGGAAGCCCGAAGCCTTTCGATGTGGCAAAGAATTTAATGAAGAAATTCCTCCATTTTTGCCGGCAAAACTCGACAATAAGTATTCCATCTATCAACGCCGGGCGAACGATTGGAATTTTATTGATAATGGCGCAGAGAAAATGAGTTCGCTCGTGTGGCGATGAGCGACTTCGCCGCGTGCCCTTGTGGAGAATGTCTTGTGGAAGTTGGACCCGCAACTTTATCGATGTCTTGATGCACTACTTGGGCATAAAGTTAAATTGGAGTCAATTTAACAAATCGGATAACGGTATCTCAGAAGTTTTTTTCTGTTCTCTTCTTGGATAGAAAATCTTCTGCATTGAAAACGTATGCAACGGATTGATGATGTTAATCGGACTACACCATCAAATTAACTAGGCTATGGTCCGTATACGATAGACTGTATTATTTCAAGAATAACATGGTTCATTATAATTTAAACGTCGTGCCTAAAAAACTTTGAAGTCCTGTTTGAATTATATTTTGAATATAAGACCAGTTTTAGATTTTAATCTTTTTCGAAAAATTGTTGGTTTCTTTATCTATTATTAAAGACCTATAGCAAAATGTTTCATGATGTATCTATTTTTCATTTATTTTACTAATCTGCTATCCTCAAACCTTATAGGCTCTCTGAAGGGCAAACAAGTACTTAAGATGGGAATATTGCTAGCTACAGCACAGAATAATTAAGTTTTGAAAACTTCTTCTAAATGACAGTTTTACTTCATTATCGTGCTGTAAATTAGGATTCAGAGCGATCTACAATTAGTACCAGACGGTACCGACTCTGCAATCTACCGAACCGGGGCCCCAGGAATGAATACCTTTTCTCCATCCCGGGCTGGAGTGACAATGTCAAATAAATTATCCCCTGCCAAAAAGTTGTACTGACTTTTCCCAACTGTCGCTCGAAGTACGGCCGTGAGTATTTGCTTTTGCTGCTGTTTGATTTGGTAGCTTCATTTACATAGAAATTGTCACGATACAGTCGGGCCAATTGAGTTAATTTCCAGCGTGCCAGATCTTGCTCGTGCCTCTCGAAACCCTCCCCGGAAGTTTCTCTTCCTACCCTATCGCTGGTTTTGTGTACGGAAGATGGCTTTTATTTATTTTGGCTCACACAACCACCGGGCGCCTCCATCCGTGGGCGGTTGTTCCGGGCATTTTAGAAATTACCTTGGTATAACAAACCTTTCGAAACTTTTTTTTTTCGACCTGCCTTTGGGTTTAGCACTCTGCTTGACCTAGTTGATGTGAGACGCAATGGAAAAGAGATGGAGAAAAAAAATACGCAAATGGAACACGACACCTTCCGCCGGTGGATGCTATTTATCCATCCCCAGAAAAGGGAAAAGTCCCAGGCCAAGAAACTTAGACCCTCGTGAGCAGAATTTATTTACTTTTCCCACTTTTTTTTTTGCTGTTACTTCCCTTGCGCCCTACTTGGCCAGCATTAGGGGTTGATTTATTCTTTCACCCAAACAAATTGCTTCGTCAAATCCATCATCCTGCCTCGACGATCCACCTCTTCAGCGTTGCTGGGCCATGCCAGAGGGCCCCCGTCGTAATCCTCCGCTAGGTAGTCAGTGTATGATGGAAGTTAATGTAAAAACGATAAAGAAAAGGCGCACGGAGAAAGGATCATCATGTGAGGAGATACGAGATTTGGTGCCTCGGAAAAGCTACTCTTCGGGTTCCTTGCCGTGCTGCCGTGCACGAAGGTCGTGCAAGTGGAAAAGTGAAAGCGAAACGACCATTCCACCTTGGAGGAGAAGAAATCGATGGCACTCGTGCCGAAATTCCTTTGGGGGTTTTTTCCCTTGCCCCACTATTGTTTGCTTTTCCGAGAAGCACGCACCAATCGAGCCATCAAATAGCTATGATTGAGGAGAAGTTGGGAAACTCTTTTGACTATTCACATTCGCACTGGAAGAACAAAAGAGCCGGAGAAAAAACGTATTGCCCAAAGACAGGACGTAATATTATTGCCCGGAAAAGCCCACATCATCATGGTACTTTCTGGTGGCTTTTTTCGATTTTTCGTTTATGCCCCAAAGAAATTGTCCATACTCAGGAAATCAAGACAGCAAAAGATTGTGTCATGACGCTTGGCCCATCTCCGGTTTCGTTTTTTCTCTCCTCTGCCCACACTCTTTCTCCTCCCCGGTCCGAGATAGGAAAAACTTTTTTCATTTCAATCATTGCTATTTGCCACTTTTTTACCTCCTCCCCTGGTTTGGGGATGCTGTAAAAAATACACGTGACGCGAGGATGGAAAAAACAACCGCATACGCATTAGAAATGAGAAAAAGTTCTTAATTTGACAGTAGCTTCTGCAACCAAAAGCAGGAGGGATGTGGTATTTTGGGGGACAGAAAAAATAAAAGCTTCGGCCGCGTAGAGGTACGCTCTGGTTTTGTGGTCCTCTGGAGAGATGGTTGGGCAAATTGGTTAACCCTAGCTTTCGAGCGAAAAGTGAAACGGCCGAAGGAAGGTGAAAGTTTACCATAAGCCCTGACACCTGAAACCTGAAACCGGACCGGTTGACAGGTCGAAATGGCTCGTGGCGTACTGCGGAAGGCATGGAAATGATTTCGACAGTTTCGAATTTCCACCCGCCCGATGCCCGGTAGCGTTTAAGGCGGGGACTTTATTGACGTGTTATTCAAAACACACAAACACACGTACACACACCCACCCGAGACCCCTGCTTTTTATACGGTTTGTTCATTTTTTCGGTTGGGTTTTGTTGCTGGTGGAAAACGCCCCGGGAAACGTTCGTCCTTGGCCGTTGGTAAACTGTCAGCAAACGGCAGTTTTATTGGAAAATGTTTTTCTATTTCCAAAACAACCCTTCATCGGCGAAATGGTTGCGGGTCGGATTTGTTTCTTATCAGTTTTGAACTCTGAAATATTGTTGTATTCTTTTTTATGTTTTAAATCAGTTTATCTAAAAGACCTTCCAAGTTGATTGTTTTTATCAATAGTTCACTGTATCAAAATTCGATGTAGTGGTTGCGGTTTAGGTAATCAAATGAAACAAAATTGAACGATCTACTGACTGCATGAAGAAGGCCTATTTCTATCGGTAATTTTAAAAACTGGATCAATATGCTCATATGTTACATTTAATGCCCCAGAATATATGCAAACAGTACAAACGGTTATGATAAGTAATGTTTTTATTGGTTGATAATGTAAAGAAATAAACAACAATAAATAAATAAATAAAAACTTAAATAATAGTTTGCTAAGTAAACAAACCTTATTATAAAAAAAAATCGTTATATTAAAAAAAATAACAATGTTCAGAACAATTAAGTACTACACTTAAACGATATTCTGCTTTTATGCACATTTCCTGAACCGCAAATTCCGTATATATTGGAGGATCTCTCGTACAATGCGATGCTTTCTCACTCTCTTGTCTCGAGTGCTGACGAACATTTTGCTGCCAAACAATTGTGTTGAGCGATCGCAACAGGTTTGCGGTGAACTCCATTTCCTTGAACGCTTGCCCCGTAATGTACCAAGGAAGATGATGCAGAACTGCGGCTGAAAGGTTCTATGGATTGCTTCCGAGGATGAAGAAAATTGAAATTTTCCTTAAGCACCACCGCAGCAGCGGGAGACACCGTACAGCAGCGGCATCAGCATCATCATCATCAGGTGGGAAAGATGGATTGCCTGCTCGGTTGGACGTCATACGGTGAGTTTTACGACGGGATAACGAGAAAGTTTGCAAAGTTTTCGAAACAAAAATATGTACCGTGAGCGTTGTCTTGCGGATCCAGGCTGGTTTTACGGAGAAAGTTAGCGCTGTACTGCTGCTACTGCTGCAGCTGCCGTACGAGTTACGGGAAAATGGAAAATGTTTAAACATTGCAAAAAAAAAAAAACTAACATTAACAACGAGGCTGGAGTTGAACGAAGAAGTAAACTGTGTCAGGACAGAAGAATCTTTTTTCACCCTCTGAATCTGATCAGCGTACGCTGCTGA
Organism: Anopheles coustani; assembly: GCF_943734705.1. NCBI lineage: Eukaryota > Metazoa > Arthropoda > Insecta > Diptera > Culicidae > Anopheles > Anopheles coustani. Next base: position 63,025,047 of record NC_071289.1, on the reverse strand, counting down.
AAGAGATTACTTTATTTTAAATCAATTTTCCATCCTGTTTCACGAAAGCGCGGTTAGCGGGAGGGCGTTGAAGCCGCACAGAAGGAAGGATGATGCAGTGCTTTGCCGGGAGATTTATTCTAGCGCATGTTCGTTTGCGCTCCTTTGCGCCCGAGACACGTGGACGGAAGGAAAGAGCGTTGAGCTTTCGCTGTCGGAGCTTAAAGTGAATTGTCTCGACATAAACGAGTGTTGTGTGTTTGAGTTTCGTGTAAGCAGCGATTATGTTGATTTAGGTTTCATGTTCCGTTGTTTTGTGTGAAAAAATATAACCTCATAATGGTGCGGGTAATTCGCTTTTTTTTTAAGTTTTTAGTCAAAATATTAATTTCTTTCCACGATGAAATATTATAAACTGTTTGACTGTTTGTGTTCGTTGACCGATTGTTTTTTGTTGTTTAATAAATATGGAAACTTTTGAATTGAAAATCATTTTTTATATTTTCAAAAATGATTTTTTATTACATACCTGGCAAAATTTGATTCAAAGCTCATGTTCTTTTGTTTCATTTAAATTTTACTTCATAAGTTAAATTATTTTTAAAAGTATATCCTTCTATTAAATTAAAATTGTGAGTTCTCTCAGATAAAAAAGGTTGTTAGCTAACTTAGCGAAGTTCATCTTGAGAAACGTTAATATATGTCTTAATATTTTATTGTCTTATATATTTTTAATAGTATTTTCTTAACGTAACACTCCTCAAATCTGCCAATGAAAGATTCGCAAATCTAAGAACTTTCTCAATGCAATGTTATTAGTATTCGGAAACAATTTGCACTACAATAGCATCAATCACAAATTCCCATTATCATCAACCGCCACATTACGGTATCAGAAGAATGAGAAAGTCGGCAAGTACGGTGGTATGGAAAAGTTTTCCCAATCTTCTTCTCACAGCGTGAAGGATCGGTTGATGATATTACTTTGCACACATACATACAGTTTGTACGCGCTTGATGTAAGCGATGATTAAACATTGCGGGGTTTCCGAGCCATTACCGTAGCCCGAGCCTTTATCCCTCGTGTATGTTACGCTGATGGGGGGTCGTGTATCAAAAACACGTCCATACGAGCGAAACAGAACCGAGGGAACCATGCGGTGGGATTTGTCAGGATATTTGTTACAGCAAATAGAGCAAACGGGCGAAGAAGCACACTGACTTTGGGGGACGATTTTCGGGTTTATCAATTTCCTTCCCGGTACGAAATCGAAGGGGCGTTCACGGAAAAGGTGCTCAGCGGGAATGGGATGCGACATGTGGCCCCGGCAGTCCAGCGGGCAGGTGCCAGGGGAGAAACAATAAACTTGCACAAGTAAAAACAGAAAAAGTAAAGCCTGGCAATCGTTTCCCGAGCGACGGTCGTGTGAGAGATGACTGTAAAGCAGGACAACGTGTCAGTTTATCTTGCGTTATTTATGAGCGTCTCACCTTTCCGAGTGGCACAAACTCTCGGAACTCGATGCTCGCCGATACTGACCTTTGCATTTATGGATCGGTGGCTCATAAATCCGAGATCGGTAGCGATGATTTTACGTCCCATCGTTTACCAGTTGCTAGTATGAGTGTGTATGTGAATGTGTGTATGTGTGTTGCAGATACGAAGGGGTCACAGGATATCAACAGAGTGGAAAATCCATCTTTTCCATGCAAACACATAAATATCCTCGAACGGAGAGCGATTGAGGCGTTTCTGAAGAAATATGCTACTGCAACGAGAAGAAAGCTGAGGCTCTTGTTTTTCTTCCATTCGTGTCCGTTCTAATCGCAACCGTAGCTCACACTCTCCCGAGCAGACCCTTCCCTGGTTTGCCATGCATGTGCAATGAATATTCATTACGGCATCAAACCTCACACGCGCACGAATCGGCCGGAGTGGGATGCCATTTTTATCGCTATTGATTTTCTAGGATTTATGCAACCGATCGACGAATGTTTGGCGTATGGGATTGGGAGGATGAAACTTTCCTTTCTGCGGTCGGGCCCGGCAGAAATTCCAAGAAGATCATTGCTGCGTGGGAGCTCAGGTTCATTTGAAACGATTTGAGTTTGGTTCGTTATTTCCGAGCGTATCGAATTCAGCTCAACTAAGGCGTCAGTTTTATGCGAAGAAACTTTGGGTAGGATATTTGGTCTTCATCCACTCTAAAATTACTGTTACACCATGCCATGAGCTTAGATAGCAATAGCATTGAAAGCGAGTGAAGGGAGCGCGAAAGTGAGATGCAGACAATTTCGACAATTTCTACCTTGAGCTTAGATAGCAATAGCGAAGATGCCGAGCGAAGCGAGCGCCAAAGTAAGATGCACAATTTCTACGCGTCGAAATTTCCCCTATGCGTCGAAATTTCCCCTTAACCGCTGTGCTGTTGCTAAGGGAAACCAAATACCGTATGCGTGATAATGTTTGCACCACCGTGTATACCATACCGTATGCGTAATAATGTTTGCACCATCGTAGTAAAATAGTTCCCGTTTTCTCTGGGCATACAAAACGAAATGAAACGTTTTCGTGATTTTGGGGACAATTTCGAATCGAACATTGCATCTACTCTTCGGAAAGGTGGTTCTTCAACTTGATGAAAATAACCAACGCAGAATAAAAATAACCAACGCAAAATAAAACTACATCCATAAGGTTGAGCCCAGTAAACGGGCCTTTTACCGGGCCCTGCAAACGGGCCACGTAAGCGAGTCCTGTTAACGGGTCGTGACACTGGGCTATGTAAACGGGTCCTGTAAATGGGCAATTTAACCGGGCTCTGTAAACGGGCCGTGTTACCGCCGTTTACCGAGCCCTGTAAACGGGCCGTGTTACCGGGCCATGTAAACGGGTCCTGTAAATTGTTCGTGTTACCGGGCCCTGTAACCGGAACCAGTCAACGGGCCGTGTTACCGGGCCCTGTAAACAGGCCGTGCTACCGGGCTCTGTAAACGAGCTGTGTTACTGGGCCCTGTAAAAGGGCCGTCTTACCGCCGTTTACCGGGCCCTGTAAATTCGCCGTGTTACAGGGCTCTGTAAACGGGCCGTGTTACCGGGCCCTGTAAACGGGCCGTGTTACCGGGCACTGTGACCGGGTCCAGTCAACGGGTCTTATAAACGGGTCCTGTAAACGTGCACTGTAACCTGGCCCTGTAACCTGGCCCTGTAAACGGGCCGTGTTACCGGGACCTGTCAACGGGCCCTGGAACCGGGACCTGTAACTGGGCCGTGTAAACGGGTTCTGCAAGTGGGCCGTGTAACCGGGCCGTTTTACCTAGTCGCCTCTCAAATTACTGTTACACCATGCCATGAGCTTAGATAGCAATAGCATTGAAAGCGAGTGAAGGGAGCGCGAAAGTGAGATGCAGACAATTTCGACAATTTCTACCTTGAGCTTAGATAGCAATAGCGAAGATGCCGAGCGAAGCGAGCGCCAAAGTAAGATGCACAATTTCTACGCGTCGAAATTTCCCCTAAGCGTCGAAGTTTCCCCTTAACCGCTGTGCTGTTGCTAAGGGAAACCAAATACCGTATGCGTGAAAATGTTTGCACCACCGTGTATACCATACCGTATGCGTAATAATGTTTGCACCATCGTAGTAAAATAGTTCCCGTTTTCTCTGGGCATACAAAACGAAATGAAACGTTTTCGTGATTTTGGGGACAATTTCGAATCGAACATTGCATCTACTCTTGGGAAAGGTGGTTCTTCAACGTGATGAAAATAACCAACGCAGAATAAAAATAACCAACGCAAAATAAAACTACATCCATAAGGTTGGGCCCAGTAAACGGGCCTTTTACCGGGCCCTGTAAACGGGCCACGTAAGCGGGTCCTGTTAACGGGTCGTGACACTGGGCTATGTAAACGGGTCCTGTAAATTGTTCGTGTTACCGGGCCCTGTAACCGGAACCAGTCAACGGGCCGTGTTACCGGGCCCTGTAAACAGGCCGTGCTACCGGGCTCTGTAAACGAGCTGTGTTACTGGGCCCTGTAAAAGGGCCGTCTTACCGCCGTTTACCGGGCCCTGTAAATTGGCCGTGTTACAGGGCTCTGTAAACGGGCCGTGTTACCGGGCCCTGTAAACGGGCCGTGTTACCGGGCACTGTGACCGGGTCCAGTCAACGGGTCCTATAAACGGGTCCTGTAAACGGGCCCTGTAAACGTGCACTGTAACCTGGCCCTGTAAACGGGCCGTGTTACCGGGCCCTGTAAACAGGCCGTGTTACCAGGACCTGCCAACGGGCCCTGGAACCGGGACCTGTAACTGGGCCGTGTAACCGGGCCGTTTTACCTAGTCCACTCTAAAATTACTGTTACACCATGCCATGAGCTTAGATAGCAATAGCATTGAAAGCGAGTGAAGGGAGCGCGAAAGTGAGATGCAGACAATTTCGACAATTTCTACCTTGAGCTTAGATAGCAATAGCACAGTTGAACGAGCGAAGCGAGCACGCAAGAGAGATGCACAATTTCTACAATTTCTACCTTGAGCTTAGATAGCAATAGCAAAGGTGAACGAGCGAAGCGAGCACGTAAGCGAGATGCACAATTTCGACGTTCCGGTTTTCCCACGCACTTTGCTGCTGTAGCTAAGGATACTAAGGATGCACGATGGAAGGGAAAATTTTTCTTGCGTTCTGATTGGTTGCGCGGTTTGATGAACGTTGAATGAATTTTTGGTAATCGATGGTTACATTGATTATCGATGGTTACTTTGCCGAAAAATAAAGCAAAGCGGAAGACTGCTATACAGTTTCATTCAAAAGTTTGAAATAGTTACGAAATGAAACGTTTTCGTGATTTAGGGACAATTTCGAATCGAACATTGCATTTAATCTTGGGAAAGGTGGTTCTTCAACGTGATGAAAACAACCAACGCAAAATAAAACTACATCCATAAGGTTGGGCCCAGTAAACGGGCCTTTTACCGGGCCCTGCAAACGGGCCGTATTACCGGGCCACGTAAGCGGGTCCTGTTAACGGGTCGTGACACCGGGCCATGTAAACGGGTCCTGTAAACGGGTCCTGTAAACGGGTCCTGTAAATGGGCAATGTTACCGGGCTCTGTAAGCGGGCCGTGTTACCGCCGTTTACCGGGTCATGTAAACGGGTCCTGTAAATTGTTCGTGTTACCGGGCCCTGTAACCGGGACCAGTCAACGGGCCGTGTTACCGGGCCCTGTAAACAGGCCGTGTTACCGGGCCCTGTGACCGGGTCCAGTCAACGGGTCCTATAAACGGGTCCTGTAAACGGGCCCTGTAAACGTGCACTGTAACCTGGCCCTGTAAACGGGCCGTGTTACCGGGCCCTGTAAACGGGCCGTGTTACCGGGACCTGTCAACGGGTCCTCGAACCGGGACCTGTAACTGGGCCGTGTAACCGGGCCGTTTTACCTAGTCATATTAAAAAACAGCTAGAAATAAAACGTTCCAGGTAATTTGATGTAGAAAGAGTAGAAAATTATAGTTCCAAAAGTTGCTATGCTCCTGATGAAAGTTTGCTATGTCCTGATAAAATGTTTCAAGGAAGTAAAGAAAAAAGAATATTACAATTAAAATAAGTTCCGAACATTTAAAATACCCAAACTTTTAAGTAGCCTTTTGTAAAATGCAACTTACATATTCTGAAGATTTGCATGTGGTTGTTATGTTGTGGTTTTGAACAGTTTACTGAACCGTTTACTTTGAAGATTTCTCCCGCAACGGTTGTTCGCAATCAACAAATCTTCTGCTTCCACGTGTGTGATTTTGGGGCCGGAATTTATTCCACTCATTTGCCTGTTGCGGACAGCATTCACAGATTCTGTGAAAAAAAAAAAAACTTTTCTCACATCTCTTTTGCTTTCCACCTGTGCCTTTCCCTTGCATCTAACGGAAACATGCTCAAAGAGCTCCATATCTTGTGGCAGTTCGACGAAACAAATGCTACGCGCAGCGCGTCTGTTTATGATTCTGTGCATAAATAATACATTTTTGGTAATTTTATTCTCCATCGCAACCGTTGCCTGCAACCGACAGGGGCTTGCTACCCGAGAGGAATGGGGGAAAAAGACTTAGCTCTTTACTCGGTGCACCATGTGGGATCAAAACAATCATACGAATTAGAAATACGTAATGGTTTTCGATTGTGCATGTTTATTAACCTCATCGGCAAGTGCTGCATGATTTGTTTATTTGGTTTACTCGACCCGAATGCTCTAAGTGCTGCAGATTAATATGTATGCTGATGTTCAGTGAAGTGTAAATGTGGAGTGGAATTTGCATAGCGTCGAGGATTGGAGAAATTATAGATTTAACAAACTCATACTACAAATGAGGAAAATGCACTCTAAATCTTAGCCAAACTTCTATTTTTTTAAAGTTTTGGATAATTTGTTGAACTGAATTTTGCTCTTATAAGAAAAGAACAGACCAACCAAAATCCATAAGGTTTACTAACATTTCGGATCCACAAATGGAAACTCTACGAGACAGCGGTAAAATGTAGGATCTGGTTCTTTTTCAAAGCATTAAATATACGCCCACTTTTTTCACCCCTGGCAGTTGAATCCGTGAGATGTGAGTTATTCTCGTGATTTATAGGCGAATAAAATTCATATTATGACAAATTATCTCATGCCGTTTCTGCCCCGTGGCCAACGTTTTCCTGCACAAAAGCATGATGAGCATAAAAGTGACGGTGATCCGAAAGCAGTTCCACTTTATAATCGTTTTTTTCGTGCAAAATGGATGTAAATGCGTTGGAGGATAATAAACGACCGAGGAAAAAAGTAGTTGCTACAGGCGACTGGTAAAACGAAAGGTGAAAGTAGGAAATTGTATTTCCTTCCCAGGGAGATTTCCCACTTACGATTTTATGATGTAAAACAAATTGAAAAAGACACGGCACAAAATTATGAGCGCTTAGTTCGAGAACACAATTTACAATCGAAGTGTTATGCAAAGTAATGTTAAGGTAAGTTGTTAAAAGATCGACTGTTAATGATCAATTTGGTTTATGTGAATACACAAAAGAAAGGTTTGTACTTAGAAAAAATCGGTAACGACGTAATTTTAGTATATCGTCGTGACTACACATTTAATGGCGCTTCAAAAGTTTTATTATCTTCAGAATCACGATTTTGCTATATCTTTAAACTTGAAACCATTTGTTTGTTACTGATTTTGTATAAATACGAATTAATTTCCACTGTTCATCATCGATATTTGTGTGGTGTCTCAAAACTTCAAGCTCACAACTAACCATGGCCAACGCTACTTTCCTCGTCGTGCTGATGATGTGCGTGATGTTAGCTTCAATATGTGCAGCTGACACAGACGAGATAGTAAAGTAAGAATATTGAAAGAAAAAATGTTTGCTTTCATATTTAACACAACGAATTAAACTTTTATTTCGACAGAACGTTAAAGGAAACCACAAGTAACCTTGGTTAAACACTTTTGCAGCAAAAAGGAATACATCGATAACCACGCGGGCACAACGACAATGATGAAAATGGAACAATAAATATAATAACCTATACAGCATCCTAAATCTTAGGTTTTCAAATTATTTTACCAGTAAGCTGTAATTCAAATTTCCGAAATGGTATCCTGTCGAATTACACTTTATATATTGATTTGTATCGATTGAAGAAGTACGGACATCGATTCAAATTATTAACCTTGTATGACCATGAAACTTCCATGGATTTTATACTGTTTCACAATAAACACACGAATGGTTTTCTACCTTAATTATAATTTTGGTTTGTTGCATTAAATCCGCGTCTAACAAAAGATGCACTCTTCCAATACTGTGCTAACAAGCTGCTGTGCTTCAACGAACCAACCTGACGACGGAGGCAATGGTACTCTGTTATTGTGGAGTGTTTCGATAGGAGGTTGATTATTCAGCACCTGTCAGCATGTGCTTGCAAGCGGGAGAAAAACGGCCCGAAGTTGCATGCCCCACCGGAAGCAGTTGGTTGAATTAGGGAGTTGATGTGGTTTTAAGTGCGCCCACTCGGACGGAGTTTGCCAAAGTGCTTGTACGCCACAAAACACCAGCTCCCAACGGAAGTCATCCTCGCCCTTTAGACGCCTCGCTTGCCATGGAACGTAACGCCATCTTGAAGATGTTAAAAGTTGATAGTGGCCGTACGGTGACACATCCGCACGCCCGACACGTGACAGAAGACGCTCGAGGACATAGCCAAACGCCTGAAGTTTATCTTTCTCATTTATCTTACATCAAATTAATGTTTGCTTTTCACCCCACGTGCGCCCGGTTTGAAGTGCAGTCTGCACACCGTTGCACACGAGGGATGAATTTGTTGAAAGGGTTTACTGCCCTTTCGGGAAGTAATGGTGTTTTTAACGATTATTTTTAACCATCTCAACGCAGACAGAAGAAGAAGCCAGTGTATTACCGTCTAGAAAACATGCACGTTTTATTAATCATCGTGGTTTTGCCCGGATGCTATTTGTGTATATGAAAAGTAGTTTTCCCAAGGTTAACTGTGGTTCTATATACCGGGCTGTTGAAAAAAAAATTATGTTCGTTGTGTTAAATACGAATAATTTTTTTTTCTTTCATTAACCTTACCCTTCCAACGGCCCTTGAGGTGAATCTGCAAATGCAGAAGCTACCATGAGACACATATAAAGTTTAATTCCAACGGCTAGTATGGCTGAGTATGATTCAGTATGGAATCGCGTAAAACAATACATTTGCATATATGCATTCGTGTATTTAAGGGTTCAATATATTTTTTCTATAATATGGTTTATCTTCTTCTTCTTCTTCTTGGCGTAACGACCTCTTGGTCATGCCTGCCCGTTAAGGGCTTACGAGACTTTTTCCCTATATGTACGTGGATAGTCAGTCCTCTCGTACAGGGGAGGGTCCGATCTCTGTTGGGATTCGAACCCACGCCGTCGAAGTGGCGAGCCCCGGCGTTCATGGGCCGATTTTTCTAACCGGCACTACCGCTCGGCTGTCGCGAACCCCCACCCAACATGAATCGCCAATACAATACAATTATTGGTTTTAGCTGCATAACTTTTCAAGCAAAATTTATTGATGTATATTCACCCATCAGATGAAAGCAGATATTTGCAGGTTTTTGATATGAATATATCATTGTCAATGTTCAAAGAGGCGTTGTCTATTTTTTTAAGATTGTTGAATTCTTGGGGGACCGCGGTGGCCGAGCAGTAACGTCGGTTAGAAAATTGTAGCACGAGTACCGAGGCGCTCCCTCGGCAGCGTGGGTTTTAACCCCAAATGAGGCCAAACATTCCCCAGTACCAGAGAACTGCAATAGATGCCCTATGGTCAAGCATAATTCTACAATGCTCAAATGGTCGTTACTTCAACAAAGAAGAGGTTATTTTGGAAATGAATCTTATAGCTAGTAATTCAATTATTAAAGAACCCATGATTTAGGATGCTGAATAGGTTAATATATTTATTGCTCCATTTTCATCTATGTTGCTGTTCCAGTGGTCGTTGTTTATCGGTTACCCTTTATTTCAGTGCTTAGCCAGAAACACCGGATGTTAAGTCAGTAACCTTCCTATAAAAAATCAGAATTAATGCATATGAAGAATCGATATGTTTGTTTCAGGGATCTTACTCTAGTACGTTTTCTGCACATACTGAAGCTACCATGACGCACATCATCAGCACGGTGAGGAAAGTAGCGTTGGCCATGGTTAGTTGTGAGCTTGAAGTTTTGAGACACCACACAAATGTCGATGATGAACAGTGGAAATCCGTTTCTATTTATATGAAATCGATGAGCAATTGTTACATATGTGAAGCGAACATGAAGATTAGAGTCGTGTCATTTTAAATGCTCTACGACATGCACAGTCACGACAGTGGATTTACATTACGGCATCCATAAAATACGTCGTGACTACGTGAAAGAAAATCCATTTGATGCGTTTACCTGACTTGCACCGTGAAACTTTGACTTTGGGCTGCAATAGCATGTGTCTGAAATTAATTAGTTTCAACCGACCGGTTTTGAAAAATCGGTTTGATATCATCTTGATTGTTTTTTGTGACACAACATTCCCTAGTGGTAGTAGACCTCTCTCCAAAGGTGGTCAGGAATTCGTAATACCGTAACTGCCAGACTCGAGATTCCCATACCTTTCGCGTGGTGCTTTCTCGCCCTACCGTTTATCGCTAGTACATAATTTATTGAAAAACACTACCTTCCACCCCGGGTCCAAATCGATTTTACCGGTTTTTTAAACACCAACGACGGTATCTATTTTATGTACTCTGCATCACAGGATTCAGATTCTCTTTTGTATCTTGGCTTTAGTTGATTGTGTAGTGAACAAATGGTGAATCTTCGCCATCGAATCACGTTTCCACCCATAGTATGAGACTCTATATTCTATAAGACTCAAATAGGACAATTTAAGATTAATCAATTAACACAACGTAACTCTTTTGACTTCATAACATACTCTTTTATATTTTCTCTTCATATCACAGTTCCTTGATCTTGTGAACTTAGTTGTAAACCGGTTAGTAACCCTACTATCGTACCATTTATACCCTTATTAGACGAGGAATTTATCTGCCATATTTTTCCATCCTTTTACTGTCAAAGTAGGCTCTGGCAGGGTGTTTGACATAAAAATGATTTCCGCTCGTGTAATAACGCAAAGTTCCATAAAATGGGTTTTGCAGTTATTTGATCATTTTCATGTTTGAATTTAGCGTAGTTTTTCATCCTTGAGTAACGAACAAAACCCGTTGCAAACAACAAAGCAAAAAGTAAACAAATTGCCACTTTGACATATAAATTCCAGTCGAAAGAAAATCGGAACCGGTCGTGCCTGATTCCGATTTTCAGGAAGGAATGTATCTGTCAAACACGTTTGGCAGATAACTTCTGGAAAAATATGACGGATACATTCCTTGTCTAATAAGGGTATTAATGGTGCCAAGTAGTTCCTAAGCCAGTTTTGGAACGCTTTTTTGGGATACATTGTTAGTGCACAAACTGTTCCTCGTTTGTCGGCAGCTTCAAACATCATTATCATCATCATCAATAAGCTGGGGTTACGTTACAATATCTTCTGGAGCGCCATTTTGGGATAGAAAAACTGATCAAAAGCCTCAATTTATGCATTGTCTAGGCACCTAGATGGTTAGAGTATAAAATAAACATTGTTGTACACATTGAAAAGCTTCCGAAGTCAAGTTATGCTTAGCAAAGAAGAACCTATACGCATAATCTTGCGATTTGAAAAACGGCCTGTTTATAATAATTCGTTTCTTATTTTGTCGTTATTCCTTTTATTTTGTCACTTAAATTTTCTTCAAAAGTATGAGGTACACAAATAAATAAAAGTTTTTGGTGAGTTGTTTTTTACTTCTGACATTTTTATTTGAAAAAATTGGGTCAATCAAAGATGCGCTCATTATTGTTCCTCCTTTCGGGTAAATCGCGGATTCCTGTCCGGAAAAATGCTACGTCCTTCGATCCAATTCAGGTATCCAACCAGATCTGGATCTTTTCTTACGACGAGACCTGTTGGTCAGCCAACGGCTGTCCCATGGATCAGAATAGGTGAAAATCCGAATGTGCCAGATCCGGTACCCTTGATTTGATTTATGACGTTTTGAATACGTCAGTTACGCGCCGTGGTTCTGTTGCCCCCTTCGACTGCGAAACTGCCATTACATTTTGAGGACCTAATATATTTAATAGATTGAGATTGAGAAAACCAAGTCTCCTTTATGCGTACGCTCTATTTTACAGCTGACTGTATGTTTCTTATCAATGCTAGCCGTGTTCATGAATATTTCACTCATAAAATTTTGATCTATTGCTACGTATGTATGAAGCTTTAAAATAGTAACTTGGCCGCTTTGGATGTTAGTAGAGATAGTTTGGACCTGTGAGTCCAGACTCGCTCTAACAAGGTTCTTTCTCTGTAACAAGAGTGACAAGTTTGCCTATGGAAAAACAAACACAATTATTTGGGATGCTGGATAGGTTAATATATTTATTGTTCCGTTCTCATCTTTGTAGTTTTTCTAGTGGTCAATGTTCATAGATGCAAGGATCATGGCTGGCACGAAACCAATTTATCCTGAGAGGACTTCATTCAGCGGGCTGTGTTAAAACATGATTTTAAATTAGTAGTACATTTGAGAAACGAAATGTTTTGTCACGATTCTTACCCAGGAAGATTGGCTGGGTCTGCAAATGCAGAAGCTACCATGACGCACATCATCAGCACGGCGAGGAAAGCGTTGGCCATGGTTAGTTGTGAACTTGAAGTTTTGAGACACCACACAAATGTCGATGACGAACAGTGGAAATCCGTTCCTATTTATACAAAATCGGTTACAAACAGATGGTTTCAAGTTTGAGGGTATAGAAAAGTCGTGATTCGGTGTCGTGATGAATGTATAGTCACGACGATATACTAAAATTACGTCGTGACATGTTGTTTCTACATGACACATTTGAGTACACGTGGATTTAGTTGAATAAACGATTCACGTAAACCTACGGTTTAAACATTTCAGCGTTGAGAATACAGGTTTAGACATTATCAGTAAAAAAAACTGGTTTCAGAAATAGTTACTAACAAAATATGTTCGCAGCATTATAATACGATGCTGCTATTTTGCTTTTTTAAATGTTTTAACGAATGATTATTTTTTTACATTTTACTACAAAACTGAGCAATTGCGTTACCATTTGTCGATATAATTTTTACATTAGTGATGGTGTTTGCAGTTACCCATACAATACGCCTATTGATTGGTTATTTAGCATCTTCATAAAGTCTCTCATTCTTTGGCCTGATGCAGATATTTGCATTATAGATGCACTGCGATCAATAGAACTCTCTAAACAGCTCGACAAATGGGTAAGGTTCGTTGCATCAGGATGTAGCTTCTGTTGCATTCACTCTATGAAGCCCATGGAAATCCGCTTTGAGGCAAAGTTACACATAATCGATACTTTCGAATACTGTTGCCCTATCACTTAGCGTATTCTCATGAGAAACGGGTCCGAAAAGGCCTCGGTGCACTCGGTTTATGATCGACGAAGTATAAATTCCCCTCAGAATCTCAACTCCTTCTACTGGAGCGAAATATCTTGATGAATGGCAAACAAGCGACGGAACTTGAGTGGTTTCTTCCGCTCCTTTGGAAAAGCATCCGAACCAGGGGTAGGCTTCCCACTAGCCCTGACAGCGCTCACCAACATCAATGTCACCGTTGATTAGGCCCGCTTCAGGATGGCTTTATCAGGAGTGACAGATGTCAACGTCATTAACGTCGCGCTTGGGCAAAGCGGAACGGGGGTTAAAAAATTAGTCCCGACAACGAGGGTCGATTGATTCGTTTCAATTAGTCTACAGCAGGACGTCTGATATATTTAAACAATCATAGCTCTAAACTAAACTTAACGGAGATAACTTCTTAAACATCTTGGATCAAGCATGTGAAATATTTAAAAGAATTCGTTTTTCAATTTTAGTTTAAACTGTTTGAATGAGAGGAACATTTTTGTTTACTTTATACATTGTTTAGACAACGCGTATTTCACCTTTGCATTACAAATAATATGCTTCGATCTCAAAGTTAGAATTAATGTCACCGATATGCCGAAGGATGTCGGAATATCTATCTCATTCCTGTGTTCGGCATTTAGTGGTGAAAAAATAACACGTTGGCACGACTTAGAAATGCTACCAAACTGATGGACATGTACATGCATAATATCGCACTGAGTATTTCAGTTCTCGGTTTTCAAAAAATAAAAGACAACAAATGAACACCGGTCGCTTTCTGTAGCAACTTAAAAGCGTGAGAAATAATTCTGGTGACACTTTCAGAGCAAAACCACTCAACAGCAACAGACCGCTCCGGCTGGAAGGTAACAAAATGCGTTGCCATGTATTTGTTATTCTGTTTGGCAAATTCCAGAATTCCCACACGCTGCGGAAAATATGGAAGCCTGTCAGCTCTTGCACTCAAGGCAATGCTGCCACTCACCAATGCTGGTTGTATATGAGCATAGAAAATAGTTAACAAAAAACCATGCAAATTAAACTTAGCCACACTGGCGAGCCAACCGTTCGTCCAGCCGTTTCCGTTTTCATTTGATTCCTTCTACTACAACTTCACCATATTTATGGGACACTTTTTATTATGTTTGTCTTTGCAAAAAGGGAATATTATTTTTCCACCAGCTGCCACCGTGAGAACGGCGTTGCGCCAGAAATATGGCGCATAAAGTTGCAGCCGGTGCGAAATGAAATAAAAATACACTCGCATCTGATAATCATGTTTCGAAATGGATAGCGGGATGCATATTTGTGTTGCTGCACCCAGGCGGGATAAATTGTTATTCGTTCCAGAATTTATGCAAAGCTGCATCCATCCGGTGGTCGGCCCTTGATTGTGCTACGAAATATAAAAATAATTACACTCTTCAATTAAATTCGCTTCCGAAACATACACGTAGTATGTTCGAGTTGCCGATATAAACATAGCAAAATGAAACAAATAAGAGAACTGTAAGTGTTCGCAAATATAAGAATATTATCAAATGAAAAGTGCGCTTCAAAGCAGTTGAATGTATACATTTATTAAGATGCACGCAAAGCGTCACTAGCTTGATGTGGATTGATGTTGACATTGACCGTGTCGATGTAAATCCTCAACCATTGCGCCAAGGAAGTGGAACGGCAAGAATTTCATTTGATGTAGGGTTTCCCCAAAAGAACCCTCCCTTTTTATCCAACGTAGAAGCAAAAAATAAATCAACGAACTGTAATCTAAGCATTATCATAATTTAAAGTGAAAATTGTGTTTATACCACTTTGCCTCTGTGAAGGAAATTTATTCTCAGAACGAAACGGGAGGGGTTTTGTGAGAAAAAGTACACGAAAGTACACGAAATTCGTTTGTTTTATGTGAACTACGCTGACTTTGGCCAGTTCGCCATGGAAGCTGACAGTTTGCCATTCGTTTCATTTTAGTTCCAACGAGCCAGTTTGGCTTACACACCACAAACTGAAGAAAGCTCACTGCCGAACTTAAACACACTCAGCAGCTGCGCAAACTTTTCGCTTGCTCGGTGGAAAATGGGAAATACCGCCGAGGCGCAGGAGCCACCAACACACCGGCGGCAAGAAACATCTGGGCTGGCGCTCGTTCAAGTCGAGGGTAGATGAATGTTTCATCGTATGAACTAGTTTCGTGGGGCGCGGAGAGTAAATTTTCCCGTTTCCTACCGTGGCCTAGGCCAGTTCTTGTTTGTGTTGTTTTCCTACCATCTATGCAGCAGTGGGTGTGGGTGTGGGTATAGAGGTCTGTAAGAAAAAAAAAAAACAAACCAGGGAAAACAGCACCACTCGTTATGTCGCAAGCGAGGCAAACCCTCAGAAAAGTAACCCAACAAGGGAAAAAACAAACGGAAACGAACGAACTGGAGTTGGTAAATATGCACAAGCTTGCATGCTGACCGAGAGTTGAAAGCTGGCGGGAAAATGTGGCCAAAGCAGATGCTTTGAATAATGTTTCAAAAAATTGGAGCTGCCGCATGTTTTTTTCCCGCTGTGTCCTTCTCCATCTGTTTCGAAAAACTTTCCCAACCAAAGGCAAAATACCATTCGCTCGGTATGTGTGTGCGCGTGTCTATGTTTATTCAACTTGTGTTTGTAGATTTATTGCGATTTGATGATGAATGTTTAATGAAGTGTACAACTTTAATCAAGTAGCGCTAGTCTCTGATCGTGGACGCTTTGATCCGCCGATCCTCTTCCGCGTATATGACGGATCGGTTTTATTTTCTATGTGGAATTGGTTCTAAAAAAAATGTACATTTTCTCAAATGTATTTGAATGTTATTTTAACTAATGCACAAGCTCCGCTCTGATTTTATATCACCAAGTTCCTCTGTAAGTTTCTCGCTTGTTGTTATAATTTACGGAGATAAATAATGTCCATGCTTCCTTTTTGTCGTTTTTTCATATTTTTTGAAAATCTGTAACCTAAGCATAACCAAGTTGTTTGCAAATTTGCTTGAATCGGTAGGTTTCACAAACATATTCCAAGTCAAAACTTCACAAACTCGTCGGGTCGGTCTGGGTGGTAGTAGAGTACCTCAATCAGAACCCGGCAAGATTGAAGATTCGTCGGAAGCTATCGTTCGGTTTAGTTTTTCTCCGTTTGCTGATAAAAGTTTGAAAGCGTAATGCTACACATCAGCAAAAACAAATTCAGTACACAATTTTATAGCTACCCGTTTATGGAGCGTCTCGGTTGGACCCGTACCCTCCCCCTACTTTCCCTTTTCCCCATACATAATTTTTTCTTGTTTTCCTACCGCATTACATTCGATCGGATTGATTCATAGTGCTCCCAGTAGCGGGCACGCAGTCTTCGCTGTTAGCCGATATTTTAGCCCGACCACTATGGGCAAACTTTTTGCGCTGATTTGCGCCCGAGCAAACCCCCGTCCGTCTCCTGCCCGCACTCGGACCGAACGTCTCGTTGGTGCTGTCCGACGCAAGAAAGTTTTCCTGCTGCGTTGTGCGATATTTATCTTTCGATACGGCGCACAAGTTCTCGGCCGCCTGCTTAACGACGTCGTTGCGGTTGTGTCGGTCGTGACTGCCTCGCTTCTCCCAGGCGGTCCGTACCACCCAATGAGCAGAAATGTAGCTGTTGATAGCATTATCAGCAGCCCGGTTCGAGGTCTTTTTCGGGTGGCGTGCAACAGCTTGCGCTAAAGGGTGGAAAACCGTGACGACGGGGGAGTTCGCTGGTTGTACGCATTTTGCAAATTGTTGCCACGGTTGCGGTAAGTGTCTTTTTCCCCCGGCGCACAACGACCAGTTTGTGGATGTAACGCATCGAAAACAGTGTAATAATGTACGAAGGAAATCACCGGGTTGAGAGCTGAAAGATAAATCCGGTATCTCCTAATACCTTTTTGATGCTGTTGTTTGCGTTTCTTCTCGTTGACGTTCGAATATACTCTGAGAGTTACGGTGGAAAACAAACAACAGCTTCACAATAGCGGCAAAGACAGCTCGAGAAACTAAAACCATTGTGCTTGAAACTGTCTACGATCAAACCTCGTTACCCATTTTCGAATTTTCCACAGTGCTGCGTTTCGGCAAGAAGTAGTTTCTATCTATCTAGTGGCAGGGAACTACTGTTTTGTTTTTTGATTCTCGTCTCTGCAAAGGAAAAATGGAGGGCTTTTATCGAGAAATCTCTTCCGGCGTCATCGAAAACACTCGCTTCGGAAGCACCGGAAAAGTGCACGACTTTTCCAGTACCACCAGGTTTCAAGAGTGTTTGCTTTTTACATGATTTTTTCTATACAGTTTATGGCAGTGGTTGGCACTCGTTTTCCAAAAAGGGCCAGATAATTAAAGCGATTCCGAAAGCGCTGGCCGTATACCTTAAACGACGATTTAATGTTTTCAAAATAATTATTAATTCTTCTATTAAGCCCTTTTGAATAGAATATGAAATTTCTAAATAGCAAAGTTACATAAAAGATGATAATAACTAGAATATTTGAGATTTTATCGTTAAACTTATTTAAATACTTATACTTATTAATTTTGGTTTATTGCGCTGTGAATTGCTTTTTTAAATTGTACTTGAAATTAATCCTGCACGACGCTAGGAAATTTAAAAACGATCAATTATACAAATACGATGGAAAAAGACCAACAAAAAGTATAGAAGAAAGTTACCTGGTATTGAATAACTTGTTCATTTGGGGGAAAAACAAACCTGACATCGTAGCAAATCCGGTAAGAGTTGAAATGAAATACTTAAGATGTATTACGGGCCGGATAAAATCAGTTGACGGGTCGGACTTTGCCGACCCCTGGTTTATGTCATCGTTTTATTTGTTTTTTTTTAAAGATCATTCTCCTCGCGTTCTGCCGAAACAAAGACGAAAACGATGGAAAACACAGCTGGGGTGCTGAAGGTTGCTTGAAAAAGAACCGGAAACGAAACGGTTTCCGACAGAAGAATAAAAACAGACGAAAACAGATCTGTCCGACGGCGAACGGAACCGGGAGCTGGTGAGCAAGGATCAACGTTTTGATAACTTCATAAAATAAACAAGCAGCAACTGAATTTCCATTCATTCAATTTCTGCCACCGCCAGTCTGGCTGCTGCTGGCATTTGCCGGATCTTCGCTCCCACGGTCTAACTTTCTTTGCCTTCCAACTGCTGGCCAGTGGATTGAACCAATATGTTTTGGAGGTTTCCTTTTTCCTTCAATCCCGCGGTGTTGTGTGAGCTTCGTTCGATTGTAAGTTCGTTCGTTTGTTCGGTCGGGATCGGTATTCGGTCTTGCAACTGTGCGATCGGTGGATTATTTGCCCCCTCCTCCACTCCCTTTCCACCCACCGGATTTTCCTCCTATGGTATGCAGCTTGGGAGCGTACAGGAAAATGCTACACATAATACTGCCACATACTTCCGTGTGTCCTTGCCGTTGCGCTATTTTCCTACCCTGAATGGAGAGAGGACAATAGAAAAGAGGCGCACGGAAGGGACAGAGAATGCAAGAATGGATAGAATATTTCGATACATTTTCCAACAGCGAAACGATTTCCCTGGGTCGTGTGGGTCGCGCTCAGCATTCCACAGCGTGCCTCAAGTCCGATGGGATGCTTGGTGCATTTTTATTATCCCAGCCCGCCCCG
Organism: Anopheles coustani; assembly: GCF_943734705.1. Classification (NCBI taxonomy): domain Eukaryota; kingdom Metazoa; phylum Arthropoda; class Insecta; order Diptera; family Culicidae; genus Anopheles; species Anopheles coustani. The sequence continues at coordinate 63,006,295 of NC_071289.1, read as the reverse complement.
AGCGCAAGGTTCGCGTTCCGATATTGATCGGATATTTTTGCCGGTTGGTGCTCGCAAAGGTAAGGAAGAATTGAAGTGTGCTTTCCCGTTGTGCCAGGAAATGTATCGTTTTCCAGCCATTTAGCTAGAAAAAATTCGATGATTGGCGTACGTAACGTAAAAAACGTAGAAACGTGCCTCCAGCGCGGGAAGAGATGCCGGGCGGGAAGCAGTCGCCAGATGGGACCCTTGCGTTCCTTCAACTGTCTGGGACGAATACAAAGCGTATTGACTCACCATGCTTGATAGATAAATCGAAGCGGCCAGGTTTGCGGTGACGAGCGTTGGGATGTAGTACTTCTTTATGGATTAATTCGCGGAGATTCCGCTCGACCACTCACGGTCGGAATCGTTTTTGTTGCTTGGACAGGCTTGGCATCTTGCCCCGCGTGACAGTGCCATGATCACCGGGGAATTGAAACCGGTCTCGCTTACCCGGAGCAATCACACTGATTTCTCCCGGGACCAATACCCGAGGATTAGTGGTTTCGGTGAGGCTACCGTCGCTTTCGCAGCCGAGACGTGGCTTAATTTGGTTGAGTACTGGCCGAGTTTTTGGTGGTTTTATAAGTTAAGTTTTATTTACCTATTTTACTTTGAGTATAATGTTATAATAATTTAAATCCAATTCTATTGTAAGTATGTGTTTTATACATCTTTAAATGACCACTTTTGGTTTTTAAGTTCATAATCTCGTAAGCGCAACAATACATCGAACAGTATTTATGTCATGTAACTGGCGCAACGTTCACATGGTTCACGTGTTCGGTTATCTCTGCGACTTGTTAAACTTTGGATACCAACATTGGTCTTCCTCGAGGACACGCACAAGCTCAGGATTTCACTACGTTATGTGTCCTGCCCTCTGTTCGAGCAGCATTAACCGAAAACGAACTATTCCCACAACCGAAGAGGTGGATACGGGGTTCGAGATGCTCGAGGAAACCGGGCGTACGATACTCCTGGGGCAAGTAATATCCTCATTTTTATTCAATCGCCTTATCTCGGGCCCGGTAATGGTCCATACTGATCCTCCTACCTTAGCAGGGGTAGGAGAGCGACCGAGCGGAGGGGATGCCACATTTGTTACCATGGTTTTATCGACCGACCAGTTCGATTTTCACTCCACCCGGAAGCGGGTTTCCTTGGCGGCAACACGGTGGCAGAAGCAAACTGGTGGAGTCGATAAAAAGGAAAAAGGAAATGTAGACTGTGCGAAGGCAAACAAAGTTGAAGTTGAAGAAAACGAAAAGAAGGAAGGCGATGTCCTCTAAGCTTCTCGCAGGGCAGTCGATCGAGAAAAGTCACCGTACCGCGATAAACTCACGTTCGGTCGCATGTTCCCGTCTTCTTATTCGACGACGGTGCCCCAAGGTTGAACCTGGTCGCGGGAAGTCGCATCGAGCAGAAGCTCGTACCGGGAAATTCAAACCCACCGGTGACGAGACGATTCGCCAGTTCGCCAGTGCCGCCTCGTGCACGCTCTGCGATGGACAGGCCACTCCACACACACACGGGGAACATAGTCTTCCCAGAGGCAAACCAGGCGAGCGAGCGAACTGTGGCATCTAAAGCACATAACGGAGTGTGAATATGCTCGGTGAAGTTGGAGAATGTAAATAAAATAGCTGAAATTCTTCCAACACTTTGGCACGTTGCTTTTGCGCCGCTTGGGGAACAGGTTCTGCCATTACACATCTCAACCGGTTGCTCCGAGTTTCTTGTCTAGCTCGGGGCATTTGTTCGGTGATGGTGTGGGGTTTACAAGATAGTTTGTGAAAAAAAGAAATGTTCGTTCATTTTTCAACAAAAATGAATCTCTGATCAATTTTATTAAATTTGTTCTTCACTTTATACACAAAAACTTAAAAAAGGCAATTAACCAAAAATTATCTTTCGTTAATCTTAATCTTTCAACTAACATCAACTTTTTGATTGTTCTCAGCGTTGAAGAGAAGAATTATTACACTTTGATTTTTCCTCTTAATTTTTCAAAGCTCCTAACTCATAGTTGATAACATTACAAAACAGTTCAGGAATATCATCTATTGCATATTTTAGCATTTTTTTATATGGAGTTTTGTGTACATTAGACCAAAACTAAACCGTCGATTTAGAAATTTTCCACACACCAAGTTTAAGCACTACAGATGTTGTTGAACATTTGTTTGAACACTATTTTTTTATGATAACTGATCACTTGTTTTGATCACCACTTTTTCCTAAATTTTTCAATTGAAACTCAGATTTACTAACACAAACAAATATGTTAAAGGTAATTAATGTACACAGTAGTGTTTGTACAACACGGAGAAATTGATGAAATATCAACCGTTTAAATACTCCGTTGTTCCAACTATTAAATTGAAACATAACTTTCGAGAAAAGAGTTGAAACCATAATTCTTTTCTCAACCCTTTTTCCGGACAAGCTAGAAGTGAATACATGTAAATTAACAAAAGCAAGTGATCGTCTCATTACTATCTAACAAGGGAGTGTTAACAGTGCAAACGTATTAGTTTGCCAACATAGTAACAAAACTTTCAAATATTGGTTATTTTGAACTAAAAGAATTGGTTCAATGATCCTTCAAAAGATCGAGTAGTATTATTGTAAAAATCCTATCTGCATTACATTTCTTTATCCAATTGTGTGCATAGGCTTATTTGAAGATCCCATTTTATTTTACTAACGAACATTCATAAAATATTCTTGGCCTAAAAGATAGCGCAAGATTGGTTCTATTAAATGGTGAATCTTCAAAATGGTTGTTCAACAGATAAGTCAGCAATATTTATGTCCATCACATGCTCCAAAGTCAAGAACGCATTCATCTGTAACCCACTGTGACAGAGTGTCGACAAAAACCGTCTCCCTTCGGGTTCCGATGGGACCTGCATGGAATTTCTGCCGTTATCCGCTGAATGGCGGAAAAAAGTCTACATCCTTCGGTTTGGCCGGTTTGGAAGCTACAGCATGGCTATTTCTCACCACCACCACTTCCATTGCTCCACCGCCTTTCGGCCCGGTGTGAAGGTGAAAAGCTGATTTATTACGAAATATATTTCATAATACTTCCGAGCGTGGAATGTGCTCCAACGTGCTTTCACCAGCTCGTGAAACGGTTTCACAGGTGCTCCCTGTGCGGTCGGATGCTTTCCACTCGGCCGCCGGAGGAAAAATGCTCGACATCCGGTCGGGATGGACGTCGAGCTCGCGAGTTTGATAGTGTCGCGGTTTTGGGCGCGATCGCCAAGGCGATTCACACAAACGCTCGGGTCTGGAAAGCGGTTTTGATGGCGCACAGGTAGGAAAATCGTCTCCCCCTGCCCCGGAGGCCGGGCGGATGGAGTAGGAACGGAATAAATTATTAATGATGCTCTATTGTTTCTTTGCACCGGTGCGCACACAAAACTCGAAACCCATCTCACCCACTTGCACGTAAATATAACACAGCTAGACACTCGAACTAATGGAATTGCTGCTTACCACGAACGTCCTCAGGTGGACTAGCATCAACCGGATCCGGTAGTGTCTATGTGTGTGTGATAATTTTTCACCGGCTCATTTCTTATGCGAACTTTCTTTTCTTTTCCCCCGGAGAGCTGCTGCTGATCATTTGCCACACGCTTGTTGCTGGTGGCGTTTCAGCTTCACAAATTTACGTCCGCATCGCATAAAGACACCACTTTTGCGCTTCTCGCCGTTTGTGCGTAGACATTTTCTTAAAAGCGAGATATTTTACCCCCACTCCACCAACCTATTCGCTAATATACGCCCTACGTACGACGCGGAAAATGGAGAAAACCCCGAACGGGTTGGGAGCACATCCGGAGGCGTGTAACCATTTGCAAATTGAGCCGTCTCCTGGGCAAGAAAGGAATGAACCGGAAAGATGCTTTTTTTCACTTCGGGTTTCCGAGCTGGCACCAACGGCGTCATCAGTCAGATATATTTTGTCCGTAGCGCTTTAATTCAAACTTTATCGTACGCCCTTTTACCACAGTTTTTTTTACCCTCCACTCTCCCACAGGCGTCATTCTGCTCGACCTCCAGGGACCGGTGTTCTTGAGCGAACCGGCGTACAAGGTAGAGTTTTCCAACAACTCGGGCGGCCTCGTCGACTGCACCGGACATGGGAGCCCACCACCGGACGTAAGTATGCGAATGTAAAAGTGGGTTTAATACCCGACAAGTTGGGGTTTTCACATTATTTTCCCCTAGTTTTACGCGTACGATTTTTGATTGCCATTTTTTTCGTGTTGGTTTCCATAATCCAGCAAGACCGATCAGAACAATATTACTTTTCCAGCGTCACGTTTGATTTATTATTTCGCACGGAATGATATAACATCATTCTTACATTCAGTCAAACCAGTTGAGACGATAGCTTCCTGCATCAAATGAAATGAAACGGTGATAGATTACATTAAATACTCAACCCTTACGTTCGGCTTCGGTAAGATTACACGATACCAAATAAACGAGATAATGAAATTGCTCGTTTCCAGCAGCGGTATTACATTCCAATCCTTTTCTCCCTCTTGCTTTCATCCAATTAGAATAAGAAATACATATTTATGCTAAGAGGATAACGTTTGTACTAAGAAAGGCAACCTCAAACCTTTGTTCTGCAACGGCATGTTGTGTTTTATGAAGCAGATAAAAATTACATAATTGTGGGTGCGATTGTAAATACTATTTCTTGGGATTCCACTTAAACAATCTGCTCGGCATGAACAAGCCCAGTGTGTTATGGTAGCTCTAAATGTGTAACAGTTCTTCTAATGAGGACCTCTAAGAAGCCTAGGGCATGTTGTTTTGTTGTCGCAAATTCCAGGAATATCGCACGATTGGTGGAGACGCCCAGTAGTTTATGAAAATACTGAACGTATTGCCAGATAAAGGATTTTGCACATTTTCCTTGGTGCTTGATGAATTATAATAAGCTGACACAGAACTCAATTAGTGATATATATTTAAACTACTTTGATTTTTCGCTCTTCGATGCTCGCTGTGTAAAAAGGATTACTTGAAATTAAGCTCACTAAGTATTTCAATTAAACTTCACTCGCAAAGTGCTAAAGCCATCCACCAAGTAGCTCAATGAGCGTTTGACGTTGAGGAAATAATCGAGAAGCGAACCGAGCCGGGGAAAGGAGAATGCAAAAAAAAAACAAACTCCCGGTGAACTTTTGCTCAATCTAATTTTCTGCTCAGTCCAGCGGGATTGCGTAACGATCGGAAAGGACAAAGGCTCTCGCCAACCTCTCCAAGGGAAAACAGGCTGTATCATGCCACCCAACGAGGCTTCCTCCAGCATGCTGGCGTCAGTGTCTGTGTAAATGACTGGCTCCTGCCAACACACGCACCGACAGGGCCATCCCAGCGAAACTAGCAGTATCCAGGCCTGCCCATCCTTTTAATCCTTCGATTGATTGACGACAATAATTTCCTATTAATTTTCTTCTCATCGCTTTCAGGAGTTGTACGTGCTCCCGGTGTGCACGCGGAGGGGAGGATGGACCTGACGCTTCGTTCCTCTGTGCTCGTTCCCTCCGCAAGGGCAAATCGTTTTTCCATTTCCCCCCCAACTTGTGTGATTTATTCTCAGCAAGCACGAACGAGCGGAAGAACATGTTCCGTCTCGAGGGTTTCCCGTCGGAGGCTTTATGGTGGTTGTGTTTTTTCCTCTTCGCTTCATTTTTCCCTGTTCATCCTGTCAATACCTGATAAAAGGAAGCGCAGGAAATCGCAACGTAGGAAGGAGCAGGAAATCGATTCAAAGCAGCGGCAGAAGGGCATGAAAAAAGAGAGAAGGATAGAGAAAGAAATATGCACGGTGCTTAATAAAAACGACCACAAGAAGAAACCCTTCAGCCCATCGAAAGTTCCTTTGGTTTCGCGGCGCACAGTGGTAGGCGGGAAAACTTCAATTTCAGTTCAATGCCTTTCGGAGGAAACCCCACATCACGGTAGAAGTGGCGGGGACGGGTGTTGCGTAATTGTTGAATTGGAATTTCCCTCCGCTTCCGTTCATTTGTGCACGTTTTCATAACGTTCGCCGGAGCGTCGGGAAGCTTCTTTCCCTTCAGCGGCAACGGTTTTACAGGACATCCAGCCGGAGGTTTTTCCCACCGGCAAAGGCAATTTCTGCGCTCGAGTGAAATGATTGTTATGAGCGAAGGAAGCCGAAGGATTATTTCATTTGATCGAGCAAAGGCAGCAAACCAGACCGTAAGGATCAGCTCCGAAACGGAAGATAAAGAAATGCTCCACGCAGGACAAAATGGGAAGCGTCCAAGATACGTCGTGAGGAGCGCATAAATCTTGTTGTCATCCCTGAGTTGTCCAGGCGAAACATTTTTCCCTCCAATCCCGAGCAACATGTGCCGGTGCGATTAAAAGACCGGCCGGCCGTTGGTCCCGGTTTTTGCGTCTGGCGTCGGGAAAACGGATTTCGGTCACGCAATCGGTCCCATTATCTATCCAGACGGTCCGGAGCAAAAGTGTACCCTTTCGCAGCTTTCCCAGCATATCACCATAACCATAAACGATCATGTCCGCGCGTGTTTCGTTTATTTTCACTGTTGGGTCGCAGTTTTTCTTCGCCCCTTTGTTCGACTCGGAAGGAAGGGACGTTCCGTTCCTTTTACACCCGTGGACGTAAATCGAGAGATTCGTTTGGGGGGCCTTCCCTCCCCAAGTTTGGCCGGGAGGCATATCCGGCTCGGAAGTGACGATGGTGTTGTTTTTCCGAGTTTGGCTGAACTTGCTTTCGGCAAGGGGGGGAGCAAGTTTGGCAAACACGATTGGCAATTCCGATTAATCTTATTCGAAACGTGCCGGGTTAGAAATCATTAGGAGCTGTCGGTGCGTCATTAATGTCCGGAAGGATTAACGGAAAGCGTTGTTTCGGATGTTCCTGCACGTGGCGGGAGGAAAATGAGACCCTTTTAATGCGACAAGGCTTTGTTTTAGCATAGTCAGCATAATGAACTTCTTTTCGGAATCATGAGGTGTTTATTGTAGATGTTACTTGATTATTTTCTCTTCCTATTTGGAGTTCCAATGAAATGATAAAAATTTTATATGAAAACTAGGAGGATTTATCAAGTTTGGGTAATTTAAAATGAACTTGTTTGTGTTTGAAAAGGTGTTTCTTAGTTCAATCATAAATAATATTCATTTTATTCATAAAATTATTTCTTTTCTTAAGTTACTAATTCACCTTATATTATCGAAAAGAGCTGCTTAAGACATTCAATTTTTTATCTTCAACAATTTTGCAGGTCGAATGGTCGGTAGCGACCACCAACCACGAGCTGGTCTACACGCTGCCGAATGGAAGTCTGATTTTTTATCCATTTTCTGCGGACAAATTTCGTCATGAAGTTCACTCCACAGTGTATAGGTAAGTTTGTTTGTGCAATATCACATTGCTCCCTCCGTCATTTCATGTTTCTCCTCTACTTTCTTGCTCTTGGGCCGTATTATTTTTCTTCTCTGGTGTACTTTTACGTTTGATCTTGTCTTTTTTACCTTTCCATGTTGGTTTTTGCTCGTTTTTACTCCAAGGTCTTTGCTTTGCCAAAGGAACGAGAGCAATTATTTTCCCCCCTCTTCCCAGTCCAGTGCAATAAATGATTCTTGAGCTACGTTATCTTCTTACGGTCGCAATATGCAAATGTCAGCTGCAAAACGAGCACCGAGTGAGCTGCGACTGATGGCGAAACCCACGCGGATCGACTTTAAAGTGTGTCACAATGTTGGGTAGCATGCTACGGGCGATCATTAACAAACCTTCAAGTCATCGGCATTGGGAATTGGTCTAGCTTCGCCATCTTCAGCAACCCTGCGTGATACTTTAAAGAAAAGAGAGCCGATGGAGTGGGGGAGCAAAAAATTGCAATCCTCTTCAAACGGACCGAGTGTAACCTGAAAATGACAATCCTCCTCAGCAAGGATGGACTTTTCCATCATCGCCGCACTGTACTTTTCCTGTTTCTTTTCTATCCCGTATTGTATTTTTTGCACTGAAAGTCCTTTCATCCCAAGCTTACTTCCACTACATCCTGTGCTCCTTTGCGATGGCGTTATGATGGGTCTGTTTCTTACCAGGCTTTTGGGTGACTGTTCCAAGAAGAAGATTAAATCGAACACACACTACCACCCACTCCGACAGGCACACAACCACACCTAAACATGATGGCAGATTTTCTCTGTCCAATTTTCTATCATTCACAGCCGTTTCTTTATCGCTGCCTTTGTCCCCACGGAACGCGCACTCGAAATGCAGCAGCTCGGCCATCCTTTATTGCTTGTTCAGCCTCTAAACGTAACTCACCGATTTAGGGAATGTACAGATTTATAGTACGCGTACGAACAACACGTTTCCGGGGGCAGCGTCCGAGAACAATGGAATCGATGGAGAGCACGATTCGGGCTTTTCCAACAGTTGTTTGTGGTTTCCATAAAAATTCCCATAACATGCGTACATTAGGTGATGCAATGTGTTATTACTCCCGCAAACACTAGGTATATGTATAAGAAACGGAATGAGATTATTGTACACAAGATTTGAAGAGGTTAAGTGTTTTGATGACACACCGAAAGTCCGCTTAACAAACGGAACCTATCAAAGCGATCGCTCATGACTTAGATCCGTCGCCCATCCTTATCCCGGTCCGTCTCGTTATTCATTATTTATCGCCCATCGTGTTACAAGCCCAGTCTGCCCATTTGGTTTATTTTTATCATCCAATATTGTTCGAAACATTCCTGCTTCCGGTGAATGCTCGTTCGCTTCGTCCGCACGGAAAAGGAAATCTTGTACGTGCTTTGCCAGTTTTCCTTCGGACAGGCGCACTCAGACTCTCCGGAGCGGAGGAATTTATTCCCTCTTTGGAAAAGATTTTAATTAAAATTTTCCCGATAAATTACACTCCCGGTGTGGTGTGTACTCCTTCTCGATAACGTTCGTCCCAAACGAAGACAATTTTGTGAAATTCTGTGCAGCCTTTCTTTGTTGTGCGTGGGCTTGACAAGAAATTTGTAAAGAATGCTTGCCATGCCGCTAGTGTCGGAGAGATTGTATTTAAATATGAAAAGAAAGGCTCGTCGATCAGTAAAAAGATAATTCTTTTCCACGACCAATCAACGTTGGCCGCAAGAGAAGCGCTTAAGAAATATTATAGAGATCCATTTTTACAGGAAAGCACACCACTTCTACCTCAATCGTTAGTGTTTTCTTTGACAAACCGCAGAAGTACATGGTAAACCCATTTGCGGTTGGCGTTTGCGTGTCCAGGGAAAAATTTCCACCGCAACCCAACTGGACCGCAGCTTCACCATAAAGTGGCGCGGGAGCATAAAAGTTTTTAATTAAATTCCTACCGATCCGATAACTGATTGTACTTTTGTGTAGTTTTACATCTCACTTCAGTGTTTGTTGTGTGTGTGTTTCCTTTAGTTTGATTTATCTTATTTTACTTCTACTGTGCTTTTGTTGATTTTCCTATCTCTTTCTTTTGCACCACTCGGAGTATACCTTAATATTATCTCGTTCTTATCTAACTTTTTCTTGCAGATGTAAATTAAAAAACTTAGTCGGTACAATCTTAAGCAGAGAGGTGCACGTTAAAGGGGGTAAGTAGAAAAAAGAGTTGACTACAATTAAGATAAACTTCTTACTTGACATATATTTATTATCGTAAAGTGTCTTAAGCAGATGTTAAGCGTTGCAATAGGTACACTTATGTAAAGGAGCTTCTCGTAGGTTTAAGCGAGTCTAATGAGACGTACATTTTAAACCGATGACAGTAACGCCGTGAAGATTGATTCTGCCTGTTGTGGCTTGCCTGTGTTAGGCAATTCCACAACAGCCTCGTCGGTTTGCGTGACGGAGTTACGGGAAGTTTCAAGATGAGTGGATATTTAAGTGGACGTCAATATGACTCCATTTCGGTTCGGCAAACAAACCGAGCTCCAAACCGAGTGGCTTTCCACAGTGACAATGTTGCTGAGCTGTGCTGCAAAACTTTTCCTAGCCGACCGCATTACCATCCCCCTCCGCTGCCCTCAGTTTGTTGGCTTCGGTTGCCGGTTCGTTCTACAGCGTGAATTACTTTTTGAAGCAGAGTTTTACCTAATTAGGGGACGACTTCATTAGCGAACGGGTGGCCAAAGTTGGGTAACACATTTTTTTTGTGCGTGTTTATACTCTGTTTGGTTAGCTTTTTCCACCGGCAATGGTTGGTTGTCGCTGGGGTTGGAATGGACTTATTCGGGAACTCCATTTTTTCACGAGATGAATGAACAGCTATGTTTGCATTTGCCGAGCGGACTTTTCCGTTGAGAAACGAAGTGGGAAAGTTTTGGTTTAGTTTAGTTTTTACTGCAGGAAGCGTACGGGGAAAGTTGTAGTTGTGTAAAATGTGTAAGTGGTGCGCTAGGATTAGGCGCCAAATTAATCAATGTTCTTCAATGCCTTACCGAACCCTGCATTCTCCCAATGACTATGTCCGCTGAGTATCCATAACTTCTCGTAACGAATATTCTACCGCTTTATCGGGACACTTGTCTACTTATGCTTGGCACTAATTAGTTGAGTGGTTTATTTGAGTAGCGAATGTTGAAGGGTTTTACATTCACGGCTTGTTTACCATCATCCAATACAGGCATTTGTACGTTGTATAGTTTGGAGAATGTTTTGTATGAAACACAAACAGCGCTTAAATCAATCGATGCTTTGCGAAATGTTTTTCAGCTTTAGCGCTGTTCGTTCAAAGTTTGAAACAAACTCTATCATACAAATTTAACAATTTTCTGGAGTTGGATTTCGAAATGCTCATTCCCATTAGTAGAGGAACCAAACGAATGCAGCCTGAATACATCGTATCAATCAATTGATTTATTTCGGTTTGACGTAAAGATGAAGCACGGTGCTTGGCCTTGGATCAAATGCTCATCATAAATTTACAACAGAACACTACTTACTTACAACAGAAGTTGAAATTTATATGAACGAGACAAACTTTAACTTTATGAATTAGTTTGCAAATTGGTTTGGAATCAAGCTAGTGGAACGTTTACTATCGTCCTTTTGAAACAGGATTTTGATCTGTTGTTGTTACTAAGTCTCCTAGGGATATAAAAATTCAATTAACTACAAAAAAACCGCATGTTCAATAAAGGTTACTATATTTACTTTACAGTTTTAGATAAACTGTAATATATTGGATAACCCGGTCTCTTATCTGCTGCTCAGTGAATTATCTTTAAGCGGTTTCCAGATATTTGTTGTAAAAATTCGTTTGGTAAAATGACTTACGAACTCGTATGTTTGGACAAATAATCAAACAGCTCTAACTTATTATTTTTGTCAAGTAAAAGTTTTTTCGCTGTATTAAATAAACAATTAGTAAATAAAGTAAATAGTTACACGAGATCAATAAATAATGGACGCTCGATGTTCAATCGATATAGAGACGCAAAAGCTCGTGTAAAGGTACGACTGATCATTAAATTGGTGTGCTGGCGTTTGCTTTCTAACTTAACTTGATCTTTTTATTGCTTTCGAATATGCATTCTACAATATTCCCTTCTCTAGTACGCATTATAAATATGTATTATGAGTGGCTCTCATTAGTGATGGAAAGTTCACTTTGAAGGAGAAGCCGTTTTAACAAAGGGACCTTTGTGAGTTCAAGGAATAATTAAATGGGAAAGAGCTTTTCCTCAACGGTTGATAAAACCCAGGTGATATAATTGCACATTTAACCACGCATAATAAATTGTGTGCACAAAAACCAGGGTGTAAGTATTTAGGTTCATTTATATTTTATTTTAAATTCTAATTAAGCTATTCTTCAAACATCAATAAAAAAGGAGGCAAAATACAGTGACCGGCAGGAAAAAGTGCCCACTTCAAATTTTGTTGATTTTCGCTCAATATTTTTTTCTCAATCCAACTAAATATACTGCAAGTATTTTTCGTATATTGATCTACATATTTCATATAAGATCCACTAATGAGTAAGCGAAAACAAACATATTTTGATTTTGAGAAAAAAATAATAAAAAAAAGTATCTAAAAAAACAGTGACAAGGAAAAGTGCCCACTTCAGTTATTCATTATTATACATAAAAATAAGAAATAATAAATGCATTTTGATATTTTATGTGTTCTCTTTTAGCTTTTACAACCTGCTGAAGGCGCTTTGGCATGCTTTCTACTAGGATTTTTAGTTTTTGGGGACTTTATTCTTCTCAAGCGCGCATTAGAGCTTCAAAATTGTCGTTTTTATTCGATACATCAGTTTTGTCCACCCTGGCATCGAGAACTGCCCACAAATTCTTAATCTCCAGGCTCTGAGGAGACCATTTCAACAGTTTTGTCCGACAAGACGGGAAGAAAGACTTCGTCTTCTTGGCAGTATGTCGAACTTGGCCCCGCCGGGCTGCGTGAAACTTGCCCCAGCCGGGAGAACGAACTTCTCTTCAAGGCCCGTCAGGATCAGTGAAATCTCCAGATTTTGTTGCAGGATGTTTATGTTTATGTTGTAATCTGTAATCTTAACACCGTTAATGTTCCCAAGGCTCCCTACTCCACTGGACGAAAAACAACCCCAGACCACCATATTGCCTCCTTCATGGCATACTGTGCCCTGGATGTGGCGAACCTGCAGCATTGCCTCCTTCGATCTGCACTGTATACGTTCATGCCATCTTCGATTAAAAAGTTCAAATTTTGATTCTTATGACCACAGAACCGTTATCCAGTAGTCTAGAGGCACAGCAGCATGTTCCTCAGCGAGCTTAAGACGCTTGGCCTTATTGGCCTTGCTGATATAAGGGCGCCTCCTATCAAATCTGCTCTTGAACTCGTATGCAACAAGCCGGCGACGGATAATTCTTTCAAAAACTGATGGTTGAAGTATTTCCAAGATCTCCCTGACAGTTACTTTTGAATTTTTCTTGACCTCACGAATGATCTTAGCGTCCATGCGCGCATCTGTTTTGCGCTTGTCTCCTCTACGAGGGCGATCCTCCACCGATCGGTGCGTTTAAAATGTAACTATGAATTTTCCTACCGCTGCGTTGTGGATTTCGTGCTTTGAATAAGTTACTTTAATGTAGATAAATGCCATAAAACATATTTTATGCTATTTAATTTCTTGTAACACTCAAATTAATAAGATACCTAAACCAAATATAAAAAATTGTATATTTACAACCAAACATGAGTTAAACACGTGATCATACGTTTATAAATGTCAGAAATAGTGCTAACAAACCTGAAAAATATGAAAACGCAATAAATTGGTTAGCCCTCAATGCAAAACTTTATGCAAAACTCGAAATTTCAAAGTGGGCACTTTTCCTTGTCACTGTTTTTTTAGATACTTTTTTTAATTATTTTTTTCTCAAAATCAAAATATGTTTGTTTTCGCTTGCTCATTAGTGGATCTTATATGAAATATGTAAATCAATATACTAAAAATACTTGCAGTATATTTAGTTGGATTGAGAAAAAAATATTGAGCGAAAATCAACAAAATTCAAAGTGGGCACTTTTTCCTGCCGGTCACTGTAATTCTAAAGAAACGCGTCCATGCAATAATGCAGTTACGTTTGCATTTCCTCTGCGTTGATCGCCAGCAAATGTGTGGTTGTGAAACAAAAAAACCGGTTCCCTGGGCACCCAGTTCCGGGATAAAGTTGAACGGCCTTCACACGTATTCAAAAGCTGTCCGATTATCGTAATTGCTGTTCATCAGCCAGCCTTTTATGGAAAGGTGGTCCGGTGGGAGAAACTCTCCCTCGGGTTAGTTCTCATTTGTTTCTAGCTGTAAAATAGAATACCTGGATGATATTCTTGAACGCCCGGGGCGCAAAAAAACAAACCAAATGTGCGAGGAGATTTTCACTCGCTAGCACGTAGGAGACGTGACAATGATGTGAATATATGTGCAAAACGTGCCACTTTTTGTTCAATTTCGCCTTCTCGCCACCTTCGGGGACGCTTTGTTGGGCCAAAGAAAAGTACAGAGTGAGGATGAGATTTATTTCCACCAAACGCTACCGGCAGGTGAGCAAATGGGCAGATGCCATCACCGTTTCATGGGCGCTCTTTTGTTCAGCCAACAACACACCGACCCCTTCCCTCCCCCCACTCGTTTGTCCGGGATATTCAAGTTAAAAAATTATACCAAACCGGGTAAAAAGGTCACAAACGAATGTGGAATGAAAATACACTTTAATAAAACACGGTACGATCTAAAACATTCCACGGAGTAGAACCACGCATTAAAATGTCGCACCCGGGTCACTTTGAACTCCCTTGAAAAGACACGAAAAACTTCTTTCACTCCCACCATGCGTTAATTATTTCACAAAAACCACTTCGCAACTTTCGAAAGCTGTAAGATTTTGATTGCGCGTAATGCGTAGGGTAATGTAAAACGTCGGCTTAATGTTGTTGATGGGGATTAGCATCTGAAGGAAGGCAAACCCAAATGAAAAACATTATCTTGACTGGTGGCGCGAAAGATCCTAAAAGTGAAAGCATTAAAGAATGTTTTTGTCGTTCGATATGTGGAGCTGAGATGTTTATTAGAATTTAAACAAACATTGAATCTGAAGTACTATACTTTCCGTGTGCTTAGATATTGAAATTGTAACTTATTTAAGAAAATGCTTCATCCATCCCACATGTTAGGAAATAGTCCCAAAAGCTATCCAATGCATTGCACAACGGGCGGAAAAACGACCAGCTATTGTCATTCATGGGAAAACACAATTTCGTTCTTATCTTACATCTGGTTTATTGTTGGGCATCGTTCTGTGTTTGTGTTTACTCCCAATTTTCGTGCAGATCGCGACGACCCCAGCACAGCTTCAATGATAATGAATCTGCGAATCCGAAAGCGTACCATGAAACCACGATTAAGAATGTAACAAGCGTACACAAAACACATTCAGCTCAACTCCTTCACGGAGCCTGGGAGGGTCAATCTTAGCCGACAAGAATGAAGACAAGGGCCGGAGTTTGAATTCGAGCCCGTCGGTGGATTGATAGGCTTCCATTAGGGTTAATGGTGCTGGTAACGGGCCGATCGAATGGATGCCGGATTATATAACGGGGTTCCTACCTAATGGGTCGCCCCATTGCTGGTTACCATTACCGTCTCCTGTTCAGTCGGTTGTAGTGTTGTATAGTTTAATTGCGTGTTTTCAAGGTTGTATCGATTTTTCAACACGGTTTGGGGAGCGAAATGAGGCCGCTTGTTATTGAATGATAGCATTAGGCGGGATGATGCTGATCGGGTTTGTAAGTGTTTAATTAGCGTTTGGATTATGATGGCTATCGTAAACACGGCGTTACAACTATTTTTCTGTTTGAAATGACGTCTCTCTCAACTGACGTCTTAGGTTGTTTCTTGTAGCGAAGGGTTGTGTAAGGAATTATATCTAAACTTAATAATTTTGTCTCTAAGAAACAGCAAACTGTTTTGGAGAAGGCATATTTTTAATTTTACTTTTTGAGAAAAAAGAAAATACTTAATAAAAGACAGAACAAATTGCAGGAGATTGCATCTGAACACGAATCGATGTTACGGTACGTGAGGATGAGATTCGATTTTTGGCTTTAATCGAATCAACCTTGCACGTCATTTCTTCACTGATATCGAACGGAGGGCAGAATGAAAGAGAAAAATAAAGGTCTGTTTTCTTTAAAATCATCCTTTGCTGTTAACAAAAAAGCCGGCAAACCCCACGCGGTCACAGAACGATTTACTGAACCCCGAACGCCGGCGTCCGTCTCAGTTCTCTACCAAGGCCATCCCTCGGACCAGCAAACGGACCGGGCTTGAGCCTCACGAAACTTTACCATGACTCCGCCAGCGTCCATCGTGGCTTGTGGTAAATATATATATATATTTCTTCTCCATTCGTCAACCCTCCACTGCGAGCGCCCATTTTGGTGCCCTTCCCGTTGTGGAATGGATTCTTTCCGGCGCACTACCACCAACACACATGTATATTATATACTTCCACAAGGGTGACCGAGACGACGTGTAACGATTTTTTATGATAACATTTCACCATAAATTATGCCTTTTTATGTGTTTATTATGGTTTACGTACTTTTAAAAGCATCGCATCGTGAAAGTGTGGCCCGGTATCTGTAATGGTGCCATGATGCTGCTGCTGCTGCTGCCGCGCCTGCTGCTTCTGAGCCTTGGATGAGGAAGAGACAGCGTACGAGAGTGGTGGAGACGAACGAAGGATAAAATAAACTCAAAGCCGACAAAAGCGAAGTTAAACACTAACTCCAAACGGAGTGGACAGTCTGTGTTGGAATAAAATAATAAAAAGAGAAGAACAGCTCGCCGAGAAGATACTCGAAACACTCTCTTGCCTCCACACACAAACACACACACACACACACATATAGTCACAAAACGACCCGGCTTTACTTGTCCAATGCAACGCGGTATGCCGAGTTGAGTTGACGAGAGCAGAGGATGATACAAAATGGCCATCTGCAGCGCGCCCGATACGAGCGACCAGGCGCCTCCATCGGGCGTCAAGCTTTCGATTTAGTTTCATGCCCGAGCCAGGGAAAGTTTACAATCCCTCCAACGTCGACCCTCTCTTCGCTCCGGCTCGTGAGAAGGGAAAAGCCCATGCAACGAGTAACGCGATGCCGGTGGCGTCAAGATGCTGGTCGGGAAGCTAAAAATGTACAAAGGTTTTGAATGAGGAAGCCGGGAAAAAAAGGAACAGGACAAGAAAAACTGAAAAACGAACGGTACAAAAAAAAACGAACTGCCCATTTTTCCCTCGGCGCACCAAATGAGGCCACCATTGCGCCACGGATACTTTCGGCCGCTGGAATTGACTTTTATTGTGAAAGTTCTAGCGGACGCCAGCGAGCGACGAAGTAAACTTCTTTCCGCATTTGAGAAACTTCTTCGGCCAGCTTTGCACCGAGGATCTCGGGCATGGGAACAATGCACAGAACAGAAAACCAACAATCCCTTGGTGGGTGCCTTCGCTGGCTCGATGGTTTGAAAAATACGACACCGGAACATGATGACTTATTTTCCACTGCCCCAAAGCGAGCGGTTTATATTTATTCGCCCCCGACGCGCGGCGTGGTCCGTTGGTGGACGCACGTCGGTCCATCTTCTTCCGTGGCGATTCGGAGCTTTTCAAAATTTTAGCACTTGAAGCTCTTCCGGTACCGGAAGCCGTCAGGCGTGTGGGATTATTGCCTTATCTTTTCCAGGCTTTCTTTTTTGTTACTACCGTTCATGGGGAAATCGGGCGTGTGCCATCTACTCGGGAGGGATGTGGTCGTAAAAACCGAAAGATGATGATAACATGAATCTTCTGTTGGTGGAATAATTATTTTGATGATCAGTAATTTGGGTGGAATTTTTATTTTTCAAGTGACAACGTTGCCTAAGAAATGGGACACTCAAAAACGAAACGAGGAATGGCTCATGTTTGCTACGAAGTCTTTTGAATAAAACATATCCGTTCAGAATAAACCATGTGGACCTAAAATTATTAATAAAATTCTTCACCAATATCTTTGAGACGTCGATTTGAACTGTTTGAAATAAAAAAAGCGTCTCTAGAAGTGTCTTCGCAGTGTCTTTCATCTCCGAAATGCGATACATTTACTTTCCAATCACTGCGAACGGTGATTTTCGGTCGCACAGAATTTTCCCGATGGCGCGTCTGGGCGCATCATTTCAGGGGTGATAGGAAAAAAAGTCATCCTGGTTTATTTGCCACCATAAAGTAGACACCGACCCCCTCCCCGAAAGCTCCCTTGAACACGAACGGCGTGTGCGACACTTGTTTTTGCTGTTAAAAAACATTACATTTCCATGGGGCGATGGCACCCCACACGCAGAAGTGCAGAAGCAAGAAGAACACACGTTCTCGGTGCGCGCACATGATTAAGTGCAAAAGGGAAGGGAATGAAATAAAATAGGCATTCAAAGGGAATAAGTACGGACCCGGCACTGTGAGAAATGGCACGAATAAGACACGTACAAACACAGGGCGCGCAGGAAGAAGGGCGCGAAATCCGACACTTCCGAGACGCGGGGGGTTTCGGCGATCGACGTGTCAGTCGGAGCCCTTCGCATTTTGATGCTGTCAGCAAATAAAATCCACGATAAAAAGACGCTTTTACGGTGGGGCAGCCGTCGTCGGGATCGTTGGGGTGTGCTTTGGCAGTTGAATGGCCGTGTGACTCTCGAAAGACGAGTGAATAGATAAATGTGTCGAAATGCGGGGCAAAGGTTCGCAAGCTCACTCCAGCGGTCACGAGCTGGAAGAGTGAAAAGTTGAAAAGAAGTAACTTTGACCTTGCAAAATACACAATCAGCTAATGCAGTTATCGAAACGCGTATGCATGAAGAGTTCCGGTGCACAGATGAAGTGTTGATTCTGATGTACCACTGGACTTACTTGGGGAAGTTTCGCAAATACGAAAACACGGTTTGATTTGATTAATCTCTGCAAACTTGGTTGCTGTTCACATCAAGTTTAGTGTTTATTCTGAGCTAATAAAAAATAATAAAATAATTTGATTAAATTGAAATGCATGCTTCTTACTTTGAAAAACAAGTGTGTCTCAAAAAACAGGTCAAATATGTAAGCTTATAAGCTATCTCACACTAAAAATACTAGGTATCGTTTACTTCCTAAAGCTTTCACCAGAGCGAAAGCAAGCACCACAATCCGAAAAGATCTGCGAAGAAAATCAACATCAATCTTCCGCCGAGAGTCGTCCAGTGTCTTTCACTTTACATTTTTCCACATGCCTCGACCAGTGTCTTGAAGTTAGGTTTGGTTTTGTCTTCGTTTTGTGGTTAACTGTTATCGCGAAATGGGTCGGTCGATGGTTTTTTTTGCCTGCATCGGAGAACTTGTAAAAACAAATCTGGTACGCCTTACGAGCGAGCACGTTTGAAGAAATAAAATTTAGCTGGACCATTTTGGCCCTGATTCGTGCTATGGGTGTATATTGTGTTTCTATCTTGATCATGGTTGAATGTGAGTTTAAAGCAAATATAACCACAAATACTGATTAAATTTAGTTATGAAATACTTGAAACTTCCTACTTTGCGAACAAATAATTAGTATTGCGATTTGATGGAATACAAAAGCGAACAAATTGAATCACATACTTAAGTAACTCCAAACAAATCATTAATGTAAAATTAATTGCATCAATGTTATATAAAAAGATAAATTTTTAGATTCGTCGGTTAGATAATACGAATATTTATTATTTACTTTTGAAACGAACAAGTGGAAAATATGTTGTGTTTCATAAAAAGTGGCAAGATGTAGCATGTAATTTGATATGTTCAAAACACCAGGCGTCTCCATGACCCAAGGCATATTTCGAAACAAATAGAACGATCGAATTTATCATGCGCCATCACAGTTTTCTCTACTGAAATTATGAAAAAAGATTAAATCCATCTCAATGTTATGTGAACTCTTTTCAGAACTGATGAAAGTGATCACTTCGCTAATTAAACAATGTTTCTTGAACATTCAACTTTTGCTCAAAAGGCGACAAACATGTTGCGGTTAGAATGCGGAGCAAACGGAATACTTGTGAGTGAGCATTGTCCTCGAGTGTGTAAGTAGATTACACGAACAGTCACAAGTCGGTGTCGCGATCTCGCCACGAATCGTGCGCCCGAGGGCTTCCGAAAGGAAGGGAAATGGGCAGGAAGTTAATTCCGTTGTGGTTTTTCGGTACCCGCGGTCTTCACGAACGTACCGTTTCCAATTTTCCACTACATTTTCACGTTTCGCTTGCCCGGATGGCCTGGACGGGGAGGGAAGCGCAAACAAACCCAAAGTGAAAACGGCTAATGAGACGTCGTTCGGTCTCACGGAGGGACGTTGTGCGCGACAAGGGCAACCGGAAGCGGGCGGGTACGACCGCCTTCTAATCGAAAATCGTTGCAAAATCTCGTTCCTGGTACTGGCGGCCGCTTGTTAGCTTGTCACGCTGGAAAATGGAATTTCCGTGCACTTTCGTAACGCGGGATCGAAGGGAAAAGAGGGGTAACGTAAAGCGTACGAGACGAAAAGTGACACATTTCAACGCCATCTTTCTGTGCCGCGGTGGCCAATGTGACAGAAGAAAATATCCTTTCGCTCCATTACTGTCACAAACGGAC
The DNA here is from genome assembly GCF_943734705.1 of Anopheles coustani. Classification (NCBI taxonomy): domain Eukaryota; kingdom Metazoa; phylum Arthropoda; class Insecta; order Diptera; family Culicidae; genus Anopheles; species Anopheles coustani. Next base: position 62,986,021 of record NC_071289.1, on the reverse strand, counting down.
AATGATTGGCTCTCGGTCGGCCTCAGTCCGGCGGAGGAAATTGTGTGAAAATTAATTAAATGCTGATGCTTCCATCGGAAGAGGTTGGCTTTTTAGGCCGTTTGGGTTTGTTTTTTCCTACTATTTTGTGTTAATTCAAACCGGAGCCTCGGGCGGTTGGTTGTATGTGTGTGTTGGGGGTGAAAATGTCCAGTGGACGCTGCCCAGGGGAAGCGATTGTGCACGAAAAGATACAAACGAACGTCGGACAGTGCGCAACATTGTGGAAAGAACAACATGAAGGCAGCTTTTTATTTCAGCCGGAAGCTAGCCTTGGTTGGAAAATATTAGCACAAATAGTCTCTGCCGGCGATCGTTCTAAGCATGCCATGGACCGTTTCGCCTGGAAACGTGTGAGGCCTTTTTTCCAACACTTCTATTGCCGTTGACGCTGGCAAAAAAGGAAAAGGAGCCAACAAAAAAACCGAAAAAAAATCACACGCAAACAGCAAAAGCTCAAAGAAGCGGCCTCTGACGAAAAACAAAAGTAAAAAATGGCCACCCTGGGAAATGGTTGGAACGGAACGGCACTAGAACGGTGGTTCTGCAATCGCTTGGGCTCGTTGTCAAACGTCGTCGGCAGTCGTCGGCTTCGTCCTCGCTTTGGAGGATATGTGCTGTCATTGGCACTGACAACGTAGCCAACGCGCCTTGTGCTGTGCTGTGCTGCGCTGCTGAGTCGAGGCCGCAAAAACCATTAGCATATTGCAGCAATGCTGAGATGTCGGACGAAGGCGGAAAAAGTTGAGCATTTTTTTTTCTTCCTCCTGATTCCATATTTACCAGCGAGGCAAGACAACCGAAATGTGGCAACCAAGGCGCACGATGAGAAATCGGTAATTCGGTTAGTCGTTTCCCCTAAATTCACACCGTTTCAAACTTGTCACGGGGCTTGCCCGGGTATGGAATGGAGGTCCCCGGGGAGGGGTTGGTTTTTGCTGATGTTCTGTTTAGTTTGCGACGTGGGATGCGATTATTTCTGAGACATATGCTACGCTCAAGATGGCATACAAGTGGTTCTGAATGAAATCCGAAGCATGTGGAGGATGTGAAATGATCGTTTCAGGCATATGCTTCTTGGAGTTTAATATTCAATTGGATGGGTTAAAAGACAAAATTAGGGTTTGGATCATCCCCAATTTTTTCTTTATTATTTTGAGAACGGAAATGATAAGAAAAAGGATAAGCATTTACAGTGTGTTTTGCTGTTCTAAATTTTTTTCTCATAAACTACCAGGCGCCTCCATCTGTTGAATTATTAAATGGTAGCCACATTTAAAACCACATTTTAAACGCATAAAAATGCTCCACTTTATTTCAACATTCATAGTCTATGGGTAAAAAGGACATCGTATTCGTTCTGTTCATCGTAAACACGAAAAACAGATGTTGGAAAAGTAGCAACAACTTACAACACCGACTTCATCCACTGCCGTTACCATTAAAAATTGACATTTTTATCATTATTTCACGCTTACCTGTCACCTGTGTAGATTGCCAGATATCAAGTCCGATAATATATGCTCGTTGCGAGCGAAACTTTCTCGGAAAACGCCATAAGCAGCTTGGAGGGGAAAGAAAAATGAAACCCCGGCCCCGGAGAAAAAAGCACTCATCATAAACTGCGCAAAATACTTTCCCTGTGCCTGTGCCCCTTTCCAAAAAGGAAAAACCAACGCTCGAGCAAAGTTTCATCGCAAATTGACGGGAAATGGAAACGCAAAGCAAAACACCAAATTCTACCCTCCCCTATAGGGAGAGCGAAGAAAAACGAATACGAATACGCCGCACGCTCATTTGTGTAAACGTGCATAATTTATTGCCCGAAATGTTTGACGACCGAGCGCCATGCTTCATGTTCTAAAAGGCGGCAGTGGGAGGGCGTTGTAAAAAAAAGGGAAAAATGCGATATCATTTCGCTGGCAGCTCGATACTTATGGAAAACTTCATCCACTACTGGTCGTATACCCTGAAAGTGTGCCATTTGTAAATGACGGAGCCAGGGCGAGGGAAATATACTTCGGTTCCGCGTGGAAGTTTAAACTAGCACACAAAAAACGTAGAGAGGACCAAAATAAAAATAAGATCCAACGCTTACGAACGTCCACGAATGACGAAGGTTTTATGCCGACGAACCGCGCTGCAAACCCGAAAAGCTGTAACTGTGAAAGGTTGACATTTTGTTGCTCCATTCCGTTCCAGAAGTGTGTTAAGGCTGGAAAAAAGGCGAGAAAAAAAGGTTCCTTCCGTGATGCAGAAGCCGTCAATTGATCCACCTGCCGATGGAGAGGAGGGTGGATAGTAAAATCGTTTTTCCAAATTGAATTTGACATCAGGTGCGCCTTTTGCGTAGAATAGCCCCTCGGGAGAAAGGTTAACCTGCTGGAGGGTTTGCTCTTTGCCATGAAACCGGCACTTACATGTGATTGCACGAAAAAGAACGGAGAGGCAGACTGAACATTTTGAAGTAATGAACGGCACTTAATAATGATGACCATTTCTTGCATCACTTTACGGCTATTGAAAAGTAAATTGGACTCTATCAAATAACCATCTACGATCAAAAGAACCAGTCTCAAAAGCTAATTGTTGGAAAATTGTTTGAGCCATGCTTCACACAAAGTTCAAAGTTGCATGAATGTTTCCTGTTGGAATTTATCATTATGCAATAATATTGATTGTATTTAGTATCTTTTATAAAACTGTTAATTTGCTATTTTTTATCGTTAAAACGTCAATTAAAATGTTACCATTTCCGAGTATCACGAAATATTTTCCCAAAAATATCGCCCACCATTAACTGATCGAACGGAAACTCGCAGCGCGTTCCTGATGACATTCGCCTCGAAATCAGCACAAAATCGATGTTTCTTTCTGCTCGTGGCGGCGGAAACACAACGAAACATCGTTAACGATATGACATTAATGAATGAGACGAAGATTTGCTCCCCCCAATAAACGATCCCACGCGCCGACAGCCGAAGAAAGCCTGCCATTGACACTTGATCGGTCTTGTGCCAACCATTTTCCGGCTGCGTTCGTTTACGCTCGTACTGTGCTCACCAACACACAAACACACACACACCAACACACTCTCCCTGCCACTAGCACAAATGGCACGAATTTCATTAATGTTTGAATGAGTCCTAATGCAGTAATTACCGGTATTGGATGCTTGGGTCGAGTCTAGATGGAATCGTTCTCCCTTTGGAATTTTCTACACCCATTACATTCCTATTACTGTATTTTTTTATTTACTAACGTTTCAGCAAACCACGTGCCATCGCTGGGGCGGGTTGGAAGGTTTGCAAAGGTCCTAGAACATTCAATATGGATCATTTGTTGGAAAATGTTTGAATATTTGGCATTCCTGTGAGGAAAAATTCATTTAGCTAAATGTTTACTCATGCACTCAGTGTTGATTTGTCTAAAGCAAATCATTTACGTAACACGAATTATTGAAATTGAAATGGAATAACATTTTCTTCGTAATTTATATTCGAGTAAATAAAGAGAAAAAGTTTAAGCTCAAATATGTGTCTGCAGTAATGTATGACAGGTTTTTAAATTTGCTTCTTTTTTCATGTAAATCAATCGTCAATTGAATAATTGGCAAAATCATCGTTATCCCTTAGTGAACGTATTTTCCAAGCTACCATTTTTCGTTTCTTACCCTGCATTTTCCGAGAAATAAATTTAAAAGTCGAGAAACGAAACATCCAATAATTGAATCTGCAAAATCAAACCAAACCATCCCACAACCAATTGCCTTCTTAATGTAGTGCTGTCAGATATTTTGCCTCCACCTTAAGTAGCTCCCAAAACCCATAGTGTGCGTAATAGTTTTCCTCAGCAGCATCGCCACCCAGAACTCACCACTAATTAGTCACCCGTAGCCCCTTACGTCCTCCGCGTTGGCGACGCTGTTGAACATTCCCATCAGCAACGTCGCGCCGCGTTCGATTCCCAGACGCCCCCAGAAGGAGCGGGAGCATTCCATCCCCGAGGAGTCGGGAATCCGTTCCGCTGCTCCTTCCCATCCCAACCGGAAGCAGCTTGCACAGCGGTGGGCACGTTTTTGTAAGGCAATTAAAATTACGGCATGGCGGAAATTCGTTTCCAATTTGCGTCGGTTTTTCTATTACTACTGCCTCCGCCGTCGCCCGGCTAGCGCCATCCGAACCAACCAATCTCACTGCTTACTACCCCTACACACCGATGTGTATGTACACTAACACTATCGCTAAATTATCGGATCGGGCCTTGGAAAACGGCCGCCGCTTGTCGTTCTGCTCGGAGAGCTTGGAATGGGTGAGGATCTAATTAAATGAAAATATTCATAAAATTAATTGCCAGCAGGAGGGTGTGTGAGTGGGTGGGAAACGAGGCAGGAAAGAAAGCCAGACCAGTCGCTCGCCGATTGGTTCCGAGTAAGAATCGAAGGAACGGTCCCTCTGCAGCGCCCGTTACTTGTAACAAAGGCAGGTTCTTATGCTGATATATTCTGGTCCCAGCAACTTGCAAACGGTGCACGCTGCAATCCTGGAGTGCAATTTATTGCATCGTTTCGCCGTCCTTGCATCGGTCCTTGCAAAAGTTGCATCCATTGGTTAACGATGGATAAAAACCCGCTGGTGTGTCCTTGTGTGTGCGTCTGTAGTGCGCCCCAGTGTTTAATTTGTTTTAACGGTATTTAAAGAACATTATCCTTCCCTCGAATGCGGTCGCCACATTGTGGGTGCAGTTGTGTTTTCTCCCACAACCGCTGCCATCCGCCCTCCCCTACGGGGGAGGTAAATAAAATGGGATTATTCAGTAGCCTTGCCACACGGCACCAAGGACACCCACAAACACATACGAAGAGTAGAACAGTGAGACAGTAAGAGAAGGAATTCACTCGCAACCCACGGGAAGAGACGTACGCCGTTGCGCTGCCGGATAACGAAAACGGATTTCCTTCGTCTTCGTAATGAATTCGAGCCGGGCATGATTCGCCCGACATGCGGAATGGAATTAAAATGCCGCCGACGACGTGAGCTCGGGCTCGACCTCAGTAAACGGGCCAGGAACAGAAAAAAGCACCTCCACCGCAACGTACAAGGGAACTTCCACAACAATCCATGACCACGGACGTGGCTACTGGTGGGGGCGGGTAATTGTGTGGGCAAGGGTGGATGAAGCATTGGGGGCGAAGAATGAAAGAAAACCTTAAACCTCTAAGTGAAGCACAGCCAAGAGTCCGTGGCTTTGCTTTCCTACACAACCAAGCGAATGGGAAAAAGATTATTTGGTTTCTCCGCTTTTCCACGGTGCCGGTGAAGCCATAGGAAAATTAAAATAAAATACAATATCCAGAAAATAAAGCATCTATTCCAACGTAATTTCTTGCTGCTGGTGAAAGGGAGCGGCTTTTACTTTTTCTTTGTCCGTGAAAATTGCCGTAACCCGACGAGAGACAGACAATCTGAATTAATTATTCGCCAAATGGCGCGTGTTGAAGCTAGTTGAAAATTCTCGCTGCGTTCGAGCATAGATAAGTTGAAGTGCGCGACTTTTTCGTTTTTGCCTGATAACTATCGGAACAAAAAGGCGGAAAAGGAAGCTTTTTCTTGCTTTTGTGAGATAATTTTAAAACTGCTATCTAATTATTTTACTTCTCGCGTTAAGTTTTCTGACTCATCAGGTGAGGATGAACAAAATATGGAAATGCTTAATTTGTTCAGTTTTGATTGAAATTAAACGAACGCTTTTAAAATGGTGGAATAGTTTAATTAGTTGTCATGACAGAACTGTCAATAATTTAGTTGTACATCAGCATTTGACCACTTCATTGATCTTGATATATTAAACAAGGCATAAGAATTGCTTCTTTAAATTTAACTTTCTGATTTGTTGTGAACTAATGAACATTTTCCCTGAAACGTGCCAACATTGCTTATTACATATCAAACTTATTCAATAGGAAAATGATTCAATTCAAAATTTGGAGTTTTAAAGTGTTAAATGTAATTTTACTGTGAAAAGAACTAAAAGCCTTTCGGTGAAGTGGAAAAGTGAAATTTGTAGTGAATAGTTGCTCACTTGACAGACACAGTGAATAAATGACATGTTTTCATTTTACTTTCTGTGTGTTTGTCATCTGATAAACTTGCTTATTTTACAAAAATCCTAGAAAATAAGTAAATATCTGTTGGTGTCTCAAATTTCCCAAATACATTAACGATTCAGTGAAAAATTCTCAAATACAAAATTACCTAATTTATTACTTTTTCGTGGTTTGCTGTCCAATAATTTCAGCTCATGGACCCATTATCCCCTGTTGACCCTTCTCACGGGCAGATTATTATTGAATTCCCCTACCAACATTCTTCCCACAGATGGTGGGTCATGAACCTACCTTATTTCAACCCTGTCCAGAGATAAAATTACTTGTTTGCATCCAGGAAGCGCCAAATTGTGCTGGTCGCATAAATATCAATTCAACCCCAAATAAAGTATCTTTCTTATTGGGAACCGAAACAGGAAGCTAGCAGGCATCTAAAACCCAGAGACGCATTTCCTTCGGGTCAAACCAAACGTCAAATCGGACGCCCTTTTGATTGGTGAAACGGTTGTCATTGTGACGGGGCGAATATCTGAGCCATCCGAGCAGGATTTTCCCTTTCTTCTTCTGTTTTGATCACAAAAAATATGCTTCAGACTATAGCGAGGGGAGAAAAGATCGACAAGATGACTTTTCATACGTGTCGGGTAGACGCCCCGGAAGCGCTTCACTCCTTTTCCCGGGACGTCTGCTCCGTTCACTGGGTTCGGTTCGGTTCACCGGAGATGTTTGCGCGATTCCAAGCGCAAGGGTTCCGGTTCGCTGACGTTAAATAGTCACGAAAACTTCCTCCTATTTTGGGCGAGCCTTTGGGTTCCGCTTGCGCTCGTGGAAAGGAGCGGAAAAACATTGACGCGTCACCCTAGCGCATAAAAAAATCGGCACATCACCCGTGGCTCCCTTTTTCCCGGGATCGCTGGTGACAGATGCTCAACGTTTTCGTTTACGTTTTTCACCGACGCTCGGCGTCTTTTCATGCTCCCCAAACTAGATGCAGTTCATTCATTCCGGAACTGAAGCTAGGAAATATTCGTTTTCCATTCAACCAATCGGAGACGGAGTGATGTTACCGGTTTTGTCATTTTTCTTCTACCTTACTTCTTGAACATCTTGAGTTTTCTTTGGCCTTTATTAGTATGGCTTCTTTTTTCACGACATTTTTTGGTTCATCTTCGTTCCCCCGAGCAGTTGGTTGATGCTTTAACGATGGCACACATAACACTGCCAAGGAAGGTGGACTTGTTCCTGGAAAGGAGACCCTGGCGAATGAATATTTTAGCACAAAGTTCCGCCAAAACCGGAAACGGTTGCCCTGACCATGGTTCGCTGTAAGTGTATTCCTAACACTGGAGTCTACCGATTGTTTAAGGACGAAAAAGAAATATTTCCCAAATGCGGAGAAGCAAAGGGGAAAGAGATAATTGAAAGAAAGATGCTGTAAGCTTTTTGAAGTCAAGAACGAACGAGTCGAAGCGAACGGCATGAGCAAAAGAAACGCCAATGTCCCAGACTTTCCGCGACATGAAAAGATTTTCCATTCACCGATTCTTGCTTCCCCCGACCGGTTGGCATTCCAGTGGCGGTGATAATCTTGGCTGCTGGTTTCCTTTTTTCATCACAAACCGCCCAAACCTCGACGGGTCTATTGTTCCCCGGGGCACTGGACTCGTCGAAGCGCGAGCTTCCATTCGTTCTTGCCGGAAGTTGTTTAATCATCGCCACATTCATTCCTTTCCTCAATAACGATCTCATTAGAAGGCGAAAGAGTTGTGCTGCGGTGAAATGGGCCCGGCAGGAGGCAGATCAGTGAGAGGAGCGACGAGAGGGACTTTAATTGAAGGAAAGTTTGAGGTCTTTTGCGATTTGACGCCTTTGTTAGGAGCGGGAAATTTACAGCGGAACAGGTTATTCTTTTCCGTCTGTTGGAAACTATTCTTTTCCATGCTGAATCGACAGCAAGATTAGTAGCTAAGTTTATATAGTTTTCAATTCAAAACATAAAGTGTTTTGAAAGGTTACATTAAAAGAAACAAATAACCCATATCAGTTACACAAGCATTTTTACCTATTAACTTCAAGATTTTACCTCAATCACCTTTAGTTTTAACAAATAAACTATGAAGAATCAATCATTGTCAAATCCTTAACAGCAAGAACCAATTTACCAGTTGTTTATAAAATTAACTTAATAACTGATAAGCTTTTATTAAAACAAAAGATTTGTATTTCTAAATCCGAAAAAATATGTTGTTTCAACATACACCTTTATAAAACCAACAGGTCAAACGCCATAAGCAAAGAGAGTGTGATCTGTGGCACGGAGCTTGTTGCAGCACACCCAGGGGAGCATAAATTGCATGCTACGATGCACCGCCTAATTGTAATGCTCTAAGTGGGTTCGCCGCCAGGTGGATGCAAAAGCTCAGCCATGCTCATCGAAAACCATGGCAACCGTTGCCGAACGCCGCTCTGGTATTCTTTTTCAATCAAAGATGTCAACGAAAATGTTCTTTACTTTGCAACACACTTTATGTAGTCTTCTTTACTTTCTGCAAGCCGTGGGGTTTGCATCGTTATCAAACGACGGACGGAAAGTCGTCCTCCGGAAAGAAATCCGCAAAGAGATAGAGAGACAGAGAGGGCGAGTTTATATGTTTGTTTTATGAGTCTTTTTTTTTTGTTATTGCGGCGTATCGTTTTCCCTCGAGTGATGTTCTTTTAGTCCCACCTTTTCACACACCCGCAGGGGCCAAGAAGCGTAAAATATTAACATGCTTTCCACGCCGTGCCCTCCCTGCTTTACTGCCGCTGGTGGAAGTGTCGAGCACTTATTTTCCAACACATGCAAGCATTCTTTCGCACGAAAAGCTCACGTTGGAATGGTTTTCCACGGCCCCGGTTCCAGGTTTCTTTTGTTGGTCAGCTTTTAGATTGCAGATATTGTTGTTGTAGCTGCGCTGGTCGCCAGTTTTCCATGCGCTTCACACCGACAAACAAATGAGGACATGTCTCGCTAGGTATCCTCAAGAGATAAAATACTACAAACAAAAAAATACATTGACAAAGAGAAAGCGAGAGAATTTAAGGGAAGCTTGCACCCTTCCACATTTGCACGCCACGGTTGAAATGCTGGAGGCAATCGTAGCACTAACTGCACACTGTTGGATGAATGTTTCCGCCCTCTCGTCCCTTTCGAGGGGCCCGAGGGGGTGCAAAAAGCATATAACATACAACCGTGGAAGATAGTTAGTTTGCTGACAGTTTTGCGCTGTATTTGCTTGGCCCTCTGGATTCGTTAATTTTGGTACGAGAAATTGTGCCCTCCATCTGCTTCTGTTCCGCTCGCGTACACGGGTTTTACTTGTCCTTTTTTATTTTTTGAGTTCTGTGTTCCGTGCTATCTTTCTCCCCGTTGGCGTGTTTGTGGCTTTCACCAAACGGATGAAAACAATTCTGGCAAAGTCGTCCACGGTGTCGGTGGAGATATGGGCACCGACGAAAATGATAACCGGCAGCATTGTGTGCTGCTGTCATATTCCTGCCGGCAGACATACCGAACCGGAATCAAAGCAAGATTTTTAATCAAATTCCGTTGATAGTTGAAACGAAGTCACGAAAGAGTAAAACTACTTTCAAAATCAAACATAAAAATTAGAGTTGTGTAATTCAGATTTAGATTCATGAATCTGAATGATTCTTTGCGTTTAAGAGATTCATGAATGGGGATTCGTGAAAGATCTATGAACGATTCATGAAGATTCATTGATGTTTTGAAGGCTTTATAAACGTTTGAAGATTCGAATCCCCAAAGATCCATGAATCCATCTGAAAGTATCTTATGTGAAAGTGAATTGAAGAATGAATCACATCACTAGCTTAAATCACAAGAAATTTGTTACTATCTCGTTTTGGAAGAGAAAATATTCAACAGCTTTGGAAAAGCGAAGAAGAAACAGTAGTAGGTAGTAATAAATAATACTTTCTTGCATCTAAAAGTATTATTTTGCATACTAATAACAAACATATGTGCTTCCTGGTTATCAAAGAAGTAATTGATCAATAGTAGGACATTTAATTTTGGAAGATTTCTATATTTGTGAATGTATAATATTTTTAATATGTTTTCAATGTCACTTGTTGTAAAAGATGAACCAATTCACCCGAACTAGATGAAGAAATAAAGTTGATAGAAAGAGAGCGTAAACAGTTGCACCGTTAATAATAAAAATAATACTAACACTGGCAGCGTAAATAAGTAAACCATGTTTTTAGTAATAATGCTTAAGAACAATAGTTTTCACAAGATTTTCTGACAAGCTTTTCGCAATTAACGAAAAGATGGTTAATCTGACTAAACAAAAATCATTATCGCTCCACGCCGTATTCAATTACAAATCCTTTCCGATGGTTCATTAACCCACGCAGCAGACTCGTCAAGCTTCTTGCCTGCCATATTTTTCATCCCCCGGGTGAAAAATCGCAAATCATTTGTATCTTTCCTTCGGATGACAATGTTTTTCAAAACTGTCGAAACTGCCAATTCATCTTACTGTCGTGGTCCCCGCGCTGTTCGAGAAAAAAAAAAAAACAACGTCGAGCCATACCAGGCAGTGTGTTGCGAAGGGCTGTCGTCGTAGAAGACACCTCCATCGGTTTCTGTTTTCCCGGGGAAAGCATGCGCGCAACATTATGTTTTAATTTGATGGCGTTCGGTGATCGGGCTAGGCCCGAGCGAACAGTGGCGGAATGGCGTATAGCACCCCAGGGTCGTACTGTGGCTGTTCCGGCAGGGAGGTCTCGAGCTACCGGTCGGATGATTAATTAAGCCGCTTTGCGATTACGCCTAAGTAATTTCCGCTGAATTACCTAACGAACTGGTGAGCGAAGTAGAAGTAGGCGGCGAAAGCGAAAGCAAGGACAAAAAAGGCCCAAAATCTCCACCAAAAGGCCTGCCGTGACCGTTCCGACAACAGATCCGACCACGCTGTCCACGTTTATTTGGGGACAGGTTTTTTGCCCCCACAAAACTTCCACGACTCGCTCTCCTGGGAAACCCGCTTTTGGCCGCAGTGACAGAAACGTTCTAACGGATCATTTGTTCAAATGTTGCGCTGCCAGCTTCAGTTAGGCCTTTCTCACCCTTGTCACTTGCGTTTGTCGTCGCTTAGGTTTTCTTTTCCTCTCTCCCTCGGGGAGAACAAAAGCGGTGGAGGCGTACCATTGTTCCGGCCAAAAATGGGAAGTGGAAAATTCCGTCACCCTGGCGAGTCATTTTGTTTTTATGCAGAAGCACATTTTTTTCAACATCTTTGTTAGGGATGGCTTTCGGCTTCGCATTCGCATAAGATTTGTTGACTATTTAGTTCACTTATAGCGTGCAAGGAAAGGATGGTTCGTGAATCGAAAAGAAAATGTTTCCCATGGCGGAGTCGGCACGGCAAAAGGCAACACCCTTTCGTGCGGGCATCGTATTTCTTTCCTCGCTGCCAACGACAGGACATAAGTTAAAACAATCCTCCAGGGTTAGTGATTCACTGTGATCCGGTAAATAAGTACCACGCAGCACAAAAAACTAATTCCTCGCCTACCCTTGGGCCGGACCCGGGGGGGTTCGCAACAAAAACACTCGATGCAGCTAACGCATAAATCACCGAGCACGCATCACTAAGACCACCGTCGCCACCGAGGCTAAGCCACCCTATCCATTAATTTAGCCCCGGCACGAGGGAGCAGCATGCCGGACCTTCACCTTTTGCTTCGGATTCTGGCGATCGGAATCCCCGGACACCGATTCGAGGCACATTTTTCTTAACATCTCTGCACTCGCTGTCAGCAAGGCCCTGTGCGACCGGTTCGATTAACGCAACCTTAACACCTTTTCGCGTGGGATATTTCGATACAGAAGGAAATTAGTGCCGCGGCGAAAGTGAAAGAAAGAAAGGCGGACGAATATAAACACCTAATATGTTTGTGATTGTGGCTTGTATTTCTATTTACACTCGCTTTTATGTGTTACTACCTCGAAGCTCCGGGGAAGCTCGGAGAGAGAACATTTACCCTACTTAGATTTTTGGGTCATACCCAATGGTGCATAGAGTTTACTTAGACTTATAAATAATTTAAGCGGTAAGGTACATGGGGGAAGTACAGAACATTGCAATATGAAAAAAATATTAAAAAAAAAAATTAGGAAACTACTATCATATTAAAAACTAGGAAGCCCATTTTGCTTACAGGGACATATGTATCTGTTATTTCTCCCGATTATCGTCACTCACGAATGGCGTACAGTTCAACATTAATTGGGTTTTTCTAGTGGCAGAGGATTGGTGTTCAAATCCCAATTGAAAAACAAATCTTTTCTCATACGAATGAACAATTTAAGAATAAGCTTACAGCTTTGCTCTTGGATAACCTCGGTTCGAGTTCCATTCACATAAAAAAAGCACTCTTCAAGAGCATTTCAAAATAGTAGAGCTTGATACCTCATCCCAACACACAGGCCTTTTAATTTGAGGATTGTAAAAGTAACGATACTAACGATTGTAAAAGAAACGATAAATTACAAAAATTATCCTTCCTTCAAGAAAAAAAATATAACTCGGCTGATTTTCCCAACACACAGTTCACTTCAGTTCAGAGGTAAAACATCAAACATACTGAACACGTAATAAGGACATCGACAGCATATCATGCCGCTCATGGTTTGAGTAGAAAAAAACACAAATTTTGTTATCAAATGCTCTTATATCTAAATATATCTTTTAAATTTATCTTATTTAAAACCGAACCTTTTTCAGCGACAAAATTCTTCAAACGTCCGGCGAGAGGGGAGGGGGAGGGGGAGTGGGTTCGCGACAGCCGAGCGTACTATCCACGTACACATAGGGTAAAAGTCTCGTAAGCCCTTAACGGGCAGGCATTCTTTAAACGTATAATTCTAGCAAAAATTATACTTATTTCCCAAATGAGTACAAAATGGCCCGTAACGAGTCTTTAAAAGTGTAATTTTAAATGAACTGGTCACAACTTTCCCCGAGAGTGAACTTAAGCATTCTTATGTTCCCATGTTGGGCATTAAAGAGGCTACCCCGTACTTGTTTCTTTTTTCATGCTACATTTTGTACATTTTCCTTGGCAAACACTCACATCCTTGAGCCTTTCCTGTGGTCATGGCCACCAACAAGCTGCACAAAAATGCTTGAAAATCGACCAAGAAAAATCCACTCAAAAACACTCCAAGGACTGGGTAAATCGTTCTCAATATGTTTGGAAAAACCGAAGACTAGTGAAGAAGGATAAGGAGGGAGGTGAAAGGTGAGCAAAGAAACAGAACTTTCAAAAGTGCCATTTGATGGTTTGTTTGGTGACCATTTAACGCTAAGAACCATCCCGAGAGTCATTTCCAGACGATCCACTTTTTAGACGAAGCAAGGAGAGCAGGATGAAGGTTGGTCATTTGCAGCACCTACCGCACGGCCAGGGAACCATTTCCCGACCGCTTTTCTAATGCGGGCCAGGTTCAATTACGGTCGCCGTTCAAACGTGCCGATATGCCGCATTCGAGAGTCGGTGGCTCTTTAAAGTGAGGTTGGAATTGCGAAGTTTTCTATAATGTTTCCCGAAACCCCATTTCCCACCCCGCCCGAGTGTCGTTGTGTTGGTTTGGGCGTAAATTCATTGTACTTTCACAGGGCTACGCGCCCGTCAAAATCGATTCCACTAGAAAGGTTTGATGAACAAGATTTGACTTCGGGGTTGTGGGTCCGCTTTTCCACCCACCGTTTGTTACAGCCGATTATCTGTTCGTCCGTTTCATTTTTCGTCAGCCGGTAATGGTGATAGGACGGGGAAAGGCAAGAGGAAAGCGGAAAGAGAGCAACAGGCCTGCCGGGTCGAAAGATTCCGGCTGTCGAGATAAAAGTTCTCGGCGCCGAAATGAGCTTCGATTTACTTTTCTATTCTGCTACTTTTCCGATCGGTGCCTGGGCCTAGAAGATTTTCCCAAGCTCGGGCAGAAAAAGAAAGGACTGTTCAATTTTCCTTCGAAAAGAACAAATGCAAACAGACACAACAAAAAATCCCTCGACCCCTACCGAGCACAAATCCCCGCCATAATACGCGCCAGGTCGTACGATCAAAGCGACCTTAAGCGGCGGGGAGAACAATGACAGTAGAGCCGGAAAAAATGGCCAACAGCATCGCGACAAACATTGAAATGATTTTCATTGTTTCATTATTTGCGAAAACCCTTTTTGGGCTGACCCCGGGAAATGCGGCCCTTGCGAAACCGGTCGTCGAACGGGAGGGTAAACAATGGAACAGGACAACGGCAAGATCACTGAAAAGGAAGTAAAAAAAGGGAGCTTCAAAATGACAAAACGGGCCACTGATGCGCCGGAAATGCGATCATAATGGGAAGTAAAAGAGGGTCACCAAAAGGCGTCCCATCCCCTGGGTGGAGGGGGTGGGAAATGGGAAATGCAAAAAAAAATGAAACTGTCGGATACAGGTGCGTTTGCCGACGCGGATAGGACGATAATAAAGTATTTTGAAAAAGGTAACAGTCGCTTGGACAGTGGAGAAAGTGCAAAAAAATGTATAAAATCCAGGGTTCCGCTTTTCCACCGGGGTCGAGGAGGGTAGGGAGACTCTCAGGGGGGTTCCCGTGCGGGTAACGGTTCGGTTAATAAAAATCCGCCCCCGGAACACACGGAATACTTAGGGGGGATTTCCGGAGACACCCGGAACTGTCGCCCACCGTCGAAAGTGTCTCCGGCGAGGATCAAGCGTTCAAAGTAATGCCATTTCCACCACGGTGACATGGCAGAACCGCCGGTGGCCACAAGACTTGGCGAACGTAGGAGGAAAATGAAAAAAGAAAAAGAAAAGAAGGATAAAACAAATGATTAATGGCCCACGGCTCGGCTGGCAGGTACGCTGCAGCACGGTCGGTAAATCTCTTCTTTAGCGCCTGTCATTAGTTTTGAAGTACTTTTTCCTGCCTGAGCTCGCTCTCCGCCGGCTCGAAACCGGCTTCAGGGGGAACCGTAATTGACGCATAATGTCACCATGGGAAAGCTTCTGCGGAGTGGGAACTCACCTGGGCAGTTTGGGTGGTTCTGAAGAAATAAATTTTAAAAATTCAAACATGACGCGCTGCTGCTCAGTGTTACATTTAAATTTATCGTACTTTCGATACATTTCGGGGAAATACTTTTTCCTCGCCCGATGGTACTTTGTTTGACTGAAGAGGCATTTTTAAATTAAATGCCTTGGTTCGAACAAAAACCCACAAGATTACTCCTCAGTCGAAAAAACCCAAGAAAAATTCAAATCTCAAGAAAGTAGCTAAATATACATGATAAAGAAGGAAAACAGAAAACGTAGGGGTGGCTGGGGTAATATGAGCACTGAAGCAAAACTTATCCACCCTGTGAATTTGACAGATCTACGTCAACAGGAAAGTGAAATTAAAATAAAACAAAAATGTTACCGGGTCAAACAGGTTCTGATGTAATTTTACTGACCACTCTGCTAAGGATTAAGCTGTTCAAAAATCGATGTTCGATCTCTGAATCAAAGATTCAAACTGCATGCAATTCATTGAATCTGATTACCTCCTGCAAAATCACGGGAATATTTTTGAATTTTTGAACGGATCCAAAATTCACTATAATGGTGCATTTTGTGCATTTGTTTTGGAGCCTATCGCTCCTTTATTGCACCATGCATTTGACCACAGCTCAAGTGCTTTCAGTTTTTTGCAAAACTGGAAAAATGGTTGTTGCTTCAAACCCATTTTGAAGCTTAATGATCCAAATTGGTCGATCAACAATAACTAACAAAGTTTATTGTAAATTCAGAAGTTTATTTAAATGGTGCACATTATCCCTGGCACCCTTACCTTCTACCTTCTAAAATTAAACGGAAAACAAACAGGATGCTCTTTAGCTGTAGACCGTAGGATCCCACAGTTAATCGTTACACTTGAAGGTTAATAAAAATTATGATTTTTTAATGTTCCGCGAAACATTCCGATTGGATCCTTCCGGGAAAATCAACAGGCTTTTTGTTCCAGGGAGAACAGTTTTCTTAGAATACGTTTCGGGTTTCGAACACAATGTAGCGGCCCTATTTTTTTAAATCATGTTAAAGGTTACCTTTCCATGAACGTTTTGTTAAGTTTTGAATCAAATCGATATAAATAATTGATCCCCTGCCGTTTGAAACGATCGTAAAGAGAGATTTTTAAAGGCTGAAATCACACTCTATTTGTGTATCAAATGCACAAATATCCTTCTAAAATGTAGTGTGCTTTATGTATTTCTGGTAATGAAAATAGTGTCATGTAAAAATTCAAATGAGTCCTCTAATTGTTGAAGCTAATTCTAACCTATTTTTAAATCGCTTACACCACATAAAAAATTAATTTGTTCCAAAAACTTGGAGCTTCCAGAAGAAATTCACGCTCATTAGATTCACCTTTCAATTACCTCCCCGCGGCTTTCCTCCTAAGCCGGTGCTCAAGAACTAACGCGAAACAATTATTATCATTTTCCATTAGTAAACAGTCGCCCCGACCTCCACACCCCACCCCAGCGGCCTTCCTACTAATCCCGCGCCCTCCGATTTACCTCTCGTTGATCTCTCATCTCTCATCGACCGTGAAATGGATGTCGGAAAACTCGATTTGTTCAATTTCGGCTGCTTTCGGTTGTCTCGGCCGAGCGTGTTCTTCCTCGAACGTACAGAGTGACACCGAGGAAACGTCTCCGTTCGCTGGAAAAGTACCTGTCCTACCGTGCCAAAGCTGACAGTCTCGAACCGATCACCGAGATGGCCGGAAAAGTGTCCACAACAGATGCCGCGACAATCCGCGATAATCAGAGGCTTGGCAGGGAAACACGGCACACGGCCAAGTGACAAAAGTAACGCAATTTGCTTCATGAATACATTATAAACAATTTACATATAAATTTCACCAATGCTCACCAATCACCGAAGTGAGTTGGGAAAGCGGGGGCAATCGTATTGAAAAACTGACAACAAACTTTTCCGGTGCTTGACTTTTTATTCCCAAACAATCCAGCGTCATCTGACGGGCTCGGAAACAGCTCTGGACTACACTTTTCGGTGTGTTTATGTGTGTTGGGAAGTCCGTCCCTGAGGACGGTGACTATTTAGAAGCTTTTCCTGGCGACGTATACAGTACCAGCCGGTTGGTTTGCAGTTTGTTTGAAGTCTCTCGAGCCGGTGGATGGAGAAAAATGTGTGCAGAGGCGGTAAAGTAGGATTATGTCGAGAGCAAAACAAGGCAGTGCCGGGCGAAACAGTACTGAAACGGAAAAGTCCAACAAAAAAAAACTCAGAACACACAGAAACCGTCACCACCACCTCGCCATGCCGTTCAGATCTTCAAACATGGTTTGGTTCCTAATTTTGGACCACTTGTTCCCGGGGAAAGTTCCACCCGGCAGCAGCGTTGTTAAAGCCGGTGGGCGAGGTGGAAGTTTAGAGAAGCTTTCGGGTGGAATTGAATATCCCCGGAGCATCGGAGGGGTCGACGGGTGGACCCGAAACCGGGGGGAAACCTGGGGATACACGGATTTTCCATTCATTAGCATTTGCAATAAGTTAAAAACTGCCTACCTCTCGAAGTCAGTGGAAATGTGGGTGTGGAGTCGCTTTCTATCTCCCTCTCTCTCCTCGATGTTGGAACATACCGAGTTCTTTCCCTCCCTCCCCCGGTTGGCCATCCGGTCGGATTAGTCGCTTCGTTGACGTTGTCAGAGTTTACGGGGAGTGTACATGCGAAAGAGCAACAACAGGAAAAAAGTGAAACGTACCAAAAATGTTGTAGTACCTCATCTTCCGGTTTCATCGGCAGCTACTTGGGCACAAAGTTCTGATCTTTCCGAGCGAAACTGCATGAAAACTCTGACGAAATGATGGATTTTCCCAGCAAATGCCTCGGAGGGTGGGTGAGGTATGGCAACATTAGCAACTTCAACACCTCCCACCGAGAATCGGTTCGCACCGAGGAAAGCGTCGTTGCGATAGACCGGTTTGATAATCTCCGCCCGAAAGCTGAGCTGACAATCTTGCTACCCGTTCCGTCGTTGGAGAACAGTCGACGAGATGGTTTAAGTTTGGGCGCGTTTGATGAAGTTGTTGAAAGTCTCGCTACCCGCACCCCGTTTTACGCCCCTAGAACCCCGCTGCAACATTAAACCCGGGTCTATAATCGGTCTCCCGTAATCAAAGAGTTGTGCGACACTCTTCTGAGGAAAGGGGAAAAAGCCGAAGGCAGATAGCTCATCCGAACTACCTTCGTCATCATCAACATCATCATCGCGCGAAGGTAGCTGAGGTTGTGAACGTCGGGGGAACTGAGAGCAACTTGTGTGCAAACTGTTGTTTTTCGAGCTGTCTTGGGAGAAAATGCGGCAGGGAGGAGGTGATAGTCAAAATGGATAAAGTTTGTCATAGTTCCGAAGCAGGCGCCGTTCCTCTAGCTGGCTGACACTTGCAGCAAGGACTTCTGCGGCAGAGAATGGGACACCGTTCCGGGGGTGTTGAAACCCTGCAGATGATGGTGTTGAAGATATTTACTCAAAGTTTCTCCCAAACAGCCCGCACAGACAGCGCGCCACAACGTGCTTATTCACACGACTTGCCATCCTTGCGTCTGCCGTCTTGTAGTTCTCCGCTAGGCCCTTATCTGGTTTTATTTGACATTTTCTCCCCATTGCACAGTGGTTAACTCTTTTCAAAAGCTTAGGGAATAATTCATTATTACCAGTTTTTTAGATTCGCTAGTTCGGAACGGTGCTTCAGGAGGTATGCAAAGACTGATGATCCTTAAAGGCTGGTATCACAGTTCCGTCGTATACGATTTGATCCGACGTCCAACTGCCAAGTTTTTAAGAAAGTTAGGCAAATTTAATTATGTTTATGTAATGAAACTCAGCTACGTTGACAGATAAACTCGTATACGACGAAAAATCGAAACTATTTTTATCCCATCGTACGACAAAATCTGACATCCAACAATTTCGGAATTTTAATTCGGAACAGATAAAATCATCTGTCAAATTCTATGCATCATGTTGACAGCACGTCCGATAAAATCGTATGCGACAGAACAGTGGCACTAGCGCAGAGGAATAAGCCGATCAAAAGCGAAGTTTATTAACACCTTGTTGACGGGTGACGAAGATCTTCGTCTGTTTTTGACTCAACGTTGAGGACGGAAAGACGGACATGTACGTTGCACGCATACCATTGCATAGTAGAGCATACGGGTTTTTGGTTCGTTTCGTCGTATCCGTTTCGATCGGTCGTTCGTTACCGGAGCGGCTGGCCCCGGTGACAGCAGCTAGTTTTGGGAAAAAAACGCCCGTCAACAAAGTGTTAAAAGATTACAGGCAAATTGAAAATAAATAGTATCACTCCGGCATTCCCTATGGAATCTCGTGCCATGGACAATTTAGTAGCTTATAATCTTCAAAGCGAACAATAAAAAAATTTTCAAATCAGTTTCACCACCTGCTGTAATTAGAAAATTGTTCGTTAATGAAATCGTTAAAAAAACTTTTGTCATTACTAGCAAATGGATTTGTATAATATGGTTCATTTATTAACACTGTTAGTTAAGATAGTAAATTCTTTACATGCTCCAACACAATTAATTTTCTTTTGATCCCACTTAGATTTAATAACCGTAGTGCTATAACTGTTTTTGAAAAAAATTGTAAAATTTGTAAAATTTTGAATTTTTTATTTTTTATTGATTTTTTTTTCTTGTATACCAACCGAAATCAACCACTGTACGATGCTGAACGCAAAGTAAATCCTGCCAAACTTCACTCATTTGTCGCAGTAGTAGCCGCTGCTTGTTGGTATGAGCGTCAATTTGAAGGCCTTTGGTTGCAGTGGAACTGTTGTAAGGTTCCACTCCACAAATATCTTCCATTGACTCCGTCCAAACTAATCTTTCAAAGGACATATTTAGAGCTGCAAACCCCGAACGTCGTTGCAGATGGATGATGATGGTGAAAGTTTCTCCCAACCGCAGTGTGTCTGCTCCGGTCGAAGTACACAGGAGTTTCCATCGAAGGCGGAGGAAAAGTTTATCCCCGACAGAGTACCACGATCTGGCAGCACGAGGATCTATTCCACAAGGAACTTTCTCGCTCGTTCGGACAAACGAGACACTCGGTACGGGGAACGTAAATTTGCTCTGTAAAACTGAATAAACAACGTCACCCGAACCGTTGTCTCCGACTGCAGCGAGGAATCCCGGATTCCAGCCGAGAGATTTTGATGTTTTATGCTCCGTGCCTGTTCCTTCCCCTTTTCCGATCCACAATCCTCTTAGGCGCATTTTTACTCCCCTGCCAGACGGGTGGCCGTTATCTGACCGGGCCCGCGCTGACTTGCCATCGGAGTAGAAAGAGTTTCCCTCCAAGCCTTCGGTTGTCGTTTTACATGAGTTGAATAATTAAATTTTAATCCGGAAGTACAGGTCTTTGCGACGGGTCGGGTTGGGTGGAGGATATTTTTTCTGTTCGCTTTGTTACCACCCCACCAGCCACCCGCATTCCTTTGTCACCCGGACCCAGTCGGATTCAATTCCGGCCTTTCGGGTTGCTATTTGCACACTGTTTCCGTGGCACAACTCTCCGGGTGTCGAGCAAACAGTGGCCATCCGGATGGTCGAACCAAACCTTCGGTGGGGGGAGCTTTTGCTTTTCCTCGCCGGAATCGTTTTGCGGAATGGACACGATTCGAGCAGGCGAACCGTAGCACGATCGTATCATTAGCAGGCGGTCACCAAAACCGGACCGGTCCAATTTTGATGTTGGTGTACGCCCTTTGGCGAGGGAAAGAATATCGAGGAAAACGGGGAAAACAAACGATCCGGCGAAAACTGCAGGAGGGAAATTCAGCCGAAGTTCGCCGGTGCGATTCCATCTAGAAATTATTTTCTTTTGTGAAACTTTTTTCCCTATCTCCGCATCAAGGGTGGATGGGGAAGGTCAAGCTGGGAGGAAACCATCTTCATGCCACACAAACCCTTACGCACAAAGCGAGCTAAGAATTGGCCGGTCCGGCCGTGGTCCGGGTTTTCCTTCCCGGGCCAGGGAGAAACAAGCACGGCGGACTGCCGAGCTCTGCTGATCAGATTAAGGGGTTTGTTGACAAAGTGTTTGATGTAGAAAAACATACACAAACCCACAGCGCCCGAGGAACGTCAGGCTCTGTAGCGGGTTCCAAGAACTGTTTCCCAGCGCAAACCCGGCACGGAATGGTGCTCCATCAGAAGCACAGTGTACTGATGATGATGATGATGATGATGACGACAACGAATGATGATGACTACGATGATCTATGTAGTGTGTATGGTGTGTGCCCTTGTGGTCGGTTCGAAAGAAACCAACGCCCTGCTTACATCTCCCATGCGGAAATACCACGCGTCGAAGCGAATAAGTTTTCCTCGCCGGCGGTCGGCACGGCTTTGTGGGAAAGTTTTTCCACGCTCGTTTTGCTCCCCCCCTTCCCCCCTGCACCTAATCGGATAAGCATTAACCGTTTTTATTGATGGGATCTCTGATTAAGCGATAAACTAATTCATTTAAGACCCAACCGAATGATCCACGGTACTGAGACTACACAAGGAAAAACAACAATGGCGAGAGCGAAAGACGTGCGGGGAAGGCGTACGGGTGTTGGCAAATAAGGCTCGGAGACGATCTATCAGCATCAACAAACAACTTCGAGTCCGGGGCAAGTTCCATGCGCCGCTTACTGCGGAAGTTATAATTTGTGGATTTCCTTCTCCCCGAACGCCACCGAACGTACGACCTCAAGAGATTAGCAAACCGGGGAAAAAACACATCCTTGCCACACCTCGGACAGCTCGACTCACCTGATGCGCGGGTCGACGTCCTCTGGCCGGAGTTCTCGACCGACCCGGCGAACGGTTTATTTGTTTTTCCTGCTGATTGCATTCGGTTTATTTAATTGGATGGCTCAAATGGAGCGCATGGTTGTTGTGGTACTCACTTGTGGCTGCAATCGATTTTGGAGTTTGTTAATTTAAGCTTAATCAATGTTGGGGCAAATACAGTACCTACTAAGATGAGACAGGGAAAATTTAGCAAAAGAACTAGATAACGACAAAAAACTTCTTTTAACACTAGAATACATTGCTTTGGAATTTTGCCCGAATACTTTTTAGGGTCATTTTAACCCCTATTTTGAAAACACTATAACTTCACTATTTTTAAAAATTGGCTGAACAGAAAAATCTGTAATTTTTGTGTTGGATGTAGTGTTGGATTTTAAGAAAAGCCTTATTAAGTTGTAAAAGTGTCAGCCGTTTTCAAGACATTAAAAGCGAAACTTGCGTTGGGGTCGTCCTTTGCGTCCAGTCCTTTCTTTAACGCAAATTATCCTTTCGCGTCCTTTCTTTAACGCGCGCGAGCAGAATTTGTAGATACATACAGTGACCGGCAGGAAAAAGTGCCCACTTCGAATTTTGTTGATTTTCGCTCAATATTTTTTTCTCAATCCAACTAAATGTACTGCAAGTATTTTTCGTATATTGATTAACATATTTCATATAAGATCCACTAATGAGTAAGCGAAAATAAACATATTTTGATTTTGAGAAAAAAATAATAAAAAAAAGTATCTAAAAAAACAGTGACAAGAAAAAGTGCCCACTTTGAAATTTCGAGTTTTGCATAAAGTTTTGCACTGAGGGCTAACCAATTTATTGCGTTTTAATATTATTTAGGTTTGTTAGCACTATTTCTGACATTTATACACGTATGATCACGTTTTAATTTATGTTTGGTTGTAAATATACAATTGGTTTATATTAGGTTTAGGTATCTTATTAATTTGGGTGTTACGAGAAATTAAATTGCATTAAATATTTTGTATGGCACTTATGTACATTAAAGTAACTTATTCAAAGCACAAAATCCACAACGCAGCGGTAGGAAAATTCATAGTTACATTTTAAACGCACCGATCGGTGGAGGATCGCCCTCGTAGAGGAGACAAGCGCAAAACAGATGCGCGCATGGACGCTAAAATAATTCGTGAGGTCAAGAAAAATTCAAAAGTAACTGTCAGGGAGATCATGGAAATACTTCAGCCATCAGTTTTTGAAAGAATTATCCGTCGCCGGCTTGTTGCATACGAGTTAAAGAGCCGATTTGATAGGAGGCGCCCTTATATAAGTAAGGCCAATACGGCCAAGCGTCTTAAGCTCACTGAGGAACATGCTGTTATGCCTCTAGAGTACTGGAAAACGGTTCTGTGGTCTAACGAATCAAAATTTGAACTTTTTAATCGAAGATGGCATGAACGTATACAGTGCAGATCGAAGGAGGCAATGCTGCAGGTTCGCCACATCCAGGGCACAATATGCCATGAAGGAGGCAATATGGTGGTCTGGGGTTGTTTTTCGTCCAGTGGAGTGGGGAGCCTTGGGAACATTAACGGTGTTAAAACTGCACATTACAACATAAACATAAACATCCTGTTACAAAATCTGGAGATTTCACTGATCCTGACGGGCCTTGAAGAGAAGTTCGTGCTCCCGGCGGGGGCAAGTTCGACGCAGCCCGGCGGGGCCAAGTTCGACATACTGCCAAGAAGACGAAGTCTTTCTTCCCGTCTTGTCGGACAAAACTGTTGAAATGGTCTCCTCAGAGCAGGAGATTAAGAATTTGTGGGCAGTTCTCGATGCCAGGGTGGACAAAACTGATGTATCGAATAAAAACGACAATTTTGAAGCTCTAATGCGCGCTTGAGAAGAATAAAGTCCCCAAAAACTAAAAATCCTAGTAGAAAGCATGCCAAAGCGCCTTCAGCATGTTGTACAAGCTAAAAGAGAACACATAAAATATCAAAATGCATTTATTATTTCTTATTTTTATGTATAATAATGAATAACTGAAGTGGGCACTTTTCCTTGTCACTGTTTTTTTAGATACTTTTTTTTATTATTTTTTTCTCAAAATCAAAATATGTTTGTTTTCGCTTACTCATTAGTGGATCTTATATGAAATATGTAGATCAATATACGAAAAATACTTGCAGTATATTTAGTTGGATTGAGAAAAAAATATTGAGCGAAAATCAGCAAAATTCAAAGTGGGCACTTTTTCCTGCCGGTCACTGTAAGTTTACTACTTCCAATACTGAAGAATTGAGTGTTAAAATTTGATTTAAAACTGTAAAACAAAATACATACACAAGCTTTGTTAATATGATTATTTTTAAATATGTAGGACTGAAATTTTGACAAAGATTTAAATTTTTAGTTTCATAAAACAACAGCTATTACGATAGAATACAATTACACAATTCATAATCCAACCACCATACCGTTTATCGGACATAGGCGCCCTCTATCAAATGGATTTCTAGACGAAATTGACTTCAATAAGGGGATTGTCTATAAGAGTTCGTCAAGATAATGAAATTGCTTGTACACTCACTTGCTTTCAGAATACTTTGTAATGTTACTAAAAAACTTATAGTAGAATAATTGTAAACAACATATCGTTTAATAAGCGAATTTAAGAATATTTATAATTCAACAATTTTAAAAATATAGTTCTTGTAAACTAAATCTTGTCGAGATAAATTTAAAATGATCAAATGAATTTTCGTCGGATTTTTCCAAGGAAATCGGTAGCAATGTGAAACTGTATCACCTTTGTGCTTTATCTTGTCAAACAAAGTCGTTTGTCATTGGCATGTGTCAGAAGGTAAATTTACCTTTGATTCAGGCCGCTGTGAACGTGCTTCATGTGAGTGGCATAGAAAACTTTCCCAAACACTCGAACCCGACACGACTACCAGCGGTAACGCTTTCATCAGACGGAAACACACACTCGGTCAGACCCTTACGAACGCATCGTCCGTTTTCTCGCATTCAATTGAGTGCAGTTCTAGATGTGCAGAGTGCATGAATCACCCTGATTGCATCGGCCGGTCTATCCGGACCCGAGATGGAGCAAGTTTTCCCTTTCGAAAGGATATCATTAAGGCATCGGGCATCATTGGGTACGAAAGTTAATTTCATGCGTTCATTCAAAAGCCCTCCGACCGATCTCGATGGAACCGTTTCCGATGGGCGACCCGGCACATTCTGATAACTATAAAGTGCGAAAGTTACATCGAACGATTTGCAGCAGACGCGCCCTCGGTCGATGGGACCATTACGGAGGGCTACCATTCGCTTCCGGGAAGCTTTTAAAACGAGGCTCTAAAGTTGAGTCCAATAAAAGCTACGGGACGGCGAGAGAGTACATTAAATTCTTTATTGCGGTGATTAAAAGACAAGATAAGTGTCGCGGAGATACATAAACCCGCATGATTTTTAATCTTTTTTTTTGTAGTGAGAAAGTTAGCCTTTTGTGAGGATTGTATTCGCTAAATAAATAAATTCGCTAAATAAAGATTGTGAAAATTCGCTCGAAATAATTGTGAATTATTGTAACATATTTAAAATTACACCAAACATGAATAATTCACACACTTCAAAGGTCCAAAACGAAAAAAAAAGTACCAACGCTGTATTGCATTCTCACGAAAAGAAGGTCACTTTATAGAGAAAAATATAATAACAAAGGAATGGCAATTTAAATTATCTATTTTAAATATCCATACAAAGGTGACGCTTAGTATTGGCCATCTCCTCTCCAACATGCGCTTCACACAGCAACGGCATGATGTTCCACCAACCGGCGGAAGTGGCTGGTGTGTCCCCGGGGAATGTTGACGAACGCCAGACCGAAACCAACAGCACACAACGACATCCTAAGCGTCCATTGTGCTGGCGCTACTTCCCGGTCGCCTCGAGTCAGCTCCTTGTTTGCGTTCGGCCCCGGAGGGAAATTTAATTTCACACTCGATTTGAGTAGGTTAATGGTGTGATTTGTGTTACGAAATAAAATTACGATTACGAACTTTACGCCACCTCGACCCACACACCGCCCTCGGGGGGGAGAGTGAGATGGTTACGATGGCAACGCACATACACACACACACACAAGCACACAGTGATGGTAGTGAGGAGATGGATGGTAGAAACGCTTCTGCGAGGAATTGTGTGCGGGTAGATTGAGCTCAGCTTGACAGACCACATCTCTGTGGTTGTTTGCTGGAATATTTCCTGCACATGCCCCGACCTTACGCGATGTTGATAAATGTTCTAAACTTTTCTTATTTGAAATTAAAAATTATGATGTTTACTAACAAACCTCTCTTTCCATCCTCTTTTTCCAGTTGTGAACCAAAAGTACAACATCCAAGTGCACGATGAGTACGTTATGTCGGGCAACACGGCGGTCCTGAAATGTCAGGTAAGTTTCACAAATTTCCTAGATCAGAAAAATATTTACCAACATGAAAATGAACCCAAACGTATGCATTAAAAAAAATGGCAAATTTTAACGACATTTCATGCAAAAACGGAAAACGCTAGCAACTTTATGTTGAAATCAAAATCAAGAGTAGCATTTCTTTGACAACTGTATCATTTAAATTGAATCTGCCGAGGCCAAAACATAAAACCATCTACGTTAGATAGTGTGTTAAAACATCTAGTTTTATCGCGGACCACGTGACCAAAGATTATTTAAAGCCAGACGGCGACGAGTGGTAAAAAAACTCTGGTACTTTATGTTGTTTTCGAAGCTTGTTACAGTACATTTAAAATGATTTGGGGTCCCTTAACTCCCATAGAACGCTATATCGTGGCTGAAAATCAGCGAAAAGGATTTGCACAAAGTCGCTGTTCTTCTTGTCAAGACTTCCGGCGCATGGAGAAGTATATAATGTGCAGTGCTTTCCGGAAATAAGTAACTTAATTAGAAAACATCATAAAGAGTCACGATCCAGTGATTTGGACATACCTGGCCACAGTAAATCATGCGCAAAAAGAATCGGAGCAGTTGAACGGGTCAAATATAATTGACCCTCCTTATGCCTCTCAACTACTACAACCTACAACCAATCATTCACATTGGTTTTGGGAAAAAAACATTCACAACACTTAAATGTAGGACCTATTCCAACATTTTAAAGTCCAAACCGAGTAGCATTTAGTTGTGAAAGCCTCACAATAACTGAAAATCATCCTTACCCGATTTGTTATTGATTTTTCGGCTATCGCTAATGTTTCGGTCAAGGACCGTAAGGCCACTTTACTGCCACCGACATATTTTTTTTAAGTATGTACTTAAAAAATGTAATTTTACAATAAAATAAAAGTTATTGCTTACTGCTGATTAAGATCAGTTAATATCCAAGTGCACTAATCCTGATCTTGGCTGGTAGCTTCCTTCCATTGTCTAGCTTACATCCTGCCATTTGAAGCTTCTCGGAAGGACAAAACCCAACCAAACCGATGTTTGGGGATTGGAAAAAATTATCCATAAATCGTGGTTTACGCCCCTGCTTTGATCCTTAGGCGAACTTAATTTGATTTGAATCAGAAATCCTGACAAATATTACCAAGGCCGGTATCAACACTTTGGGCGTTGCTTAATTATGACACAGTTCCGGGAAGTCGTGGGGGTGAAATTGGATATTTCGTTTTGGGTATAAAGAAGCAAATCTTACTCGCAAAAATAGCATCCCTTTACATCAAACCCATAAACGCGTTGGAAATGATAACCTCCGAGCGATGAGTGATGGGCAAACGGATGTGGCCAACTCGATTGCTACGGTAGTTGCGCCGAAATTGGTCCGGAGCAAGAATGTTAATATTAAACTCCCTGTAGCGTCATATTTCATCCTAAATAGGATTCCGACAGTTTCGATTCCAAATTGCCATTCCTTAAAAGCTTATTATGAAGTGTTCCGAAAACCAAATTTATGCGCACCGCACAGCTCAATTCGTCCCGAGCCAGAGCCAGTGCCGATGGATGGCTGATAAAATTAATCAGACCTTCCGCTATCAACCGGACACGATCTTGGGCCTCATAGTCACATACCCATACACACACATACATATATACCAAAGGCTGCGATGAGGGTAACGGTTATTGCTTTCCTCTTCCCACCAGCCCATTCAGCTTGTCGGTGGATCAGCCTTTTTAAGCCAGGTTCGGTGGAAAACCTAGAAGCATATTTTTCATCGCCTAACGGTCGAATGTATTCTTCAGCCTTCGAGTCACCGTCCCGTGACAACTTTCAATATTTCTCTACCGTATCCAAGATCGTCTCCAGGAGTTTTTCCACCCAACCTTCCCGGGGGGATCTCCCTCCCTTGATGGTGGTGTTTTTTTTTTTTCGAGCACGAATGAAAATTAGCAGCATTCCTTTTCCACGCCGCAATGCCTCACACTGCCGGTAATGCTTCCTCAGATATCCCCGGTGTCGGTAACATTTTAAGCACTTTGTATACGCCACTTGGCAACGAGCCGCCACGCTTCGGTCGTGCTTTATAACCCCACCGGGAACGCTCTCCCTCTCCCTCTCGCTCACTGGAGTGCCAACTGTGAGGAAATTGAATGAAAACTGTGAACCATTCATCATTTTGTACCAACTCCCCGGCAAGCCGTTCTGGGACGATTTAGGCGTTGACTGCGGATCCACCGGAAGGCTGGGTGAGTGGAGTAAAGGACCCCCGGTGCACGGTGGCAGGGGGAGGGAAAACTTAACGGCTGCGGAACTGCGTGACACGAGAGTCGGAGTCGGACAGTTTTCCCACACCTAAGCCTCGACGAACAGTGGGACAACGAGGGTTCCAGGAGGGTTGGCTTGTGGTACGATGTTCGCGATGATTTATGATGCACAAACTCTCCTCCCCCTCTCCCCTCCCACCAGTATCTCCGCGCGCTTTCGGCCACGTCTTGGCGAAATAAATATTCATCGCCAGCCGTTGGCCATCCATCTATCTGCGTCTATTGCCAGGTTGGCAGACGGTACAGCAGTCCAGCCCGGGTGATCCACTCGCGCTGACCGGTGGAACATTTGTCCCGAAACTGCCAGCACTCGGCCCGAGGTCAAGTGACAGTTTGTTTCCATTCGACGTTTGACCAGGTCCAGCGGGTTGACACTTGTTGTGACAAGCTCCCGCCCGAGAAGCAAGCAAGCAACGGGCGGTGTGTGTTCGGAAAAAAGGCTCCAAGTGTCCAGGCTAGTTTCCACGGTGCAAACTGCTGAAAGGTGTCCCATTTTGGACAGGGGACGCCTAACGTTCGCTCGCTTTCGTAGACAAGTCCGGTGTGGAAAACAAAGGGCCGGTAAATTTATGAGTGACATTTCATAAAACTGTTCACTCCACTTTGTAACCATAACGCACACACACTCCCGTCGGTGGAGTGAAAGAAATGGATCCGGACCACGGGATACGTCCCACTCGGAACGTCCTTCTGTCCTCCCAGAGCACCCTACCTCCGCTCCAGTTACGAGAGTTCAACACCGGTGTCACGTTTTATAATGCTGTAATTTACATAATTTCATCACGTCGACGCGATAGGTAATATAAATTTCATCACACAACTGTCAACCGGCATTCAAAGGGCCCGCTACCCGGCCGGACTGCCATGTGCCTGCGCGGAAATTGTTTGCTTCGTTTGAAATGTGACTTACCGGGGGGAACTTTCTTTTGCTTCTGTTCCGGCTGGTAATGGAATGGTTTAGGAGAGAATAAAGATCAATTCAGTTTTGGAAAAGTAGTGTTTACCATTCATAGACAAAGGGGACTGTGAAAAGAATTACTTGGATTTTACCAACCATTAAAAACAGCCTGATGGAACTGGAAATCACATGTCAAAAATAAATCAAATGTAAAATAAAAGTAATTTTTCTTAAAAGTAGAACCCAAACAACGGTAATTTTGAACGCAATCATGTTTTATATTTTACTAGCTTGACGCCCCGGCATTGCTCGGTGAAGAAAAGGTTGAGAAAAGATTTATGATTTTACTCTTTACTTGAAAGTTTGAATTAATTTATTAGTTAAAATAACGACATATTAAAATGTATGAAATTTCATGAATTTCCCCATGATGTATAAACCTTAGGGTAGCTATGTTGGATACACCTTGACATTTGTTTACATGCTTGTTTTGTTTGTGTTAGTAAAACTGAGTTTAAATTGTAAAATATAGATAATTTAATCAAAAAATAGTGATCAAACAAACCTTCAACAACATCTGTACTTAAACTTAATGTGTGAAAAGTTTCAGAAGTGACGGTTCAGTATTGGTCGAGTTTTTAGTGTACACCGAACTCCATACATAAAAAAAAAGCTAAAATATGTAGTAGATTATCTCTAAAACGGCTGAATATTTGAAAAAAATGACTTTCTTAAAACCCAACCCCCCCCCCCCCCCCCCGCCCTTCTCTTATCTGCTCGACAAGTTCCGAGAATCAAGTTCTGTGAACGGTTACTTTTTAGTATGTTTGTTGGGAATCTTTTTGCGAATCTGGTGTAAAGTAAAAAACACCGAATTTGAGTTCTTTTCTTTTTTTTATTTGCAAAAGGTATTATATAAATAACAAGGATGCACTACAACTCAAATACATTGCGATTACAAATAACGTCATTTGCATAGGAAGGCTTCCCGCATAACGCATTAAAACTAGTTTTGTGCCTTATGAATCTTTAGGCGAGATTCATTCATATGAATCTTTCACTTAAGATTTATTTAGATTGATTCATGAATCTGTTGGGATTCGAATCTTTAAACTTTAGTCAGTCTTCCGAAACCTCCGAATCTCTAAAACGATGCTAAGAATCATTCAGATTCGTTAATGTGAATCGGAATTACACAACTCTAATTGATACGCTCACGTACGGAATAATAAAACAAAGCACAGGGCGGAAACGACCTACGGAAAAATTCAAAAAGTCCACATCATCAAGGTCAATTTGTGGCATCATTTGTTATCTTCAAAATATGAAATTATTTATTATTATTTTATCAGTTATATTATGTTAGCTTTCTGGCGAATTGAATTGGACATTTTGAAAAACTAATGATGAAAAGATTTTAAATGCGGTTCAATTCGGTCTTCTTTGCTTTACACCGAGCTAAACCAATGATGAAGAGGTGTATCAAAAGAAAAAAAAAGAAACGCCAAGAGATAGTTAATAAATATACTAACAAGTTGCCGTTTATAGATTTTAAAAAATCTTGAAAAATCACGAAGTTATAGCGTATTAAATAGAACGGTCGAAAAGACCGCTGAAAAGCATTTGGACTAGATTTCAAAGCATTGTATTGTAGTGTTAACTGTGTTTGGTTCATATAATAACGAACGCAATGATACATTACTTGAGCATATCTAACGTAAACTGACATGAACAATAACTCTAGTCAAAATTAAATAAGAAAAATAAATGCAAAACTATGAAAATAAATCAAACGAATGCAGAACTGAATTGTGGATAGCAAAATTGTTTTATCAGTGGAATAACCACCAGTAATTTACAGGGTAAAATGAAATGACTGTGGTCAACTAATTGATCTCTTATTTCGATAACGTTAAGTTTAGTACTCCGTTGCTATTATTTATCTGATACTCAACAGAATAACCATTGCTGGCAAATTTATCCGAATATCACACATTTCTTTCTCGCAGTTAAAAACGAAATGTTTTTCTTTTTTTTTCCTGTTTCTGTAGAGAGAACAAGGTGACATTTCTATCCCAGATTTATTCCCAAAGAGTGAACTATCTAAAACTTAACCTGAAAATTTATTATTAACTTATTATTAACTTAGCACAAAGCAACGATGATTAGTCAATGAAAAGCCTCCTTGTAACGAATAACGCCGCATTCATTATTGTATTTGCTTCAATAGTATCGCACCACAGGCTCTGTTTCAAGCATTTATACTTATTCCTACACAATTGGACCAGGGACGCTTTCAAAGCAGCCGTTTTAAAACCATTCCAACCAATTATTGACTCCATGGTACGCCATGGTGATGGATGAAGCCCGCTAAACGTTACCATTCCTCTCACGCTTGCCATCAATTTCGCTGTCGTGATTCATAAATTTGCAACAATCTAGCCCGGACCGGTCGCACGATAAGCTTCCCCGTAATGGTATCGCGCTGGAACGATTGAATATTAAAATCATCCCCACCGCCGGGCCCACGGGTTTTTCCATCCTTGCGAAACGAAAGACGGGGACAATTTTGGCGACCGGTGAAACCATGCAAATCAAATGGTCGCAGCGATTTCACCGAAAAGGGAGAGAAGCACCGGTGAATGGAACGCCGCCATCGGGTAATGTTGATTACCGGGCAAGACGGTTTTTATTACATTTACTTCCGATTTGATCGTGCGGAAGCTTGTTCGCTTAATGTGGTTAGCGGGAAATGGAATTGCGACTAATATCTAAAAAAAAACGGTAGAAACTTGATGTTGTGAATTAATTTTCCTTTCCTCCTGACCATTTTTGAACGATCCAAAATGAACATAAAGTCACGTAGGACTTTCATTTCAATGGCCAAAAGTATCGATGAAGTTCATCTCAGTCGATTACCAAACATAAATGTTTCGCTAACGTTTTTGAGCAAACATTTGCTACATGTGATCAATAAAATGGAACTTGATCGCGGCATCAGTCAACTTTACAGCAGCGTTGTAATTGCCACCGGTACCATGCATAAATGCATCCCCTCGACGGAAATTGGTCATTCCAGGGCAAATTGTGTCCATCCACCGCAGCTAGCATGTGGTCGATAGATAGACGTCCCGTTCGAGCCAAAGCCCATCAAATTCGTGAGATGAATTTTCTTCGAACCGATACACGACCCGGCTCGAACTCCATTACAACGCGCGGCTCATGCAGCCCGTTTTTATCGCCGCAGCGCAATTTCCCCCGTTACAAGCCGGAAGTGGTAGCCGTCTGAACCGCAAAATGGGTTCATAATTAAACGCCCCGTCGTGGAACATGTTTTCCAGCTGTCGTTTGTAAAATGGAAGTCTTGTCGCGACGCGATGGATGGGCTATAAAATGTTTTCCCGATGTTTCGGGGGCAACAAGTTTACGGCCACCACGGGGTCGACATATTCGAAACCCTCACCCCTCCCGCTCACCGCTTAACGTCTCGTATCTCGATGCCGGTGAATTAATCGATTTGTAATCGATTGCTTTCCTTTCCCTTCGCCCGACCGCTCCCCCCGTACCCATATGAGGCACTTCCACTTGGAATGTTGCAACAGAAAACATTTTGCAAGATGACCGCAAAAACCATCAAGGAGCGGAAAATCTCGTTCGCGCTCAACACAATTATATCGATTATCCAGTTTTTCAGCGCGTGGTTTTCCTGCGCGTGACCGCCGCCTCCGGGACACGCTGTTCCGGCACACCAACGCGAATACGGCGGGATTTGGACGGCGAGGGGTTGCTAGGGAACGTTAGGTTGGGGCTGTTGGGGACGGATCTGGAAAAATCATGGATCGGCTCAGTCAAGCTGACAACCAACCGGAGATGATGGGCGAAACGGAGGGGAATCGCAATTTTCCAACGCTCACCGCAAATTTAGGCCTTGGGTGTTTTCTAGAACCATCCGTGACTAGAAAACCTCTACAGGTTGGTTCGAAATTAGAAATCATTCGTATACTGTGTCAATATTACGCTGCTTTACATCATTGCATATCACAGTAATTTAATTTGATATATTTATTCAGTTGATGTTGAATCATCCAAATGATATAATATCTGATAGCCATTACGCAAAACAGCTGGCGCCTGATTTATATCGGCACCGAAGGGTTTATTTTACACCTGAATCCACCGGCGTACCGTGTTCGGTTGATCCGTTTTCCGCCCTTCAACCATCATCACGCATCCACGCTTCGCCGCTCCAGCTCCGTCCGGAGGCGTGTTGATGTTGCGGGGTAAAGTTTTCCCAGGAAAAACACCTCCATCGGAGCCGTCCGGAAGCGGTTCGACACCAAGAAACCTGTGCACTGTGCGAGCGGGTGGAAACCGGATCCTTGGCAACGATCGGAACCACATCGTCAGGGTTTGGGGATGGGCCTGGGAAGAGGGTTGGAGACTGTGCCATCGAGACTGCTTTGTAAGTGAGCTGGGAGATATTTAGTGTTCGTCCAGTCAACGGCTTCCACGTGACCGTTTCTTCTTGTACCACAAGACTTGTACCGTGAAAACCTAGAAACGTGCGGTTTTCTCTTGAGCCGGCATGTCCTTTGATGGAAATTATTCAACCAAAATTTTGTTGTTGTTCACGCAATGGACGCAATGTTCGTTACGAATGTCTGTGTGAATGAAGTCTGCCATAGCACATTTTGCACACTCCTGCACACCCTTTTAAATAAAATTCTTGCAATACCATCAACTTAAATTGTAAATTATCTTATTTAATACAAAACTAAGTAAATTCTCCGAAAAAAGCCCTTATGGTTATAAACATTATTGATCGTATTGAGGGAAAGATAGAAACGAATGCTCCTCCGGAAACACTACTTGGGAATCGATTTTCCAATCACCATGACGAATGCAGTAATTGATTCGATTGCGTAAACTAATTCACCCAACTGTCCCTTGGTTCACCCTTCCCACTGCTTTCCAGGTGCCCAGCTACATCCAGGACTACGTGGTGGTGACGGCGTGGGTCCAGGACTCGGGCGTCCACCTCTACCCGAACACCGACATCGGCGGCAAGTATATCGTGCTGTCGAACGGCGACCTGTACATCAACAACGCCGGCGCAAGCGATGCGTACAAGACGTACTCATGCAGAACTGTAAATAGACTAACAGGTAAGAGGCTTGCTCTAGCGGAAGGCATTACGCAACCGGGTGGAAAACATGATCAACGACGTAGAAAAGGGGTCGATAATGGAGAGAACTATTACTTTCGCTTGGTAAAAGGGATAAAAAGAGGATAGTTGAGAAAAAGGCACTTGCTGTCGGTCGAATGAATGTATCAGGGTTTGTAGTGTGTAATAGTTTAAGACTAAACATGCTTTGGTTCTTGCCAGTGAAAAGTCTACACGGAAGGACGATAGCGATTCCTATGGAGAAAAATGGTTTCTCCAACATGTTTCATTATTTTTAACACTGCAGCATCAAACATTATTTTTACATTTTGATACTCTATTTTAACATCTCTCCGTATAAATCTTGTCATCTATTTTTCTCCTTGTGAGGAGAAAGGATTATTTCTTTCCTTTAACCAATGAGCAGGATTTAACTGTACAGGTTATGTTTTGGTTAGTAGTCTTTAAATAGTTTGTGAGCTTTCATCTTGTTATGGTTTGTTGGTTTACATAAAATGATTAAAACTTTATTACTAATTGCGTACAAAAATTACATGTTAAAATTATGACGCGCGTGTGTATGTATCCGGTGTATTGCGGCCAGCGCTGCCGTACGTCCGTGCCGGTGCGCGGTTGGGAAGCGAGCGAGCTCGGGGCCGATCTTCTCGAGTGCTCCACGGCAAGGACTCTCCACATCGAAAACCCAGTCAACAAGGACAGGGTTGAGCGGAAGCGTTACGCGCGCGCCCAAGGTGCCTACACAACACATCTCATAATATGAAAATGTATCTCAATTCGAAATCATTTTCTCTCAAAAACTATTTCTCTAAATCTAGCATATTTAAATCAATTTCATTGAAATATAACTTTATCATTTTTTATGTTCTTTGCACATAAAGAATCGATCACATTAAAGCGGGCTTTTAACCATGCTAGAACATTCTAATGAATCTTTTGAATCAAATGATTAAAAATTTCAAAATATTGCAACAAATTTAAAAAACTCGAATGTAGGCAGTTTAATGGTGCTGGAAGACGAATGCAACCTTTTACTCAAATGAAATACAATTTGACACTTCATTGCAATGTTTTCGTCTACCAGAGATGTAAACAAGTAATAATTTCGATTTCACTGCAACATTTATATGTTCCGAACCGAGTGACTATTCCGTTAAAAGAATAGTTATTGTATTTGTTGAGTTTTTCTCAAAACACACTGTAGATGCTAAACAACAAGTTGTGTTGTTAGATAAATTACCAGTGAAACCAGAGAAAATATTTCAGGATCAGAAAATACAAATTGGTAAAAAAAGAAATGTTTTGTTGAACTGGACATACTTAATTCGTCTTACAGCACCATTACAAAACTAATTTTCAACGAACAGTAGACTCCCGATTATTTGGCGAAGGGGGAATAGTTTGTCTTTTACTATCACTCACTCGGTTCGGGGAGAAAAGATACAACTCATACACTTTTTTCTTTAGATAAAATTGTCCGGTTGTGGTGTTAAATGTAAGATGATAACGGTGTGTTCGACTGTTTAATTTAAAAGACCCCATCTACTACATATTTTAGCTTTTTTTTATGTATGGAGTTCTATGTACACCTAAAACTCGACCAATATTCAACCGTCGCTACTGAAACTTTTCACACATTAAGTTTAAGTACTGCAGATGTTGTTGAAGGTTTTTTTGATCACTGTTTTTTGATAAAATCATCTAAATTTTACAATTTAAACTCAGTTTTACTAACACAAACAAAACAAGCATGTAAACAAATGTCAAGGTGTATCCACCATAGTTACACTAAGGTTTATACATCGCGGGGAAATTGATAAAATATCAAACATTTTAAATATGTCGTTAATGTAACTATTAAATTCAAACATATCTTTCAAGTATTAGTTAAAACCATAATTCTTTTCTCAATTCCTTTTTCACCGCGCAACGCCGGGCGTCAAGCTAGTATAGTCTATAGAGACCGTTCAGTAAGTCAGTAATCAATTCTGCAAGCCCATGAAATTTACTAGTTCAACTTCTGATTCTCAAGTAGTGTAATTTTTTATAAACTGATTAATCCTTTTTGGAATGATATAGCAAAGTGTTGTTCAATCAACTTCTTTATTGTTTTTTTCATAAGTTTATTTGAGAGTGCTACCGATCGAAAGTCTTCTGTATTTTGAATCATTTAGAATGGATTTAAAATGTCATAGAGAAGAATTTGTTCTCCAATCCATACGTGTGAAAAATCAATCCACAATTGCTCGGAACAGAAAATTAAACCAACACTCCCTGAAACAGATCAACAGTTTTTGTCAACATTGCATGTTGACGGTTTTCCCCAAAACGCTTAATATTCCATCTAAGGCGTTGCTTTCATGCGCAAGAAATGCCTCCGGCGAACACGTGAGCTGGCGTGAATATTTTTGCGTCCTTCTGCGACCAAGGTTAGCCAGCATCCGTTTTCACACGACCACTCCTCCGCGGTGGAATTCCCCTCACACCGACCATTACCCGGGATATGGCAAAGCGAAAGGTATGCCCGGGCACATTATTGTGCGGCTTTGCAGAATTGAGGAAGGAGGAAAAAAGAGTTTTCTTTTTGTGCGAGAAAAGGAATCTTTTGTCCCCAGGTTTCCTTGTCTGTTCCCCGGTCCCCTTCTTTCGTCCGCGCGTTTCTTTCGTCCTGCCGTCCGGGAACGACCACGAGCGCATTCGTGCATTGCAGTCACGTAGCGCCCATTACCGCGCAGCAGTAATTACCGCCGTAAGCCAAGCAGAAATCGATCAGCAAAGCACCGACTCCTCTGGTGGGGACAACAAAGTGTCGGAGGAAAAATAAAAACTTACCCAGCGCCTCGTGACCGTGCCATGTAACGGAGAGATTTTCCGGGCACGAACGGCTTCGGGTGGTGGATTCGTCCTTCTTTTTCTTTGTTTCCTAAGGCACACGGAACAATGTGCACACAACGCACTGGGTGCACACACGCGCACGCATACAAATGTAAGAGAACGAAATGCAAGCACAAACAATATGGTTGGTAAAGAAAATCCACTCCGAGACGAATGGCTGCAAATCCGCTTGCGGTCCTGTTTTCCACCAACCATTTCCATGAATTCCATCACGTGCTGCTTGGGTAAAATCCTTTAAGATGTCCCATGCACTCCCAACCGCGGAACACCCCGTGACATTGGGGGTGCATTGTTTTGTTGGTCCATGCCGAACGAGCTCCCGATGCTGGGAGCAACGCCGTGCCGTAGTTCTCTTATTAATGCATCGTGCAACCGAGTGGCGAAATATGGTTTGCCTACTGAACGCTGCTGCATTCGCTGGTCCGTCGCCAGTGTTGTGTTTTAAGTGGAAAATGGAATTTCATTTCGCTTCGACTTCGACATACCTACTCGAAGGTGGAGGCCGGACGCTCGCGTGCATCGCGAGGATAAACAATGAAACAACGGACGAGCGGGAGGAGGGAAAATGTCCTCGGGGAAAAGTATGCAGTATCGCTATGGAGATGGTGATTTTGCAGGCACACGATTGTGCGTTTTCCCTTTGTTTATTTACTGCACAATGCAGTTCCAGGTGGACTTTTTCGGGTTTAAATATTGCTAAAGTTCAACAACGGTCAGAGCGTTTTTCCGTGATATTTAGAGGTTATGCTTTGGAAAGCGCAGTGGAACCGTTTGCTAACGAGTAAAACTAACTTTGGAAGCTTTTTATTGTTATGTACGCAGGTATTATTGTGTGGAATTTTTAATAAAGAGTTTGGACTCGGTTCGTCACTCTCTCGCTTTCGTTTACAGGTGAAATACAAATCTCCACATATCCAGGCAGAGTGATAGTGACGGAACCGAAGGGGCTGGTCCAGCCGCGCATCAACGTCGAGAAGCATTCGCTCAAGCACGTGGTGGTGAACGCGCCCGTCACGCTGCCCTGCGTCGCCCAGGGCCACCCGGTGCCGACGTACCGGTGGTTCAAGGAGGTGAAGGACCAGATCATGCCGTTGCAGCTGAACGAGCGCGTCAGCCTCGTGTCGGCCGGGCTGCTCAAGATCGCGAAGGCGCGGCTCGAGGACAGCGGGAAGTACCTGTGCTGGGTGAACAATACGGCGGGGGAGGAGACGATCCAGGTGTCGCTGACGGTGACGGCACCGCTGACGGCGCACCTGCAGCCTCAGGTGCAGACGGTCGACGTCGGCAAGGATGCGCAGTTCCAGTGCGTCATTTCCGGCTTTCCGGCGCACGAGGTCCTGTGGATGCATAACGGGAAGCCGATCGTGCGCGATAGCCGGATCGAGATCTACACCGATGCGCCGCGGATCGTGATCAAGAGCGTACAGAAGGAGGACCAGGGCATGTACCAGTGCTTCGTCGCCAACGAGTGGGAGCAGATTCAGTCGACCGCCGAGCTGCAGCTTGGAGGTAAGAACGTCTTTACTGGTCAAAAGCCAGTACAGTGAAAAATTATAATTTTATTATAATTTTATTAAGGGCACCGGATTTTGCATTACTTAATAAGTTCACCATTCTCGATCACTTTCGCCAAACGGGGACGAAATCGAGAGCATATCTTTTTAATGTATGAGACAGTCATCGAGTTCCATGTTTTGGCAATTGAAGCATTCAAGCATCCAACAATGGAGGTAGAACGTCCATAGACCTTAACCTAACAATAAACCCATATTGAGTAATCCAAAGGATTCAAGTCCGGGCTGTTGAGCCATTTTTGAGGTATGGTACGGTGCTCCGACCTATTGGAAAATGGCGTGTTGGTGTGCTCCAAAGATGGCTTTCGTCTATGGCAGAACGAAGTCCTTCTAATTGTTCATGTAAACCTCGGAACTGTTAATTCAGCTTTGATGAAAGCTGGAAGCATTTTCTGACTATTGGGCGCAAATGTCTCCAAAACCATGACTCCGGCCGGATGTTAAGTTGTAAAGTTGAATTTTATTCGGCATCGATGATGAACATTTCCTTATCAGAGAATACGATACACTGTTTTCAGGACCAGTTTGTCTGTATCAGCTGTGCTTTAAGCTATCCAAAAATAAGCATTGACAACATTTGTATTTTTTATGGGACTTACTACTCTACCAACAAACTAGATACTGTGAGATTTATAATTGAAAACGACCCAAAGAACTTTTAAATAAAAAAGACCCAATAATTGATAGTTTTTTCAAGTGGAAAAAAAAGGCAGAACAATCAAACAACGAAATCGATATCATCAACTACAGAAAGATCTAATAAGACTATTGAAAAAACTTGTTGCTATTTTCACAAACTTTTCTTAAATTATTCATTGTTGTGTAATAGCGACAATACCGGGATGTTGTTAAATTTCCAATACTATAAATATGCTCTGCTCAAACACTATGAGAATGAAAATAACCTATCTATAAACAAAAGCAGCTGAAGAATTTATTATGCGGTTTTTTATTGATTTCAATCCTCTTTTTATATAGACGCAACCGCATTTTCTTCACTTTATAGGTTAGTTGAATTTAAATCTTAAATCGTTTAAGGAGACACGATACAAAACTGGTAAACATGGAGCCATTCATATCGGTGTACGTAAAATAACAAACTATAAAGAAAAGACGCTGAAAACTTAAACTATAAAAATGTTCATGTTTTTTTAATTGGCTTTAATTCGTTTTCCATATGGAGATAACCATATTTCCTCTACTCTTTAGTTTAGTTGGAAATGATCAAAAAAGAAAATTCAGTAAATCCCTTTCGATTAATTGAAATCTTAAATCATGTAAAGAAACAGGATGGAAACTAGGTACAATTCTAACAATTTGTACCGCTCTACTTAAAAAAAAGTATTATTTCCTATGAACGCAAACCCCTTTTTCTACGATGCTAGAGTCTATTTCAACTTTGATCAACACCGTAAGCTCTAGAGAACATTGCTTTCATCTTCTGCAAACTGGAAAAAAATAACTTGAAACCTTTTCCCCCATCCTGCCATGGGACGTGCATGGCCAGCTTTTTTCCCTTAATTTAAAGATTTTTTTCCTTTCACCATCGATGTGCGCGATGTGAGAAATGTTCCAGCATGCGAGCATAAATAATTAGAGCACGGAAAATCCCGGAAAAACCTCTCGAGATTGGTCCTCCACCAAGCAAGTCTCCAAAGTGCATTTATAGAAAGATGATGCACGGATGGAGTGGCATAAGCTAGAGTTTGTTTGATGAACGGCTACACGGAACCTTTCCAATCTCTGCGATTCTGAACCGAACGGACAAAAAAAAAATCAGCCCCGCAAGTAAATCCTTTGTTCTTGTCCTTTAATTACCTTCTATCTTTCTGCTTCCGTTCCGCCCTCCCCCCCACGCAGATGCGACACCGGAGCTGCTCTACTGGTTCTCGGAGCAGACGCTGCAGCCGGGCCCAACCGTGTCGCTGAAGTGCGTCGGCACGGGCAATCCACCACCGCAGTTCACTTGGAAGCTGGACGGGTTTCCGGTAAGTGCCATGTCACGCGGGCGGCGACGAACGCCGGCCGCTTGATTGCCCACTTTTGTAACAGAGATTGATGCGTGGCGAATCGGAAAAGCGATGGCGGAAGAAATAAAAACGCTAGTGCGAGGGAATGAGAGCGAAAGAAGAAAAAAAGGCCGTGCACAAAACAAAACATGAATGCAGGGTGAAAGAACTGACTCGAACATACAAACTCCGTCTCTTCCCCTTCTTCCC
This sequence comes from Anopheles coustani, assembly GCF_943734705.1. Lineage (NCBI taxonomy): Eukaryota > Metazoa > Arthropoda > Insecta > Diptera > Culicidae > Anopheles > Anopheles coustani. The sequence continues at coordinate 62,944,387 of NC_071289.1, read as the reverse complement.
GGCCAGATCCCGGACAGCCCCCGGTTTGTCGTGGGCCAGTACGTCACCATCCACGACGACGTCATCAGTCACGTGAACGTTTCCAACGTGAAGGAGGAGGACGGTGGCGAGTACACGTGCGTGGCACAGAATAGCATAGGGAGGTAAGTGTGTCAGTGTGTGTGGTTATGAAAAATGCATTACACAATCTTCCAATCGAGCCTTGGGGATCGTGGGAATGACGCAATGAACGCTCATTGTCCTCGCAATCCTTTGGAAAGGGGATTCCTCCAGGGGGAAATCAACCGGTTCATCAGGCTAATGATGGTTGGGAAGGTGGATGGAGGAGTGGAGCTGGTTTTGATTTTTCCCGGCACTGAATGAAATTGGAAACAATCCCTCCCCTTCCTTTTCCGCTCCATAGGGTGTCACACAGCGCCAAGGTGAACATCTACGGGCTTCCATACATCCGCGAGATGCCGAAGATAACGGGGGTGTCGGGGCACGATCTCATCATCAAGTGCCCGGTCGCCGGCTACCCGATCGACCGGATCCACTGGGAGCGCGACGGCCAGACGCTGCCAATCAATCGGCGGCAGCGGGCGTACAACAACGGGACGCTCATCATTGAGCAGCTGCAGCTGGCGGAGGACGCCGGCACGTACACGTGCATGGCGCAGAACAAGCAGAAACAGACGGCCCGGCGGAACGTCGAGATTCAGGTGATCGTGCCGCCGAAGATCATGCCGATTCAGGCGATGACGAACATGCTGCGCGAGGGCATGCGGGCGGCCATCTCGTGCCAGATCCTTGAGGGCGACCTGCCGGTCAACTTTCGCTGGGAGCGCAACGGGAAGCCAGTGCTCGGTACGGGCAACGAGGTCATCCGCCGGCTGGACGAGTACAGCACCAGTCTGGTGATCGAGCACATCACCTCGGAGTACTCGGGGAACTACACCTGTCTGGCGACGAATGTGGCCGGAAGCGAGAGCTTTACCGTGCCGCTGACGGTGAACGTGCCGCCGAAGTGGATCCTCGAGCCGAAGGACTCGAGCGCCCAGGCCGGGCAGGATGTGGCGTTGCACTGTCAGGCCGGTGGCCATCCGGCACCGACGGTTACGTGGAAGAAAGCGATCGGCAACACGCCCGGCGAGTACAAGGACTTCCTGTACGAGCCGAACGTGAAGCTGCATCCGAACGGTACGCTGCAGTTCCGCAAGATCGCCAAGGACTCGCAGGGTCACTTTCTCTGTGAGGCCCGCAACTCCATCGGAACCGGTGTTAGCAAGGTTATCTTCCTCAAGGTGAACGGTAAGTAAGCGTATATTGACTAAAATGGTGGTGAAATAGGTGAGAAAAGGTGTGTGGGGCTTGTCGACAACAGAACACTAATAAAGCCACTAGCTTTTAGTTTTGCTCTTGGAACATATCTTAGAAAATTGATTTTAGTAGCTCTAGTTCAAGCAATTATAATACGTTTTCTAACAACCATAGTATACTCGAATTGATAACTATAAAACCTCACAATAAACCAAACAGTTTTTTATTGAGAAGAAATAAACATCTCTCGTTGAAATCTCCTACGATCAAATTAACAAAACAACAAATTGTAGAGCACAATACTAGAACAGGATAAACAATCAATCAATATTCGAAAACTGGCCCTAGGATTAAAGCATTATGCGTCTCTTGTGTTTAGATTCCAAAGAAATAGGGCCTTCGGAAGAAATAATTTTAACTGTTCTTATCTTCTCTATTCTTAGATATAATCTGTGTAAAAAGAAAACAAATAGTCAAAACAAAACATTCTTGAACAAAAACCATAGGTCATACCATGATGTAGTACATTTATAAGACTATATCCGCGCTCTCTGAATGTTTGTTCCACGCGCCAGACTCCAAACATGTTTCTTAAATTTAGACATTGTCACTTTTTTGTATTTTCTACTTCTCTGCTAACAATAATCGAGTGAAATAGGGATTGTTATAATTGTTATTGCTATGTTATTTAGTGTACAAATGTACTCTCATGGTGTTTATCTTTTCTTCCCTAGTACCTGCACATTTTACCACCAAGAACAAACAGATCACCTCACCACGTAACAAGCAAATCCACATCCAGTGCAACGTCCAGGGCGACAACCCAATAGACATCAAGTGGAAGATGCAAAACTCCCAGCAGCACCTCGACGAGTCGCTCGACAACCGATACAATATCCGAGAGCAGGTACTGGACGACGGTATGGTGTCAGAGTTAGGAATCTCGCACACCTACCGGCAGGACACCGGTGTCTACGTCTGCCAGGCATCGAACGCCTTCGGGCAAGACGAGATGTCGATCCATCTGGTGATTCAAGAAGTACCAGAGGCTCCGAAAAACCTCCGCATCAACTCACAGCAGTCACGAACGCTGCAGCTCTCCTGGAGCCAACCGTTCGCCGGGAACAGCCCGATCGAGAAGTACAACGTAGAGTACAAGCTGGTGACGGAACCGTGGCAGTCGGCCGAACACATCACCGTGGCCGGAACGCAAACGGTCATAACGCTGCAGAACCTAAAACCGGCCAAGGCGTACCATCTGCGCATTTCGGCCGAGAACAAGCTGGGCGCTTCGGAGTACTCAGAGGTGATTCAGGTGACAACGCTTGAGGAAGTGCCTTCGGGGCCACCGCTCAACATCAAGGGCGAACCGAAGAGTTCTACTGAGATCTTCCTCTCGTGGGAGGCACCCGATCGGGACCAGTGGAATGGAAACCTGCTCGGGTACTACGTCGGATATCAGGTAGCCGCGAGTCCGACCGATCGCGAAATCAACCCGACACAAGGCTTTAACTTTAAAACGGTCGAGGTGCGTAGCCACTTTGGTGGTGAGACGACTCTTCAGGGGCTAAGTAAGTGTACCACGTACAACATCGTGGTACAGGCGTACACCAGCCAGGGCAGTGGACCTCCAAGTAAGGAAATCTCACTCGGCACACTCGAGGACGTACCTTCCAGTGCACCAGACAGTCCCAAGTGTGACGTTCTCAGTTCCACGTCGATCTACATCACCTGGTCACCGCCGCCCGTCGATGGACAGAACGGCAAAATCCGAGGGTACAAAGTATCCTACATCGAAATGGACGACCTCTATGGTAAGTGATTGTATGAAAGTAGAGGAAAACGACACAAGAGATGTAAAACTCTGCTCTTCTTCTTGTCTGACCTACAGAAAAAGAACCCTACACCTCGAAAACGAACAATCAGTACCTTACGCTGGAGAACCTGAAAAAGTTCACCAACTACACGTTCTGGGTGCTGGCGTTCACCAAGGTTGGCGACGGTGTTCGGACTAACCCGTTCCATTGCATCACCCAGGAAGATGGTAAGATTATTCAGGGGATCCAGTGTTTATCCAATTAGATCATATCGATCTCCTTCCTTTCGGTTTTATTCCAGTTCCTTCCGCACCACGTGCTCTGAAGGCAATCCCTTCGTCTAGTACGAAAATCATAATCTCCTGGTTACCGCCACCGCACCGGAACGGGATCATAACCGGCTACACTTTCTACATGTCGCTCGTCGATGGTGGTCGCGACGAGGGAACGCACAAGCGGTCTTTGGTCCCGTACGCCGAGAGTCACGAGACGGTTCGGTTGCAGGAGCATGCCACCTACCAGTTCTGGCTGACAGCGTCCACCAAGGTGGGTGAAGGCGAAAAGTCGGAGGTAGTAACAGTGCCACCGAACAACAAAGTCCCGGCACGGATCGTCTCCTTCAGTCAGGAGATCGTTACACCCTGGAAGGAGACGCTGGTACTACCCTGCCGGAAGGTGGGAGTACCGGCACCGGTAACCATCTGGCGGCAGGATGACCAATCGATGGACACGGGAACACGCAAGCTGATTGCGAAAAACGGAACACTCTACATCAAGGACTGTCAGGCCACGGATGGGGGCAACTATACGTGCAGTGTGGAGAACAACTGGGGCCGCGACGAGATCGTCTACCATATCCGTATCAAGGTGCCGCCGGATCCACCGACACTCACCATCGTCAACACCTACACCGATAGCCTCCTGCTCGAGTGGGTGGACAATCGGAACGGTGGCTCGCCGGTGCTCGGCTACGTCATCAACTATAAGCGCGAAAACGGTGACTGGGAGGAGCTGCAGATCGACTCGAAGACCAACACCCATCTGCTGGTGAACCTCTGGTGTGGCACCCGCTACCAGCTGTACATCACGGCGTACAACAAGATCGGCACGGGGCTGCCGTGCGACATCGTGAACTCGAGCACCAAAGGACTGGCGCCGGTGCAGCCGAAGCACTCGCAGATGATTACCAACAACTCCACCAGCGTCACCTGCTGGCTGGACTCGTGGGGTGACGGCGGTTGTGGCATACTGCACTTCTCCATCGAGAACCGCCTGTACGGGCGGGCACCGTGGGCCATGATCGCGAGCCATGTTGAGGCAACCGAGCGCATCTTCACTGTGTCGGACCTTCAGCCGGCCACAAAGTACCAACTGCGCGTTACGGCCTACAACAACGCAGGAGCTACGATGGCCGTGTACAACTACACCACGCTCACCGTGCAGGGTGGTAAGAAAACTGCCCAAATAACACTTAAAGTTTTATCATGGTTCTTACTTTGTTGTTATATAATTTAAGTTTCATCTGAAGATTGATTACTTTCAAATGCTGTAATACAAAACCGCTTTAAGTCTAAGATGGCCCATTCTACTCTAGAAAACCTCCTAAGTACACAACAAAACCAACACAAAATTCAAGTTTTTTAGCTTGACAAATATAGGTACGAGGAAATGGAGCAAGATAGTGCACCGGCAACCTTGATTACGCCAATTAAACAAAACAAAAAGGGGAGTAATAGAATATGTTGAATCGCGTGTTTAATACATCGTACGTGACGTTCTCTAGTCTGTATTGGGATTTAACAAAGAAAAGGGGATAAAGCGAATTATGCCTGAAATCATGTAAGGCTCATGTTACGTTCTTCCAACAAGTACTTAACGAATACCTAACATTTGCATTTACTTTCCGGTTGTGGAGACAACAATAAAAACATTAGGCAAACAACAACAACGTTAGGCAAACAGTTCTAACACAACATACACAAATCCGCCAAACCATCGGTCTGAAAACCTAACGGGTTATTCCAGTTATTTATTTTATTTTAAACTTTTTGTTTCGCTAATATCGTTCCTTTTTCTTTGATAAGTGCTGTTAGAAAGAGTTCGGACGTATGGGTCCGGACTGTCTCTAACACTGTAGGTTTAAAAAGGATTCGAAAAAGCCAACAATAATCAAATCGGTTTTGTAAAATGCAAAAGCCTTAATATAACTCATTTGTTTTAGTAGAATAATGATACAAAACTGATAAAACTTGTTTCGTTTATTAAAAGTTCTAAATATTAGTTGGGTGGAAATTGCCCGCGCAAATACGATGATGATATCCTAACGACCTGTTTCAACTTATTCTCTTCCTTCAACAGTGATGGTTTATCCAGATCTTACCAATCCCGTATCTCCGCATATGGGCGAACATCCGTTCTATGCTAACTTTAAGGTTATTCTTCCACTCTGTCTATCCATCTTGATCCTGTTTGCACTCGTTGCGGCCGCCCTCCTTATCCGGAAACGAAGTAAGATTTCAACCGTCCATAATAAAATTATACGCACAGTTAATGGTAATGTTTTAATAACGCATTCAGTTAAACCACCAAAACGATTCAAAAGTGTAGAACTCATAACAACAATATTAGGTTCAAAGTGAAATTTTTGGTGGATGAAAAACGCTTCATGTTCTTGTATGAACAATTTAGATACGGTTTAAGTAATTCCGGATCAAATAAATCATGTTCACTAGGAGAATTTTATCTCAATTTAAATCCAAAATCAAATTTAAACTCACGCTTTGAAAAATGTTCAATACGTTGGACACTGTTCTTATAAGACTCAAAATACTCTCTATAAGCAAAATTAACCAAATTTACGAAGTATATTAAAAATTTGGAATCGTATTTTCATCAGCATATTAGTTTTACTGTAACATTTAAGTACAATTTTCTATGCTTTATCTAAGAAATTTTTTTTGCTAACAAATTTTATACTTCGTTTCAATTTACAACTCCAATTCTAATGTGTTTGAAAACAATGTTCATAAATTAAAGAAGTTTTTTGTTAAGTGTAGTTTCTAGATTAACTAGTATTATATAATCTACTTCATTCAATTATTTCAAAAGATTTGTTTTAAGGAAACCGGATAAAAAAATCTCAGAAGTAAACATCTTCTAATATGATACGATGATGATGTACTTAGTTTCATAAATCCAAGATTTCATCAAATGTTTGTTTAGAACATAGGTAAGGATTAACTTATAACACTTACATTACAAACGCCAACACCATTCAGTTAACCGTGATGTTCTTAAAACATTTATCAGTGTGATGATAATTTAAGGATCTTTATGCCATGTAGAACCGGGTATTGTAATCCATTCTTTTTGCTTTTTTTAGAAATGAACAACCAAAATCGCATCCCCTCGACTTCGATGTCGGAATCACCCTCGATCGCCAACATTCAAAACAAGCAGAACCGGGACCAGCAGTACCTGGCCGTGCGGGCTCAGCAGACGAGCCGAAACAGCAACTCCGTTGACTCGGGCAGCTATAAAGCCGAGGGAAATGGTAATCCACCAGCTCACCCATCCCCCATTTACTTAGTTTTATGTTTTGGTTACTAGACTTCCCGATCCTAGCATGCAATTTCTGCCAGCCTGGGTTCCTTTTTTCAAGTATCCCTTCAAGTAGTCCCTGTAAACACTCAGTTATCCATTCTATCATGCGACTTTTTCGTTATGTAAGACCCCATTCTTCCTCCCATCCCTCTCTTTACAACGCGACCCTCCCGGCTAAATCCCGTGTGTCCGTGTTATCGTTGCAGAGTATATTGAAGACATTTGCCCGTATGCAACATTTCAACTGAACAAACAAACGTACAGTGAAAGTTCATACAGTGGAAATGTCTACAGTGGACCATATCACTCGGTAAGAGGATCATTTGTGTATCATGATGTAAAAACCGAAAACTATCATGTAAGTTTAATTTCTACAACCATCTTATTCTTAACTCTTGTTTATCTCATCTCAGTGCCCCACGCTCGTTTGTGTGTGTGTGCGAGTGTGTACGTGTGTGTGTGAATTGAAAAAAACAAGGATGAAAACATTAAACACACATCATTGTGTTGCATTCGTTGCGAGTGGTTTGAGTTCAGTTTGTTGCTCTTCAGTTTCCACTGTTGCTCGTTTGTTGCTCTCATCCATCTCTATGCTCATTCTATTTATTCTAGCGACCATTGTTCGTATCAACCACAGCCTCATTACTAGTGAAACTCATCAGCCAAAACCCATACCTCCATACTCGCCGTCCACATAACTGCAATCTTTTCAACTCTTCGTCTTCATCGTTGATAAGGATTTGAGGAATTTCTTTATTTATTCCATATTGTTTCGAGAAGAAATCAATACTATCTGAGAAGATTATTATCAAGATTGAAAATTTGATTTTAAATATCATAGTTGACATAAAAAGATTCCTAAAGCATCGATTACTATCACTTGAACAGGAAAATTACCTGCCCCTTCAAGATCGATCAGTTCAGCAGATTTTTATCATTTATTTTTTAAACTTTTTACTCATCCCTACCCATTAATTGGCACCACCTCGCTACAATCCACCCTCACCCTCATCGATCATTCACGGTTTAGCAATCAATTCCATAACGCAACTCTTCAGCCACGTTTAAAAACCTCCATTTCGAGGCAGAGGACGATAGAGAAATCAAACCAAATTCAAACGATCGCAAATTATCGAAAGTGTCCCATATGTCGTTTTTTCTTTTTCTCTTTCTTTCTATCTCTTCTCTTCTCTTTCTTTCTTTCTCTCTTTTTTCTCTATGTTGTCGAAAATGTCGTATGTCCAATGAATTCTTCCGTTCGACCGATCGGACGCTCATCATGCTCAAAAACCTCTAAAAACCACCTCTAAAAAAACACAAAACCAACTCTTCCCAACCAACACCCTTCGGTTTCGCAATCGGCCTCGCACGAACCAAACATGTCCTCCAAAATGCGAATCAAAATGTGCTCGTTGGTCTTCGCTCTTGCGGTCGCATACCCGTGTGTGTGTGTCCTGCCGCTTTTCCTGCCCGTCTTCTGTCCGTCTCCATGTTGATTTGTTTTCTGCGACCAAAACGCAAACAACTGCAACAACCGAAACACGACATTCCTGTCGTCACTGAAACTGCTCCTACTAATCGACAATATTTCGCAAAACCAATCATACCGAACGAAACGAAAAACAAACAAAAAAAAACCCTCCCTTCGTAGAACAAAGAGCCCGAGTACACGAAGGTACGCAGAAAGGGCGGATCTCGACTCCGAGATCCGGCCACCTCGGAACCAATAGGTGAGTACGCTCGCACCGCTAATCCGTTGATGTTTGCTCGCTGTCTTCTCCATAAAGCCAACCATTTCTAGATATAAATCAATTTATAGAATCAGACAATCCCGGATCCACAGATTCCGAAGTTAGGAAGATACTAACACTTCATATACCGATTACAGAATATGATACACTCGGTTCCGAATCTGACAACGATATCGCCTCGCGCTCCAACCAGTCCAACTATCGTCACCATCGTGGTATGTATAACGGGAAGCACGCACCAACAACTTGTTTCATTTTTGATTATTTTAATCCTACTTAACGTTAATTAAATACAAAAATTAATTTATTGTTGTTTCAATTGGTGTGTATACTAAGTTACATCGCGTTATCCGTCATCATCGATTGTAAGGTTGATTATGAACAATTGGTAAACTCATATGTTCAATCATGTTTATGGTTTCCAAATTAATGAACATTCTAACTCAGGGGTCGGCATATATTTCCTAAAAAGGACCGGATGATAAAAAAATATCGAAAGCGCGAAAACCCTTTAATGGTGATTTAATGTTTTCAAAGTAATACTTAACACTTTTGAAAAGAGTATCAACTTTCTAAGTAAGTTACATCAAAAAGTAGTGTAAGATAAAATATTTAAAAAAATCATCAATGAACTTTTTAAAACATGTTCATATTTCTTTTTGTTTTTTTTTATGTTTTTAACGAATAAATTTTGGTTCGTTGTAACAGTACAACTTAAATTCTTTAATTGTATGTACTTGAAATTGATTCTCTATGCAAATTACTTTCAAATATCTCAAATCTCAGCTCAACTACGAGCAGTTTTCAATATCGCGATCCTTATTTTATATCTTAATTCGTATAAACATTGTATTCCTTGAATGCCGCTATTTTGGATGCAAAGTAAAGGAGTGCTTGCCCGGATTTAGGACAAGACTCATAAGACTAGAAAATTTTAACCCAATCAATAATGCAAATATGATAGAAAAAATCTATCAACAAGTATAGGAGAAATATCGCCTGGTATTGAACACCTTGTTCAACCATTTTAATTTTATTTTATGGGGAAGAACAACCTTACATCGTCAACAAATTCGATAAAAATTGAGATTGATTTTTGTGTGAAGCACTACAAATTTCCAACGAGTCGAATAAAATCAATTGCCGGGTCGAACTTTGCCGACCCCTGGCATTAGTGTACATATTTTCGGTGACATAATTTATATCGTCCGACATTAGCAATTATGTTTTTAAATTTTCTTACATTACATTTTTATTACTACCTTAAATCGAACATTTGTGTTTATCAAGACGCGCTTCCCCATGCATAAACTTTACGCTTCATTTCTGCTTTATCACTCACACCAACACGCTCTTTCTCTCTTTCTTCTCTCTTTCTCTTTCTTCTCTCCTATTGTTTTATTTTTATATATTAATTGTTAATCTACTTTAATCCCCTTCTGATCGTTGCCTTCCCTATTTCGATGATCATTTACTCTACTATTTCATACTTCAATTAATTTCCTAATCTTTTATTATTGCTCCATCTGTCAACCCTTCTACGACTCCCTCTCTTTGCTGGTTTTGCGTTGCGCCCCAAACCAAACCCAAAAACCAACCCTCCTCATCCCCTTTTCATACGCACAGACACGCAAGACGAAACGTCTTCGTCTTCCGAAAACTCTCCCTCGAGCATATCGAGGAAATCCAAGCCACCCTATCCACCGAGAAAGTCTGCCAAAGCACAGTCGCAAAACTTGCCGAAGCGACACGTGCGTAGCTCTAGCGGGTACTCTAGCCACAACGAAGAAACTACATTCAGGTGAGTGGCGCCCGAACGCGCATTTAGGTCCAGTCGGTTGATAACGTGAAACTTTTTTCCGAACATTTACAGTATATCGAACTATCCTAACTACTCTGACCATATAACGCCGCCGGCCCGGTTTTCGGACCTGCTCGGCCGCGACGCGACGCTGGCCGTGTCGTCCGTCAATCCTTCCAGCCTCGGAAGCGCCACGGAGATCGGCAGCAACGTCGTGGGCAAAAAGTCCAGCAACCACTCGCCCCGACCACGTGCCAATCAGAAACTGCAACGGGAAGCGTTTCAGATCAATGTGTAAACAACAACGAACGCATATGAGAAAAGCTACAAGGAAGCACGATTCGTGCCAGTATTTGCCAAACGAATTACAACGACACCCCACACCAAAAGAAATGTACCGACAACAAGGACAGCACGTCGCACAACAAACCTGTTCGTCTGTGAAACGCTCATCGATCATCATCGATCCATCCTCGCAAAGGGACACCGCATCAGCATCATCCGGAAAAAAGGCCAATAAACACGCCACTTAATGGCGCAAACACGATTTTGATCGTCAATCGAGCGACCTCGACGAGAGCGATTGTTTTATAACTATATTTTTATAGATTAAAATACTATGAAACATCACAAAAACTACAGACTGCACAACTGACAAACGAAAGGCAAACAAAATAGCCCAGAAGCCAACGTGGGGGAAAAACTAGTGGCCAAATGAATTTGTTTTTTTTTTTCAATGAAAAAGTCAGCAGATAGAAGAAAAAAAAAACGAGAATTGAATGTGCCCCACGATAATGAACCGATAGGCACAAGCGAAGAAGATAACAGCAACAAACTATGTATCGAACAAAGTGTAACAAATGTTAGAACATAAAATTAACTAACTTCCGCATGCTGCCCCTTGAAAGGAAGATGGCAGAAGGGAGAAATTGTAACAGTTCCCCCGGCCCTTAGATAGCATTACGAGAAGAGCGATCGTCAGAAGACACTAACAAATTGGTAGGAAACTAACGCTCACTCCATACAAACTCTGAAAGAGAATATGATAAGCCGAAAGGAAACCAATGAGGGTAAATTAGCCGACCGAAGCTGAGGACGGAAGCAAGTGGATGGTTGTTTACGGTAAATTTATTGAATTTTCGACTGTTATTTGCATGGGTTATTCTACTCGAACGATTGGCGCATACTTAATCATACCGATTCCCTGTTACGTTTGATAAACTCACTTCATATAGTTAACTTTCATCTTCCCCGCCTGGGAGGATCCGAACGAAACGATTGTAAAGGAACGAAGTTATGAAAATTTCCTTTCCATGCACGACATGTTCGGGTATGAGCAAGATTGGAAAACAATCGTTATGAATCTGTAAGATAATAGAATCACTATCGTTCGGCTTTAATGCGACTGTTTGCTAACTTCGGAAGGATGTTCCAAAATCGTAGAACATCAGCAAGACAAAACCACGCTTGTTATCATAAGCACTCGTTATTTGGTTGGAAGAAATTGATATGCAAAAACGAACACATCTCGTCGATGCGTCAGATGATGTTGTTATATAAGATCTCATGTAAAAACATATGGTCGTAACCGGCGACACACATATTCTCCCTTATGTTTACGTCATCCCGGGCCGTACCGGTCAGTCGGCATTAGAAAAATGCTCCCAAATGTACATAGGAACTGGAAATAATTTACCGCAAACATAAATTGACGTGACGGACATTGCAGCATGGGTACATGCAAACGGCAAGCTATGCGATACCGAACATCACATTAACCTTGGGCAACGTAACAAACCGATGCCGAACCAAACCGTTTCCAACCGAACCATGTTTGCGATTTATTATGAACGAATCCCCACTCTTCTTGAAGATTTTAGCAGTGCCTTGTAACACACTGATTTGCATTAAATAAATAGCGGACCTCTTCTCCTTTCACGGCACGTTTGTCGTAAGAACACAGCTCCTCATGCTTCTCAATGCCATAAAAAAAATCTTCGAAATATCTAATGGTCGATCCTAAACGATGTTTTGGACGGCCTACCATTAAACGGAAACGAATTCAACTGGTATTTCTTTAACCTAGTTTGAAACAGAAAAAAAACAAATAATCTAACGATGGAATAGCGCTGAACTTTGCCGAAACAAATACCTCCGGTACCGGTAGGAGGACCAGTTAGAAATGTCATCTGAACCAATGTGCTCATAAGAAGAATGTCGCAAGCATCACTTACAGTCCTGAACTCTCAACTTCCCCACAAAACTAACATATCCTGTACATCTAAATCCGTGGAACTTTAAGAAACTAGAACATTCCTTACAATGAATTGATCATCTTATTCCGATAAGCAACCTAAAAGGTGTTCACAGAACTATATAAATAGAACCTTTCTTTCCCCTCGGAAATCGATTGCGCGTGGACTGATTGAACCAAACATGAAACGACTTGTCTAAAGAACCGTTCGGTGCACCTCTCCATAGCAAGCTCGTGCCATAATTTATCTATTTGTTTGATGGAAGAACCACTCACTAATTAGCCTATCGCGATAATTATCCGACGACACCATTGCATCGGGTGCATGGTGTGCATTCGAACAATAATAAAACGAAAACTGCAAACACCTATTGGTAGCACAAGGAAATCGAACTGAATATTTAGCACAACCAGACACTACCGCAAACCGATTCTCGGATTTAATGCGCATACGTAGCCGATGGGATATGCAGCTGGTTGGGAATGAAGAGTTAGGCGTTAGATAACTAATAGAAGAATCTTTATGAACCAGAGAGAGAAACTGTGAGGGAATGCAAGAATGTGTGCGATAAACCCCTAGGCTAAACGAAAACCAATGAGACAATATCGAATGAACCCATTCCAGGTGTGTAAAATGTAAAAGATACAAACGAATGTTTGTTGGAATTATTTCCCCAGTTCAGTTGTGTCATTTTCCTTTCCGATTAACGATCAGCGATGTATTTATATTTTACGCATGGAAAAGATCGTCATGCCAGGTACAACAGATTAACATACCAACCAAAATATTGTTTTCAAACGATTTCTTTTTCCAAAATACTATACACAACCAAACAGTTGCCAATAAGCAGTGTAAATTGAAAAAAAAAAACAATAAATAACACAGCATCATAAAACATATACCAAATTGACCAAATTGCGCATAAGACAGCGTAAGTTCATCTATTTCATTTTTCAACTCATCGCCAACGATTGTTTTCCTCATGTATCGAGTAAAGTTATGTTCCACAATATTTATCCCCACAATATACAATTCATGAAATCATGTGTAAGCATAGCTCAATGGCATGAAAATGTGGCAAAGAGGCATAACGTTTGCGAACGTATGGAACTAAAATTAACATAAACGATGAAAATAGCATAGCATTAACGACTACGAAAGGACTCAATCGACCAGAACTCTCGAAAGCACATTAAACACCTACTGGATGAAGAACACCTGTTCCGTTTTATTTTCAGGGGAAAAGATAGAAAATTTTAAATTAATTAATGTGCGAACACGTTTGGCGAACAGTTTGGCGCGAACGAATATCAAACCAGATGAAATTGTACGATCGAATAAAAGCACGGTAAAATGAATGAACAAAAGTTATGTCTTTCTTTCCTTCGCGTTGCCGCAGAACTTTCGAACAAAACGACCTCAATTAAGTTAAAGTATGTTTTCCTGTGTGTGTGTTTTTTATTCTTTACATTTTACATTACCTAACAATGCTCACGAAATTTCCTTCCATCACTCCCTAAGATTGTAACCGGAGGAGACGGAAGAAAAGGACGCTCGTGGGCTGCACCCGATAACTAAACTTAGACACTAATAACACGCAATTACATTTGTCGATAGAGAAACAGATCTTCAAAGTTACTCCCCCACCAACTCCGCGTCGCTCGCACGCGGCATCACTGGAAGGAACAGGAAACGATCGCGGGGAAATATTTCAACCGCAGTACTGAAACCTTTCGGCACGCGCTACTTCTACGATTGAAATGTTTCACCTAATAAACACCGTGTGAAGACTGCGACAGCATTGATGTAACCCGGGGAGGGCGGGGTGTTATTTCGCGTAATATCCTTTTGCTGCTGCACGAGGAAGCAGGTACGATACAACAAACAATCTAACCCCTAACAAAACCCTCGCGTTTGTGCCACTTTCGCGACGGAAATAAATTCTAATGCTGAAAACATCCTATAAGCTTTTGATTCTTTGATAAACTCCACTTTCGCTCTACCTTTGGTGGCTACCATTCTCCTCTAAAAAAAACGGCACTCCCGCCGCGCATAGGTAATGTTACTTCATACACTGAACCACGCCTAAAGCCTAATTCGAAGATATGTTCGATCGCGATTCCTGCTGCCAGAATCAGCCTGGTTTCGCTGGCTGGGTTTATCCACAACCGGCCCTCACACGAGCCCTTACCCCTCCTACCCACCTACCAAACCAGTTCGTGTGGTACCTCTCTAAATAATGTTTCCCATCGCTTAATATGTAACCTTCTTCGCGTTCCTCATAAAGCTGTACGACAGCGTACCACCCACATACGGAAGAAAGAGATAAGAAAAATAATGCGCGTGGGTAGGTTTTTATATATTTGTGTGTATGTGTGTGTGTGTGTGTGTATGTATAACAACATTTAGACCTTTTCCCTAAGACTCATTTGGGTGAGGCTTGGGAGGGAAAAAACAAACATATTGCCTAACCTTATTGCAGCCTAATACATAATGGGCTTCGCTTTACATTGATCAACAACGTACCCGGTGAAACGTTTAAGGAACTTTGGATATTCTTTCTTATAGATAGCGCGCAGCACGGTGGCCGGGGCCCATCCGCCGGGGTTTACTGTAGGTGAAATCGGTGCAGAATGGGTGGGATGGGCGAGGTTGAAGATGGGCGAGAAAAAAAAAAAGAAAGTAACGGGTAAGAACAAAATTAGCAATCGAAACGGGTCGAAAGTAGATTATGGGGCGTTTGTAAAGAATAGCTGCGATAATTACCGGTGGAGCAGTAGGTAATTTTACACGTCAGATCGTCCCGGGTAGCCGTCTTGCTGTCCTTGCCCGGCGTAAGGTAGGTTTGGCAAACTAATATCACCGTCAGATAGATTCGCACGCACTTTCCTTGGTTGGCGGGCTGAAATGCAATTATCGCATGAGTTGGAAGGAACAATAAAACTACCGCTAAACATGTCTTGAAGCCGCAATTCCACTACACAGACTATTAACATTTAAGCCGAAGGAATCATAAAAAATTATTCAGCACATAAATGTTGTTGTTGTTGTTGATTTATAGAGATTTTGACCGATTAGGTCATTCATCTCTATTCAGCACATAAAAATGGCAGCATGTTAGTAGCAATTGAATATATACCAAAAAAAATTCAATTCAAATACGATTTAATGCGGTTAGTATTAAGTATACAAGTATGTGTATATCGTCCCTTTTATATGTTGGCACAAAATCCATTATTCCAGCCTCTTCTGCTCATTATGCTACCAGGAAACCTTTTTTGACACGGAATCAAGCACAAAAACTTGTGAATTCCGGTATTATCCTACTGGAAAACGAAGTCTAGGCCTACTAAAGCCTAGCTTTGTTCAATTGAGTTTGATTCCAGTGTATTTTCAACTTCATTCTCATTGAGATCCACGCAATGAGAAACTTCCCCATATCATTGGTTTAACACTGGATGTTAGTTCCAGCTCATTTTAACATCATGTTATTCCCGAAGATCGCAACTGATTGTAAAAAATATCCCAAACAGGAAGATGATCAAATTTTAAGGAAATAACAAATATATTGACAAAAATAGGGAGGTGTTATTCATGTTTCCTCTAATCTACATTGTTCAGCAAAAGCCACAAAACAATGTGTTTGTTGACAATTTTTAATGATCATTTTCCTTCTTCCGCATTCAACGACAAAACAACGGAAAACGATAAGGGTTGGAAAACAATGGTAATTTCCAAATGTGATAGTTTCATCGCACGTCAGAGGTGCATTTCCTAAATAGATTGTATCGTTGTGGAAACACGTGCCCCACTACTTGCGAAAACAGTGGAGCGTAATAACCGCCGCTTTATATAACCCAGAAAACACTCCGATATACCACAATTCACGGAAGGCTGCACAAGATGCGTGCAACAGATGAGCTTTACCAAACAACTAGTCAAAGCGTCAAAAAGCGGACACATCGAACGTTGCGAAAAGATAAAAAGATAAAACCATGGAGCAATCGTCTAATCGATCAACCACTCTCACTCGGTCACTTACCGGATACTCCTCGTTCTGATTGGAATGGTTGCACACGACCCACACATCGTTGGCCCCGACGTCGACGTTATCGGTGATGCGGCGCATGTGCGACCAGAACAGCGCATCCCGCTGGCTGGCGGGCCAGATGCGCTTGTACGTCTGCAGGAAAACGAGCGTGTCGGGCGCCACATTGTCCACGATCTGCACGTCCTCGAGCGTCGTCTCCCAGTCGTTCCGGTACGCCGGGTCGAAGAAGTAATGGCACATTTCCCGCGCGGTCACCCCCTTCACCACGTGGCACGATTTCAGCGGATCGATTACCATACCGTCCACCTCCTCCTCGCGCCGGTACATCTTCATCTCACCCTCGTCGGCGAACAGCTGCCAGCCGTTGCCATCCTCGCCGACGCCCTGGCGGGCCTGCGTCAGCTGCTCGGTGCAGATGCGATCAATTTCCGGCCACAGCTTGTGGCACTGCGCTTGCGCACCGGTGCCAAAGTCTTCCGCTAGCTGAACCGTTTCGTCTTCCGCCTCGAGGTTGGTGCTGTGTACCGAGCCTGCGTTGCTTAGTTGAGACTGCAATGTAGGACGGATGCATTAGAAGTGAACTTAATTGATCGAGTTTCAAGTAACGTTACCTGCTGTGATTGGTACTTCAACCGCACCCGCAGCTGACGATCTTCCTCGATCTTGTCCAACCCCGTCTCAACCGCATCGAAGAATTCATCTTCCGGTATGGTTGAATGTGGTCCTTCCTAAAAATTACACAAAAAGTAAAACCCATTTTTATTATCGACTCATGAAAAACACTTCCACACAGTCAATGTTTTTTTTTTTGTCCCTAAAACATGCTGTAAAATTAAGAATTCGTAGCACATAATCGGCGTTAAAATTCAATCCTTAAACCTCAAAATCCTGAGTGGCACTAAATCATCACAGATCAATGTGTCATAAGTATTCGTACAAAAGCGGATCTAATTATACAATCATAAATCATCTCCGTTCTCTACAATTGCAGCTTATCTGTTGGAAGTGGGTAAGAAATTCAAATGAATTAACATTCCTAACGCACAGCCTCACAGCACCCAAACGAATGCGAACGAGAAAAGAATGTTTCCCTTTTACGGAATGGAGCGTCTCAAAAAAAAAGAAAGAAAGACCGGGAGAAAAGATCGCTAACAATTGGCGGACAAACGACTAGCTTCACTTTCATAATCACGAGACCGAGCGGCGGTGACAGCATCGACTCGCTTTTGACGACATTCGAGTTCCGTCCCTGCATGGGCACGAGGTTTGGCCGGCATACGCCAATGGCAAGCAGGCGCGAACATACGCGGAATATTAAAACATTACACCAACCAACTCCCTCCCTACATCTCTCCCTCCGGTGTGGATTCCGCGTCTCGCCGCT
The DNA here is from genome assembly GCF_943734705.1 of Anopheles coustani. Taxonomy (NCBI): domain Eukaryota; kingdom Metazoa; phylum Arthropoda; class Insecta; order Diptera; family Culicidae; genus Anopheles; species Anopheles coustani. The sequence continues at coordinate 62,926,426 of NC_071289.1, read as the reverse complement.
TAGCCCGAGAGATGATCGTGCCGTGACGATAGTGATGGCGATGATGAGGGGATTCCTTACCACGCACTACATCAGGCGGACATCGAAAAAGCATTAAGTTTGCATCCTGCGATCGAAGGTTTTTTCGCACCATCAACATCAACATCATCATCATCATCATCATCATCATCAACATGCACGCCCGTCAATCAGGTTCGCCGCTTCAAGGATTCTTCGGTGAGCCCCGAAATCACCACTGGTAGGAAAATTAGGCACCAGACCTTCGAGCCGCTTGGCTAGTGCAAGGCGAAAGTCGCTCGGTCGCTGCGTCGATAGCGTCTAATTAATCATCGACACGACCCGAGCGATAGAGAACCACGGGTAACCTTGTCGTGGTGCTATGCCGATGGAAATGGACTGAGACGAGGTTCCATCTCCATGTTCGGAAGATTCGCCGTCAGAAAGAATAGCGCTGGTCAATGGCACTGCAACGATCTACATCTCTCGTCTTCTTCTGCCCACATGCCGCGAGTTCGGTGACAGGTTGAAGGAGCTCTCTTTCCGGAAATTCTTCCGCACTTGACTGGTTTCTATTTCCCGCAAAAAAAAAAAGAACCCCCAAAAGCCGGCCCAAGCTCATTTGCTATGCGGCGACCTTAGCCTTGATTCGGCTTTTCGGCGACACAGTGACATCCAAGTTATGGGTAAAATTTCCAAGCGGAACGGTGAAGGACAAATTTTAGTTCGATATAAAGCAACAAAGTTTTGCCAGTGGAAAAAGGAAGTAGAAGGCAAATATTTAAAGCGTTTCATTTAATTCGATGTGTTCTTCAATTAATGGCGTGAAAAGTGCGTTTGTAGCACCGAATGTAAATGTGTGATATTTTTTTTTTTTAATACGAACTTCACTTTTAGGATAGGATAATGTTACCAAATGTAGCCGAAAATTGATCGAATGCGTTGGTGCGTGATGCACAGGTTTAGGGTCGAAATATTAGGTCAAGGATAACACTCAAAATCATACATCAATCAATCAAGTTTTGTAATAGGTTTTCCAGTTTGTAGGTCTTCAAACCACAAAATTGGTCTACCAACCCTATGATGAAAATGTAGCTCAATCGTATCTTTAAATCATACAGATCAAATGGAAGGTTTTTGCTCAAACCCCAACGTGTACATTGAATGTTTGATTTTGAAACAAATCGACAAGTTTGAACGTTTAAATCGGAAGAAATCTTGATCAAAGACAAGGTGTGGCAAAAATATTGTTTCACTCACAGGAAGAAAAAACGTCTTCTCCTGATTAAAAATGTATCCTGCATTAGAAATTACACTGGCGTTAGATAAAAGTATTACAATTTAACTTTGGAGACTGTAGACATAAGTTGTGATCCATTCAATGGGTGTCACTTTATTTTTCTACGTAACATCGATAGTAAGACTTTGGAATAAAAGCACTCAATAAATGCAAGAGGCACATTCGTTAAGGGACGCGCCTAAGGTCGAGCAATCAAGTAATAGCACCTTCCGACCACCTTGCCTTATTGACATCCGATCGTATTTACATTTTTCGACAGAAGAACCAACCAACGCGCGCGCGCGCACACTCGCTGTTATCGAAGGCACCGAGCGTCAACATGGCGCACGGAGGAGTCTCGAAAAATCGTCCACGTCCAGACCAGCAACTGGGCCAGGGTTACACACCTCCAGCAACGGCGGAGGTGGCGAAACAATTGTTTACACTTGCAAATAGATTTTCAATTTCGGCCAACCCGGTACGGAAAACAACGGCTAATGGACGCGTTGATGTTGGAAAAACAAACCAACAAACTTGCGATTACTTAAACGTGAAATGTAAATGATAAGACGGTGCAGTGTGGGAATTGTGGTACTAAAAAGAACCATCGAAACCTCTGGAGTTTCGTTCCGTAAATCGTTTCCACATTCAACCTTTATAAAACTTCTGATGGTAGACTTAACGAATACACTGATTAACGCTGTATTTAAAAATATTTTTTTAAATCGTAACGAGATCCTCCTCCCACCTCGCATTAGTCATACTTAAAAGTACCACAAATAGAACACGTACTATTTCCTTCCGCAGAAGCCCTTTAAACAACCGCGACGTTGTCAGCGAAGGCATTATGAAGAACTTGACGCAGTTCTGAATGATGATTCACTACTCAACCGCACCGACTTTGGTGTAGTTACACTTTGAACAATTTTTACGAAAACACCTCCAATGCACCTGTCCCTGATTCACAATCACTTTCGGAACACACTCTTCCCAAGTCCCACCAGTGTTCCCAATGCGATCCCGCAAGGAGAACGGCAAAGAAGTTCGGTAACAGTTCCCTCTACCACCAGCCGACTGGGACGACCATGAGAGCCGCCGGCCTTCGAAATGGGAAAGGGACAATTAATGGGACACAGACTTTTCTCCGTCGAGCAGTCAATCGCACTGGTGTGATAATCGTATGAAGAACAACCATGGGCAGTAGAAATATAGCCCGTGCCACTTGGAGCCCGCGCGCGTGTAGAGAATCGCCGGAACGCGTCGGATTAACCGTAGTATTGGGTCTGAACCGAACGACGGTACGAATGAAAGTGACAGTGGACGCGTGCGATCGCGCGAGCCGACGGTTAACAACTGGAACAGCAGCACCACACAGAGAGCCCGGACCCTTCCCATCGCCACCGTCATCGTCGTCGTGATCGTGATCGTCTTTCGGTGGATGGCTTTTAGCCGCTGTTACGGACACTATGCCGTGTGTTGTTGTCGTCGATGCTCCTCGCGAGATGCGTATGTTGCAACGAACCGCAGCTGATTTCTTGTCTGTTCGAGGAAGACAGATCTGACACAGAAACAAGGCAGTTGCATACCGCGAATAACTTCCTTATTTGCGTGTTAGTGAAATATTAACCATCCATTAGTCATGTTTAGATACTGTTTTCCACAAGCGACCTTCAACAAACGAAAATTTAAGAAAAAAATATTAAAACAATAACCAACACTCATTCGAGGTAGAAAACTCAAAAACCTGAAAAGATGTGATCATACTTTATACAGAAAGACTGTATGCAATTGAATACTGGCATTTTAACGGAACTTAGGAACAATTAAATTAACCTAAAGATCAACTTACAACCAAAATACCCCGTACCAATAATTGAATCATAAAAATAATGTTCACCTGTTCCGATATGCTAAGGGTACACGACCGTTAACCAACTTGGACCCAACCAATTGCACCGGGCCGCTCGGCGGTACATGTGGCCGGGCACAATGGGTAAACAATTCGACATGGATCTTACCCAATGGGCCAGCGGCAGGTTGGTGGACATAGACTCGTGATTGCGAACACTCTCCGTGCTGCCTTCAATTGACACCGTCTTTTGACACACTCCATTCTCCTTTAAATCCAATCTGTGGCAGATTTGGTGGGCCTGCGCCGTCGTTAAGCAATTAGACCCGCCTCGGATAGGAATTATTATTGCCACCGAACGACCACCGCGCGCTGGGTCGGAAATACTCACGACAAAACTTCAATCACACGAGCCGTGTTGCGATGTTTATTAGCGTTGCAGCAATCGTAGGGCTTCGAGCGGGAATCAATCACCTTTTGGCTGCTAAACAAGAATTTCTATTATAAACCATATCCAATCCATGACCCACTTCGGACAAATGTTCTACATACATAAGGCGATCGTACTTCCATTGCATTGCAAAAAGACGTTGTTCCTTGGTTCCTCATCAAACTGGACGATCTGTCTGCATGTGGTATTGTTGTGCCCGATACGGCACAGTGAACAATTTATTTTTCGTAGCTATCGGAACGATCGACAGCCGATTGCCCAATCGGATGTTTGACGGACGACAGATAATGACAAACCGAAAATGGCACTGCCAAAATGGTCCTCGCACAGGCAACGCGTGTTTCAATGTCTGCACAGTCAAGGGTAGCCAGCCAGATAGCGTTGGATGAGTCAACATCACGTTACAACGATCGGAGGATTAAGCCTCAAAACACGTGAAGCGATGAAATGGGTGTGATCGCAAAATTAAGAAAAACGTGACCCAATCTAATAATAGTGTAAAATGATGCCAATATAAATTACTCAGAGTTTGTCTTGGATATGGAGTTGATGGAGTTGACATTCCGTTAGATTTAACAAATTGACACTTAACATAAAATATACAATTTCCGTCATGCTAACACAAATATGTGCATGCATGGAGCCGAGCACAGACTACCATGCATTACATAATACTCAAAAGTAAATACATTTCGTACAACAAACACAAAACAGTTTAGTGGTTTACCTACACTTTTAGGTATAAATAAATCTCACAAAATAGATCAACAATACACCGAAGCAATTAGTTGTCTGCAAACAATCTCCCGCGACGGGGATGTGTGTACACTTTCTTCCCTAAAATTATTACACGAAACAAAAAAAAAAGAACACACATTCCAACAACTCCCACCAACTCTAAAGAGTCGCGCGATCGCCGACATAGCGGCGTTCAGTTACATAACCATTGTTTACATCGCGTGATCGCCAGCCGGAGAAGAAAGGTCGGCCGGGTGTGGTACGAAAACGGAGACAACGCGAGGAAAATGGGAGGCCCAAGCGTTTCGCTGAAAGTGTTAAAAAGCACAAGCGAGGAGGAAAAAGGAGGAACGCGAACTGTGGCTGAAATGTCGTTCAAGGTTGCCGTAGCATATTTATGCTTTCGACAACGAGCGAGCGGCGCTGGGATTCCGCGGGAACTGAATCTTCTCTCGCGGATCATTTTAGGTCGGGAATGGGAATACGGGTCGAAGACGTGCAAGAAACGGGAGTGAAGTGGATAAATTTCGGTTGAAACCATGACATATGCAGCTACTTAAAAATACGTGAAATGCTAAAAACATTTGCGTTATTAAGGATCAGGCTCTTGAAAGCATCAAAGAGAAGAAATCTCCAATCCCGTATTCCAACTTTATCAACTTCGTTGACATCCTTTCACTTTCTGTTCGAACCAGAAACCTATTGGGATCATCGACCTTTTTCTTGGCGTTACAATAAGATAAGCCAATTTAACTAATGAAACGTGTTTCAGAAGAAGTACCTTAAAATGTTGTTGAAATATAAGATCGACCCGATTTTCACTCCTCCAACGCTGGATTAAAAAAATACAAATCACTGGTGAAGGTTCCAAAAAACACAGCAAATCGTCCAGAGATATTGCATTTTCCATCTCGAACCTTCCGAAGCGGTTCGTTAGGAAAATGAAATAGGAAGGGTTTACACAACTTCTTCTTGCTCAAGCCATTTGTAAAATAAATTAATCAACTTTCGTCCAGTTTCTGCGCGTTTTCTGGTATCTCCCCCTTTTGGGCCCGGCTTCCATTTTCATTTCTTCGTCGGTAGATTAACATCTTGTAATCTTTTCCCGTTTACGTAACGAACAAAGCAGAAAAGAAAAGACACACTCACACTCCACAAGTATAGAGACAGTGGCGTGATCGACTCCTCACAAATGCGTTCGCGAAGCAGGGGAGATGAAGACAAAATTCAAACCTCCCAATCTGGCGATATTATGTACGGTTTAGTCGCACCACAGACAAAAAAAACTGGATCAACCAAAAAACGCATTACTGTGAGCGGAACATTGGTGGCTACTAGACAGCGCATCTCTTGCCCCGAAGGAGGCAACAGTGTAGTGCTCTCCAGCCGGTGACTTAAGGCGGCCGCGATCCCGTGTGGTGTGGTGTGCGCATCAATCGGGAATAAATGCGACCAAGTGCTGATGATCACGCACCGTCCGGTGGTGCGTGGTTGTAGTTTGCGGCCACGCGGCCCGCCGTTCCGCTCCGTGCACGTTTCGTTATCGAAGGCGAAACGAGGGTGTTCGTTCGTTGGGTGAATTTCAAATTTGACGGTCATCGTACGATGCGCGTGGAGCGCATCATCCAGTGCTGCAGCCGGCACGAAGACGGCGCACGTAGAGATGGAAACAGGTTTTAGTTCCACGGGACCCCGATCGAGCCGCCGGTGCAGAGTTCAATCGTGGACGGTCGTGGTGGTGCGATGTTAGTTCAATACCCAATACGACGACCCCGGTGACGTTGATCGACCAACGAGAAGAGAAGGGGAGAGGGAAGCGGTACAGAAAGAGGTGAAAACGATAGGTTCATCTGTTAAACAACAAAACCAATATATAACCTACACAACGTCAACAAATCACACCCCTTTCCGTCGATGGAATCGGGAGAACCATGACCTATAATCGCACAACAGGTTTTCGGCAGAGGGTTACAATTCGATCGATGGTTGATCATGAAACGGCAACTGTGTCGTCTTCCCGGTCGGAACACAATCGATCATCTGGATGGATCAAAACAGAAACTCCTGTTTATGGTCGCTTTTTCCCACATGATTTGCTCGCAACAGAAAATGATGATGTGCTTTCACAATGGTCAATGTCACGAATTGGCATTAAGCTCACTGTCGAAACAGTAACGCCACAACTCACTAGTAAACGCCAAGTTGAGCAATAAAGTCGCCTCATTGTCGCTTTTCGCTTGCAGACCCTTTTTCGGCTCGCTTTAAGCTTTATTTACGTTTACACCACTAACTCTGGCGGCATTGTGCGCTTCAGGCTTATCGCGCACGTTGGATGCTAAATCATTATGCACAGCCCGTGGTCGGTAGTCGCTCTGTTTACGCGGCTGACGCGGTTTTCGTTGGGCCAACCCAGGGTCAGCCTCTGGTGAGCCCCCCAAGGGCACGAGAAGAGTCGCAAGAATTCCCAATTAAGCGAATGCAAAGGCATTCCGTGTTTACCAGTAGTGAGAAGAGGATTAAATTTATGCTTAATCGAAAACAGTTTCGAGGCCAGAACCAAATCTTAATTGATGCGAGTGATATTAATGTGGTAAAAGGGGAAAAACAAACCCCGTTGAACTTAAAGCATCGAGTCTTATCGTAACGGTGTTCCATCTAATCGGTCTATTTAAAAATGATCGGTTTGGGTTTTCCATTAACTCTAACCTTGCATCATTTGCAAGTCATCGCAATACGAAAAGAAGGGCAAAAATAAACCTCTCAACTGCACGCTTTCTACCAGAGCCTGGCGTCGAACAAAGCGATGACAAATGTGACGCGAAACAAACAAAACACACACCGGATAAGGAAGATTTTATCTCTCGTTCGAGTGTGCAAATGCAAGCGTACGTAAATACCCTCTCAGCTGTAAAGCCCTTATTCTCTACTCTAGGTTCAAGTGGTATCGACCGTGAAGACGTAGGTGTGCAAAAGCAAATAGGCACTTTTTTTCAAAGAATCTCTTTACGATTAAAGAACGAAAATGTGTATGGAATGGGTTGTACAATATCAAAAACACCAAGTATCCATCAGATAGCGTCTGGATATACCTCGCTTGAAGAATAATAAAGTGCACATGATGATGATTTCTATAAAAATGTATCAATACTCAGCAATGTCCATATGAACGTGAGTATTAGTCAAGTGTGTTAAAGAAAAAGTCTAGTAGGTCTTAGACAGTAACTTGCCCGAAGCATAAACAGCATCTGCGTTTAAAAATTAAACTATTTTTATTTCTTATCTAGCGTAATCGTCGGCAATTGGAGCAATTTGCCACAAAATGGTCGGAGAAAAATAGGTCTTCTCTTATCGGAAAGGATCGATTGGAATCCGCCATATCATCTACAAACAATTCTAGTATTTTGAATTCACACATGACGGAACAACAAAACATCACACAAGTTGATTTAAATATGGAGATAATAAAAATAAATCAAATTGCTTACTTCAGTAGAATTCGAGTTATGCACCTCCGGACATAAACTTTATGGATTGCATATTTCCAAGCCAAGTTTAATGTTTCTACAAATTTTACAAGTTTCTTATATTTGTCAAACACTGAATCAGTAACTCCGTTAAGAATAAAATAAAAAAATGGAAAAGTCCTTGCGATAGATGTAAATCCCTGTCGGCACTGGATAAAATATTCCGGTTGTTAAAAAAGAGTGCGCTTTCAAAACTGCCGGTCATATATTGTTAAAATGAATGTATGTATCAGTGATTTTGAACAACTTTTTTGCAAGACCAGATTGGCATTGTTTTGTTACTATTTTGCACATTTTGCGAACCATCGGCAATTGCAAAAGCATGCAATTTCCACAAAGGCTCGGCAATATTTTTTATTTGAAAATTAGAAAAACTATTGAATAAAACGAATAAACTAGTCAAATCTTAATAAAATGCCTTACAACGAAAAATCCTTTAAAATTTAGATACAGGTAGCCAGACTAATTAAAAGTTCCCTGTGAGAGGCTGCAGTTACAGAAAGAATGGAGGAATGCCACATCGGGTAATTAATATTGGCCTCTGTAAACAACAATGCCACGCGGAACACCGTCACTTTGTTGACATGGCGTCCCACGTATTGCAACATTCTTGGGTCAATTGTTGAGATAAGGTACGATTGGACCTAACCGTTTAGTGCTGACCGATATCAGTAGCTGGGACTGATAAGGCGGCGACCAACGAGTTGCATTGATGTTGTCGTTTTTACCATTTTACAACGAAGATTGCAACACCAACAACAACTTCCTTTTGATGACGAATGCACGATGTTGTCCTTCTTTCATCGCCGTATTGACTAACGAGAGAAGTTCACTTACCTCCAAATCTGGTCCGGGTATAACGGAGTTTCTGTTCTTTGCTAGCTCATCCTTACAGTTCCTACAAAAACGTATGAGATGCTAAATAAGTCATTCGCTTCTCCATTTATCAGATTAACCACTTCAATGTCTGCGTACCTGTACAGTTCTTCCGCTTTCCGTCGCCGTTCCTGCTCTTTGTCAAGCTTTTTCTTAAAGCTCTCCTCCTTCTGTGAGATTATGTCCAGGCAATGTTGTAGGGTAATAATCACACCGGCAGTGGTTTCACGGAACGTTATCGCTTCACCTTTGAAATCGATCGGCTTCAGACCATCACCAAGATCCAGTGGCGGCTGGTCTTCGTTTTTATGGTGGAGAGCATCAAAATAGCTGGACAATAGATAATTTCGTTGGAGTTGCTTATAAAATTGTCCACATGTATGCTATATAATATCTCCTTACCGCTGGAGTGTGTCGATCTGGCCGTAAAGTATGTCGCGGAACGTTTCAATTTCGTGCAGCTTTTCACGCAAACCACGGCTGACCCGCTTCAAGCTACTCCCGCTAGCCGTGGATAGCGTGTTCGACTGGAGCGATATCGTACTGCCGTGTCGCCTCAAGCTTACTGTCTCCGGTACGTCGGTTTTGTACGACTGCAACACCTCGATCCAGTTCCGTTTGTCTTCCGGCGTTTCCGCGCGTAAATACCAAACGTTCTGACCGATCGCCACGTCGAACCGGCATTCGTCGAACTCGTGGGACTGCCGTTGGCCGCAATTGGAAAGAGAGAAAAATAAACGCCTTTCAGAGTTCATTAATTTACCAAAGTGTGCATTGCGTTGCCAGGATCACCAGATGACGTAGCACTGGGGTTAATTGTATCAATTGCTCCTACAATAAATCATAATTTCTCGTAGGGGCTCTGGGCATGGCAGGCCTAGAAACAATCTCCACATCACCACCGACTGACCGATATCACTTATCGGTAGACGAGGTCGAGGTCACCGCGGTCGTACGATCCATTTGAACTTAGTTGCCCAACGACCATGTTTCGGGGTTCCTCACCTTAATCGATGCTTTCTGCAGGCTGATCGCTCCTCGACAGCCAAAATCACTGTCCTGTTCACTTTTGTAGTACGATAGTGTACCATCCTTCAGCACGATGAACCGCGGCTGCCAGCCGTGTATGTAATTCGTCCACTTGCTCAAGTAACCTTTTAACTCTGGACTGTTGAGGTTCAGTTCTACCTCTGAGTCATCGCTGTGCGAGTTGTTCTGTACAAAGTAATCGTCGGCCATCGCGTCCGCGATCAGGCTACCAAATGCGGGGTGCAGTTTCTGATTTCCCGATGATGTTTTCCCCTCCTTCCTTACTTTATTGCCAAATCTCTATTTTCCAAAGTCAACCGCACACTTTCCCGAACGCCGCAACGCAAGCTTTCCAACTTTCTCTCAGCGTATGCGCAGCGCTTGTTCGATTGCACTTTTGTTCGATGATAGCACTTCTGCCAAAAGCAAATTGCACAAAAACAAAACAAAAACTTGGGGAAAATAGTACCCGCGGGCCGACGCGTTTTTTTCGAGGAGATTTTCGTCAAAACAAAGAATCTTCTGCCGCTAAACAACACACCGTCAGGCAGCTCGCCGCACCGATGAAGGCATCGAGGAGGACGATGTAATTATGATTCACAGAATATGAGATTAGATTCACTTTGGTATTATTTTTGTTTTCGTTGAAACCTCCGGCATGTTGCTTGAAAACCCATCGTCAACAAACTGACAGTTGGTTGGTAGTAGTGTTGGCAGAATCGGGACTCGGAAGATTCGAAGATTCGATCCCTAGAGGGATTCTAAAGATTCGAATCCCATTTGACGGATTCTAAAGATTCGAATCCCTTTTGACGGATTCTAAAGATTCGAATCCCTTTTGACGGATTCTAAAGATTTGATTTGTTTGGGACTCGAATCTGTTTTGATTTGTTTGGGATTCTAATCTGATTTGATTTGTTTAGGACTCGAATCTGTTTTGATTTGTTTGGGACTCGATTTGATTCGATTCTGACTTGATCCTAAACTGTTTGAATCGACTCACAATGATTTGAGTCGAATTAGTTACATAACTAGTCGATCTAGAAACAATGTAATTGATTTAAATTTACTCAAATCGAACGCTGGGTAGAATGTCCATTGGACATAGATTGAGTTTTTTGCGCGATTTGCAAGTTTTGCTGTAAAAAAATTCCTGGAACCTATTTTTTACAAATAAATACAGTAGAATGTCCATTATCCGAGTTGTTCTACCCAACCAAACCCATTTCATCAGGACCAGACCCTTTTTACCGGATTCTGAATCGGATTCTGGGGATTCAGATTAGAATAAACAATTTCCAGACCGACATTGATTTGTTTATGTTAGCAGCCGCACCGCGTCGATCCAGCGGCTAGCAGAGAGCGATGGATCGACTGACACTCCCACTGACAGGAGGCTGTCAGTGGAGAAGTGTCCTGCGGTGTGAAGAGATGAAAAGAAGATCTCTTCTGATCGGCATCTCGTGCGGAGCCGACGCGTCGTCGTGACGGTCCGCCAATTTTAATCTGTAACTTAGTATCCTGTATTTTAACGTGTTAGAATAATAAAGTTCATTGTTTTATCCCCAAAATACAAAAGTTTACATGAAGATGATGATGAGTCCCACCGCTTACCCCTACATAGGATTGAGAGGCACGAAAGTATATTTGTGTTCCTTCCCATGGACGAAAGGTAAATCGCCGAGTCCCCCAAGGTTAACGAGGCACCACTTTCCGGAGTGTATACACTCTTATAAGAGGATATTTCTGCTCTGTTTGTAGTTCCCCCCGCCAATTACCATTGGTTGATAATGTGGTGCCACTATCAAGGACAGAAAGGGACCCAACTACAGCGAGATGTGTAGATACTATTAGTTTTTTTCGTACAGCCATGACCACCAATGCGCGCATGTCTCAAAATTATGTAGACTCATTCATTCTATTCAGTTAAATTAAATAATAAAATAAAAAGTCCCTGTTCATTTTTTTACTCATCATCATCATAGTCAAAGACCATGTTGACAAATGCAATACTACGGGCTCAAAAACTACAACATTTACTAAATACATTGCAAGCACACCGTCAGACTACCCGCTTCACGCATACGGCGCATAGGCGTTTGAACTCCCTAAGATTTCACGCTTGTTTAATCTCTCTTGGCATCCTGTTGTACCATTGTACTCCTTTGCAAAACAACGAATTTCGGGCGTTTCCAGACAGATAGCCGGGAAGTCTTGGCTCACCGGCATTAGGAGTGTGAGTCCTAACTACTATCCTTTCCCCAAATACGCTGGTACCAGGCGTTTCAAAATTTGGTACACAAAGACCACAGTTCCAAAGGAACACTATCCGCTGCTTGGACCGACTGTTTCTTGGATTGGGATTCGGATTTGGGGATTTGGTTTACCCACCACTAGCATAAAGCTGCAGCGCGCCAACAAGCTTCAAAAACTTGGTCGCTGCTTGAAATAATAACTGAAATAGCCAAACTGCGAATAACTTTTTAGTGCCTTGGTCAATTTCAACAACAGACACCTCAAATGCAAGGCCTTTTCAAGGCAAACAACTTGATTCAACAAATATTCTACCTCGATTCTTATTTAATGAAATAAACATTTGAATGGGAATTAGATACAGATAACTTCAAGGTATTTTCTGCTGAAATAACAAATTTGTAAATAATTTTTTATTCTTTCCACCGATTTGTACATGTAACCCCATAAATGAAAAGGATGAACAATCGGAACATTAGGCTGATGTGCATTTTTTCCATACTTACAGGCCTGGCAGCAATGGCAGTTAACATCTAAAGAACGATGACATGCGGCAGCCTCCGGCGAGCATTTTCGGGCCCATAGATTCATCAAATAGATATATGAAAGATCATCTAGGCGACCATGTAAGTAAAAACAATGTATTGAAGAACAGTGCAATTAGAACAGTGAGCTAATCCTTAATTACTTCTGTATCATACTTACCGGCATGGCAGCGATGGCCGTTGAAAAACACAGTACCCTACATAGTAGGAAGGACTTCGCGGGTAGCATACGGCAGTAACTGGTAAACTTTTAGGGGCAAGAGGATCCATCTATTTTGGGTAGAATTCAATCATGAACATGGTGATAGGATAGTTTGTTTTTTCCCGGTACCTGGACTAGTTAGCAAACACGTTGGTGCGATTGTTGCGTGTATTCTACGACAGCTAGTTTGATTTTTTTTTTTGTTAAAGCCAAGAAAAATGCATATTACGCACTCCGTGGGCACCCAAAGAGGCGGGCGGTTCCTAAGAACAGACTCGAAGGTGTCATAAGAGCATCCCTCACTACTCCCTAAAAAACTCGGCAAAAAGCTGTTTCTTACACCACCAACCACGCATGTTACCTGTCCTAACTAAGATATTAGCCACGCAACAGCTACTGTTGATTCCGTTCAAAGATAGTGGTCTTACTAGATCCTGACATCCCTGGCGAAATATACCCTAATCAAAATTTGGTGTGGCCTGTCGCTAAGCATGAAAAGGTGGTGGTGGCACATTTTTACTATTCCTATCTCCGTATGCTCCGTACCTGACCAAGGAAAAAATAGGTGGCATACCAAAATTGACTATGTAAAACTCTTTGAAGTAACTAAAAGAGCTCGAAAATGCTCGAACCTCCTAACTAACCTAACCCTAACGAAATACATAGTACGCTATCCCCGCCTAAGTAGCCATAATTACGCATCTCCTACACTTCATCTAGTGCCGCATCCCTGACTAGCTCTGCCCTATCAGTTGTTTGATTCGAACGTCTCCTAACTAACCTAACCCTAACGAAATACATAGTACACTATCCCTGCCTAAGTAGCCATAATTACGCATCTCCTACACTTCATCTAGTGCCGCATCCCTGACTAGCTCTGCCCTATCATTTCCCTAATTAAGGGAATAATGACGCACTGGCGTTGCCTGGCTGGCTGACTGGCTGGTTGGTTAGCTGGTACTTCAGACGTCCCTACGATGTCATCTTATGTTGTGTCTTCTGGATGGGCTGTAATGGATACTGAGTTAATACAATTGTAAAATATAGTATAGGATTGCAGGAGGAAGGAGTACCAACCGTGCTCTAGCCGTGGGGAGTTTCGAAGATGGGCTTACCTATACAAATTTCATAGTGTTGTTTTGGGCATTAAATTATGTAGACATAATGAAGTCATATTCTCAAAGGATTCATCAACAGGTTATCTAACAGACAGTCACCACTGTAGCCACGAATACTACTGAACGTGCCAGGACTGAGTATCTCAATATGTTTGACATCCAAGTGTGTTATGCAACCAGTAACCTGCTGCTGGAATAGGGAAAACTATCCAAACCAACAATCCCGGAACAGAATAACTAAATTAGCGTCTTCATGATCGGTCCTGAAGCGCTTGGTTCTCGGTTTGAGGTCACTAACTTGCAACGAATGTTTAGTATTTTCAGTTTGTTCACAAATATGAAGCATGAACAAAAATATCGAAGCGTATTTTCTTTTGACAAAAAGTACCAACAGTTACATTGCATTGATTGCTATAGCAACCAGCTTGATTTGGGAAAGAGTAAAATTTTCGCGCGGCACCGGGCCCGGGCCTTATGAAATGCGTTCAATAGAGTCAAGTAAAAAAATACTCGACGCCGGGTAACTAGCAATGGTCTCCGTATAATTTAACAAAAAAAAGAAGAAAAACAAAAAGCACCACCAACAGAAGTGATGACGAATTTCCTTAGAACTGTTTTATCCAATACACGATTCTTCAAGTGCTTCGAAACACATACAAAACCCAAATTAATATAAAATACAGTCACACAAAACAAAAATATCGCCATGATGTACAAATCAACCAGAACGAAATCCAGAGCTCACTCCGATGGACAAACACGAGGCAACTGAAGGATTTAATTGATCCACATTTCAGCAATAATTATTTCAAAGCTTCCTGAGATAATATGAAGTCGTACAATACCGATTTAACCGGTTCGATAAGTGACTTGGACGACAAGTGAACAAGTGATAACTGGACTTGAAATAAAACGTTGAATGTTATATTTGACTAAAATTTCATATTCCACCTCCTAGAAGATAGCTTTCACATAAAAAAAAGTCATAGTGCCCGTGTAACCGGGCAAATAAGCTAGTAATTTGTAAAAAAGCGTATCGAACGAAAAATAAAGTTAGTAATCTACAAGCGACAACTCGCCTCTTAGCTCCTACGTCGATGGAAGTGCCACCTGGGAGCGCATCGTTCGCAAATTTCTACAATAAATCATTCGCAGTGGCAGATTATCCTATGGGTGGAGTTGGCGGCCGCTAGAGGCCTCGCCGGTCAGAGAACCCCTTTAAAAATACTACATAATTGAGAGTTAACCAAGATCGTGTGTGCAAACGACCGATAGAAGTGAAGAGTTCTCGCAATTCTTACTAGAAATTACCATATTGCTATGTTCAGTTTGGTAATTATTAGCGACGTACAAGTTAATTAACAACTATAAAATTACGCAAAACAAGCGACTTAAATGAAGCGGTTTGAAAGTGGAGCAGTAAACCGTTGAAAATTAAAAAAAGAAGAAGAATTTATTTATTTTCAAGAAAATGGTTTGGGTAAATTTATAAGATTTAAAATGGTTCGAACTTGGTTGACAATGAAAATGCAGACTCCTCAACCGTCTCTACCCAAGTAACATTTCCAAGACCTAACCGCGTGACTACATTAAGCGTACCATACCAAAAACCTGGTACGGTCTAGTGACAGCTTACCAGTGACGATGGTGCGATAGAAAGAGAGAAAAATCGGTTTTTACCACCTGGGCCGCACCATTTTTTGATATGGTACGCTTAACCGCGTGACCACATTAGGCGTACCATACCAAAAACTTGGTACGGTCGAGTGACAGCGTACCAGAGCCGATGGTGCGCTAGAAAGAGAGAAAAAACGGTTTTTACCACCTGGGCCGCACCAGTTTTTTGGTATGGTACGCCTAATGTAGTCACGCGGTAATGTAGTCACGCGGTAATAGACTTTTACAAGTTTTATCAATGTTTTAACATGGGTGTACCAAGTCCAATTGGTTTTATAGAGGTTTCTCAGCAGGCAAAATAGTTTTAATAATTTTGACATCCTTAAAACCTTTTGAGGATAGCTATAAAACCGCTCATTAAGTCTAAAATCTTAGTAGACTTGAAGAATCTGTAAATACGCTGTTAAGTCCTTCTTAAAACCTTCTCTTAAAACCAATCAGTGATTTTTGGTCTAGAAAAGGTTTTAAGGGGTGGTTTTGACAACGTTCTGTAGAGTGGGCCCTCTTACACTTAAAACGGGCTTATGAAGGTTTTATCACAACCTTTAAGATATTTTACTCTTCAGATGAGACTTAATGATGAGCATGAACAACAACGTTAGAACCATGATAAAACTTAAAATGTTACTTGGGTAGGAGCACCGGAGATCCTGGAGCCAGAAACAACTACCATGTCTTAAAGCCAACAAGAAACTGAAATAATTGTTTCAACTTCAAATTTTGATTTTGAAACTGTTGCAACATGAAAACTAATCTTTTCCGATGTTTTCATTAACCACATAATGAAAAAAAAACCTGCAGATTATGGCAATATCGAGAGTTCTAAAACCTCTTTATAAAGATGAGGATGACGTTTACTGCAGAAAGTTCAATACAGAACATTTTTGACTAAAAAACCAACGGAGCATCAGAAGAAAGCACTTGGTTGTTATTTTCGGAAACTACCAAAAGTGTTAATTATTACCCATGAATCAAAAGAACACATCACATCTATTTGTAACTTGTACAAAAGGTTTATTTTACCGTATTTAATCGAGTATGGTGCGCAGACGAGTATAGTGCGTACCTAAACTAAAACAAAAGTATTGAGAAGTTCATCTTGGTTACTTGCTAATGGGTAACTTCCGAATATAGTGCGCAGATAGTATTTGATCGATCTTTTATCTGAGAAAAAATGCGCACTATATTCGATAAAATACGGTAACCCAAACTAAAGACACAAAGTTAATAAATGAAAGAGGAAAGAAACACAATTATTGGAGAGAAGTACTAAGATCTTATAAAAAACTGAAAAAAAGAAGTAAAAAAACAATAATTATGGATATTGCAAACTGTAGAGCACAGTCATCTGACGTTGCAATATGTCTGCTAAATACTTGAGCCTTCGCGCAAGCATTAACCGGAACAGTGCAGGTATTATGAGTGAAATATACCATGTGCAAATCACTCATAAAATTCAACTTTTAATTTTACAGCTACAAATTATAAGGCAGCAGTGCAATTTTTTCAGCTAAAACGCATTTTTACCTCTTCAACCCATCGTTGGAAAATTGTAACAAAAAAAAAATTAAAAAGGAAAACAATCATTCAGTGACTCGGTGGTCAACTAGAGTCGACGCGATCTTAGCTTTAAAACCCAGGTTCGGAGAAATCAAAAATGCATTGCAAAAAATTTGTAACGGTAAAGATAAAAAAGCAATAACAATAGATGAAACAAACACGCTTCTCCATCAAATGAGTAAATATGTGGTTGTTTTAATAGCCGTAATTTGGAACACGCTGCTTCAGAAAATAAATGCTACAAGCAAGACGCCTCAAACAGTTGAATGTGAACTATTGCAAGGATCAGTGTTGTTGCAATCGTTAGTAACATTCATCAAGAGTTTTCCCGCAGATTTTGCGAATGTAGGAATAACAGCTAACGAGTCATCTTATAGTTCAGTTCAGAAGAAAATCGTGTGCGTAAGCGAGACGAACACAAATTTTCTATCAATTAAGAATTTGTAATTAATACATTCTATGTCATTTGTGATAATGTAAAATCTCTAACATTACAAAGGGCTATTATTATATAGAATCTTTCCCCTGATGATAGAAAGAAAATTTTAAAACTTTTGACTTAAATTTATAAACTTTCATTAATCACAGCATGCTTTAATTGCAAAATATAACAATAATATAATCATACAGTAGATATTTAATGCTGGTTAATATAAAGTTCTGTAAAGGGTTGGATCCGACGCCTCCTGAAGGCTACTATAGGCTCTCCTCCCCAACTCCTACTCAATACGTCCGCGACGTACAGAACGGTAACTTGTCGCCTAAATATCCAAGCTTGGGTACACGGGGAAACCCACCCCCTTGGGCGGATGGGCGGCAAGGCTGAATTGAGAGGGGGAATGGACTGCTACTTGCTAGTAGTTCATCCCCGAGCGTCTGTTCTCCATGTTAGGAGCGGCTCGAACCAGCGCCTGTTCCCCATGTTAGGGGCGGCTGTACACCCTGTCCTGGCATCCTACGGGACGTAAAACAGCTAGCGAATGCTGCAGCGCGAAATCCGTCAGAACGTGGAACACTACAAACGACTGAGGACACAACAAACCCGGCTCTTCGAGAGCAAGAAGCGTCGCTTCGAGGAGTCGGATGAACAACTGATGCAGCAACTAACTCAGTCGGGGGAATCTCGCCAGTTCTACAGGATGTTGAGGAAGACACAAGGCGGCTTCACGCCAAATGTCGCAATGTGTCGTGACGAGGAGGGCAACATTCTTACGGACGAGCGAGAGGTGATCGAAAGGTGGAAGTGCTACTTCAACGGACACCTGAACGGAGCGGAATTGGGGGAGTCCAGCAGCGGCGCAGGCAGAATTGAGCAGCACATTAGCCAGGAGGTAGATGACGAGGTGCTCCCACCATCCTTGGACGAAGTCACTAGTGCCATCAAGCAGCTGAAACAGAACAAAGCAGCTGGCAGCGATGGGCTGGTGGCAGAACTATTCAAGATGGGTTCGGTAGAGCTTGCCGTCAGTATGCACCAGCTAATTGTGAAAATCTGGGAGCAGGAAAGGATACCGGATGACTGGAAGCTGGGTGTCATCCACCCAGTGTACAAGAAGGGTGACAGAATGGACTGTGCCAACTTTCGAGCCATCACAGTCCTCAATGCCGCCTACAAAATCCTATCCCAGATACTCTTCTGCAGACTCGCGCCCCTTGCTACAGATTTCGTCGGAAGCTACCAAGCTGGGTTTGTTGGAGGCAAATCCACCACCGACCAGATCTTCACTCTACGGCAGATCCTCCAGAAGTGCCGGGAGCACCAGATCCCGACGCACCACCTCTTCATCGACTTCAAGGCGGCTTACGATACCATAGATAGGAAGGAGCTATGGAAGACCATGCGGCAGTACAGCTTCCCCGAGAAGCTGGTTCGACTGGTAGAGGCCACAATGGAGGGGGTGCAGTGTAAGGTGAGGATTTCGAACATGCTGTCGGATCCGTTCGAATCTCATCGGGGTCTGAGGCAAGGTGATGGACTCTCCTGCCTTCTATTCAACATCGCTCTGGAAGGTGTCATGAGGAGCGCGGGCTTCGACATCCGTGGCACGATTTTCACCCGCTCTCTCCAATTCCTCGGCTTCGCGGATGACATCGACATCATCGGGCGGAACACAAGGACGGTGTGCGAGGCGTACACCCGACTGAAACGCGAGGCCGCAAGGATTGGATTGATGATCAATGCGACGAAAACGAAGTACCTGCTCGTCGGAGGCTCTGACAGTGACAGAGCCAGGTTGGGGAACAGTGTATCAGTGGACGGCGACGAACTTGAGGTAGTAGAGGAGTTTTGCTACCTCGGCACTGTCGTAACTCCGGACAACAACGTGAGCTGCGAAATCCGGAGGCGCATTGTTCAGGGGAATCGTGCCTACTATGGACTCCACAAACTCCTGCGGTCCAGATGGCTTCTCCCACGCACAAAATGTGTCATATACCGCACGCTGATTAGACCGGTCGTTCTCTACGGGCATGAATCCTGGACTCTGCTCACGGAGGACTCCAACGCCCTCGCAGTCTTCGAGAGGCGCGTGCTCCGGTCTATCTTTGGCGGTGTGTGTGAACAGGGCGTGTGGAGGAGAAGGATGAACCACGAGTTAGCTGAGCTGTATGGCGAGCCGGACATCCTGACGGTGGCGAATGCCGGCAGGATTCGTTGGTTGGGGCATGTCATGAGGATGCCGGACTCATGCCCCACCAAGAAGGTGCTCACCAGCGACCCGCCCGGCACGAGACGACGAGGAGCTCAGCGAGCTCGGTGGATGGACCAAGTGGAGCAGAACCTGCGAGACATCGGATGCGACCGGGGTTGGAGGGCTGCAGCCCATGGACCGAGCTACCTGGAGAACGATTGGTGACCAGGCCATGTCAGCACGACGAGCTCAACTGCGAGCGGGCCATTGAAGAAGAAGAAGTAATATAATGTTATATATATAAGTACCTTGTAAATTATACTACACAGGATGGGCAGCATGAACCAATGAGTTTGAAACGGCGGCGCACCCGCAGCGAGCGCAGCGAGCGGACTGCGCTAGGTCTACCGAAAAAGGGAGTTTGTTATAAATTTGTGAAATAAGGGGGGCCCGTGGGCCCCCCTCATACCGCACCCCTAGGTTGATTGCGTTGCCGAACTAATATATCACCAATTGCATAAGTTTAGGTATATCATCGCACAAGAAAACGAAGGCAGGGGTCTCATCTATTCTTTCATCGATAAAAGTTTGACACGACACCTAATACAAACAATTCACATAACGGTATTTATATCACCCATTGTATACCTTTAGATTGCATTGTATACCCTTCGTCGCAGAATAGGTGTAGCTACAATCTAAACCAAGCCAAATCTGCCAAATGCTCCAAATGCAAAGAAAATTATCTCACCAATTAACTCCAGCATTCAAATGCAGCTTCTGCAAAAACGAGTGTCGCGAGGTTACCACTTGAGCATTCTACCGGGTAAAAATCTCCGGGGAAAATAAAAAATTCCAATACGCTCGAGCTACAAGGAGCATTCACTAGCCAATTCGAGTTCCTGGAAAATAATACTGTTGCCCCCTCACGTATAACACCTTCCTATCACTAGAAAAATTATGTATTGAAACACATACCAACCTTATTTCTAATCCAAAACCGACAAACTAACTGCTACTATCACTCTACTACCATCAAAACAGACAAACTAACTGCTACTATATATCTCCCAAAGGACGAACCCCTATATAGGAGTTCGGACAGAGTCAGTACGCCTCTGAATACGTGAAAGTGAACATAGTTTTCGAATCAACGTAAGAGGATATACCCCGAAATCGCAAAACAGAAGAAGAAGAAGAAGAAGTATATGTGGCAGCCTTACAATTTCGTACAGCACTGCACGATTTAGATAAATGTGCGACACCTCAAATCGAGAGAAATAATATTGAATTTTAACTTTGAAGAACACGTTAAATATATAATTACGTGAGGCACACATGCAGAGGCGGATCATAGGGTAAGCAAACTAAGCAGCTGCTTAGGGCCCCAAGTTATCGAGGGCCCCATCATTTACCCACCTTATTTTTTTTTTTTTTTAATTTTAATGTTGAAATAATTTTATTATTTTTTAAAAAAAGTTGCATGTCTTATCAAATGTGTGATGAATTTGCGAATGAATTGGGCTTTGATTACGAAAAGGAGATCAAACGTCGCATTTTTGAGTTTTTTAAAGTAAACATAAAAAATACTGATGAACTAACATGTATAAAAGCGAACAGTGTAAAGATCATTTTGCAAAAGAGGATAATCCTCAGAATAGTTTGAAGATAATGCACATGGGCTAGCAAAAGTAATGCCCTGCCCCAAACATAGTTATAATACTTTGCATTGCACTAAGCTGTTATTTTACGAATTTTTTGATAAAAATATTCGGTATTCAAAAGACTCAATAACTAATTAGATTAAAATGTAACACATTAAATTATTCGTCAATTTTGTTAATAGAAAATACTATTTGTGAAAAATGATTCTCTTGGATAGTTCGCAAAGATGGTTTGGCGTGAAATATGATTTTGAAAACAAGGCTTTTAGCATTTAAAACATGGGATAATATTGAGGAAAATGTTAGTTTGTAATGTAGTTGAAATATAATGTTGAATGTTGAATGCAATGTATGCTTTTGGGGCCTTCAACTTGTAGCTGCTTGAGGCTTCTAGAACACTTAATCCGCCTCTGCACACATGCCATATGACACCATCAGACCCCACGTGTACCACCGGCAGGCACCACGCGCAGGTAGCCTTTTGCTCTTCCAAAAGTTTCTGCTGCAGTATTTCCATTTGTTTCTCCTTTTCAGAAAGTTGTTTCTCCATCATTTTTATTTTTTTCTCCTGCTGTTCTTCTTTAGTGAAGCAGTGAAGCTGCTGCTTTTTAGTGGGCGAAGCTCCTTGTGCGGCCGAAGTAGCCACTCGCTTCTGCTGTACATTGGGAATTTCTGAAGACATATTACATTATATTCTGAAGACATAGACAGCTGTGATAAAACCTTTATAAATTGACCAAATATGGTATTTGATCCGATACAGAATGAGGAACCTGACATCACCATAAAACTTAAAAAGGTTTTTCACACTTTAGTTGCAAATCGGCCCTAAAATGTTAAAACTGAAAAAACATACGGAGAAGCTTAATTACCAAAGAAAAACTCTTTAGTATACGAATTTAACTTATTCATTTCTCGGTTTAGTACTTACAAACAACTTCCACGATTTGTCTCAGTTAATGCTTTTACGAATTTTGATTCCGACAATCTTCCCGTTTCGGTATCCCGGATTATTCTCGGGCAGAGCTTTGAATGTTCATAGATAGCAAAATCGATTCAACTAATCTCAACTTGAGAAACATTAGTACCGTTTCCCTACTCATACTATGATAGAATTTCTCTTTAAATCTTTCAATGAAGCTCATAATAAGTTCGTCCCATTAATGCACGCTGATTATTATAACTGTCGTGATCTCCACGAATCATTACTCTTTTCCAATATATTTCAACTTCCAAATTCGACAATTTTTCCTCTCTTAATTCTTACAATCTCCAACCACTCTCGTCAAAATCAATCACAAGACTGATGGTTCAATCCATTTCGTTTTCCAATGTCTATTTTGTTCCATCTTTTTCAATATGCAGATCCATCTCGGTTCAGTAGTAGGCCATCGCTCTTCCAATTTTCATTGCCAACTATATAGCGAATGATTTCATTTTTAATTTTTTTTCGTTTCCTCGCATTCGAAATTCGCTCGTTTATAATTTCGATTAATTCGTTCACTATTATTATACAATATATTCATCTAGCTCGGCTCAATCCCTACAATAACCTAATTCTTCTCAAAGACATAAAAGATAAAATTAAACTCAGAAACATGATAACAAAAAAATGGAAGAAACTTAGCTCCGAAAACCAGGCCAATAACTTCGCTAACAAAGTAAAAAATAGCATTCAAAATCAAGGAATCTAGCATGAACAACAAACTGGAAGAAAATGAACACTGACAAAAATAGCTGTAGAATTGTGAAGTTTATGAAAATAATCAAATACAACAACACAACTATCCCTACACTAATTTCAAATGATCGACCTCTATCTATGAATAGCAAAAAAGTAGGACGTTTGTTAGCGCTGTAGCGGACGGACCATATGTTCGTTCGTAACCAAAACAGACAGGCGCGAACTTGAAAATTGAGAAATGAATGAAGGAACTTGCAACGCTAGTAATGTTGAAAAAGGCCAGAGAATGAGGAAAGAATCAAACTTAAACAACGAAAGAAAGTTAGAAAGTAAAACATGAACAATTCCTTAGAAGTTAGAAAGTGAACCACGCATCATATAAGCCGACGAAATTATTGAATAAATCATCATCTCAACCTCGACACTTGTGAGCATGACACTTGTAGCAATCCGAAAATTTAGCGGTCCCAATCCCCTCCTTACCCAAAGGAAATTTTGAGAGCGTCTCCTCCGGCGTCGGCATAGTCACGGCACGGACCAAACAATCGGAAGATCCGCAAGTTCAATTCCCAACCCGGTTGCGATTTCTCCGTTGTCGGCGTAGTCACGGCATGGACCGATCGTACCGAAACAACCTTCCTATTCCAGTCCGAAGGACTCAGGAAAATTCTAGAGCGTCTCCTCCGGCGTCGGCATAGTCCCGGCCCGGACCGAACACGTTGATACTAACCCGAAGGAATTGAGTAGAGAGTAAAAGGTTTTCGCGTTGAAGACTACCGACGCACACGATCCAGACCACCACAACGGACAACCAGCTCGTTACACGCGCGTAGGACGTTTTTAGGATGATATTTCGAGCTGCCTAGCGGGATCTTTCTATTATTCATCCTAAATTGCTGTTATAAAGTAAATTACTTTCCGGGTGCATGGAGGAAAGCCAAAACAATACCTATTATACACTGTACGATATAGGTTCCCCATTGCGGAGCCCTATTTGAGAAGTGTCCAATCCTCGAAACTGCTGCTTTTTGCAATACACCGTAACGGACTTCATTGAAGCTGATATTAATATAATTTATGCTTAAATCCGTGATTTTCCGAGATCCACTGTATATTCGCTCTTCGAATCAACGAAAAATTGCTCGATCGATCACTGGTGATAATAATTAATTATCTTCAAAGAATCTGCTCGTTGGAGATTACTTCTGGTTTGGACAGCATTAACAATGCTTATGAATGAATTCATTGATAAACCGACGCTTCGTGGAGTTCACAAATACAATGAAGTATGTGCAACAGGATTGGAGTGTATGAAAATTCGGCTACGCTATCAACCTAGGGGTGCGGTATGAGGGGGGCCCACGGGCCCCCCTTATTTCACAAATTTATAACAAACTCCCTTTTTCGGTAGACCTAGCGCAGTCCGCTCGCTGCGCTCGCTGCGGGCGCGCCGCCGTTTCATACTCATTATTTCACTCCAAATCATTGGTTTATGCTGTCCATCTTGCCCAGTTCAACCGATTAGTTCAAATCATTACTGCTTCTAACGGAAATTCAACAGTTCAAATATTCAAACTGAATTGATGTACCACCTACTACATTAATTCCACGCGCTAACATCGAAAAAATGATGACGATGCGGCGACTAGGGGGCCTCATTTGGGATTTTACCTTCAATTTAAATGAAATCTAGTATACCACGGTCTGGCAAAAGCGCGTTAAGCGTTCTCTTAGTCTCGTTGAACCGACAGAGCCGTTTTTGTAGGGAAACCAGGTCCCAAACAAGGAATGTTTGAACATGCAAGCACTGCTCACTACCTACCGTCGATGATGTATGACGAATTAATGACTTAACGGAAAGTAGTGAAAATGAACGGAGCGCTTAATGTGTTAATTCGGAATGTCCAGTTAGTTCACAACATAGATCGAAAGGCGTTAGAGACAACCTTTGACGAGAAAAACGAATCGTTTGATTGCATGAGTCTACCAATGAGATAGCAAAACTTGTGGCCAGACCTAGTTTTAAAGCTCAATCGGCAATTGATCGATTCTTCGTTACAAAAACATTCGACAATAAGCAACGAAAAGGTGGAGCCACGAGCTTTAACCACATAAAAAATGCAATACTGAGATGCAAACAAAGAATCTTATTTCAACGGTGAAATATGGTGAAAGTTCCGACATGGTTTGGAGTTGCATTAGTGCAGCAGGAGTGGGGTAGTTGCACTTCATTGATGGCATAAAGGATCACAAAACCTACGTTCAAATTTTGAAAGACAGTTGTATAAAAAGCGCCGAGAAGTTAGGATTTCAAGTAAGATTCCTATTCCAACAAGATAACGAGCCTAAACACACAGCCGTAAACAACTCCATTCGCTTCTCACAGAGTCCAGATATGAACCTGGTAAAACACCTATGGAAGATTTTAGATGATTTCCTTCGTAAACGGACAATCTCTAAACACGCATGCAAGATGATTGGAACAGAATACAACCCACCGGCGGCACCGCGTGGCAAATTGTTAATAACTATTGATTCTTTCAACCGATTTTCACGATTGACCCCTTAAATGAAAGGTCTTTTCAAGTTAAAGTTGTTAAAAGCTGATCTATTCGAAAATCCTCCTTTTGGAATTTTAGGTTCCTGTCGTTTTTATTTAAAGTATATTTGTGCCTATCGCGCTTCAATTGTAGCCTTTTTTCGTAGGAGGGCAGTTTTTTTTATACAAATACTAGCTGATTAACCTGATTTCATCTGGGTAGAAAGAAATTCCAAACGAAAGAGTGTTTTCATTCAGTATCTTGAGTTTTGCAATCTTAAATTTAGCGTTTTGGGGATAGTGGTATTTTTTAGTATTACCTTTATTCGACGAAACCATGTTAATATACATTTTGCATTCGCTATCTTATTGTGCTTCCACCTTGGTTCAACCATTTAAAATTAATCAATTGAAGCAAGTATGAGAAATACCCCAGTAAAACCGTCACCCCATGATATGTACGCTTTTTTTAAACTCGTCGCTTCCGTAAGTAATGTGGCATTATATTGTTTTACTTAATTTCTATCGTCCAGACGATAGAAAGTTATAGGCAGGAAGGAGGCATAAGAATGTTGGACATTTTACACTTGAGAAATTGTCTTTCTTATGATTATGTGTAGTATAAATTGATTAGACCGATTTAGTGTGATTGAGAATATTTGTTACGTAAGAGAAGATAGAAGAAATCTGGGATGTCTGGGTTCGAATTAGTTCGAGAAAATGAATTATACTCCAGCCAAGTTTGGCACAGATACACTTAGTAGATTTTGCGTTGCATACTTGTGATAAGAATTAACACTTTTCGTTTTGAGCTATGCTATTGATTTGCTGAAGATGAGGAGGAGGGTAGAGGGAGTTTGGGTTAAGATTGAACATTAATAGTGAGGTCATTCGATTTAGAAACCATAAACACAGCGAAATTGATACCCATATTGCATTTTAACCATTTTTAAGGTAGGGGGTAGTATGGGAGCCGCCCTTTCCCTTTCTCCTAGAAAGATGAAATTTTAAACCATGGTATGTCCCTATGTGAACAGTATGTGTACTAATTTTTGTGAAAACTCGTTCAATAATTGTTGAACTATAATTGTTTTTCATTAATTTTAGAGGGGAGGTGTTCGGGAGGGGTAGGTACACTGGGCCCAAAGTTAATCCGGGCGCTCAAAAAATGAGCATGCGTCCGACTTTGTGGTCGATTTTAGAGTACTTAGAATTGATAACAATGATTTTTGTTCATTGCATCTTCTTGGTGCACCTTCCTACGAAGTACTTGCAAAAAGAACGGTGAAAAAAATCGTACCCAAGCGGCGCAATAAACAATAGAGTGGAAAAAGTCAGAATTTTGACGGCCAATCGCAAAGTCGGACAGTTATATTCCATCGTATGTTTGTTAGCTAAAGTGGTGTGTAAGTTAGTTTCGACACTTGATATTTGTTATTATCGGTGCAGACGACTCTTGGGCATCGTTAGAAGCACTCGGATGATTCGATTTATTATATTATTGAAGTTTTTATTGAAATATTCGTCACACTACTTGGTTGGAACGAAACATCATCAATTATCCATCATAACGATTGAAAAAGTTTTTAAAAACATATGAAATTAGACTTACATTAGCAAACTAACAATTTCAGACATCATTAAAAAGTATAAAACTTCAAAAAGTATCGTAAAATCACAAAAGAACTGCTTTTCGCAGCACACATTCTCTCTCTTCGAAAGAGAGATTTTGCGATGTTGCGAGAGCATTTTCATTGAAAAATTCGCTTTTCTCTCTCAAATTGTGCGCATAGTGGTGGGTAGTTTCCTCGGAACTGAAATGAAACAGCTCCCCCTTGGAGCGGATAGCGATAGCGATCCAGATGGTCCTGGGGACCATTCAAAAGCTCGATTTAGCCTTTGGATCAATTCAACCATTGATCGTACAATTGTTAAAGTAACAAATAATATGAAAGATCGGTAAATTAGGTAAGCACGCATGATATGACGGATTGGGATTCGGATTCAAAGATCCGAATCTCGGAATGGATTTGAATCGAAAGATTCGAATCTCTGTAGGGATTCAGTTTCCCCATCACTAGTTGGTAGTTTCTGATGAAATTACAAACCTTGGTTGGTAATTTCCACTGAAATAACAAACCTTGGTTGGTAATTTTTGCTGAAATAACAAACCTTGGTTGGTAATTTCTGCTGAAATAACAAATTTGTTAATAACTACATGATTGCTTAACCAATTTGTACATGTAATCCCTCATATGAAAAGTCTTTTCAGGACACACATTTTGTGGCACAAAAGATCTTTCTGTCTTTTCTAGGTTTTGAGAAAACCAATTGTGTGAAAAAGAGACAGCACTCTACCGGGAACAAGGTTGATAAACCTCGATTAGTAAAAAGTAAATTTCTGCTAATTTGTTTATAACTATTGATTCTTTGAACCGATTTCCACGATTGATTCTTTAATGAAATGTTTTTTCACAACGCGCAACTTTGTTGAAGGTAGATTTGGTAAAAGAGTAAATGAGGCCCCGGCCGCCATGTTTTCGATCGTGGCTACACCTCTTGTGGACGTTTAAACTGAATGTATGCAATTGGTGATACATTAATTCGTTAAATTCAACCTACGAATATTTGAACTGTAGTGTGTACCGTTAATTTCGGCTGCGCAATCAACCTAGGGGGTGCGGTATGAGGGGGGCCCACGGGCCCCCCTTATTTCTCAAAACTATAACAAACTCTCTTTTTCGGTAGACCTAGCGCAGTCCGCTCGCTGCGCTCGCTGCGGGCGCGCCGCCGTTTCCTAATCATTTTTTCGGCTAAACTCATTGTTTCATGCTGTCCATCATGTGTGGTATGGTTTACTTACTAGTAACTTAACATGTAAAAGTATGTTAACCCGCATTCAACCTCCACTGCGTGATTAGTTTAAACCGTTATGTTCTTTTAAGCGAACCGTTAGCGTTCAAAAATCGAAACGAATGCATGCTTCGCGCTTTGTATAGCTTCAGGCGCTAAATGTGAACCAGCAGGAAGAGGAGAATCTAGCCCGGGGCCTCATTTACTCTTTTACCGTAGATTTTTCCGTAGTTTCTTGTTTTTGATAAAAAACCGCAGGTGGGAACGTGTTCGCCCGAGGGAGCGAAAAGGAAAATCAGGTTGATTTCCAACAAAATAAATGTCTTATTCTGATTATTTCAATCAGTAAGTTAATCAAATCATATGCAAAATTCGCAAATTAGATGTGCATGAATGAAATGCCGGATTGGGATTCGGATTCAGAGATCCGGATCTATAAATGGGTTTGAATCGAAAGATTGGAATCCCAACCGGGAATCAATTTTCCCAACACTAATCGTCATTTTTTGCTGATCGTTTGGCCAAGGTAGTTAGATCCAATCTTATCGTTTGCTTCAAAAATCTTGTTTGAAGGTTTTCAACATTTATTTCAAATCCCTCTCGAAATATTTCAGAAACTGAACGACTTTGTGTTCGACGATAGAGCAAACAAAAATTTAATCATGTTCAAATTTTCTAAAAATATTGAAATCGGCTAACGCTTGTTTGAGCGGTGAATCAATTGTGAGCTCTATCATGTTGATCCAGAAGATTTACAAAGGCAAGTTTAACCAGTCATCTACAAAACAGAAGTCCGATGGTTAATGATTTGGAAATATTTACAAAGTTGTTTTATTTATTTCGCAAACGTTATCGCTTTTACAATGGACTTATTCTAAATTATGGACACCTGTAGCAGTAAATATTTTCGTTCTATAAAATCTTCTTTCGGAACAAACGACAGTCTACCGTCGTTTCCTATCTGGCCACTCTGTGGCACGCTCTCGCCTGTAATTATTAAACATAACAGTCGCCGCGGTGCAATACCTGACTTAAAGAAAAGAAATAAATTACTAACATTCCTACCAGATCACCTATTACTCAGTGATAACAATTAACATTATGCTAACAACAAGTTTTTACAACTGATGATCGTAATCAACAACAGCACCAGCATCGAGTTGAATTACCCTTTGTCTTTAGGATACACGCTTTTCCAGCTTCCCCGAGAAATTTTACCCCGAGATAATTGTATTGCGTACGTTCTACGACTTCACATTGCCATCTCCGTGAGATCACGCTGATCCAACTGCACAACCGTATTTTCTTTGGCGTGACCGCTTCTCGAGCGACTGGCACGTGGTTCCCGCACCAAATATTCGGCTTCCTCGTGCGAACCACTCGGGATATCGTTGCCAAAGTGATCCTCGTCGACATCCTGTACGGAGCCGTCCCGTCGCTGGTCCTGTTGCTGATATCTGTGCTGGAACGCATTTGATGCGCGGAACAAACTCTTCGGGCAGTCCTTGTAGTACGGGAAGCATTCGCCTGGCCCGTCCTGACCACGGCCTATCTTTTCTGCCGTAACGTACTCGTCTAAATGCTCTGAATATGGCGACAATGATGCTCTGCAATAGAATAAAATACACAAAGTTAGGCGGCTTGTATTGACGTATGGCAAGTTCTAAACGTACGTGAAGAACAATTTCAGCATCTCTCCAATCAACCCAAACTTCTCCAAAGACTTTGAATGCACCTCACATATGGCACGAAGCATGCATGCTCTTCCGTCCAAACCAAAGGTCGCCAAAAAGTCCTCGACAACTACATACAAAAGTGCGCTGGAATTTTTAAAAAAGATTTGCAAACATTTTTAAGTTGAATTGCCGTTGCCAAAATATAGCATTAACTAACCGTTCTCCTCCGTGGAAGGCATGTTTGTGCTCAACCGGAAGCTGGGGCATTCTCTGGTTTTCGTCATCGTCCAAATGGTTGGTGGTGATCTTGAAGTGATCGCTCGTAGCACTCGGAGCGCTACGCTTGCGCCGTTGGATTCTCATGTAGTCCGAAACATAGTCAGCCAACACCGAACCGGCAGCTTGGCCCATCGACCGGGCAAACAAGGGCGGTAGGACACCGAGCGGATTCTGGTTATCCGTTAGGCCCAGCTTATCGAAGTCAACTGCAAGTAAAATGGAAAGTCAAGTTAATGTATGCGCCATGGGGACGTGATCGCCCCAGTCAATCGACTTACTCGTTATGGGTAAACTGATGGAGATGTTGGACAGAAAGCCGTCCGGCGGATAGCGCACAAATGGCAGTGCAATCGTCGGAGCAATCGTCAGCGACGTGCCGGGCGGTAGCGCCAGCCGGCCATCGTCCGTAACCCAGATCAGGCGCTTCTTCCTGCTGTGCGGCTCGCTGGATTTGGCCGACGGTCCGCCGGTGCGCTCCAGTGGCTCCTCTTGCTCGACATCGGCGTGCGGCATCGATTTTCGATAATCTGCTTCGGACACGTACTTTTTCCGGTACTTTTTGTTCTCCTTGGCGTGCGGCGGGCGCTTCTTCGAGCTTCCTCCCGCCGGGTGGGTGGGTTGGCGTGGTTCGGCTGCCCCACGCGAACCAATTAGCTCGTCTGTCGAACGAAAGTGACCGATTTCGGACGGGTGCGTGCCGCTTTCTACCCCGGAAGCGTCGCTCTGGCTCGTGTCGGACACTTTTGAACTGTTTTCGAGTCCCTGCTGGTGACGTTCTTCTGAGGATGCGTCGTTGGCTGGGATTGCGATAACGGCGATGACTAGAAGTGCTAGTACACCACGCTTCCACCGGATTTCCATTGTGAGAGTGTTTGAAGATTGTAAAACAATCTATAGAATAATGTACAATTAGTATTGCTACTTTCAATGGAAGCTCTTGCTTGAAATACACAAAACATATCCTAAGCTAATTAAAACATAAACTTTAACTAATGGCGATGAAAATCACTTTAAATGGATTCAGACAACCTCAATTTGTATAAAGTAATATTTCATCGTTCCGACTTGTTTCAGTTTATTGATTTTAAGTGGTTTTAACTGGATCAAGCAATTGCAGTATGATAATTTTTGAAAAAGGATTTTTGAGCCGTAAGAATTATTCTGAAAATAATTCCAAACATAATAAAAATAGAAACCATATTCCAAATGGCCATACAAAATCCGAAACCTTAGAAAATTCGATTTATGTTGCTCAATGATATATAGAAATTTGGATTTGTGGACAATTTAATTAGAAAAAAAATGTTCAAGATTAAATAAATAAATTTATTATTTTTCTATTTATAGTTTTACGGTACGTGCCCTATTGTAGAATAAAATTATGATGATGAATACAAAATATGCGTTGAATGAGAAAACGTATACATTAATTAAAATGTCTTCATGCTTTCATATTCTGTGATGTTAAGTCAGACATTTACAAAAGAAGACCTCATTTTTCTAGGAACAAAAGAACGATGTTGATAGTTTTTTGTGAAATTTCTAGGAACTTCCGAATCGTTACATATTTTTGATTTTCTAGGTCACCGATCTTACATCAAAAGAGCACCAAGATTCACTTTCTACACCTCTTGCCTACGTTTCTCACGTAACAATCGTAAATTATCCGCTCAAATTACCCATTAATGCTCGACTGTCCGCCCTCGAGGCCGGCCCAGCTCATTGATCATATTCATCGGACATCTATTGGCAGCTGGTAGGCTGAAGCCTCCCAATATTTGCTACCGTCGTTTGTGCGCAAATAACGCGCTGAATGCAAACAAACGGCGCTATTGGCACATTGGCACCACCTGGCCAGGCAGCCTAACGTCGCTAAACGGGTGGGAAACCTTCATCGCCAGCATCTTCATCGAGCGTCGTTCGTGTGCGCCCGGAACGAGTTTCCTCGTTCATATGGCGTTAGTACCACTAGCCGACCCTCCCCCTCCCAGGGGTGGGGATGTCCGCGTGTCCGGAAAAACCAGTTTTCCAGTCACGATCCAAACCAGTAAGAACCTACATTCCCAGGCCGGCCCGATCGTCCCGGGAAGATGCCGGTCCGAGAAAAGGAAAGAAGTCTTCAACGGTTTTACCCCGCGTCTCCCGACGGTGGAGGTTTATTCTGCACTCCGCGATGCCGTCCGCTATCCGGGTTGCAAAGTGAAGACGAAAGTTTCTTTTCCACAACTCCACACCGCCGCTCGTCCGGTCGTCAGAAACGAAGAGGAAAGTTTAAAAAAAGGCACGACAAAAATACCAAAAGATCAGGATTGGCATGAGCTAGCTTTCATCTTCTGTACATCCCATTTTGCACCGGACGAATCTAGACGAGGCGTGCAAGTTTCATTTTTTCCGCCATACGCCACAGATGTGATCTACGACTCCGCACTCGCGGGCACTCTCGATTTCCGGGTCACTTGGAAACCGGTGACAACAGAATGCACAAAAATTCCCCCCAAAAACCTGAACCACTTCTGGGGCAAGTGTATGATTGTTGATATTTATTTACAGGGGAAAAAAAACATTATCGTCACTCGTTCCAAAAGGCTCACGTAAACACGCGTCCTAAAAGTGGCACACACTTTGGGTGGAGGCTCTCCTGGAAGGTGAAATTCGAAATTTAGGACGAACCGACGAGATGAGCCACACGGGACGGCCAATAACTCCTTGCATGACCTCCTTTTTTAGGTCCGTGTCATTCCAACGCGGGGCATCTGTGGCGGTTTGACCGGAAAGCAATACAAGCCTTCGAGAAGAAGGGGTCAAAGATCGTTTCACCCATCTTTTTCACTTGATCGAAGCGAGAAGCAATGAAAAAGAAACACCGGGGAAGTTCATTAACTACTTGGAAAACCGTTGTAACTGCAGCGAGCCGTACCGACCTTGAACTTGTCCATGGGAAGTCTTTATTTTTTTAAACTTCCTTCTTTTAGCATCCCTTTCTTGGTGGCCTTCGATCAAAAAAGCGAGCACAAATTATCCCCAAGCAGTGAGTAAAAATTACTTGTAAGATAATAATTTTTATGGACTTCCTGTGTCTTCTCACACGCGTTTGCATTTTATTGGCGTCCCAAAGATGCACTTGCGATTTCACCTTGTAATTTTATTTTCACCGCAATGAATTGTAGCTACCCGTGAATTAAGGATAATTTAAAAATGCTTGTAATCGGGCTGCGCACGGTCACACGAAAACCGTAAACGCATCCTCACCGGGAGAAACACGGGAGAACTCCTTTTACGTCCCATCAGCATTACAAGTATGACGAGCCGGGAGGAAAAAGAGAAACTTCCGTCCATTGTCCCGGCCATTGAATCCGATTGAGCGTGAAATGCGACGATAAATCGCGTGATCAGGTCACGTGTGAGTATAAGTTGAAAAGAAAACAAAAATCCCAAAACAAAATGAAATGCAAGAAATTGGCATACTGATTTATGAAGTTACATCTCTTGACCTCCCCGGAGTTTTTGTTTTCGTGTTTCGTTTGTTTAAACTTCTTCGATCATGGATCATGAATGAAATCGAAAAGAAACGTTTTATTTATTTAAATTGTTTCGTTATAGGTAAAAATAATTTAAAGACTCTTCTTCAGTTTCATAAATTATGAAACCGATATTTGAACTAAAACTGGCCACAAAAGGTATTGAGGAATAAAATTCTTTCTGCATCGCAATTCTTTCATTTTCAAATAAAATTTTGTGTTGAACGCTGTTAAATGCCACACAAATTGCTAATCTTATAATATCAATTAGTCAATTTGTTAAATATGTTATGTATCTGTTTTCTAGAATACGGTTGCCCGTTTTTCGTTAATTTATTCACATGAGTCAATCATGTAGGCAATCTTTATCCAAAATATTCAAGGATTTTAGCGGTAATGTAGTTATTTAACACAAGAAATACCGCGATTTTTACCCTTGAAACTTTACCGCGAATTATTTTCAATATTAAAAAGAAAATTTTTTTTGAATACGTAAGAATTAACCTTCCATTGGATGTTTGAAAGTCAGGCATTAATATTTGGTAGAATGTTTTAACCTTAAGAAAAAAATGTGAATGAAAAAGTATCTGGCCAGTTAAAATGACTGGTCCGGTAGTACTAGTGTTGAAGAAACTTGCAATTTTAATTTAGCAAATTTCCTTCCATTCAATCCTGCCATAAAATAATACACGAAACGCTTTGGCTACGATGCATATTTAATTGAAAACATACAGCATGGTGTTAATCAGGCCATTAATCATCGGAATCAATGAGAACAGCTCCCATGCGACCGTACCGCACGGTGCCGGTGGACAATTTCTTCGCTAATGAAGCCGAACATTAGCCGGCCGAATCATCATCGGACGCCGGCGTGACCCCCTGCATCTGGCACAGGCATAATTTCCGACTGCAATTCGACAACGCGTGCATTCGACTTTCACGCATCTCTGCCGACCCAGAAGAACGCAGCGGCAACAAAATGTGTCCCCGTCCACGATCGTCGATCGTTACATCGATCGTCTGTGTTGGAGTGTTTTGTGCGGAAAGTGCTCAATCTCGCGGGCGACGGCTGGAGGTGTGCTCGGAGTCACTGGCTCAACGACCACGGCCACGCCAAGATGGGTCAAGGTTTCGAGGGAAATGATGCGAAGGAAAGTGACTCAGTGATCGCCGGAAGCCGGAAGAGAGCCGAGGTTGGGGCGGGTGGACTCGGCTCGTTATCGGTAGTGCCCAAGAGCGGGGGTTTGGGGGGACGGCGGCCAGTGAAGGGAGTGCATGCAGGCCCGTAAATGCATTGCGTGTGCCACGGTGTTCGGATCGGGACGGAAACGAGTTTTTCCACGCATCCGATGGGCTTTTTGCACTTGCACCGGCGGGAGAGAGTCCGCTCGGAGTGAAGAGCAAGAAAATTACCTCGCCATGGGGATCCCCATTCCGCTGCCTGCTTCTTCCTTCTCTCATCTTCCATTTGTCTTTCAGCCATCTCGTTGCGGCTTGATTTATATCCAGCTTCTGGAGAAGCTTTTTAAAAAAATCAATTTGCCTTCAAAATACTTGAAACCTTACTAAGAAATGGACGGTAAACCAATGTTGAATTATTTTATTTTTTCTAAACTTTATAACAAACAAATTTAACTGGTTCAAATATACTTAAGAAAATGGAAATGACCAAACAGCGATAGTCACAAAACAGGTAGAATGTTTCTCTAAACTATTATCAGCATACCTTATTGTTGGCGGAATAATAATTTACTGTTTTTACCATTTTGAATAATCCAAAACCATCTTAAAAAAAATCAACGATTAAAAATATTCAAAATCAAAATAATTTTGCTCTAAAACATATTTATATTTTGTACAATGACACTGGATTTGGTATATTGGAATCAGGATAATCAAAATAACGTCTTAACAATCGTGTAACGAAAGTACTACTACAAATGTTTAGCCTATAAGATTTGTTTATCCAATGAGGTTCACGAAGAAGTAAAACGAAACGTCACGTAAAAGTAAAAAAGATATGCTTTTCATATAGTTTAGCAGTTGTCGTTCCAAGACACTCAATGCCATTCGTTCATCCTTTTCAACGTTCAACAAATGTTTATAAACACACTTTGAGGAATACTTTTTCATAACAACAAAAACAAAAAATGCAAATCCTTGTCTATTATATTCGGCAAAATAGAACATAACATAAAATCCAACTACCTCGCTATATTATCGGTAACGATTCTTTGTTTCCACCATTCCAGGCCACATGCCACGGCCACGCAAATGACTTTGTCGTATGCAATGTTGCTACATGCAACGAGTACCCCTTATCTTTCATCTCCGTTTCACTGAACGAAAACGAATTTCGCGACCGTGAATATGTCGCAAATCATTCGCGACAGCTTCAAACCCAACCAAATGACTTAACGATATCTGCATGCCTTGGCCCGCCAGCGCGGTGTAAGCATCCGTGCTCGGATCGCTATCATCACCGTGCCACGCGTTTTCACTATACGGCGACACGACCGACCGAACGAAAGCGATCGCGCGTCATCCGATGGCCGACATTGGTTTTCACTCTCATCGGACGGGACCGGAGCAAATCGGCCGGTCCAGCCGGTGATCCTCGTTGGTCCGAGGGTCAAGACCAAGGTAGGCTGGATGGAGCTGGGAAAGACGTTGTGAAAATTGACGTTCATGCCCGGTTCGTGCAGGAGGAGATGAGGAAAAACCAGACCTCCGCTGTCTGGCGCGAACGCGCTATTCTACTTTTAATTTCATCTGGCAGTGTGCCAGCGGGTCCACCGAGGGTGATCCATCTTCATCCGCACACCACAAGCATGCGAACAGGCAATATTCACGCACGAGGTACGGACGGTCGGAATGCGAAGAAAATCTGCCCCCAGAAAACTGGGAAAAGTGCAGCTCGAAAATGCATCACTGGCGGAAGACTGGGTGGCCTGGATTGGACCAAAACGCAAAGGCGGTTCGAACATGACATTTTACAGCTATTTGGCTGATATCTCGAGGACAAGGTATCGTACTCATGTGCCAAGGTTGTCGGAATCAACACCACACGTCCGAGGCTTATCTTCCTGCCGTGCACCTAGTTCAATTTCTTTGGAGAAGGCGTCGAATCACTTACTAAGGTATAGCTTCACTTCCGTAGGACGGTTAACACTGGTTCGCTTGGGTTCGCTCTAGAACTAGGAAAGTAGACACTTTCTGACGAACGCTGGATGAGATAAATTACACTAGGATCACTGTTTTCGTCTCGGCTGAAGCGACCGACAATCCAGATTAAACTGTGTCACACGTGCACCGAACGGCTGCTCGATAAAATGATGATCATTTTCTCACTCAAAGCTCAACCAGATTCCGCAGGACGTCTTCTGTGTGTGTGTATTTGTACTTGAATCTCTCCACGTGTCAGACCACGAAGCGGTATCACTTCGCCTCGATTGAATGGCAATCGATCGCTCGATTCCGGTGGCACCTAAATAAATCCTCGACCACGACAAAGGCAACCGTAACCACAAACTGCGCGCAACTGCCGTGAGGGCTTGCCAGTAACCGTTACCGCTTCGCTTTGCGCTCCGAGCTCGACTAAAGCGGCACGCTGCGCGAAAATACGGTTTAAGTGACTCCCGGACGACGCAAATCGACGGCCGGAGAAATGGCAAAAACGGGAAACCTGCCCGCCGGAATTGTGTCCTGCCCCATTGGGTGGGGAGAAGGGAAGGGAGTGAGGCAACTAGGCAATAAACGATCGGACGGACGAGTGAACCGACGAGAGACCGAAGAGCCTCGCACGCGACATGTTGCCGCAGGAACTGGTTGCGGGGTTCGCCGTCGGATGCATCACTCTCGCGCAAATCTTCTTTCTGTTTTGTTTGCCTCTCCTTGGGCCAACGATATCTTTGCAACGCAACCTTCTTACCCCCCGCTAAAGGGTGCATCTTTGCACTGCACCGGATAAGAGAATAAGGTGAAGGAAGAGCTGAAGACAGCAGCTTGACTTGAATCAGAATCCTTCCTCAGTGCATGACGTCGGATATTGGTTTGGTGGGTAACACGATGAGTGAAAGTGCACGACCGGTTCCGTTATAAATTTGATTACTTATATTAATGCCAGAACATTTTCACTGCGAGCAGATAAGATAATGAAAAATGGGTTATATTTTATCGACTATGCTAAAGAAATTGTATGCAACTTCGCAGAGTCTCAAAATTTGAAATTAATTTCCCTTTTGTTGCTTGCGGCTAAAAATGGGTCACCAACGGTAAAGAGGTTGAGTCAAGGTAGAACGTCGAATGTCACCAGCGATGCGCCAAGAACCAATGGCATGGTTGCTTGGCCAGCGTAAAGCGATTGGTTTTGTAAACACAAGGTTAATTCTGCGCTTATGTTATTAAGTAACGTTCTCGGGTAGAAAGTTGTAAACTCAAGAAACGTCCCCGGAGAAAGGTTGACGTTAGTTTGTAAGATCCGCGTTTAAGCTAGTATATAAGAGCGTTAAGAAGCATCAATAAAGTAGTACACATCTGGAACACGAAAAGAACGGTGTTCTCACTAACTGCTTGTTTTCAGGTCGTTCCCCCTTCTGCGGCATAAGCTCTCGAGACCGCAAGAGCACCCAGCAGGAAGGTAATAGGAGCAAAGAAGTACGAGAACTTTTGAGGCAGACACCCAAACTGAATTAAGCCCGTTGGGTGACGATTTCACGGGTCCCAGACGGCCAAATCTTTCGCTTGGCCGGGACGTGAACCACGCGCAACAAAGTTATTAAAATATATATTTAAAATTTGACTGAAAGTGTAGTCGCTAGAAGATTGCCTTTATGCTTATTTGTATGCTTCACTTTAGTTTTTTATTTGTTTATTTTTTATTACACTTTACTTTTCATTACAATTGGGCATTGCCTATTTTCATCTTTTATTATTTCAAACAAAATTATTCGCATTTTTTTGTTCAAATAAGCGCCCTTTATGGTAAGCATTTATTAATTCGCTGCGCTAAACTTTTCTTAAAGATCTACTTTTTTTTATTAATAATAATAATAATAATAATTTTAATCCCAGTAATAGTAGTAGTAGCATGAGGAATGACGGGTTCGAAAATCGAATTTCTTTCCGCGTTAATATGACTAACTTGGTAGATGAAACTAATTCGGTCGTTAACTAATATAGTAAACTATAGTACTGGGACAAATATGAGAAAGCATGTGGAAAAAAAAGAATAAAGGGATCTTTGAAAAACCTATGGTATTTAAGTTAAAACCAACAAAAACAGAAAAAAATTAAAAGCCTAACCTAACTTAACCTAGCTTATCCTAATAAAAATAACCTATTTGATTGCTTATCGAACTAGAGTATCAAGTTACTTACTTCATGAAAACTGCTTATACAATCCTTATACTTAATTCAATATGTATAGTATCAATTTCTACCGACGAAAACTAACGAAAAGAAAAGAAGATCTTTCAAAGACTGGTTGTAAATAAATTAGGAAAATAGTAAACAGTATACCATCTCTTTTATTTGGCATGATGAAGGAAGTAACGACCTCCTCGTAACAACAAAAGAACGACGCTTGATGCGCTCACCATACGGTAAACATGGGTATCTTCCGTACGATCAAACTGATTCCTATTGATGGGACACATGAAGGAAAACGAATGTCTCCGTGCGATAAGATGCCAATCTAGTTCGAGAGACCATCAGTTCCCGGTCAGTTCCTGGTCCGGTCAATGCGGGTTCAGTATCGTTTCACAGTTGCGTCGAGTGAGAAGTGGTAAGAACGTAACAGTTAGAGCTAATGATGAACCGTGGAATGCGCAGTAGCCGGCTTATTTCCTATGATGACACCGCCAGTAGCCCCCCGATGCCGATTCCTTTGCGAAACCGACATTCGGACGTGCCTTGTCAGCGCGGTTCTTATGAAGGTGGTAAAAAGTAAGTCTAGTGTTCGTGACGGGCAAGATCAC
The DNA here is from genome assembly GCF_943734705.1 of Anopheles coustani. Lineage (NCBI taxonomy): Eukaryota > Metazoa > Arthropoda > Insecta > Diptera > Culicidae > Anopheles > Anopheles coustani. The sequence goes on along the minus strand of NC_071289.1, from coordinate 62,886,507 downwards.
CCAAGGAAATTCTGATAAGATCCTGGACTAATCTCCTTGTGACACTTACAGGGAGGTTATTACGAAAAATATCGAACAATTACTGATCTGCGGACTATGTGAACTTCGTCTTACGGCACCAAAAATGCTCAACTGCCAGCACACCTTCTGTCTCCTTTGCCTGGAGGGTTGTCTGCAGAAGCAGCCGGACAAAAGTAAGATACAAAGAGACAAGTACAATCAGTGAAATTTTCCTACCTGGTCGTCGTTTTTCCATTTCCCAACCCCCTTCCAGCGTACTTGGGTTGCTTTACGTGCGGAGCGAAGCAACTGCTGAAGGATGCCGATTTGTCAGCTCTTCCTTCGAATCTTCACATCGACAACATGCTGCTAATGATGCACCCTACGCCAACCCTGTCCTCTGGTCACCTCTCCCCAGTCACGAGCTATCAGCTGGAAAATGTAACGTATACCATCCCACATTTCTCAAACGCGTTCTTATCACCGTTTGAGTTCTTTTTTATTTATGTTCCACCGGTAACTTATCAGTGGTTGATAAAATCAATTCATTACTTTGTTTTCTTTCCTTTTCTGATGGCTCCGGTAAAATGGGATTCCTGAAAAACTTTTATCTGATTGGTGAGTGCGTTTTTAGAATCTCTCCCCGACCTTGCAATGTTCTAAGTGCGAGACTGTGTCCGAGACGCCGATGCACAAATGTGATCACTGCATGTCAGTAAGTATTTCTCGTGCACTATTGATCATATTACAGCTACGAAATGGAATTGAGGGTTGAACATGTATTAAGCTGATTTTACGACCAGTAAAGTTATCATTTTAGGGATAAAACTAGCTTTCTAGAGAAAACTTTGAGAATATTTTCTCTAAAAACTGGAATTTGGAAGAAAAAACCAAAAAACATGTTGAAAAAAATAATAGAAGTAAACTACAACATTAACTGTTGTGTTCCTCCTTCTCTTCGGATCTTTAAATTTATTTTAGAAATTTTGAACATTTTTGGAACAACAAAAACTCAGCTGTGAGAAACATTCGTGATTAAACCCAAATTGCACCAGATTGACCTGCTTTATAATCATCATTGACTTTCACACACAAAAATGGGAGTTTGCAGAACCGGTCTTTGTCGCGAGAATTAGCCAAAAACGTGCCCCATAAATGCCCTTCACTAATGAGAGAATTTAAAACAGAAAGATAAAACAAAAAAACCCCGCAATTCCACACGACGACAACCAGATGATGATTGGGCGCACGCGAAAAACTGTAGTCAAACAATTTGTCGCTATCGTTTGCAGATGCTCTGCGCGATCTGCTGGCTGGCGCACGTGGACGAACTCGGCCGGCAGGTGGGGCAGCTCGAGGGCCAGCTAAAGTCGGCCATCGACAAAATGGACCACAAAATGATCGAATACAAGGTAGGTGCAATCAAGATGGCTGGAATCAAACGCCCTCCAGGAGGACTTCCCCCTGGCGGTACGATGTAAGACGAGCGGTGGGTCGAGAAGCTCGAAAGGGTGTTGGGCAAGAAATGGGCGGGAGGGTGAGCAGTGATCAAAAAATTTATGCCATCATGCCACCACCGGCAAGCAGGTGATTATTTCGTGACTCGCTGAGCGGTAGGAAACCGGGCAAGGTTGCAGCGAAGGTTGAAGAAAAAACGGCGAAATTGCACACGCCATCCCATTGCGATTGAGAGTGAAAATGAGGTCAAGAGTGACACGCCAAAAAGCAATATCCTTATCACTCAATTGTATCAAAGCGGCGTAGAGATTATCATTAATCTGCATCCAAAACACCACACTGCCACGAGGAAAGTGTCTGCTGATTGACGGATTTGTAGCAGTTCCTCACTTCAACTTACATTAAACCGCTAACCTTTCCTCGCCACAGTAATTGCACAAAAGGTTGCCCCAAAGTCACCGGACACAGTATGGCCCGCGCAAATGGTTATTTTATGTAAGAAAAATTCATACGCCTTCATATTCGGCTCGATTGCGGGATGCGGCTCGGAAAGTGTGCACGAACGACCAAACGCTACTACCAAACCGATCACGCCTGGACCGTCCGTAAAGCTTTACTTGAAGCTCCGGCCACGTGCGGGGAATGCTGATTTTCCATTGCGCCGTTATAGTTCCGCTGGGACTCATTGCGCATGCACAAAAGCAAACAAGCCGAACCGACGCGCCGACCGTCCGTGTCTGGTGCGAGGTAAAAGTTGCAAAAGCCAACCGATTTTTGCTGCCAAACGAAAGTATCGTGGTCCGATCGATTGTGTCGCGGTGAAATTGAATCGATCCATGGAAATGGATGCACCGGTAGAATGTTAAATGTTTGTCCGACCCAAAGGCATGCCGCTTTTTGGTTTTGGGTAGTTGTGCGGAATTTGGGTTAGTTTGAATAGAGCAGCCAAAAATTCGACAATTATGTTAAACCATAACTAAGCTATTTGAATATTTGTGGTCAAGGTGCATAGCAAAACTATGCTTCAATTTTTTTGAATAATTACAACTGGAATGCTTTGCTTTAGAACAACTATGAATGATCAAATATTTGTTATAAAAAAATGTAAATTCTTTCTAGAGCAATTTGGGAATAGACGAAAATAAATTTAAAAAGTTTCGACACAATCTAACATACTTTTACAACGAGTTGATTCGAATGACAAAGTGGTGCATCAAAAAATTGAAAATTAAATCCTCATAAATTTACTAAGCAGAAGGCAACGCCAAATTTTCAATAATAACAAAGTAGTAGGGTTTCAAAATGAGTAGTCAAATTGTTGGACACAGTTTAAGATTTTCAAAAATGCCTTGGTTTCGTTTAAAAAAATATTTATATTTAATCGTTTTCATGAAAAAGAAGATCATGAAATGTGATCAAATGGGGAAAAAATAGGTTGGGGCCTTTAACACCCTTTCGAATTCGTCATCTAATCATGTTTGACATGGAAATAATTTATTGCTGATATGGAAATTTTATATTTTTCTCCGTCAAATTGTTGGTATTCATCTGCAATTTAAAAAAATAGATTCCGTTTAGAGATGTCTTAAACACACTCTGCCTTATTGTTTCAGAGCCGTTTCTCCGAGATCAACGACGAGATACATGGATGCTTTCGTGAGAAAATCCTAGCCCTTCAGCGCCAACAATCGGAGCTATTAGGTGAAATGGATTGCACTTTCTTCAGTTATTGTCTAAGTGTCCCCCATGTTATATAGCCATACCTGTCCCACCCAAACGCGTAAAGCCCAGTAGCAGTAGTACTGGCTACCGGAATTTGCTCGTGATTTGTTCACCCTCACCCCGTGCCGGGTAGACCGTTAATGCATGCGTTATGCCGGGCACGATCTACTCAACTTTTGCTTATTAGCTTCCTTTTTTTCCTAAATTCTCCTTCGAACAACAATGACGACGCCGATGACCGACGGCTGCACCAAATTCATCATTCACCCGAGGGGGTTTGTGCGCCACCGGACCCGACCGAAAGATGCCGCGCAAGGAATACTTAATGACGCGATCTGCTCGCACGAGGTGGTGAGGGAGAAAATCGAACTCCTGCTGGTGTCACTCCGCCGGCCGATCGTGGGTTCGCTGGATCCGGTCCAGCTGTACCTAAAGCTGCACAAAGACATGTCGGTCATCCTGGAGGAGGTGTCCCTTTGGGGGCAGGAACGTATCCTTTTCAATCGGGTGCGTTTTGTGTCGGGTGCACCGGAAACGTACCCACGATTAATATGGTCATTTCAATCTTACATTGGACGTGCTCCTTAGGAAAAACTTAAAGTGGAAACTTTGTTCGGGGTACCGACGCGGACAACCGTTAACAGGAGCTCCAGCTCTCGGCAAACACCCATCAAACATCAGCTTCATCCGAACTCGTCCGAAACCACGGTGGCACAATTTTACAAGTATGTTTTGCACTGCAGCTCGTTTTGTCTGCAAGTCAAAGAAGAATTTATTGGATATATGCTGCCGATGAATTAAAATGCAAAACAAACATTGACTCGTGTGACAGTGTGGTTGAGTTAAGGGTTCCTCATGGAAGCCCTCCTTTGTTGAATTACTTATAGCTTTATCGACTTTTTTCTCCTCAAGAAATCACGTCTACAAACCCCGACTGATGTGGAACCACTGCCAGCGTCCATCAGGAGTGAGCTTTGCTCCCTGGAATCACGAGTCTCTCGAAAAACCACTGCTCTACGTAGCAGGATCCGAATGTCGCATCGTTTTCGGAATTAACAAGTAACTATTTTCTTTTACTACACTTCATACTATCGATTCTTACTACTGGAAGCGATAATGGTGTGTTTTTAAACGTCGCCTTCCAGAGCAAACGGTCAAATAATGCAAAAAATAACCCACGAAGAGCTCAGCTACCCGCAAGGACTAGCATTCGATGCCGAACGGAAGGAGATGTTCGTTTCCGACACCTGGAATCACTGCATCTTCGTGTTTTCGCACGATGGTAATTTGCTGCGAAAACTTTGCTCCAAGGGTGATCAAGCTGGGCAGCTAAGGTATTAGGTGAAGAATGTTAAAATATTCTCTTAAGATTAACTAAATGCAGCGTTCATTGTAGATCTCCTCAAGGAATCGCATTCAGTTCGGATGATTTCATCTTCGTTTGCGATACGGGAAACGATAGGATTCAGGTACGATTAGAAACTAAACCCCCGGGTGTATCGACACCAGGTAATGGAAATCTCTTTCCCACCTGCAGTGTCTCAGTGCCATGGATGGGAAACTCCATTCCCAGTTCGGCCGGCTAACGAAAGATCAACTGATCAAGGCATCTCTAACAAAAACCGCCGCACGCATGGTGGACTTGAAGAATCCCACCGATATCGCCGTGCAGAAGGATGCCTCCCTGCTGGTGCTGGACGCGGGCAACCGTCGGGTGAAAATGTTCAATAAATTCGGCGAACAGTTGCTGGAGTTTGGCCAAACCGGAACGATCAACGGGCAGTTCCAGTACCCGGAGGTGATTGGGGTGGATCCGGCCGGATTTATCCTGGTAGGGGATGGTGGAAACGCCAAAGTTCTGGTCTACCGCCCGAATGGACAGTTTGTTACAGCACTTGGATCGCGGGGCGATTCGGCGGGGAAATTTAACTGGATTTCTGGCATTTGTATCAGCAAGGATTGGGAGATTGTTGTTAGCGACTACAAGAATCACGCTGTGCAGCTTATTTTCTAACCCCACTTGATAACAAACACGTTTGATAGTTTACGAATTTCACGATGAAAACATTTTATTCAAAGGGTTTAAAATATTGCTCTATTTACAACGGTTTGTTAAAATAGTCCTTTAGTTGCGCAAGTAAATAAATAGTCCATATCAAATATGCTGATTACTCTATTTCGACGCAATAGATCGCTGTTCACAGCTAAACTTGGACTTATCTTCGAGTGCTATGAAAATAATTCTTTAATTCTGTTAATTCTATAGTTCGAGCCTCTTCAATTTCACATGCTTCGGAAAGGTGTTGATTGCCTCTAAACATTAGTTAACACACCAGCATTTGAAAATATTATCTTCCAATTATATACAACTGATACCAATCACCGCATTTTATGGATGAATCGATACGCATGGTTACAATCGAGAATAAATATAAGTTTTTTGCTGCCACAAAACCAAAACCCGGGTCTGTTATTTCTTAACACTAATGCAACAATCTGTAATTGTTCTTTAAATTGCTTTCAACGACGGCGACATTAGGACACATTTCTCTAGGCGAGGGTTACAGAAATACCTTCCAATGCGCCACACTTTTGTTCGGTTCGCGGTCCACGTGCTTAGTTCCTCTAGTAATCGCGTGCAGGTATCAGTAGCAACCAGGTTGAGCGGCATGCTTCACGTTACATTGCACACCGCATTGCATCCGTTGGTTGATAAGCTCTTGCTTTTTCCCAGCGTTATGGCTTCTTCCTCTTCGGCTGCCGTTACCCCGTCGTGGCGTCTCTGTATGCAGAAATGAAAGCGGATTGCTCGATGATATGAAACAAGAAAAGGTCATGGTGTCAGCCGGACGAACCTTCAGCTCAGTCGCCAGCGTCATGAATGCGTCTTCAATGAATCGATTATCTTTCGCCGATGTTTCCATCACAAACATAACCTCCGGGATGTATTGGCACATGTTTTGGGCCTCTGAAAATTCCACCTCCCGGATCGAGTCCAGGTCGGATTTGTTACCTATTACGAAGATCATAACGTTCGACGCAGTATACCGGCGGACTTCGTCGATCCAACGCTGGAGGCTGAGAAATGACGAGCGCTTGGTGATGTCGTATACTGGGAAAAGATGTGACAGGAAAGCAGTCATTAATGTGATTCATCGAGTCGACTGCATCTTCATCAGCCCCTTTACTACAAACCAATTATGACTCCGTTAGCTGATCGATAGTAGCTTTGCGTAATGGTGCGGAACCGTTCCTGGCCAGCTGTATCCCAGATTTGAAGCTGCAAGCATACACCACATGATTAATGACGAAATTCGGTGTCGTTTTATAAGGAAACTTTGCATTCGCTTCAACGAACTACGAACCTTTACTTTCTTCCCGTCCACTGTGACCGCCTTCATTGAGAAATCCACGCCGATTGTATTGCCGTGACTTTCGATGAAGTTTCCCGACTTGAACCGCTGCACGATGCATGTCTTTCCGGTACCACAGTCTCCAATCAGGACAATTTTAAACAGGAAGTCAAAGGATTCGTCGCCGTTTGTTGTTATCAGCGACGTAGGACTGCGGGTGCTGGACATCGTTCTTTTTTCGTTTTCCTTATAATACCACTGGCGCGTTTGATAGTTGATAGAAATGCCACAGTAGAAGAATCCTACACAATCCTTTACAACACAGTTTAATTTCTGCAAACTAATCAAACGCAGCTAAACCTTTGATCAGACTGGGATTTGAGATTGTTTTCTTTGTCTTTTTAAATAAAAAACAAATGTTTTGACGTTTCGCGACGAATTGGCGAACTACGGAAATATTGTGGGCAAAAATGGTTGTCATAAAAATTACTCGTAAAAAAGTGGAGAGTTTATTCACGATCGAGATGGACATAAAATAAATAGTTTATATATTTATTAGGTTATCAATTTTATATAATTTTGATACTCTATCGAAATAAATTGTTTGGAAAACAACTTTTGAAATATTTCATGGCGAATTTTTTCACAACATCCGATTTCGCCGCACATTACTTTTGACAGATCATGTTGCTTCATTTTTTCATTTTTGTCACAAAAAAGAAAAGAAAACACGAACGTCAACATTCGCAGCTGGCACAGTATCAAAATGAAGCAAATCACTGAAGAATCTGCTATTTATCCGCATAAAAGCATATCTGGATTTATTCAAGAAGTTCGCCTGAGGTAGGATTTGTTACACTTGAGTTTCATTGAAGTTCCCCTGTTGATATGTTGTTTATTTGCAGAAAAATAACGGGGTCGCACAAGCTGACTTCAAAGACCCTGTCTCTGGTGACGGATTTGATCGCCAAGGAACCATGGCAGACAGCGGAAGAACTTTTGGCATTAATTCGCACGCAAGGAAGTTTCCTTGCCGCCGCGTTGCCCCACGATATCGTCATAGCAAACACGATCCGGCGCATCATGAAAATCGTACGCGAAGAATACGATTCCTCCCGAGTGGTCCATTTCGATGACGCGCAAAGCATACTTTCACTTCACAAGCTGGTGACGCAAGGTGCTGATCCTGAAAGGGGCAACTACTCGAAACCAATGCCTGGGCTAAAGACGGCACTAGTGGATCACCTTTCGGAAATCGGTACCGAGCTGGAGACGACGGCGGAAAACATTTCCGCACAAGCGGCAGAGCACATCCATTCGGCGGAACTGATCATGACTATCGGCTATTCGCGAGCCGTGGAAAAGTTTCTCAAAAAAGCCGCCGAAAGTCGGCCCATTGAGGTGGTCGTCGTTGAGTGTGCTCCCGACTGCCTTGGTCAGCAACTGGCGGCAAATCTAGGCCGTGCCAAGATTCAAACCACCCTCATATCGGATGCCGCTATCTTCGCCATTATGTCCCGCATTAATAAGATCATCATTGGTACGCACTCGGTTCTTGCAAACGGTGGTCTGCAAGCGTTGTGCGGAACGTACAGTTTAGCTTTATCGGCGAAACACTTTTCGGTGCCAGTGATCGTGTTAGCTCCAACGTATAAATTAACACCGGTGCACCTGTGCAACTACGAGCAAGGTGATTTCAATATTCTCAACAACACAGAAGCGGTGTTGCCATTCAAATGTCCTGCGGCTCGGTTTACTAAAGCGTACAACCCGCTGTTTGACTATGTTCCGCCAGAACTGGTCACGCTTTTCATCACCAACAAGTAAGCAACAAATTGTTTGTGACTGTTGGCAAAAGATTTTAACTGTATTTTATCAACTTTATTTCCAGCGGAGCAAATGCACCATCGTACGTTTACCGTCTGATAAGTGAACTCTACCATCCGGAAGATAATCAACTATGAAGATATTGTTGTTAACAAGGTTGTATTGACTGGTTTGATAATTCGAATGAAACCAATAAAAATGAACAAGTAAAAGGCATAAATTTAATCAACGTGTTATTTGTATAAAAACCAAAAAAAACAAATCAGATCCGTTTATACTGAATCGCAGTCAATCCAGATTCAAAATAGTTTGAATCTATTTTTCAAACTAGTTTTGAATCCAATTTAGCTGTCACAACAAACTTCACTACTTTCACAACAAACCAAAAACCAATCAAAACAAAACGGAGGTTTTCAGTGCGCCTCAAAGTTGTTCGAGTGATTAAAAGATAAATTTAAGATTTACCAGTCGCTTTCGTGTAGTATTTTGATTTTAAAGATGAGTTCTAAAAACTCCGCACTTGCATCACTAACAGCAACCTACACAGATTCCGAAAATGAAGGAGACCACAGGACAGACGATGAGTCTCCGCAATCGGACGGGGAGAGTTCTGTGTCACAGGTTCGTAGGCGTATTTTATGTTAGTTTATGCCCGGATTAATACAGTTTCTGTGTATCTTTATTGCAGATCCGTTCCCGACAGCAAACACCTTTGAGGGATATGTCGGAAAGCTCCGGCACACCCATCGCGCAAACCAACAACATCGCAAACGTCCTAAGCAAATCAGCCGACCCGAGTGGTGCAAGCGACAATGGAACACCGGGACCGCCTCGTAAGAAAGCACTACGTTTAGTGAGCTACATTGACGACACAATCGTATCCGACGATGAAAACAACTCTCCGGCCCATGATGAAGTCAAATCGGCAGCGGAAGTGGAAGAAGAGCCCGAGCCTGAGCGAAGCCCTTCGCCGCAAAAGTTGGATCGCGCGAAACTGTACGGGTTCAGTTTGCCCCCGGAGCCGAAGGGAAAGTGCTCGCAGGAGTTGCAGGATAAAATAGCCGCACTGTACGAGCGCATGAAGAACTCCAACATGGACACAAACCGGAACATTCAGGAGCGGAAGGAATTCCGCAATCCCAGCATCTATGAGAAGCTCATTCAGTTCTGCGACATTAACGAACTCGGCACGAACTATCCACCGGATGTGTTCGACCCGTTCCAGTGGGGCAAGGAATCGTACTACGAAGAGCTGGCGAAGGCACAAAAGATCGAAATGGAGAAGGTCGAGAAGGCACGTAAGGAAGCGACGAAAACGGAAATCCAAACCGGCGTCAAGCGGATGGATCCGGATGAGTCGAAGAAGCGAAAATCGAAATGGGACCAACCGGGCGTTCTGGGAGCGGCACCTGGAATGCTCGGAGCAGCGGCTGCGGTCGCTGTCGTTAATGCGCTAAAGCCAGCCGGTATCATTCAGCAAACGTTGACGACCACGGCCACCGGGACGAAGGGGACGGTCATATCTGCTTTCGGATCGTTACCAAAGAAGCCCAAAATTTAAGAACGAGTGAGTAGATTAAATGTCAACTACCTTTTAACAAAACTATCACAAAGTAAGCTCTAGGACAAACACCGGAAATTTTCTTTATTATCAAGGGTTTAATAAAACCAAAACTACATTTGTATGTAATTAAAAATGTATCTTTATTCGTCTGTGTTACATAAAATCATAGGTCGAAAGAAAATGGTCAACACTAATGTATAAACTGTATCGCAAAGTAACACATTAATATCTATTCCATGCAATTCGTTCGTTCGTTCTCGAGTCAGTTCTGTACAAAACTCTAAGGGTACGAATTTCAAAATGATGAGCAACTTCAGGCATCGTTCTGCATCTACTAAACATATTTTCCTATTCTTTAATATCTACTGGGGGAATTGGGTTTTCAAAAATTATTCTAACTATTCATTATGCTAAAATTGCAAATATTTTGTTTATGACCTAAACTCCTAAAATACTAAAAATAAACTATTTTCATTACCGTAATAACATTTAGCTTAACTGGTTGCAAACCAATGTAATAAAAATAAGAATTTATTGCATACAAAAGGAAAACATTCTCGCAAAACCGTCACACAATGCAGGGCTTGAATAAATATAACATAACTATTTTTTACACTAAACGCTTCCATACATTATTCCGTGTGTGTATAGCAAATCTCGATACAAATTTGCTATTTCTTGCTTTTTTTTTGGCAGGTACTTATGAAGCTATCGACGCCTGAACATTGAATGTTCAGTTTCTTATCTTAGCTAAACGAAAAAAAGATTTTAAAACAAAAACAAACCAAATAAAATTATCAACTGATAAATGCCTTACGCCTAAGTTAGGGAAAATCTGCTCCTAGTCAATGTTACAATAGCCAAGAATTTTTGGTATCATAGCTGTTTCTTAGCTACAACTACCATACCGAATCGATAGGCTCAACAATTGACCTATTGACCTAAACCTAGTTGTATAAAATAATATTGCATCGGTCCGCCCCGCGTTTCTCTACTAAACCTAAAGCCTTAACGGATCGTTTTGTATTGCACATATCCGGCCTAAATGTATTGCTGTGGGCAACGTTGCCACACTTCAATTACGTATTAAGTGTAATCTTAAAATTTTACTTTCTTACCATTATTATTATTATTGCCCACTAACATAAACGACACAACACGATTGGTCGTATATCACATTCATTTGCAGACAACTTAAATTTTCGAGGTTTTTGTGATGAATAAGAAAAGAAAAACAAGGAGCAAGAGCTTAAGTGACTGATTTATCAGCCAAAGATCAGTAGAACTAATGGAACAATTCTCGGAAAAAGTATGAAACGAACGAAAGAGTTAGAAAAAAAAAGCAGAAAATAGTCATTAGGTAACCCGAATAAATAAGTTGAAGCAGTAAACTCAACAATGATAAAACGAAAAAATGCATCTTGATACCGCACACGCTCTAACAGACAAACGCACACATCAAACACACATTTGCATTCATACAGCTTCTTAACCCTCAAAGTATTGCACTACTCTAAGGGAAGGAAATAAATATGGTTCCTAAAACCTATGCCCTTAAGAACGATTGCACATGCGTTAGTTACTAATTGCACAGTTGCCACATTGCACATTCTATATTGCTATACTTACAACAACCTAGTTTGCTATCCGGCTCTTCCTAGAGAACCTTCCGGAGCTCTCGGATAGCTCAATACTTCTGGAGGTACAATAACTCAATCTCGTAATGTGTGTGCGCCCGGACAATTCGCGGTGTTGTGGGCGACAAAAATTTACAAGCACTCAATCTAACACCTGCGCTAGCGTTAGGATTGCAGACGTTTGATTCTTATTAGCTAAAAACTCGAACAGATCGACAGGGGATCGGGAGTCAGTGGACAGCGGCAGCCAGTGCCCGATCGGCGTTGGATGCCACGGAGAGATGGGACGGTTTGCGTATGTTCTTGAAGAACACCGAGTGCGTCTCGACACTTTCCGCACCGGACTCGGAAATGTCGTCCAGCTGCGAGTCGAGATCGTCATCGTCGGAGATGCAGGACGCATCGTCACTGCCGTCGAACTTTTCATCGTCGGACGAGTACACGCGCACGCTGATGGCATCGGTGGTGTTGAAGAACACTCCGTTGGTGGTGGTTCCGTGCTGCCGGGAGGAACCCGGCTCGTTGCGTGCTAGCTTCCCGATAGTGGTGGTGGTGATTGTGGTCGGTGGAGATGGCGGTGGTGGTGGTGGCTTGGAGTGAGGTTTTTCGATCACCTTGACTGCGCTTCCCGGTGCCTTCTTCGAGGGAATCGTAGCCGTTGGAGGAGGCGGAGGTGGTGGGTTCGGTGGTGGTAACGGTGGTGGAGGCGATCGAGGTCGGGCAATCGACGACTTATCGCCTCGTCCTCCACTGGATCCAGCTCCCGAGGACGATCCGCTCCGGTTTGTGCCGGCCGTATCTGTTGCACCGTAGGTTTCGTTGGACGGACCACAGTTGGCGTTCGATTCCTGGGCAGCGCACACCTCGTACTTGTTCTCTTCCGCGATCGTACCCTCTACGGCACCATCGGGAGGTTGTGAGCTAAAGTTGAACCGTTCGTAGATCTTCTTCCCGTTCAGCTTCGACTCGCTCGAATCGGCACTCATGTAGCCACTGTCCTGTTCCTTAGCACTCGACCTCGAACTACTTCGGACGACCGTGATCGTACGCGATGTCGATGGTTTCTCTCCGTCTTCCGGCACCACCGTCGGTGGTGAGGATCGCTTTCGATGATGGTGATGGTGATGTCGTAAGCCCCCGTAAGCTCCACTTCCCGACGAGTCGTCGATCAACGATGAAATGCCCTCGTCCTTCTCTAGGATGTCCGACGAGTCGGACGTTTTCTCCAGCTCCGAGTCACCGCCAGGTTTTCCATTGAACTTGGACGTGGCGATACCGATGAACTTCTTCCAGGCGTTCTTCAAATCCTTCGATTTCTTCACGCGATCTCGCAATCCCATCGCGATCTGCATGCCGTTCGAGGACTGGTTCAGCTCCACGCGGAACACCTTCGTTGAGGACGCTGCCGACGACTCGATCGGTATCGGCGCACTGATGTCGTAGATCGGCTTCTCGTCGTCACCGTCCTTCGGGTTAATCGAGGGAGCGCCACTACGACTGATCGGGTAGCTGTAGTTGGACAGCGTCTTCGTCGACAGTACCTCAATCTTGTCGATATCCTCGATGAACTTCGTCTTGCTCGCAAGCTGCGCCGACTGCCGACTACGAAGGTCGTAAAGCTTGCTGTCTACTTGCTGCAAGAAGTTCTTGTTGTTCATCTCACCCAGCGACATGTAGTTCCCGAGGATACCTCCCAGGTCCTGGTTCGATTTTTCGTCGATCCTCGCGTACTCCGACTTGTCGGTGATGTAAAGCGACTGATCACCGATTGATTGACCCTTCTGCACATGGCTGTAGTTAGGGAGCTTGCGTTCCGGACGAGTCTTCCCCGTGCTATTGCTGCTGGAACCCGTCGACTGGTCGTGGTCGGAGATACCCGTGAACTGCGTCGAGTCGCTCTCGGCCGTGAGACTGTTGATCGATTCGTAGTTCTCACCCGTGCAGAAGTTGGGTTTCGGAGCAGGACCGGTCGGTTGATTCGAGAGCTTTTCGCTATTACTCCAGCAGGCCAGATGCTTTGGCGGTGCACCATAATCTTCAACCTTTCGCGGTTGTAACCGGGGATGATCGTAGAGTGCAGCCTGACGGCCGTTCGAGACCGTACTCTCGGGGGGTATAAGGTCCGGTGGCATCAGCTTCGGAGCTGGTATCAGTGGATCTAGGGCGTTTGTTCGTTGACGGCGCGAGTGGCGTGTTTCGAGCGTCAACAGCTTACCCGTCTTCACGTCAAGATCCGCCAGATTGTTGAAGGAACTTCGAACCGGAGCGTTGCTAACGTTGACCTTCCCATTCTTCGACTCGTAGATCTCCCGGAGGCTGCCAAAGGTGGTCTCGTTTTTAAACGAACCAGTCGACTTCAGCACAATGTTGAGATCGGCCGGAAGCGACGTCATGTTGGATGAATCCACCACCGAACGCGCCCGGTCGGTTTCCCACACGTTACTCCGATGGCGACTCACCGCCGCGGATTGGCCACCCCGTTTCGGTTTTCGATCGAGCGTATCCGGCTCGAACTGGTCACTATCGGTGGACAGGTCACAATCGTCCGGGCTGTGCTCAACCTCGATCGTTATACTGCCCTGAAAGGGCGTGTCGCACTTGATCTTCGGCGCCTTCTTCGCCGACGCTTGCGGAACGTCTTCGTACTCTTCGGACCGGATACTGACGGCTTCGCGTTCCGTCTTGATCGTGTCAGTATCCTTTCTAAAACCCTCCACCCGATCGTATATGGCATTGCGTATCTCGACCTCCTCTTCCAGCGGCAAGGCTGCGCTGAGCGATGGCGACGGTTGCGAGCCCGGATCGCTGCTGTTGGTGGTGGACGTGTTGAAGCTCATCGGCGTCTTCGAGGTGACTCGCTCAAGGCTGTCCGTCTCGTAGTCGACGATCAGATAGTGAGGTGACTTGCGCGAGTAGATTGGCGAGTCGGGCTGGTACTTGCTGAACGAGTTCTTACCCGAGCGGTTCCCGAGCGTGTTGCACTCCTGGTCGGAGTTTAGGAAGTCGTGAAAGAACTTCTCATTTCGGTAGCGCTCGTGACGATCGATGCTACTGAAGCGACTGTCGGACGAATCGAGATTGTACTCGGCCGTTTCGGCCGCCATCAGTCGATCTGCGTGTCGCTCCGACCACGACTTGATCTTACGCTGATCCATCGCCAGCGCCTCGTACACCATGTCCGGCATTTCGCTGATATTGCGCAACTTCATCTGCTTCACATTGGCGTACTGATCGTGAACTTCCGGCTGACGTTTCCCTGCTGCCGTCCCGAAAGGAGCAACGGGTGGCGCATGAACCTTCCCTCCGGTACCGAACTTTTTCCCATGATGGTGATGATGGTGGTTCGAGTGTGCTCCCACCGGAAGCTTCTTGTGCGGCATCAGGGGAGACGTCTCAAACTGAGGATTGTTGTAGATCTCACTCCCGGTGATACTGTACAGGTCACGCTTATCGTACACCTTATTCGTTTCCAGGTTCGCCACCGAGTTGTTCGTATTTCGGATGTACAGATCCTGATTACTCTGGGACGGTTTCTGTGCCTCTTCGTAGATGAAGCTGCTGTTTTTCATGAGCGCCCCCGACCCATCCGGCATCGGCCCAAACTTACTCACCTTCCCTGTCACCTCCGACTTTAAACTATGCGATACAATTTTCGGAGCCGAACTCGTATCCGATCGCACCGACTTGCTTGCGGAAGGAACCCGCACGACCGACGCAGCCCGTCCCTTCACGCTGTTCGCTACGATCGTCTCGTTGTCCGACGTTGACGAACTGTCGCTATGTAAACTCCCGGTCTGCTTCACCTGCCGGAGGGCTTTCGGTTGCTTTTTAATTTCCGGTCGAATCGGCAACGACTCCGGTGCAGCTCGTTCGTCGCCTGATTTCAGAGACTCCAGCGACTGATCGGCAACGAACGCGACGTTCGTAATGCCACCGTCACCTTCACTTCCCTTCGATCCTCCCTCCGTTGCGCCGTCCTTCGATTCTCCCGCGACGAGTAGGTTCGTTTTACTGCCGTAAATGTCCGCCTCCGCAATACCATCGCCGTGCGTCGACGAAACGTCCTCGAGCCACTTCCGGATGCTGTTCTGCTTGTCGCCACAGTTACGACAGTTGCTGGACGGCACCATTACCGATTCGCCGCCGTTCGGTTTCTTCTCGCACCCGGGACATCCAGAGCAAACGCTCTTGCGGGAGCTATCCTTGCGCGAGCTGATCAGTGAGCTGCGTCGACTGGCCGGGGCCGTCTGGACGGCCGCGTACGTCTCCGAACCGGCCGCTTGCTGCAGCTCCTCGGGGATGATGTTCAACGACGGTTGGAATCGTTTCGAGGACATCTTGTACTTTGCGATCGTGATCACTTCTCGTATCTTATTAAGGAACTCGATAGCTGCCGGTGGAGGTGACTAGAAGTGAGGTAAAGTAAAGGAATGCAAGGGTTATAATAATTTTCATATTTTGGCAGATATCGAATGAAGGAGGAAAACATCTCGTGAACCAAAACTCACCACCAAAAGATGCGGCTCGAAGTAGGCTGGGTTGAAGTACAATTTCCTGCGCATCGTACCGTTCACGATGGACTTCATGCTTTCGAGTTTTTCTTCGTTGTTCAGTTCTTCGACAATGGATACATTTTCCTCGGGCAGACACTCCGTATCCTGGCCACCAGAACTCAGCGGATCCTGCTGCTGTTGCTGTTGCTGCAGATGGTGGTGGTGGTGGTGATGGAGCATCAGTGCCGACTGCTGGGACAGCTGTTGCGACTGCTGCTGCTGCTGCTGCTGCGCCTGAAGGCGAAATTCGCCATCCATTTCGGTACGCCCTGAGTAGTTTTTTGGCTGATGTTTGCCGGTTTGCATCTGCCGGAAGGAAGTTTCTGGTGAGTACACGACTGCACTCGTAGAGCTTAAAGTGTGTCCTACCTGTTTCTCAACGTCGGTCGTCAGATCATCCTCAAACTCCGACACCGAATTGGAATTGTCACTGATGAAGCCCGAATTGTCGCTCAGGTTGGGGAAGTGTTTCAGCAGCGGGTTGCTCTTGACGATGCCCATCTCTTCCGCGTGCAGCCCCACGTTGTTACCCAAGCCCCGGTGGCCTCCAACAGTCGGTCCACCGACCTGCCGTTGACTGCCCCCCAGCGCGTTGCGTCCGATGAAGCTGGCCCGTGCCTGACCCCCGAATGGGCTGACGGCCGCCCCCATGCCGACGCCGAACGTCACCTGGTCGTTCTGCTGGTACGTGGAGTAGTCGTTCTTCATGGCGCTCGCGTCATCGTCCGAGCCGGCCCTATTCTTCCGTTTCTTCATGTGGATGTAGAGAAAAACCGACGCAATGTAGATCAGGCCGAGGCAGAGGCTGCATACTGCGATCACGATGTACTCTTTCGTGGAGAGACCCGATTGCTGTTCGACGTGCGTCTCGGAGGAAAATGATACCTCTGTTACATCTGTAAAGAATAAGAGATTTTATAAAATTGCGTTGCGCATTATGCTGGTCCGGAGATTGCTAACATAAAGGCCAATTTATCGGGTTCATATCCTTTTAATCTAATAAGGAACTAGTTTTAGTTTAACAGTAATTTATTTGCACAGTGGCAAAGCATTGGAAATTAATGTTTAATCGATTAAACTACACAAAGTGTGGGAAACCTAATTTTTCTCATCCGTTCAAATAATGACATTTAATTTTGTTAAGGAAAGTATATTTTTGCTTGTGCTCTATTTCCACTTATTCAAGAGGATACTTTCATATGCTACTCAACTAAATTAACGTATTGCATCACAAAATAAAACAGTTGCTTTGGATATGAGAGAGTTTTTTTGTTGAAATAGTTTGAAGAGAGATTTTCAATACAATGCACTATAATGATAAAGGTCAACAATGCGCGTATTGATTAGCGCTTCATGCCACCTTATGTCAGCATCGTTATTTCAAGTCAACCATGAAATAATACAGCTCATTCGCATCAGAATTACGTGCGTCTCATTAACGGCTAATCAAGGAAAACTCATGCGCCGGAATGCGGTACGGGGAAAAAAAAGAAAGACTATCAGAAAAACCCTTTCCCAAAAATTCGAAAGCTATAACTTGGTGCTCGTTAATCACTTCCAACAACACCCACACCGGCCCAGCATTGGTTGCGCGCTTCTAATCAGGCCAGGGAGTGGTTTTCCCCCCGTAAGATCCGAGAGGCGGATTGATATTTCAATTGATATTCCTCCGCCCGCGAGAGGTGATTTTCCATTCCATGTTTTTCTCCATCGCGGACGGGTTTTCGGGCGTTTCGGGGCGAGGTCATTATGGATGCTTCACCTACTCCGCTGTCGTGTGACCGACCAGACACCGAGCAGTGTGAGATAAGACGCCCCCGGGCCCCCTTTATTCTTCACCAACCATTTCGCACCGGCTTTAGCATCGAGGTTGGAAAATCAGAGAGCTTTCCACCGTGTGCCGAAAACGCGTTGCATCATCTTATCACACGCATTTCCGTGGGGTTGGGCGAGTTTTAACCGCACAAGGTACCCGATAAGACACCGGCATGGTCGTTATCGCGCCAGCGGGCTCGGGGTGGTCAATGAAAAAAGAGAAAGTATCCCGGGCCACGGTTGGGTAATATTCATAATTGTGTGATAATACTAAACCTGCTGTCTGGTCGGGCGGTGTTGCATTTTCGTCCGGTTCGGGGTTGGCGCGACAAACACCTTTCGCCTTTTTCCACCGGCCAATGAAAAATGACACCTTCTCCGCTGGGTGGTTCCCCGTTTCAGCCCATTTCCCGCAGACGCTGGGAAGAATAGCGACCCTTTTCCACGTAAGCGTGTTGCACGATTGCGTGTTTCAGTTGTTAGACGTGTTTCATCATTCCCGAACCTTTCCGAGCCGAAACATGCTGTCTCCGGTGTCTTCGGCGGGTCACATACCACATCTGCCGGCCAGTAAACACTTGCCATTTCTCAACCTAGGACAGGTCGAGCATTTTGCGGGTGAAAGAAAAATCGACACTCGAAAAGAAACAAAACCAGTGCACTTTACGACCGCGTGATTTACGATCGCAAATCGTGGTTCGTTCACGTCTTCCTTAGGGGATGATGAATTTTCTTTTTAGATGTTTAAATATTTAGATCTCAAAAGGATCTGTAGTATAACTTACTTACAACTTCTATTACCAAGAATGGTGTCCATGTAACTTTTATTCTGAAATTCTGTCTTTTAAAATGCTTTAGTGGGACGTCACATATCAATTTAATGTATTGTTTGTACTGATATATTGAAGAAAACCGTAAAATGTTTTATTTTTAACATTTTGCTCAGTTGCCCACCCCTGGAACTTGGATTAGATTCGGGCTGCGGAATGAAGTGGCGGTCCAACACCTGCTTCAAGCCGGTCGAGAGTCGAACGAAAAGTGGAAGGAAAACCACACTCACACAATTAGCATAATCGGTGATTTAAGGTGGCCCCATATGACGTGTTTTTCCAACCACTGATGCCGGAGCGCCAGAACACCTGACTGTTGGTATGAATTATGACACTTGCAGGTTGTTGTTTTGTTCACCCGCTGGGAAAGCGGAAATAGGAGTGGAAAACGATCATCCTCCCTGTGTTGTGACATCGGAGATCGGTTCGGTTCCGTTTTGCCCGCCGCTCTTTGTTACCTTTTTTTTTTTCTTTTCACACGTCCACGATGTTTGTTTTGCCGCGGCGAGCGGTCTCGAAAGTGAAATGCCCTGTGCCCGTCTTTGTGGTATTGTGTTCTCCGGCGGCAACGTAAATATGCTCGCCGCCGGCCTTCTCCAATTGCGCGTGAAATATGTAGCATGTTGGTGAGTTTAAAGTGACCGTTTCGGTGTGTTTTTGTTTGGACTCTTTGCTGTGCAGCTTAATGGTGGGAACGAAAGCAGAGTACATAGGAGATCCAGAGTCACCGTGCGGTGTTATTTTGTTGTGGTTTTCATGTTTCATTGCATTGTACACCGGTGCTTTCGCCACAAAAAAAAACCCATTGGAATATTCAAACCGATTCATCAACCTTTGGTCGCCGGGGTACGGAAGTGTTTGGGAAACGTTAAGTTTTAACAAAAATCATAAGCCAACAAGGGTGTAGAGACCACCCCGGTGTGTGGATCGGTTGCATCATGGCGCCTTTTAACTACACCGTGTTTTCCGCATTTTCCTCTCGTTTCCCTGGAGATTTTAATTATTGGACAACATCGCCTAAGTGGCCGTGGATAGAATGCAGATGTTCATCGTAAAACTTCAGCTGGTTGCTTCGTTCCGAACAGCGTTTACGACAGGGTTGACGATCTTTCGGAGCAACGTGACGAGGGGAAAAAAACCAGGCAGAAAAAAAGTCGCAATCGGAGCTAAAACTATAATAAAATAGCTTTACTGCCCACCGCAAATAAATTCGAGAATGCCGCCCGAAACTGTGGATCAGTGATCACCGTCGCCTCCGGGTGGGATTTCCATTGGCGAAAAACGAAAAAAAAACTTGCCAAACTTTACAGCGATACTGTATTAACAAAATGGGATCATTAGTGATCAATCGCTTGTTGCGGAATAGAACAACATGATGAAGGATAAGAGTAGAAATGTTTTGTTCTCCCCTTCTCTCGCTTTCCATTCGATTTCAAGAATCGATCCCCAAAGACTTCTTGATTTCCTCTCTTATTCTTGCCAGCCGAAAATTAGCATAATCCGATCGGTGTTTTCGTCGGCTTAGCATTAGTCGCCTGGTGGGTTTCGTTTTGTAATAATTAAATGTCGATCCGATCAATAAACAAATAAATTCACCCTGGGGTCGGGAGAACAAAACGGTTCGGGATGAGTCATAAAAGTTTCCCATTTTCTTTGTCGACTTGTGTCGAAGTGGTGCACGGAATTCCTCGTAACATTTGTACGACAACTTCTGTACTGGCTTCGATGGAAAAAAAGGGAAAAAATAAAACAAAGTAGAGAATCCGATGCACCAATTTGTACGATGCAATTCTACGATCGTTTTATGCTCGTGCATCCAAAATTGCAGCGGATTCGAGCCAGACGGGATGGTGTTATAACTCCAGCCCGTGGTTTGGTTACATAATCCACCATCCTAGGGCGCGTTGCGTACCGGAATTAATTTTTCCATAAGCTTCTGAAACCGGGATAGTGAAGCAAAGTCCCGCCTCGTTTCAGCTGGATCATCAATAATTAATTGCCGCGTTGGATCGTTCTGCCGTTAGCTTTTCAAGTCGTCGAGTTATTTATGAATGTCTCCATCCGTCTCGCACCTGCTACCCAAGGGAAGGGAGTTTTTCCGAGCGTGCTTGGGGTTGCTATACGCACCCGAAAACTGGCACATAATTGGCCGCGAGGTTTCGAGCTACTCTCCCCAGTTTATAGCACTTTCAACGCAACATTTCATTGTTGTGGTCGTAATAAAAAATGGTTCAATCGTGGGTCTTCCCTCCGGGATCTGGTTTTTTTATGTTTAATGTGTGTTTTTACTCCAGGTGTTGAAGGGGCCAGGAATTTGGTCCGATTGTTGAATCCAACCGGGAAACAGGGACGATTTAAACCAGTTCAGCATGAATAACTTTATGGCACACTTGTTGCCGGCCGCTAATGAGCGATCGTTCGAACCGATCGCGCGCCCGACGACATTACCGTAGAGGGGGATTTTCAAGATGGGATTATCCTTTCGAGCCCACGTAGCGGCACCATCAGCGGCACGCAATTGGCTTGTAAATGGTGCGTCGATTGTGCCGCTCGGCGAGCGAATCGATACGAGATTTATACGATCGGGACCGCATTCTACCCGCACTACCCAAGTAGGTGGTATTTTACACGATGGATTGCGAATAAAACACATGCCGGCACTTGGTTCAATTTGACCCGCGTTTATGGGCCGTTTTTACGAGGCGAAAAGGGTTCATCTTGGGATGAGTAATGGCAAAACGATACCATAAATTAATAGCACGGTTTATTGCAGAAGTTTACGGCTCACTAGTGACCCTGCTCGGAAATGTTCATCATTGCGGGGTGCACTCGTAACGACAGTGTAATTGGCGTCGCTCAATAAGTGGCCGTAAATGGTGAAAAGATACGTTATGCAAGTGTTCTAGGTTCATGTTCATTTCCCTATTTTTTTCAGCAGCGAAATTCCTCTTGCAAACGGTATACTTAAATGTACTTGTTTTTCAGGCATTTAGGAGCTAATCGCTACTTTAGTAGGGCTGATAGTTAACCACTGTTTATGTACGTCTTACTTGTCCATTTTTGATGCATACATTTACTAATATATAGTTAATTTAAGATTTCTTCTTCCAAAATTCTAAAACTTTAGATTTTAAAATAAAAGTTTCGTAGATTTACTTTACATAAACATGGTTTTGTTATATATATAACGGACTAGAGCCGTCGGTCGACTCGTGCCGTGAACAAAATGTTGCGCCATAACGCCCGGTCCTGTGCTGCAGATCTCCAACTCGAAACACCGATCCTCCGCAAGTCTGCCTCGACCTGGTCAAGCCATCGTACTCGCTGCGCCCCTCTCCTCCGCGTGCCTGTTGGGTCCTTTTCGATGACCTCCCTGGCTGGATAGCTAGCAGGCCTCCTCGCTATATGTCCCAGCCATCTTAGTCTCCCGATTTTCACCAGGACACCAATTGGGGGATCACCTAGCAGCTCGTACAGCTCATCATTCCACCGCCTTCTCCAAGCGCCGTCCGCGTCCCGCACCCCTCCGAAGATCGAACGTAGCACCTTGCGTTCAAAAACGCCAAGTGCGCGCAGATCGCCTTCCAGTAAGGTCCATGTCTCATGTCCGTAGAGCACAACGGGCCTTATTAGAGTCCGGTAGAGCGTCAATTTTGTTCGCCTGGAGACACGACCAGATCGCAGCCACTTACGTAGACTACAGAAGGTGCGATTTCCAGCGAGGATGCGCCTCCGAATTTCCAAGGATGTGTCCGAGTCACATGTGACTTGGGATCCAAGGTATACGAAGGAACCCACCTCCTCCAGAGTGTCGTTATCCAAGGTGATGCCGGGAAAGGTATCTGGGGTGTTATCCCTAGACCCTAATCCTTGCATGTATTTTGTCTTTGACGTGTTGATCTGGAGTCCAACTCGCTGAGCTTCTGACTTAAGTCCAGCATACGTTTCCGCAACTGTCCTCTTGTTGATCGCAACAATGTCAATGTCGTCCGCGTAGCCCAGGAGTTGAATTGAGCGCCAGAAGATGGTACCTCGCGTGTCGATGCCTACTCGCCTTATCACACCTTCTAAGGCCACGTTGAACAGGATACATGAAAGGCTATCCCCCTGCCTCAGCCCTCTCTGGGAAGCAAACTGAGCGGACGCGACACCACCGACCCTTACAGAACACATCACATTGCCCATAGTCGCCCTACACAGCCTGATCAGCTTGTTCGGAAACTGAAACTCCTTCATCAGCATTCACAGCTGTTGCCGGTCAATGCTGTCATAGGCCGCCTTGAAGTCAATGAAGACGTGATGCGTTCTGCAGTTGTACTCACGGCATTTTTGTAAAATCTGCCGGAGCGTAAACAGCTGGTCAGTTGTCGAGCGTCCATCCATTAAGCCGGCTTGATACTCCCCAACAAAGTTTTCGGCCAGGGGCAGCAACCGTTGGAGCAAAAGTTGAGAGAAGATCTTATAGGCGGCATTTGGTATGGTAATGCCACGGTAGTTCTCGCAGTCCAGCCTATCCCCTTTTTTGAAGACCGGTACAACGACACCGGTCATCCAGTCCTGGGGTAGTTCTTCCATCTCCCAAACGTTGCCGATCACCAAATGAAGCACTCGAGCTAGGCTCTCCCCTCCGTGCTGGAAGAGCTCACCAGAGAGCTGATCATCACCCGCAGCTCGGTTGCTTTTAAGCTTCCGCATCACTTGCACGACTTCGTACAAGGATGGAACCGGGTAATCATCATCGTGCCCAGGTGCCCCAAGAGGTACTTCCGCATCCATGCTCCTATTCAAGTTAACCCCATTTAGGTGCTCCTCGAAGTGCTGCCTCCACCTTTCAACCACCTCGCCAGAGCTGGTGAGCAATCCACCCTCCCTATCCCGGCACATGTCTATGGCAGGCTCACTAGACCTACGTTCCCGGTTAACAAGCTCATAGAGCTTTCGGGTGTCACCAGACCGGTGGAGCTGCTCAAGGTCCTCAGCAGTTCGATGCTCCTGCGCTCTCTTTTTCCTCCTGCAGACCGAAACCAGCCTATTCCTGGCAACCCTATACTGCTCCACGTTGGCTCTCGTTCCAGCTTGGAGCATTCTACCCCAGGCAAAGTTCTTCTGGTCAGCGAGCAGCTGACACTCCGCATCAAACCAGTCTGATGTTCGTGACCTCGTTCTAGCACCCAGACTGCTGGAAGCTGAACTTTCCACTGCAAGGCGAATTTTAGTCCATACCTCCTCCATTGGTGCAGTAGAGGCCTCATCCTCTGATGGAAGTGCCGCCTCGAGAGTCTGACCGTAGCGCACAGCCACTTCATTATCCTTTAGCAGGTCAATGTTGAAACGGTGCGCTCTAGCGACCCGGGGTTTGTAGATCATTGCTAGCTTTGATCGCATGCAGACACCGAGTAGATAGTGGTCAGAACTCACATTAGGCTGCCGATAGCTGCGAATGTTCGTGACGTCCGAGAAAAAGCGGCCGTCAATTAGCACGTGGTCGATTTGGTTGCAGGTACGTAGGTCCGGTGATCTCCAGGTAGCCTTGTGGATATCCTTGCGAGGAAAGAAGGTGCTGCGGACAACCATTCCGCGGGAGGCTGCAAAGTTGATGCATCGATGACCATTGTTGTTAGAGCAAGCATGCAGGCTGTGAGTCCCGATGGTTGCTTTAAAACACTCTTCTCTGCCAACTTGCGCGTTCATATCCCCAATAACAAGCTTGATGTCACGCCTCGAGCAGCTGTCGTACGCCTGCTCCATTAGCGCATAAAAGGCATCCTTCTCATCATCGGGCCTTCCTTCATGAGGGCAGTGTACGTTGATGAGCGCATAGTTGCGGAATCTCCCTTTAACTCGCAGCACACTCATACGCTCATTAATGGGTCTCCATCCAATAATGCGTTCCTGCATCCTACCCATCACTATAAAGCCAATACCGAGCTCGTTGGTACTGCCACCACTTTGGTAAATGGTGGCAGCACACTGTCGAGGCTTCCACACTCTACTTCCTCTCCAGCAAAGTTCCTGCAGCGCAACAATAGAAAAACCGAGAGGGTTTATGGCGTCATATAGAAGACGATCAGCTCCGTCGAAGTTGAGAGATCTGCAATTCCAAGTCCCAAGCTTCCAATCATTGTCCTTTATTCGTAGCGTGGGTCTGGATCCGTTATTCCGATACGTATTTTGCATTATTTGTTCATTCGTAGTATAAGTTAATTCGGCTGGCCTCCTTACTAGGGATGCGCAGCCTACACCTCGTGATGGGATTGCCACCTTGGGTATAGCTGACGAGGTTCCGCATTTCAGCTTCAGCCGCTCCACTGGAGATCAGACGCTGTTCCGAGCCGCTCCTATTGGAGAACAGACGCTCGTGGAGATTGGTGAGCCGCACCACTGGTGAACAGACGCTCACAAAGCGCCCACAGAGCGTACCCTGTAGACGCCCCCCTTTCCCTGTCAGCATACGACCCAAGTTCCCACCAGGGTTGGTTACCTGATCTTCACAAAGGTTACTCGCATCCCGGTTGGCACCACTAGGAGGTAGGGTAGGAGTTGTTTGGGGGGTGAATGGCCACTATCAAAGATCGATATATGGGGCCTCATGTTGCACCGGATCCCAAACCATTTACCAACCAATGGTTTTGTTACATAAATTGAATTCTAAGAACTTTTCTGAGTGCATTTAAAATGGAACTGTGTGTAGAAGGTTGAAAAGTATTAAATTTTAAAACCGAGGAAAATGTTGCTAGTATAAAACGATTCACGCTCAATTTATTGACGAATTTGTAAGCCAATTGTCGGTATCATGAGTACCTATTACATTTTACGACCAGTTCTCTGCCTTAATGCGCGAAATCAAAATGTGTAATGCGGTAATCAAGTTCTAAATTTGATCTCTTGCCACAACAATCTCGTGTGTAAAGAAAAAATATGGGCTACATTATTCTCGAACCTTCTCCTACAATCCCAACCTTCTGATTAGATGTAGAGCACCTAAAATGATTGCGTCATGCTCTAAAAGACAGGAAACGTTTTTAGTTGGAGTGCTATTCCATTTACAAGGGGTTTCGGAATTCGCTACCCAAATATGCCGTAGTAGCAAGTGTTAGATCCTGCCGCGGTAAGAACACGCCGAACGGAGCCACACCAATTGAGTAAGACGTCTCATAAAGTCACCAAATGGAGGACAATAAAGAAAACAAATCGCTGAACCTCACGCGTTCGGCGCTTCGACGACGGGGTTCGTCGCTTGTAAATCCCACCGTTGCGAGCACCTCAAGTCTCCGGCACGGGAAGGAAGCGAATAAATAAAAACGAACCAATAAAAAGGGCAGGAATGGAAAAATTGAGCCCTTTGCGGTCTCCAGCATCGAGGGGGCTCGTTTAGTCCGGCTCGATCGCCAGCTTTGTCGCGTTGGAATGGCGCTTTCGGTCGGCTTTATTGCCCCTCCCTCGTGGTAATTCTTTCGTGGCTTTTCCGCCTGGCGGCGGCGCGGTTGTGTACTTCTGTAAACGATAGACCATTTTTCGTTCCACCCGTGAGAGATGATCATTTCATGCAGGGTGTGTAGACCTTGTTTTTCCTCTTCTTCAAGAAAATGTAACCCGTCGTTCTACACAAACCGAAATGGTCGGAAAACGTTATTACTTCGGGTCGAGGAAAACGGGAAAGAGTTACCGGAGTGGAATGCATAATTTACGATAGCTTCTTCCAGCGGCGATCCCGTATGGAGCCCTTTCCCTTTATCCGTTTGGCGATATTGCGTTACCATTTTGTCAGCATCAAACACACTTTTCCGTGCGACAAATAATTTTTCCTTCGCACGGTCACCGTTGCACCACTTTCCCCGCTCGGAATGTTTAGACGATGTTTAGTGAAATAAATGACCCATTGTTGACCATTTCCGACCATGCCTACGGTAGGAGTGACCCGCTGAAAAGGGCTCATGTTTTAATTTAAAATCTTCCGTTCGATTTGGGTCGAGCGAGCTTCTTCGGAACG